>NC_072769.1:25800680-26445047 GCF_022539595.1 Amphiprion ocellaris | reverse complement strand
AATATAAACTTGATATTCAGTCTAAGGGAACTGCAGAACGACAGAAGAACCAACAATATCTCCTGTTTTCTCCTTTAATGAGTCGATTCTTCTTGTGCTTTTAGACCAAAGAACTACAGACTCTTCACAACCTGCTCAAACTCTTGGTACAGGATCTCACCACACGGGTCAAGAAGGTTTCCATCTCATTTCTACTCTGAAGCTCACCTTCTCCTGCTCAAACTGCTGACAAATGTTTCTGCTGCTCTAAAGTCTGGTCTCCAGAACTTCCTAAAAACTCTCAAAGGCTCTTCTGCTGCAGGTTGCTTTGTGGAACTGTTCCAGAAAACTTCACTAAACCACATGGAGGGGCCTCAAGATAGTCATCCAAATGAAACCATACAAAAACCAAACTAGTACAACCCAAACGCTAAAGTCTCCTGCAGCCTACCAGAGAACCTCTGAGAACAGAGAATCAGGACAGGAACTCTTACCTTCTGGACAACCAACGCTGGTTCTCAAACAAGAATACAGAATGTGTCTGACCAAAAACCTCTGAAGACTCACTACAGCCAAGATAAAGACACAACTCAGCTGTACCAAATCCACTAATCACTGCACACATTAGCACCATGTGCTAACTGTGGCTAAAGAACCACATTTACCAAGACAACTATCCAGTACAAAGCCCTAAAACACTGCTGGAAGCTGCAAGCCAACGCCTAAAGAACAAACTAAAGCAATGGAGCCAAACCCAGTTCACTGGTGAAGAGAAACAGAGGAAATGTTTGTCTGCAGCTAAATAAAGCAGGAAGACACTGAGCTGCTCAGGTGTTCCTGATAACACCAAGCAGCCACCTGGACAGCCAATAGGAACACAGCTTACTGGAAGTCCAGAGGGCGGGGTTAGTGAAGGAAATTTAGTTTAAAGTTGAAGCAGAAAGTTAACAAAGAAAGTTGAAAACCACCTTCTGATACCTGAAATCTCTGAGTTTTCACACAAAGAACACCTGAACATGTCAAACTGGTTCCATAGTAGAACCATCATTGTAAAAACGTCATAGTATGGTGTGTTGCTCAAAAAACATTAGGACCCAGCTGTCAGGGGACAAACATGTAAGAAACATGAGAACAGAGAGAACCCAACCAGTAGGTCACAGTTTATCATCATCTAATCATCTCCTGAAGTCCATATGGTGAGAGACATCAGTATCTGGTTGTTAATTTACCAGAGGATGCTTATAATCATGCTGATGTGGTCTGTACTCTACAGTATTTTAGTGACTCAGTAAATGTCTAAGTTGTTTTTTTTTTTTAAATGCTTTTTAGTTTTTCATAAACATTTAACAGCCTATATGTAATCAATAAATGGCCTTTGCCTATCTTAAGAAAAATTCACTCAGAACTCTGATATGTTAACAGTACTAAATAAATCAATAAATACATGCATACACACAAAAATAAGTTAATACATTAACTGTGTTAAGATAAGATTTAGATTTTTAAAAAAGTTGTTTATGTTTTTGCAGAATCCAGTATTGCTCACTGGTTGGTCATTACATTTTATTAGTTTGATTTCACTGTTTAAAATGATGCCACTTCTTTTCAGACAGAACCTGTGATAATAAAACAATACAAAATTTTTAGTTCCGTGTTAATAAAGCACTTAAAGCTTTAAGTATGGCTAAATGCTTTTTTCAAAATTAAATATATCACTCCTTAGGTGGTAGTGGCCCCAAGTTCAGTAAAGTTGGAAAGATATTCACAGATTCAGACTTCCAGCATCAATAACTCATTAGAAATAGGTTGTCAAAACATAAACGGTGCCTCTTTCCCATTGTTGCAAGGCAGACAATGTGCTACAAGCCCAGTTTTATCAAAAGTAGCTGTCTTTCAAGCTACAGGAATAACATTGGTGTCTATGGAGTGAACAGGGTCCGTCTGCAATTTGCAAAAACCACTGCAACAGTAAAGAGAGACAAATATTCAATAACTTCACTCTTATACATTGTAGTGTCACTAAAATCACTGCAGCCTTCAACTGGCTCCTGTTGACAAAGTGTTTTAACAGAAATGTAAATGCTGTAATTTGATTCTTTTAATGAACCATGTAACTTGAATGGATGTGATGTTGGTGTGACCACAGTGCACACGTCTGATGTTGCTCACAGTGGTCCAAGGGACGCTCAGGGAGTTTGTGTGTTTGCTCAGATTCATGAAAAATTAGAGGGAACATTGAGTCACGCTATTATGATTTGGAAAGAAGAGAGGAATTTTTACCATAATTATCTACACCTGTCCTTTTCTAATAGGATGGGTCTGTTGTGGAAAAGGCTTGCTGAGTTAAAAGGCTTTGATATGTTTGCATCTCCGTGTGAGCATCGGTGTTTCATGGTGGATAACCGCATCACCTGCAAAGTCGTTTTTTTTTTTTTCTAATAAAATCTAATTATCGTGGAAAGTAAAAGTAGCATCACACTAATTAGGGCACAGACATGCCACTTCAACCTGTAGTATCAGGACTTCACACCCACGCTCCCCTGGCAAGCGTTCCTCAAGAACACTAAAGGTGGCTGCAGCTCACATGCTTTATCACGGACAATAAGACTAAAGCAGCATTTTCACATCTAGTGAAACGGTGGCCATGTGTAGCGCACAAATCTCAAAGTAATAAGAATGAGGGCTGGGAAAATTCTCACAGCAGCCTGCGTGTCACCCGAAGCAGAGTTCCTCAAATATGATTCACTGCAGCGTCTCTCCTCTAAAGCAATAATTCGGTGCTCACACAGTAATGTGCACACTCATAAAAATAGTGATAGTTGTTTAATGTCAACTCCTCCTACTGTAGCAGAGCTCCAGGTTGAGGCTCATATTACATTTGAAAGTAAATTTTCAGCTCCTATTCCCTTTTCTGTTTCTGCATAGACATACAGGCATATCCCAGTTCTGTCCCCTTGTTCAGAATGTTACTGACCTCCTACAAATAATACTGCACTGCTCTACGTAGCAGTGAGTCTGCACAGCTGTGTTGTTGCATGTTTCTGCAAATGTTTTTTGCATGACAGTTGCATGCTGTTTTGTACATTGTTTACCTATCTGCATGTAAGCTACCTGATACCTTGAAGTTCCCCAGGGGATGAATATAGTATCTAATAAATTAAATCATCTGCCACTGATGCTTGTTTCATTTTGTCAAAAAGGAAAGTTCATTTTACACTGTGCACTAGACAGGAAAACAAATGATACTACAAAGAAGAGAGATTGCATGAGGTGATTCTCCGTTATCCACATCTTTACTGACGTTAGTTGCTGCAAGACATGCTTTGATTTCTACATGTTTTCCATCAACGGAGCCTAAATACAATAGGAAATCCTGATATCACCAGAAATCTTGTGTTATGTCGGCACACCTCAAGAATAATCACAGATACAGAACTGTAATCCAATGTGTAACCAGCTGCTGTATTTTCCTGTGCTTTTCTGTGTTCAATATGTACTTATTATAGTACTGGCCTGCACACATAGACATTGAAAAAAATTAATTGACCTTAAGATGCAACCAAATTATACTTGGAAAAGATAGCGAATACAAAGGCACCCTTTGAGCAAGAATATATGCAACAATGGAGAGTGTCTTTCAAGAGGAAGAGACCTCTGACAGAACCAGGCTCTGGGAGGGCAGCCATCTGCCTTGCCTGGTTGGGATGAGGGGTAAAAGGGAGGAAAGAATGGTATTGTGAAAGAAAACAGGCAAGAAACAAGTACACATAAACACTAGATAAGTTGGTGGGACCCACAGCCACAGATCAGGACCTTGTTCAAGAATCCTGATTGCCTTTCAGGAATTCAAACGGCAATTTTATCAAGTTGCAGCATGTTCAGGGCTCGCTGATATGGTACATATGTTTAATGTGAATGAGTGCATTTTAACCCAAACTATTATCTTTCCTAAATCTATATTAATGAACTAAATGATAATGATTTGCAGTCAGACTGTTGTGTTCTACAGAAGGGGATGACTTAACGAGACACGCAAAATAGTTATAGAGGGTGGAAACTTGTTCCCCATGTAGAGATGACATTATTAACAATTACAATTGTTAATTCTCACAAATGACAACACCATAAAATCACTTAAAAGTCTGATAAGATGTTTACCAATTAAAGAGACAACCATAATTTGATATTTGGTGCTTAGCAGGTGAAGCTTGTCTATATTTTAATAGTCTGGGAGCTCATGAACTCATTAAAACCAAAGATGATTTGGTAGCAATATGACCTTTATTAAACAGAACTTTATAAAACCAACAAGAAACGTTTGTGAGTAGCAAAGCAGAAGCTTTTTCTACATTCTTTATCACCAATTGGCATTCATGTTAGTGACTGGAAAACAAAACTATACTGTAGGTCCTCAGCTTACGATGTCCTCAACCCACGGCGTTTAGTGGTTGTGTCGCCATCGCCCACAAATTTATTAAGAAAGTCTTGTTCAATCATTCCGACGTGCAACATTTGCGAGGTTTAAACAAATTTTACGTGGGAACTAGTTGGCAAGCTGAGTGGATGAATGAGTCGTCACGTGGTGCTATACGAGGAAGACGGCTTTGTTTACATTTGCCGGTTGTGCACCACATTGGATTGTGCTACATTCACTTTCTTTCGTTTGTATTGTTTTTTGGAAACTTTTTGCCCTTCATTATGGCTCCCAAGCATAAGTCAAACTCTTCTGATAGCAGTGCCTCGAAGAAAAGGAAAGCCATCTCCATGAAAGTGAAATTAGATATAGTAAAGTTCTCTCTTTTTTATGTATTTTTTAAAATTTTTATTGTAAAGTGTTTTTTTTGTCTTAGATTATGGTTTTACCACTGCATTAGCGTGGGTTAGTGACATACACTACCAGTCAAACATCTGGACACACTTTCTCATTCATCTGAATGAGAAAGTCCAAATTTTTGACTGGTAGTGTAAGTACTTACGTACATATGTGAGTTCCAACTTATGGTGACAATTGCGTTACGTCACGCAGTAGGAACAGAATTCCAGTGTAAGTCAAGACCCCCATGTACTGTCCACAGACTTTTTTAGGTGGGTCGAGAGCTTAGGAGAAGCAAACGCTAGTCCTCAGCTCTGTAAGTTGTTGCTCGCAGGTTGTTGTTTCCTGTAGGAAAGCGAGAAAGCTGCCTGAAATGAGCAGCCAATGTCAGGCTTAAAGGGATGTGTTCATATTTGCTAATTTATCTCACAGTATGCTTTAAAATGCAATTTTCCTATTTGCTTTTTTTCTTGCATGTGTGCATATGTAATATGGGGTTGAAGAAGTATGGGTGGACCTCATATTTACAAGAATGACCGAAGTGAATGTTGATTGTTCAAAGCCATGTAGCCACAGTGCAGTCGTTCCTCTTGTTACTGACTGAATAATTTTTGGAAATAGCAGCTGGTTCTCTCCTCTGTTTTAAAAATGCACATAAACAAACTGCTCCTCACAGGTTTTTGCTGCAGTCAGGTTTATTCCTCTGTGGACATCTACTGACTTTTTCAACAGAACCGTTTTGCCTTTTTCTTTTTTATGTTTCATGTATGGATTTTTTTTTGTATCTTGTTGAAAGCTTACTTACCTCATTGTGATTTGTTTGAAATTACCCACTGTTGAATACTGATATGTGAATTTGGCTTCATACAATGTGGGCAGTCAGTTGGTGGCTGTGTGCAGTGAATGGAATTTAGTGTCTTATCAACTGAGAAAAACTGTATTACTCTGCCTAGGGATGCATATGTTTGTCTATCTGTTAGTCTGTTAGTCTGTGTGCTACATTACTCAAAAACGGACAAACGGATTTGAATGAAATTTTCAGGTCATTAATGACACAAGGACCACCTGTTTAGATTTTGGCAGTGATGCGTCTTATAGTCTGGATCTACGGGTTTGTTAAAGATTTCTGTATCATTGCGAGATAGCGGCAAGGCGTCACTGTAACTATGACAACAAGTGAACATTACATCAGCTGCCTGCTGATGATCACATGATTGTGATCCTGCTACAAATCCACCGCTGCAGACGTATCGGGACTTATTCATCGGAAATCATACAATGACTGAGCAGCCTTGACGGAGTAGTGCGCTCTCTGAGTGCTTTTCTTGTGTTACCTGTTATGGAAGGAAAAGTAAATGTGAAAGCAGCAGAATTATTCCTTTAAATGAAAGCATGTGTTGTAAAGTGTCATTGTTCCAGTAGAACAGTTAGTACTGCAAAGATGATCTCCATTATGACAAACAAAAGTGCACAATGCTTGCTTTTTTTAGCTTCAAGGTTGCAGAAAAAAAATACAGAGAAGCTTTTATCCACTTTATCCTATAGATTGTGTTTTCATCTCCTTCATCGTGCATTCTCTTTTTTTCCTCTCTTTGCTCTGAAGACGTCTATATCATCGTGTGTTCGGGCAGAAATCAGAGCTGACATATCCTTCTGGGAAATGTGGTAAAAGGTATCTGAAAACGACTTCCATTATTGGATGAAAGCTGGAGAAAGCAAGTAAGAGCTTCCAAGAGAAAATGAACACGAGGTAGGAAGTGAAGCAGAATATGGAGTAAAAGTGTACATTTTCAAGGATAACATACTTCTAACAAGTGGATAATTGTGATGCTGTTAAACATATTTGAAAGATCAATGGTTTTGTGCATGAAATTCTTTGTGCACTTTTTGTAATGTGCTTTTATTGTGACTTATTGTCCTATGCTTCACTGTTGTATTTTTTTTTTTTTTACCTGACTAGGGACTGCAGATGTAAATTAGCTTTGCTGCTATAATCGTGCATATTTACATCTATTTCTGTCTAAATCAAAGTTCATTAATTTGCACTATCCCAAAAAACTTCATTACATTATTGGCGTGTTATTATGTTTCTGGCTTTATTACATTTGAAATGGCCAAAAATACTACATTATTGGTTGCCACACAGCATCTTAGCAAACAGACATGGAAGACATGTTCCAGACAAAAGGAACATACACTACAGTGTCACAGTCACACAGCTGCGTACTGATATTATCCAGGGACAATTAAAGAAATGAAAGGGAAACTAAATGCATTGCAAGAATGTTTCAAGAGTTACCACTCTCTTTCTAAATGTAGAATCAGTACTTTGGCATGCAAAGCTGCAAATTAACCTGCAGATGCTGAGTGGAAACTTGGTGGCTCTTGGATTCTTCTTTCTGCATCAGACGGACGGCTCTTGAGCTGAATTTTGCCGGGGCGGCGGGTCCTTGACAAATCCCTCTGAATCTGTTTGTAGATGGTTTTTCCTGACAGCGGAGTGATTTATTTCAAATAATTTGGAGGTCTTTTTAAGTCTCTTGCCAGAATCATAGGCATCCACAACCTTTTTCTCTGAAGGCATTAGAGCTCTTTATCTCATCTTGGCACGATGATATCACACACTTCAAAACCAAAAGAACACCAGACCTTAGACTTCACAGGTTTAAACAAGACTCCCAGAGGATGTTCTAAACAGTGGTACCTAATCTGGAACCACTGATTCTAATTTTACAGATTTGACCATGTGATGTGATCTGATCTCTGTTTATTTTCACTTAATTAATTTGTAAAAATAACTAAAATGTTAATTTTATGCGTTTGAATATAGAATAGAATAGAATAGAATAGAATAGAATAGAATAGAATAGAATAGAATAGAATAGAATAGAATAGAATAGCTTTATTGTCATCATACATGGCATGACGAAAATATAAATAGCTTCCACTGGACGGTGCATGACAACAAGCAGTAAGTAATAAAATACCAACATTAAATAATAATAATAATAATATATTGCCTGTTTCAAAAAGGTTTCAGTGTTTGCTTCTCCAAAAATGTACTTAATTAATGGTATTCACAAAGTCAAGAACGAATCACAGATGCTGAAATGATCATTTGTTGTGTGCTTGTTTTATGGCTCTTATCCAGGCCATTTTCTCCTGACTCAGTCCTTGCTTATGTTGTATCTACTGTCAGATGTACGTTGTTTTAGATAAAAGCACTTGCTAAATTAAAGTGTAGAATTGTAGAATCATTTTTGCATAAAATAACTATGCAGATGTTTTTGTCATCATTTTTGTTAATTATGGGACTTTTCCCGCTGTGATACTGATAAATGTATGTCTGGATTTGTGTGCGTGTGTTTTGTTGGTGAACTGACCCTTTAGAAATCAGTTGGTGTGTTTTTATGGAGGTGAATTTCTCCCGGAGAGAAATATGCTTGGCTACTCTTGCATTTGTACATTCCTATTATAAAGATATGCTCTTTTTATTATTACTCTTCTTCAACAACAACATTTTTGCAGAAAACTGACATCTTTCTTGTGGAGACTTTACAAAGACTGCAGAACTTGAAGGTGTGAAGCTGGACTGGTATGTGCTTTAGTGTGTTTTGCTTTCAGGAGGTAATACTTTACTGGGGCTTTAGTCAATGGCCTCGCCACAGTAAAGGACACATTCTATTCTCTGTTTTGTTAGTATTGAATCAGTAATGGAAGATGAACCTAAACCACTGCCATTGCTCATGTAACACCTGACTTTTCTCTTCCATTTTGTTGTACATCCAGGGCTATAAAAAATCCTGGGCCCAGATTACTGTATGACTCTGTTTGGGGGCAGCGTAAATCCCTGGGATTTTTACATTTGCTCATGCCCAACCCATTCAGTCTTTCCTACCACACACAGCTCTTGGGATTAAACGGATAGAGAAGGGGGCAGGGAATCCACCGGGAGCTGGCTCTTTCAGCTCTTGCTTTGAGGATGATGGTCAGCGGCCGTTATGTAAGCCAAGTGGATTTCAAATGCATAGTTGAGCCATTCTCCTCTGTGGTGCACGGTGCCTTTGTCTGTGTTCCACGAACCGGACTGCCCACGCACACTATGCAACACACATGCAAACACTGGTGTACAGTAACCTATAGAGTCCCTGCCTCCCATGCACCGCAGAGCCCTTCACATGCTGAAGGACACTGATGCCTACCAACACTTTTTATCATATATTTATATTATTGTTTGCAGACAGAACCGGACAGCTCATGCGTTGAACTGCCACACATAAGACTTAGACAACGCAGAGCAGACAGGAACGTGTCTTGTGATATTCATCGGTTGTTTTTAAGCTAATGGTGACTATGTTCCACTTTTGATGAAATCCCATTACTCTGGCAAAAATAGAAATATAGGACAATCTGTACAGCATCATTTAAAAGTCTGTCTACTTTCCAGCAACAATCTGGTTTGGACAAAAACAAATATTGATATGCTCTGATGCCATCTTATTATAGCCACATTGCTAAAAACTGATTAGGGATGTTAATTTAAAACAGTGGTAGCAAAAAAAAAAAAAAAAGAGACTAGGTTACTATCCCTTCTGCAGCATGCTTCATACACACACGCTTGATTGTAAACTTCAACAAAAACATGGACTTTACATCGCGATGCTATAGTTAGCATAAGGCTAAAGTACTGGTAACACTTAAAGCCACTCACTGCCAGTTTGCATGGTAAATCTATGACCATTACAATGAACTATTACAGGTAAATAAGGTTAGTGGTTTACCTACCCAGAAGGAGAAAGACAAGCTCAGAATATAGGAGTTATTGCCTCTATCTATGATGCTTTGGCAAAACTGACCAAATGGCAACCTCTGGGACTAAACAATGAAGTCAATGCACAAATTTCAAAGACTGTAGTTCCTCGAATGGCCACTAGAGGCTGGCTCCAAAAACACGTCGAGCCCCATAGACCTTCATGTTAACATTCTCAACTTTACAGCTGAAATAAACACGTTTACAGGGGTTACAAGTAAAGGTTTGGTGTCTATATTTAATTTTCACCTTTCAAAACAGCTCTATGAGGGTAAATTTTTAAATAGCTTCCCCATTCAGATTGTATCAAAGCTTAAAGTTATGCACAGTTAAGGGCTGATTTTATATTACCTTCATTGTCAGACTCTCTTTTTGCTAAATCTGTTGCAATGCAGTCTAGACAGTGGTTGCATATACTGGAATAACAACTTTTCCTGCACGATTTTTTTGTCATTGATTCATGGTTTGCACCACATAATTGGAAATACTCAACGAAAATAGGAGGTGCAGAATTCTAGTTCCTTCACGAGACCACTTAATATGGAATGACGCTTAAAAAATCCTGCCAACTGCAGCTTTAAAACTTTATAGACATTCATTTAACCAATAAGGATGATGGCCAAAACTATGTAATGGCCCAAAGTTGTAATACATATAAAGAGAACTGTAAAAACCTTGCATTTGTGAGTAAATTGAACACATTTCTCGAGCAACTCCTCCATCAATATCAGATTTTATTTTGCATATGAACAATTCCTGATATCCATGCATACAGTATAATGAGCTCACAAGGTGGTAGATAGATAGAAAGACAGAGAGAGCAAGAGAGAAAGATAGAGAGATCTTTCTTACTAAAATATATATTCCACCTAATGTAAGGGACAGTACTGTAGGGTATAATAAGACAGCAGCAACCCACATTGTTTGCACTCAATTAGTGTTACAGTGTCACAAATGAGATTATTAAAATTGGTTAACTTCACTTAGAAACTTGCAGTTATATTTTCAACCAAGTTTTGTATAATTTTTTTTTGTTGGCCTCATAAAATTTTGCTTCATTTAACTGTAACCTGATGATATACCTTATTATATATCTACATGACATTTCATACAAAATAAATACTTATATAATGCATGATACATTTATATCATCACTGTAAACATGAAAACAAAACAGACCATATATTTACTGTACTACAGGTACTGCAGAGGCAAACAAAAGTGCTTGATAAAAGACAAGGATTATATGCACCTCTGTTTTTACTGTGATTGTTCAGAGGTCAGATAGCACCATATGACAGTCCGGACAGCTCAAAGGACAGAAGCTGCTTTAGATTTATATTTGGTATTTTTCTTACTCAGCTTTTTTGTTTTGTTTTTTTAAACTCTCAGTAACAGCATATTCATCTGTGTCTCTGGGTCGTGGTTCAGACAGAGTCCACCTTCACCTGGTTATTGTTGGTCATGAGCGGCGATGGTTTACTCTTCAGCCTCTCCCCGGCGTCGTTAGAGCTGTCCTGGAAAAAGATGCGAGCTGTACACACCGACACTACAATACGCTTGTACTCGCGCCGAAAGTTCTGGTTCAGCACACCGTACACGATGGCATTAAGGCAGCTGTTGAAGTAGGCCATGAAGTAGCTGGCCACAAATAGCCACTCGGGGATGAGGGGAACCACCACCTCTGGTCTGATCGCTACAGCCAGGCCGATGAAGTTGAGCGGCGCCCAGCAAACGGCGAAGAGCACGAACACCACGAACATGGTGATAAAGTTTCGGACGTCGTGCGGCGTCAGCTTGGGCCGATTGTCTGGCTTGACCCGCCTCCTCACCTGGATGACCAATATCCAGATGCGCAGGTAGCAGTAGGTGACAATCATGATGGGCAAAATGAAGTGAAAGAAAACCACTGCGATAGTGTACGCTGAGCTGGCCGACTGCTCGAAGGTGCAGGAGTACACTCGTGGGTCGTACTGAAGCGAACCCACAAACAGGTTGGGCACGATGGCCACGACAGTCAGCGCCCAGATCAGCATCACATAGCACACAGAGTTTTTGTCGCTGTACAGTTTATCGTATTTGAGGCTGTGGCAGATGTAACAGTATCGGTTGATGGCGATGCCGGTGATGTTGAAGATGGAGCCGATGACGCTGACGCCCATGAGGAAGCCGCTGATCTGGCAGTGGACGTTACCCAGGTTCCAGCCATTGTGGAAGATGGAAGTGAGGACCAGAGGGTACGGGTAGATGGCCACCACGAGGTCTGCCACCGCCAGGCTCACCACAAAGATGTTCCCTGCAGATAAAACAAACACCCACAGGAGAGACGGACGAGAGCGAATGAGTCACTGACAACAGCAGCAGAGCAGACTGAACATCCAGATAAAAAGAGACAAAGAGACTGAGTTATTTTATCCACTGACTGCCAAATTCTTTACGCAGAATCCTTTTAGAATTATCTGCCTGTAACGCGGCTTTATTTATTTGAGCATATTTGCTTTTTCCCACCTTTCTGGGAGCTATTTGTTTCACTGTGGAGAAAGATAAACAACAGAGCAAATATCAACTTACAGACAACATGACACACTGAAAATATAGCTGAAAAAATAATCTGTCACCCATGTTTGCTGCTCGCTGCCATCTCTGTCCTACTTCAGTCAGAAACTCCTAATTTGGGCAGTGAAGTGGAGTTATGACTGCATTATTTCACTGTAATGGCTCAGATATCACACTGAAGATGTACTGTGTGATGATCTACATCAAGCCTCGAGGCATTTCATACTGCACCATCTAGCAGAGAGGACAATCCTTTTGAAAATCAAAAGTCTGTGGAAAACAGTTGGCAGTAATTTAAGAACACAAGATTGGTAAATATGCTAAAACATGCAAAAAAAAAACAAAAAACACCAACACAATCCTTTAGAGACTTCCATTTGTTTCTGTTGCAGCTTCGTTAACATAAGCCGCAGGGAGAGGGCCTCAAGGCTGGATGTTGAGAGGAAATGCATCTGCAAATAAAAAAAAAAAATTGTATTGTTTGTGTGAATGTGTGTAAATGCACAAACACATTCACTAGTTTCCCCTGATGATTTGGCGCGTGTGAACTTCAACTCGCATTCAACTGTCACCTTTTGATGTTGGTGAATAATGAACGGGAGGGAGGTCCCCGTCGCTAAATAATGCATGTTTCTAATTGTCAGCAAGGATGCCATAATATGCGTGCCAGGCAAACATGATCTACAGGCTGGGCAGCAATCAGGAGCACACAAATGGATTCTTTGTCCCCGGTGGACAACATACACTTATGCACAAGGAAAGACGGCAGAGAGCGATCGTGACCCTCAACCTCTTTCAAGTGAAATACATGAAGTGCACTCGAAAGACTCAAAAGAGCAAATATCCGATAACGTGTGCACATTGGACACGTACTGTAGTTTCCTTTAATTACATAGACTTGTGCATTTTAGCTTTATTTACCGTTGAGCAGCCTGTCACGGCGATGCCAGAGGATCCCGCCATCTAGCCACGCAACATTTTCACAGCTGTCACTTCTATATCAGTGGAGCGTGTTCCGTGTACAGTAGTAAGCACCATATTACAGAGCCTAATGACAAGCCCGGATTCAGCTTTGCAGATGTGACAACACCCTGTCACAGTTGATAAGATGCGTTTACTGCATGTCAGATGGGAAGTGAGCGCATCATATATCTCTACAATCACCCCGGCGCAAGAGGCAATTTCATTTTCGCACTGACGTTTGAGCGGTCGGTATCAGACGCACTCCCCCAGCCTGCAGACAGACCTGTCAGTCTCACCTGGGCATTAGAAGCACACTGCTGATCAGCTCAGCGGCCTGTTATCTGCAACAGAACATGCCAACCATTCTGCTGCCAGGGATCACATGCAGCTATTAATTATGTTTTGTCCTTTTATATCTGTCATTCAGCTGCCCTCTATAGGGAATTAGGTGCACCTGCTGTTGTCACAAGACCTCATGGCTGCTAGAGAGCTTGGCTGTATGTGAATGTGTGTGTGTGTGTGTGTGTGTGTGTGTGTGTGTGTGTGTGTGTGTGTGTGTGTGTGCAGTCTCATACATCTATTGTTGTGAGGATTTTTCCATGTTTTTCATATGCTTGTGCAACGTGTGTGGTAAAGCACAAAGAAAACACCATCGAAACCCTGCTGTATTGTACCACAGTGGTCAAAATTCCACCGGGCACCTTTAAGACTTTTGATTTTTAGGTTAGAATTAGGCTTAGCTCAAGTGTTTAGGTGTTAGAGTAAGTACTCTAAGTAGTGTAGGTAATTAAGTGGATTTAGACGTATCAGCTCAGTTGCATAACTGTTTGTAGACATGTTTGTAAGACACATAAGCCTCATCGATGTTGTGTTTAGAGATTGTCAATAATTGCTGCTTCAACTGTCACAACAGGAATTGGTGACCAGTTTATTGCTGGGTACACCTCGCTAACACTAATACACTCCAATAAATCCTCCCTTCATGAAGGTTAGAAGGTTCAGTTTTAGTTGTAATTGTCTGAGATGTGTGGATTAAACCACAGTTTGGAGGCTATAGTCTATGCTGTGTTTCTATTATTTTTGTCTATCTCATGTATACCAATGACGGTAAACTACATAATAAAATGCATGCAACACAATACAGTCTAACAGCAGTTCATGTATTTTTTAATGTTATAACAATATAAGATTGCTGCGACCAACACAACTGCTCCACCTCTAGTAGTCATTCATTTGGAGTCATGCTTACCTGATAAGTCCGATATTCACCCTGTCTTTAGCTCTGTGTTGGTCTCCAGTGACATCTCAGGAAAATAGCTCTTTAGCAGCTAAATGCTCCACTTTGTTCACTATGTCTACCAGCACCACACAGGTAGTGTGGGTTAATGAATATGCCTGTTACAACTGTAAACAAGGTCGATAAGAGTGGTGACATTGAATCATAACAGTGAAGTGGCAGAGCATAGATGTTACGCCCTCTACCTCAGATGTCAGGTAGTGGCAGGCCCTACTCGCTTCCCCCTCCTCTTTCCGTCTTTCCTCTCCCTCAGGTGGGTGTGAGCGTGGTGTGTGGCACGACCAGGTGCTTCCAATGATTACCAGTGGAACTGATGCGACAGCAGGTGGGAGTGATCTCCACAATCATCCTCTCTTTCCATAAGGGATGGGAGATGCCAGCACTCTTCGTCAGACCGCTGAACTGCACGGTCCGTATTTGATCCTAGTTCCGTATGACTCCCTTGTGTCCTCTTGTGTATTTAAGGTATGTGTCCACCTGATCCATTTTTCCCACATGTAAACGTGTCGCATCTGAAAATCACCCACTAGTGGGTCACTAGTGGGACATTACATGGTCACATGACTTGAGTCCGACAGATGCGTCGGACCAACATGGCGGCTCAGCTGCAAACTTTCTCTTTTCTTACGAAAACACTTAAGCGAGAAGTATTTCTGAAACCATTTGAGGCAAGAAATAAGCTGTGCAGTTGCTGAATCTGTCCTCATTTTAGTTTAATGACGGCTAGTTTAGACCTTTGATGAAAGTTTCGTGATGTGTCAGACCTCCACACGTTGCATGAAATTTGCGTAATGTAGAAGTCGAGTCTACTTTATGTAAATGAGCTCGAGGGAAACGCAACGCAACAGAACCAGCATGAAACGTGGTGCGTTTCACATAGACAGTGAATGGGATGCGGGAAATTGATGGATCAGGTGGACATTATTCACATCTTCTGTGTTACAGTTCTGGACTCCCAGGTGCTCGTCTCCACCCGCCTGGTTCTTCCACCTCATTCCCTCGTCAGTCTACACCATCCTGGATTCCACAGACCGCACTCCACCATTCACAGCCAGCACCAAGATGCTACCCGCTGCTGTGCAACACGCCACCTCCATCCAACGTCCTCCTGCCTGTCTTCCCTCCTCAAACCCGTCGTCAGCTAAGTTTCTGCTCTCTCCCTGATGGAGCCAGTCAGTTTAGTTATTTCGGAGTTTTCAGAACTATTGTTGAGATTCCTTTGTGCCAAAGCTTTAGCCCCAGTTGTAACATTGAGCCTTTGATGTCCGCTAACTTTCCTAGCCAGGTTTTACCTTGATTAGGTTAGTTCTTGTTTAAATTCCTGCTTTGTTAACTTGAGTCTGGTTGCTATAGTTCCTCTGAACCCTTTGGGGTCTCGAGTGAGTCTAGCCGTGTTTACGTCGATCCCCTCTCTGTTCAACTGTGGAAGTTTCATATATCTTATTATTATTTTAGAGAGATTGAGGTGCTGTATTGGTGGCAGAATTCAACCTTTTAAATAATTATTTTCTAAATAAACTGACTTGGTCAAGGGAACAGTCTAGAGCATTCTGCAGTGCTGTGGAGGCATTTCTGGCTATGTGAGCTTATCTTTTAATCAACCACACTGTTGGTACAATATCTAGTCACTCAGTCAATATGGGGACAATGGACAAATAACTGATCCCACAAGATAAACATTAAATGCTATGGTCGAGGTGTGACTGTTGGCACAGCTTAGCATTAGATTAAGACTCCGGTGAATAGATGTGAGTGCATGGTGTCCTAATGGACAAAAACGAGTGAGTGTGGATGTGTGTGAGTATGTGTGTGCAGTTAGGGAAGCTGCTTTTGTGCTGCCAAATGAAAACGTGTCCACTTTCAGAGAAGGTGTAGACACAGCATGCAAACAGTCAACTTCAGGGAGTTTCCCGGCTCTTTCTTTACTGTAAAAACCCCGTTACGGGATTTTAAACTCAAGTCACTCAGTATTAACAGGCCTGACCTTGACAAGGTGAAATGCCTACAGGCAGCTGGCTCTTTTGGCGGCTGGACTGTCTCACTCACTGTCTCTATCAGTGTGACCAGTCCTGTGATTGACGCATTGCTCTGAGTTTTCATTTGGCTTGAGGAGAGATATGGTCCAGTGCTGTGTCCCTTTTCCATTTCTGCAATCCCACACTTTCGACCAATTTCTGTTAGGATTTAGGTACAAGTGAAGCCCATCTGAACATTTTTTTGTCACTGTAGCTCGCACTGAATTTTGACACAGCCTGGTAAGCTGAAATATACAGTTCATTTAATGTTAGATTGACTTTTTCCACATTTTATGGTGTTGCAGCATAATCTCAAAATGGAATACGATGATTTATTTTTTTCCACCTCATGACAAGTGCAAAAAAAATGCTCTTAGAACTGTTTCGGAGACATATTGAAAATGAAATACGGCCATCACATCCAAATTACTTTTTAACAGTCGAAGTCGGTGCTAATTTGAGCTGTAATGACAACGACGGCTGGGAACATCTGAAGTCGAATTTTCAGCCATTTTTCAGAGTGGTTTGTCCAGTTCAGTCAAGCCGTATGTGAAGCATCTGTGAGCAGCTATACTGAGGTCTTGTAACAGATTTTCTAAAGGGATTTAGGACCTGACTTTTACTGGGTCATACAAGGGCGGCCACTTTCTTGTCCTGAAGCCATTGCAGTGATCTGAAAGAGCTGCGATTTGATATGGGGTTTAGTGTAGGCGCAGAGAGACTACTTTATTCTTGTGCGTCTTGTTTCTCTTGTTTGTTCATTAGCTGCTTTTATCCGTCTAATCATTTCAGGTCTGCCTCTTGGCTCCTCTCCATTCACAAATCTCACCTCTTCTTTGAAATCCAATCATCCATCCACGTTTACATTATCCAAACAGGCTTAAAACTTTCCACTCATCATCTCCATGTACTAATCAGCGTGTATGTTGTTTACTCCAATCATCTCCTCTGGCACTACGCTGTCTCCCATCTCACAACGGCGTCCTCCCCCACAAACACCAACATACAGCAAACATCGGCCAAGTCAGCAGGCCGACCAATTACACGGATATTCTCCATAATTGGGCTTTAACCCTGAATTAGGTCTAAGCCAAGAACTGATCTACGTTTAATCAGTGGGACTTTGAATTCATAAACATAGTCTCTACTGAAAGAGTTGGCTGTCTATCTTTTGTGTGGGAACACAAACTGTCACCATAACATAAGGCTTCGCATTTGGCTGCATTTATTTTTTCTCACATCTCACATGTTTGCCGTTCCTCAGCAGTGAACAAAAAAGCACCCACAGCATGAGACTGCCACCTTCATGCTTCACAGAAGTGCGGTGTTAGACAAGTGGTAAGCTGTCTGTTTCCTGCAGACTGCTTTGCATTACAGCTGGAAAAATACCTTTTTCACTGTAATAGCAAACCGCTGTTTCGCTCTGAGAGTCCTGCTGTGTTTTCCAGCAGCAACATCTTTCAGTTCTCTGACAAGCTGCCCTGTAAGTGTCTGTCTGATTGTTGTCATTCAAAATGTGATATCTCCGCAAACTGTAGTTCTGTCAGTGAACAACCTCTCTGACCGAGGTCCTAATTGCCCAGTTGGAATATACAAGATAAGATATATAGATACACTTCAAAATGTCTATTATAGGCCCAGTTCAAACAAAAAGTCAAGCTCCACAGACTCTCTCTTCATAAGCATTTGTTTGAGGTCCAGACTTCTTCCAAAGTTGTATAAAATGTGTTTTTTAAAGTACTTTATGGGACTCTTTCTGGCAAAAATATCCTTTAATGATGCCAACCGACTTTACAGGCAATCTGTGCAGACAACTGGCTACCAACTGTAGACAGACTCTTACAGTGACGAATTAATTCATTATTAATTTGATGGCTCCTTCTTTTAAAAGGTACCTGAAGTAAACTTTCTGATAAAAACTAAATATTCCATTTCCAAGCACTGAATATAACGTATCAAAACCAAAGTTATTTTGATTCTTGCAGCGAAATCCCACTTTGTGTGAAGCAGGCAGGTAAAAACGTTGCTCGTATGTGAGTCTCCAAGGAAAGACAACATGTAAACTTAGGTTCAGATTAAAAAAAAAAAAAAAAAAAAAAAGGTATCAGTGACACAGTCCATAGCGGTGGGTGGTTGTGAGTCATTTCGTGGTTTGGTAGCCACCTGAAGGGCCAAAAAGGAAAGTGACAAATGGTGAGGCAAGATGAGAATAACCGCTGGTCCAACAATAACATGATGGAAAGAAAAGAGAGCATCTTCTTCACTCAACTGGTGAAATACTGTGACTTCTAATACAGTCTTCTTGACCTCCTCCTTCCTGAAGAACCCCATCCTGCATCCAGGAAGTTATCAAAATGAAGCTATTTTTCCAGGATAGCCAAGCATTACACATTCAATAAAAAGGCCATCTAGTACTACTTTGAGTGAATAGGATGCAGAATTTATCGTGCATTGACAGTTTTAAGAACAGGCTCAATAGCATCTTTTTCTCTGACTCATTGGCTGTTACTCTCAAGAAAAATGTCCATTTTTGGCAGAGTTGTTTTAAAATCTCACTCTGGCCTTGTGCTGTGGCCAAGGAGACTCTAAGTTTTTCCATTTTGGTCTCGCGGTTTTACAGCCATTTCTGCAAAAGTGAGCTGCTGACAGTCGGTATTCTAGGTCCCTTCACTGCTCCAAATTAGAGCCCAGCAGAATTTAATGCACCAGAATCCTGTGTTCATTACTTATTGCCACAGAGGCCACTGTTCAGCAGAATGTACACAGTTTTGCTTAAAACAATTTCTGAAATATTGTGGGTGTTTTGCTTCATAAAGACTTTCAACAGTTGGTATACGCACTGCACCATCCGCTACACCCTGTAAGACTCTGAGGCTTCGCGTAAGGTACAATGTGCATGTGCTGAAGGTCAGCAGCAGGTGGAGCCAGTCTCAATACGTTAGCCTTGACACATTGCGCCCTTATGTCCCGACTGCACTATTGAACTAGGCATGTCATTACTCACGGTCAGAAGTCAAGCCTAACTGCATACCTTGTCAGAGGAAGTTATTGAGGTCAGTGTGAATATGCAGAAAAAGCATGAAAAGACGCTTTAGTCTGCCGCCCTTGGCAGGATATACTGCAGAACGTTCGTTTTAATGCATGTTAATGTGTGGAAAAACCACCCCTGGAGTGTGAATACATTTCAATACGACAAGATTATGCAAATTCCGATAAAAATGACACTACATGTAGAGTCGAATGGATACATCACAGGGGTTTCAATTAGAGAGGACTATTTTCATGACACTGCAAAGTTTGGTGAAGGGAATTTTCTGCCCAACCGACCAGCTTATTTCCATCTTGCACAAAAGCAGGATTAAGAGACGGCAGGTCCAAGCACATACAACAGCACAAGGTGATAGGTTTGCTCACTCTCTAACCGAAGAACGCCTTTAGTTGCAGTTCATTCAGCTGCTGCTTGAGTGTTGACCAGAACAAAAAGATCAGAACACATCAGTCCAAGTCTTTATACTGGCTCCCGGTCAGCCATAGAATAGATTTTAAAGTTCTGCTACTGCTCTATAAGTCACTGAATGGTTTAAGTCCAGAATATATTAATGGCATGTTAATGGAATATAACTCCAGTAAGGCTCTGAGATCTACAGACTCAGGTCAGATAGTAGAGCCCAGAGTTCAAACCAAACATAGTGAAGCAGCATTTAGCTGTTATGCTGCACACAAATGCAACAAGTTACCAAGAGAACTGAGGTCAGCACCAAATGTCTATATTTTAAAAATCCAGGTTAAAAACTTTTCATGTGCTCATGGGTGAGCTCTTTTAAATCACTGACATTTTAATCTTTTATCTGCACTGTATGTTCTGTTAGTAATTTCAATGCAATTTTTTCTTTTATATTGCATTCATATTTATCTTTCAGTACTTTGTTTTCATAATCAGGTTTTATTTTATTTTAATTTTTATGTTTTAATTCTTGGGATTTTTTTTGTTTCTATGTAAGGCACATTGAGTGCTCCTGTGCATTAATTGTGCTATACAAATAAAAATGTCTTGCCTTGCTTTTAGAGCCACAACAAAAGTATCTTTGCAAGACACTGCAGCTTTTTTGTAATGATATATATATATATATATATATATATATATATATATATATATATATATATATATATATATATATATATATCTATATGAGAATTGCATTGATCCTATAATGCACCATTATAAATGACACTGCAGTGAAAATGGTATGAGAGAAGGAATGTTACCAACTGAGACAGTAACCAAACCTATCTGACTTTAATTCCACTTTGCTGGAACACCTTTCTGAGCAAAGATGCCGACGCACTTGGATACACATTCGCCGACCTTGTCACCACGATCCAATGATCCATTACTTTGTGTTGGTCATCACTCCATTAAAGCAGAGACATCAAAGTATCGCACCTTTTCTTTCTTTGTAGGTGAAAATTCTCCCTGTCATTTCCTTTCATCATTACTGTGCTACTGCTTGCTCATGCATGATGCAGTGATCAGTAACTGTGCTAATAAGACAGTCCTGAATAAAGATGAGTGCTTGATGAATAAGAGGATGTAATGTGTTTTTTGTGGAGTTTTGGGGGGCATTTAGCGAGGTCTCCTGGAATTCATTCAGAATATCTCCTATCTGCCACTATGACCGAGGAAAAAAGGAACTGGATTATCACGGTAGTCTGTCCTGGCAGAAGTAGAAGTAGAGCTCCCGGGTGTGCACATAGAAATGTGACAAAATGCACACTGATACTGGAAGTTTAATTGAACTGCATTGATAATAGCCCAGAGAGAAACAGAGAGAGAGAGAGAGAGCAAGAGATGGAGGCAGCCCTATAAAGAAGCAGAGTGATTATATTCCTGGGTCACTACTGGATTTGCGGATATTGTGTTTATGAATGAAGCCAGCGACAGACATGGATGATGAGACTCTCGGCAGGTTTAATCTCCTCACTTCTTTAACAGGAGCTATTTCAAGAGCAGGATGGGTACAAAAACACACTCCATACAGCACATTAGTAATAAAACATGCAAGAGGAATCCTGTCAATAGTTTTCTTTTTTTTACTGTGTGAGGAATACGTTTTTGGATGCTGCAAGAATATCATAAAACGAAGCATTTTGCTTGATGTGGGTTTAGGTAGAAGTGGTTTGTTCCTACCTCGGCGTGGCAAAGCAAAGAAAGGATTTACAAACTGACCTCCAGTGCCCTCTGTGCTAGACAAGTACCGCCCAGAAATAGCAGAGTGGAAAGCAGCATAATGCACTGCCAACCTGATTTTTGTTTGCATCCAGCAGCAGGGCTCTTTTTAACAAGCAGCTGCAACCAAGTAGCCTGAAGAATTTTTTTTTTTTAAATGTCAGAATAAAGTGTTAATCACTGCATTTAACACCGACACACAAGCGGGGTCAAGTTAAATATCTTCTCAATGACCATGGCAATGAAATTCTTCTTTTCGTGGGCTGTGTTTTAATTCAAGGTTCCGTCCTGACTCGTGACATCCAAGAATGTTTAGCTCCGTATGCTTCTGTGCAATTATCTTATCAGACTGAGAAAGCGTTCCCATTGGGCAAGAGATTCCTTCGAGATACTCTCAAGTTAACACAAAATGTTCTCTGTCTTGGACAAATCTGAAACAATGGAGCTTTTTATTTCTCCAATAAGAAGAATTTTGTTACAGCTACACAATTCAGAGTTTTGGTAACTATTGTGTCTTTATTTAGGGGAAAGATTAATGAGCTCATGTGTTCGGATGTCCTGTGGGTTTTAGCATTGTGATGCAACCCGGGTGAGACTGAGGTTTAACGCCAAACTGTGCAGCCTTCAAAACACCTCGAAAACTTCTAACTAAGCAGTTTCAACCTCAAATTGCTGGACCCTCTTTCTTACAGCCACCATTGCAATGTTGAGGATCATGTGTTGTGAAAATACCTGTCCGCCACACTTACTCTCTCTGTTCAGGGAGCAGAGATGACAAAACACCACGGGTGGTGTCACACTGGATGTCAGCCAGACCCCCACAGCTGGTGGCCTGACACAGCCTGACAGGTCCAGTCACGTCTTCCAGATAAAGCCCCCTAGACAAGTTGTCCAATGTCATGTTGTCAATCTGATAACACCGTCTTCATGTGTCATGGACTAGTGGCAAAACAGGATCTAAAAAGATTTAACCGTTTCTGACCAGCTATGAAAATGAACTGCAATTGCAACTCTAATATCTGCGTTCAACAACAAACTGTCCTGGGTGTAGTAGCTTTTATCTTTCCACCACACTGATCTCAGTGAACATCAGGTCATGGTGTGCAGGATACTGTACTTCAGATCCCCCGGGGAGCTGTGGGTTGGGTGCACCATGTGGCCACAGCTCTTGTAGCTGCTGGTGCTGCTAAGATTTACAGTATCGCAGCTGCTCCCCAGTGAGCCACATTCAGCGGTGCAGCGACAGCATCACATTTGTATGAGTTTCCCTCATCAAACCTTTCACTGGCGCTCTCTGCTTAATTAGTCTCTTTTGACTCTCTCTGTGAGGCCACAAGCATCGGCAGAGCAAAAAAAAAAAAAAAAAAAAATTAAAAGTACTGCATAGAGAAATGCGTGGTAACTCAATGATGCTGTTGTAAACATACATGGAGGACTGGCTTAAATATTCCAAAGTCAACATCAAATTCTGAATTTGTGCAAGCTTGCTCACATTAAATTTTTTTTTTTTTTACCACCCAACATGTCAAAGTAGGAAGAATTTAAAAATTTACTTGAAAATTACCATTTCTGTTAGCATATGCTTAGCTGACAACTGATACTGAAATCACACCAGCTGTGTAAATAAATATTAGCTTTAGATCGCTGGTGAAGATGCCACTAGTTGGTCTACTTACTTACAAGGGGCTTTTTGGTTGCTTTAAGACCAAATAATTGATCAGAACCTAGTAAGTAGGTTAATCAGTAGCAAAAATTATGACTTTCAGTCTCCAGTAAAAGTGGGATAGGTGATTTGCATTGTTCGTTACGTGTAAGAAAATAAACCAGGCTGTGTTTAATAATCATTTGTCGGAGGTAACAAGGTCATCCATAAAAACATGCAACCCAAAATTCAATCTACCATTCAAACAGTCGGTGGAGACAACGGAAGCTGTGCTGAATATATAATTGTGACAGCAACCCATCTTAAAGGTAATATGAGGCTGCATTTTGGATTCGACAAGACAGATGGAAATATCAGTGACACAGATAAAGGGGCGTTGGAACTATATTGTGAAGCCTGTGAAATGACTCTGAAGGCCACATGTGTTCTCCATAAGTCAACAAAGATCACCATCTCAGAAAAAAGCTTACATTCTTCCACTGAAAATGAAAAACATCATTGTTTTACACATACAAACACACATCACTGACAGTGAGGCCCTGACCAGCCCTCAGGAGCAACTCTGGGTTCAATGCAGATCTGAGTGATGGAACGATACTGTATCCACAACAGACATTTAATCAGTTCAATAAAAAACTGCTTGATAGTTTCACTTCAACGCATCAGATGCAAACAGCAGTGAAGAATATCATGAAAAGTTCAGTTACACAAAGAAACTACAGACCATTCCCCCTCCGTGGTTCACAAACAGCCTTGAAAATAATAGTGGACCCCACAGATCTCACCTTTATGTGTGTTTTTCAGTGCTACCATTTAAATAATTACCCGTGGACCTTCAGAAGTAGGCCATAAGAGGGTGATTATAATCTCTGTGGTTAGCACCATCGCCTTACAGCTACAAGATCTACGGCTTCCCCCCACAGTCCAAGAACATCCATCCATCCATCTATTGTTTATACACCGCTTAATCCTCACTAGGGTCACGGGGGTCTGGAGTCTATCCCAGCTGACTTAGGGCGAAGGCAGGGGACACCCTGGACAGGTCACCAGTCTATCACAGGGTTACATTCTAACAATCACACTCAAATTCACACTTATCTGAGAATTATCAATTAACCTCAGCATGTTTTTGGGTTGTGGGAGGAAGCTAAAGAACCCAGAGAAAACCCACGCATGCACAGGAAGAACATGCAAACTCCACGCAGAAAGATCACGGAAAGGCAGGGACGCAAACTGGGGATCTTCTAGCTGCAAAGCGAAAGTGCTAACCACCAAGCCACTGTGCAGCCCCAGTCCAAGAACATGCTGAGGTTAAATGACAGCTCTGAATTGTCTGTACTTGTGTGAGTGTGCTTGTTTGTCTC
This sequence comes from Amphiprion ocellaris, assembly GCF_022539595.1. NCBI lineage: Eukaryota > Metazoa > Chordata > Actinopteri > Pomacentridae > Amphiprion > Amphiprion ocellaris. Next base: position 26,420,360 of record NC_072769.1, on the reverse strand, counting down.
GATGTGTAGCCCTGTGATAGACTGGTGACCTGTCCAGAGTGTCCCCTGCCTTCACCCTAAGTCAGCTGGGATAAACTCCAGCCTCCCGTGACCCTAATGAGGATTAAGCAGTGTATAGATAACGTACGGACGGATGCGTTTCTTTGCCTTTATTAAAAATAGATTATTTAAAACTTAGCAATTATTATATTGATGGAAATACACATTTTATCACGACAGACTTTCCATCCCTGCTTCAGTGTCTTGTTAAGGACACGAAGTTGAACCCCCGATCCTTCGGTTAGTGAACAACCTGCTCTAACACCTGAACCACAGCCTACCACCACAATACCGCAATCATCAAAATAAAAGCCAGCAGTTCCCAATATGCTTCTGTCCTGTGTGAAAGTCCATTCAAATGCACAAAGAACACACGCAGCAAGTGTGTGAACACAATGCAACCAAATTATTATTTTTCTAATCCACCTATCAAACTCACTGAAAAAGACACCTGTACATTGACCATGCCTCACTCTTCCACGGGTGATTCCAGTCCAGTAGACTATCTGTCTGAAAGGCAGACCAGTGCTGAGCATGGCAGGGGGCTGATGGCTTGACCCAGATAGAGGGAGATGCACTTAAAGTTCAACCAGGACACACAGGATTGGTTTGAATACAGTGTAATGGTGGCTTCTCTATCTCTGCATCTCTTTCAAACACTCACCCATGCACACACAAACTCATTTAATGCACAACCCCACTGATGCTACAGTTTAAAGTTCAGGCAAAAATATTCCAAAAAATTGCAGTGTTATTTAGCCGCCTTTGCTGTTTTACTAACGTATGCTCCTACAGATTTGAGTGCAAATCACCTGGAGCAGTAATATAAAAACAAAACAACATATCGCTTCGATTCCTGACGAGAACGTGAAAACTTGAAACACAACAAACGTCACTGTCAGTTAAGAGTGTGCACATCCCACTCTGCAGACAGAAGAGCTACTGTATAGAAGAACAGAGGTACTGTCTGCAGACAGTCACATGGAGGGTGTTGAAACATTCAATTCTCCTCCTGGTTGTTCTGAAACTCCAGGAGGTTAGAGGATGACAAAGAGTCCCGAGGCTGTAGACTGTTAGATGGTGCTTTTGATGAACTGCAGCTCAATCTAAAGTATGTTGAATGTTTGTGTCCCAAGCGACCTGACATCTAATGCCAAGACCAGTCCAAATGTGAAGGGGGAACAACAATAAACAAGCAGACGTTGGTGTAGTGGTGCGTATACTCAGGTATAAGTTGGATGTCTCCAGTCTGAGCAGGTAGATATACACTATAAACTAACCTACACATAGCCACAGATGTACACTACCAGTCAAAAGTCTGGACACACCTTCTCATTCGATGTTTTTTATTTCATTATTTTATACATTGTGGATTAATACTGAAGACATTAAAACTGTAAGAGAATACACATGGAATTATGTTGTAAACAAAAAAGTGTTACTCACCAGCACTAACCCTTTGATGCGCAACATGGGTCAAAAGTGACCCAAATCCGGGGCGCCCGGATAGCTCAACAGGTTATGCAGGCGACCCATGTACAGGGGCTGGTCCCTGACGCAGCGGCCTGGGTTCGATTCTTGCTCACGGCCCTTTGCTGCATGTCTTTCCCCCACTCTGCTCCCTCCTTTCTACACTGCACTTATCTAATAAAGGCCAAAAAAATAACTTAAAAAAAAAAGTGACTCAAATCCAATAGAAAATTGGTATCTCTTGACCCACTGCACATCAAAGGGTTAATCTACAATGTAGAAAATAATACAAAAACATAAAAAGCATTGAATGACGAGGTGTGCCCGGTACTGTATGTCAGTGCACATCTCGCAGGGCAGAGCTGCAGTCAATCACGCTGCAATCTTTCATATAATCTGTGTCGTTTGCTGCACATAGAGACTTTTGTTCTCTGGTTTTAGCCTCCGAGGCATTGTAAGTCATCGTGTAAACTTTTCCAAGGCTTGGGAAAAGCACTGCTCCATAGCAAGCAAGTTTCATAACTCACACAAATACAGACATGAAGCAAAGACAAGTAAATATTGTCAACAAAAAGCTGTCTGCTAGCACGCCAGACTGATGATCCCTGCAAGCTATATGGAGACAGATCTCCCTAACAGATACACAATGTGTGGTGGATAAAGTAATAGTTGTAGTAGAACAAGAAAAGCACTCAGAGAGTGCAGCACTCTGCCAAAACTGTTCATTCCCCCATATGGCATTGTCAGAAATGCAGCATTTTTTTTAGGAATGCAGCATTTGTTTATTAATTATTGATGAACCGAAATCACGGCAACATAGCATGTGGCCATTTAATCTAGTTGTACCCACAAACAAAATGATCTTGCGCTGAGCACAGGCGTGGGTTATGCATGTGTACGTTATGTGTGGATACCGTATCGCATGATCTAAATATGTAGTGGACGGCAGGAATCGATGGCACTCGGAAACATTCCTACAATTTAATCAAATGTTCCTCGTATCATTTCCAACCGATAAGTCCCGATAAGTCTGCAATGATCGATTTGTGGTAGGACTGCAATCATGTGATCATCAGCAGGCAGTTGACAGTGTTCACTTGTCCTAGTTACAGTGACGCCATGCCGCTATCTCGCAATGACACAGAAATTCTTCACAAATCTGTGGATCCAGACTATAAGCGGCATCACTGCCAAAATCTAATCAACTGGTCCTTGTCATTTCTGACCTTCCCTGAAAAATTCATCCAAATCTGTTAATCCATTTTTGAGTAATGCTGCTAACAGACAGACAATCAGATGGACAGACAAATGTATGCTGATCGTCACATTCCTTGGCGGAGTAATAATAGCATATTCTACAAGTCAGAACTGTGCCGTGGAAGCACTGACAAAAATAAACATCTTGTGATTAGGACGAAGATAACAGAACAATTAACAATTAACCAATTAAAGGAGGCATAACAAGTATGTGGTAATGAGCCTTTTAAATGCTTGTCACAAAGATTGATTAGTCTGCTGTAATATTAATATGATTACATTGTGTTTCAATACACCAGAAATCAAAGAAAATGATGCAGCAAACTTCATATACATGTTTTCATGAAATAGGCCTACTTGGAGTCTTGGTAATATCAGGCAAGCTAGCTGCTAACATGCTAGCAAGAGAACAGGGCAGTTCTAGTCAGCCACATATGCACTACAGCAGCAACAGCTTCAGGGCACAACACAACAACACAGAATCAGATGAACTCCTGTACAATTTCCTTCAAATAGAAACAGACAAAATGACCAAATTTGAACAATTTGTCAAAAGAATGAGAGTAAAGAAAAAAAAAAACTCAAATACCAGAGTTAACACTGGCACAAATGGCACAAAGCCTCCTCTAAGTGCTTGGATTTCACCCAGTCACACACGCACGCACGCACGCACGCACGCACGCACGCACGCACGCACGCACGCACGCACGCACGCACGCACGCACACACACACACACACACACACACACACACACAGAGCAACCAATTACAGGGTGGCTTGGATTCCCATTTGCAATTACCAAGCAGCTTGATCCTGTCAGAAGATTGGATTGATCCCATTTATGTCATTTAGGTCCCTGGAAAGCAAGTATTTAATGAGGAGTTACCGCCACTCATTATGAAATGAGCACACTCATCATGCTTCAAGGTTATTGAGGTTATTGAACAATGAAAAAAAATGCCGCTTCAGTGGAATTCAGAATGTTTCTGTTTTAAATTCTTGATGATATAAATTACTGTACAGCAATTATATAATTATGAATGCAGATTCCATGCCTTTCTGCACATTTTAAATTTATTGTAAACTGCAAACAAGAATGCAAATAATGCAAACGTATGGAGGAGTGTTTCCAACAAGCAGAAAGGAAAGGGAATTTCGGTAAATCTGAAAAAAAATGAACATAAAACAATAAAGCTAAAGGGAGTTGCTTCCTGAGTTGCTCAGAATTTAAAGTAATCAATATTAAACTACTGGTAGGAGACAGGAAGGGAACCTGCGCTGATATCAAAGGCCACATGTTTGTGCAGCTGATTACACCCATCAGCCTCCCTGACCTCCACACCCTTATTGTTCACCACACTGCCCGATCCTCACATTCCTTCCTGGACTGAGGCTGAACCTGGACAGAGCGGAAAATACGAATGCGTGGCAGTTGCAGACAGAGCAGGAAAACCTTGAAGAATCTATCTTATATTTTATATAATGCAAGTTTATTAAAACTTACCTCTCTGTACAGTTTTCCCCCTGTGTGACGTAAATGAGAGTACAGTATGAGACTGTGGAATAGTAAATATTTATGCCTCGAATTGAAGGTATTTTCAGCTGACTGCAGTTGTGGAAGCAGTTTCATACATAGTGGAAGTTCAGAGCTTATCGTACTGCACAGCTGATGCCGGGTGTGTATCTGTGTGTGTGTGTTTGTGCATGTGTGTGTGTGTGTGTAAGTGCTGTTTGCTCCACTTTCTCACAACAGCTGCTGTACAACTTCAGGATCTTGTTTCGGGTGAAATATTTGGAGCTTGGTGATGAGAAACCATGAATTCACTGTTTTCATCAGTACCTAAAAACCATCTGTCTCCATAGCGTGGATGTCACCATACAGCTGCTGATGTGTTGATGACTAGGGGGAGCAGCGCATAATCAACACAGTCAACGAAAATTGATGACTAAATGAGCTGGTAAAAAAAACATAACTGTGTTTACAGATGCATTGGAGGAAAGTGTGTCACAAGCTGATAAGTCGGTGAAAATATGGACTACCTTCTAAGAGTTCCGTTGCTAATCTTCCACAGGACAACTGGACGAACATTGGATGAACCAAAAAGTCATCCAGGGTTACTGCCAGTAGACTTCAACTCTGGCAGGCAACCAGTGTCAAGTTGACCCAGCTGTGCCTAAACATCGAGGACGATCTTTTAAAACTGCAGTCAGGCGGCTCGGTGAAAAGGATCACCGGTGGCGTCAAACATTCAACTGTAACAACTGTGTCAACAAACAGCAGCATACAAGCACCGTGTCCTCAGTACAGCCGTGCACCCCGTCACGAAAAACTGTACGACCCAACCCTAATAATACCATCGACTGTCACTGATCCATGCAGGTCCCCGTTTAAAAAGGCCCATCAAAGCATGTATAAAGTTTTTATTGTCCCTGCCTCTCTCTTTACCTGCTAAGATGCCCATTCTGGTGCAGGCTGCTGAGTATAACAGTTGTTTAACATAATATAATAAAGACGGGTATCAGAAATTGCAGAAATTACAAAACAAAGAGTGCATAGGTTACACAGCAAACCTTTAAATTGGCTTGTTTGTATGTAAGTAAGTAAGTAAAATTTATTTATATGGCACCTTTCACAGATACAAAATCACAAAGTGCTTTACAACAATAAAAAAAAAAACAAGAATAAAACAAAAATGATAAAGGTAATAATTGTTAAAAAATTAAATAAAGCGGTTACAGGTCAACCAAAAGTCTGTCTGAATAAAAACGCTTTCAGTTGCCTCACAAAAGAAAAATCACCTCCAATTCCACCTTGGACACCACAGATTTTAATTAAATTATGTTGCGCAGATGGTAAAAACAGAGGTGAATTAGCTGGCTGACATGGCTGTCTAGTGACAAAGACTGGTCAAAAATCACACCTAAATTTCTAATGTAAGGTTTAACACAGTCTCTTACTGGCCCAATATGCTGCTTAATGGATGCTATCCATTTGTAAGGGGTAAGTATAAGCACTTCTGTTTTGCTTGTGTTTAACTGAAGGCAGTTATGAAACATCCAGATTTTAATAGTCTGCAAAGTCATTTAAAATTGATCATTTGTTGCATGTGCCTAAAACTATCCCAAGCTACATTTAAAAAGCAGATAAGACCCACTGAGTAATTGTACCGTTCATTATCCAAATAGTCAGCTATTGGCTTCTATAATCATTAGATGATTCCGTTGTCAAAATAGCTGGTAGTTGCAGCACTAGTGATAACATTCCACTGCAAAATTTCGCAATTACCGATCAATATCAGCGACGGAGATCACTTGTGACCAACAGCTGTGTAGTTGGCATGTTAGTGTAGCTTAGTTTATCTGAGTTTAAGTCTGTAGTTACACTGCTTTGTTTTACTCACTGTTCCCCTCAGCCTAAATGTTTAGCCCCATAACATTATAGACCACTTAGAAGTTGGTGGAGACCAAAGCAGATCCTGAAAGATTACTTCATCTCTCTCTCCATTTCTTTACTGATATGTCCCCAGCATGCAAATGTGTTTTTCATTTGGCATGAAAACAACAGCGCTGCACTAACAAGCAGCAAGTCAGGCTCATGTTTGAAGAGATATTTCAGTGAGAATCCACGGTACATATCTCTGCTGATGAGCTCCGCTGTGCTGCTGATGAGAAATGCAGCAGACAGGATTTTAAGTGATGCACTGGTAATGTAACGAGTTATGTAACTGTCCTAAAGCTAACAATCTTTTGTATATTTTGATATATGGTTGCTGTTCCCATGGAAAATTGAGGTCAGACCGGAGTTTTAGCATCTGTTGAGCTTTATTATATATGATTGGTTTGTGCAGCAGTTATTTCCATCATCCTATCTGACCCCAATTGACCCGAAAGAGCTCAATGTAATCTCCTTATACCATAGTTGGGATTCTTTCTGCATTTTTTGAATGTCACATTTTAACCTTGTTTTCAGACTTACATACCATAAATTTGAAGGCTTTGAAAAGATAAGCCATATTTTATTGCTGTGGTTAACGGCTTATCTCACTATGTTTTTTTTTCAGAATGTCACTCTAAGCATAGGAGTTGGACACAGTATCTAATTTCATATTTACTGAATGTAAGAGCTTTGCTTCAGCGTCATGCAGCTACCGAGCAGCCAGAATGTCAAAGTCTCACTAATCCCTATATTAAAAAGGAACTAGCATTTTGCCTCACTAGTAGTTTCCACATTTCTGTGTCTCTCAGCTGCTTCTCATGTGCAATCATTCCCATCATACTTATGACGACAAGATCAAAAGGTCACTTAAACAGAGTGTACACAGTCACACAGGCGTAAGCACACAGAAACTGTATCTGCGTGTGGAAAGACGCTTCATAGAGCGACAGTAAATGCACAGAAAAATAAGCATCATGTGTAAACACTCTGAGCAGCTGGGAGCCAAACATCAATCACACACCAACGCTTGTCATAAAAACCCTTCTCTCCTTCAGTTTTCGTGTTTCACACACTCGCAAAAAAATTCTGCAACAATGGCATCAACAAGCTGCTGGCGGAAAGAAGAACCAAAACACGACTGTGCTCTCGGGAGACGACATTCCTCGTAAAATACGTTCATTCGATTGTGTTGACGCAGGAAACAAATGGACCCACACACATCTGAGTTGTGTTGATTTATTGGTGGAGTGAAACCTTAAGGAAGTGAGGAAATAAACTAAAATCAGCACAGCATAACTGTAGCTAATGGAAAATTCTATGTATAAAATGATCTCCTCATATTTTTTGTGTAAAGCAAACAATTGTTTAGGCTGTACAATGTCAGAAAACTGTTACATGTATCCCAAACGAGCCCAGAGGGATATCTAAAAACAGTCCAAACACCAAAGTCATTCAATTTGTAATTACATGAAACACAGACAAGCAGCATATCTTTAAATTTGAGAGGCTGAAATTATACAGTTTTGTTTGAAGAACAACTTTAAAGCTGCACTAATCATTGGTTGGCAGAAATCTGCAGAAAATGACCTCATGACTGTAGTTCCCCTGAGACCTGCAGGCTGTCGTTGAATCTTTCAGCTCACTGTCTTGGTTTTACGAGCCACAATTCCACTGTTTCAGCTCACTCACTCGTCAACCTTGTTTCCAACCTCAGTAGACAGCTGTTTATCACTTCCTGCCAAATACCCAACGGCAGACTGACGACTACTGCACACACACTGGTCAACCACAACATTAAAACCACCTGCACCTGCTGCCACAACAGCTCTGATCATTGTTACACAAACATGGGACCTCAATGGGTGTCCTGTTATGTCTGATCCTGGGACATCGGCAGTAGATCCCTTAGGTCCACTGGGTTCCCGGATGGAGCCTTCATGGATTGAGTTTGTACCAGTAAAAACTGTGTTGGTACAAAAACTGTGATCTACTCCAGAATTAACCCAAGCTCAGTGGTTTTTGATCTGGACCTGGTCTAAAGTGGTCCAGTTGAAAAAAACACTAAAATCTCCATGTTTTTTTTTTACATTTTGACACAAAAATAGTGGTTTTCCATATCAAAAATTCTGTTTTATAGAGTCTTTAGCCTTTGTATGACAATCTACCCAAGATTTGGCCCACTTAAGCTCACCGGCTTTTGATCTGGACCTGGTCTAAAATGGTCCAGATGCAAAAAAAACCCCAAAAAAAACCCATATTAAAATCTCTATTTTTTTTACATTCTAACACAGAAAATCATGATTATACATATCAAAAAATATGTTTTAAAGAGTCTTTAGCCTTTGCACAACAATCTGTTCCAGACTTGATCTGCCTAAGCTCACTGTTTTTTGATCTAAACCTGGTTCACTGTGGTCCAGCTGCAAACAACGCAATAATGAAATCTCCATTTTTTTTTTGCATTTTCACAAATAGAATAGCAGTTTTCCTAATCAGAAACTGTATGTTAAATAATCTTCAGTCTCTGTATGACAATCTGGTTCATTCACTTTTATCTGTCAGTCATTTTAATGTTGAGGTGGGTAAGAACGTTGTAAGGTTTAGTGGTATTTTCCTCAGTTGGTCAGCCTCCAAGTGGCACAAAAACTGGGTAAAATTTACTTTAAATATATGTATGTGTTCACTTCAGCTTCCCAGAAACACACACATTCGCAACAGACTTGTATTTAGACACATAGACATATAGACACATACACAGGGTGCAAGGTTAATTCTTTAGTCATTAATCCTCCGCTCCACCCTCAGCACTGCAGGTCCAACCTCAGCAGTTCACCCAAAGTTAACCTGCATCCACCTCCAACGCTCATTATTCCAGCCTGACCTCAACTGCGAAGAAGTGAGGATCAGTCAAAATGACCCACTTTGCAAAAATGTCCTCAGTCTGAATCTTGAGATTGTTCCTAAGAGGGACGAGCAAACACACACACACACACACACACACACACACACACACACACACACACACACACACACACACACACACACACACACACACACACACACACACACACACACACACACACACACACACACACACACACACACACACACACCTGATCTGGGCAGTAATTTGGATTCCGGACAGGATGATTTAGCTTAGATGGTATTAATGGACACAGATGATGAATGGATGATTAATTACTCATTCTGGCTCTGATGATACTGTATTTAAGGCCAAGCACAGAAAAACTGACAGCATCTGCTGCAGCTCTTTCTGAAACCTAACTGAATCAAAAAGAAAAAGAAGCAAAGAGCAAACTCATATTTTGCTTTCACTATATTTTTCACCCTCAGTGGGAAGCTGTTCACCTCCTCGGGCAGCATCGTCACCCTCCCCCTACAGTTGTCCTGCCAACTATGCATCTCTCAGCGCCAGTTCATGTAACTTCCCCATCCCAAGACTACTGTGGGCCAAAATCTGTTCTGATATAATGATTTGATGTAACTCGCCTCCACTTTGGTTACATCAAATCTAGTCCAGGGGATTTTTCTAACGTAACCTTGACCCCAAGTTGGGGATAATTTCATGTTGTTTTGAAAGTATCAAGATAACAGCGTGCCTCACCCTCTCTGCACGTCTCTCTGTGAGTAATGCGGTGATCTCATGGTATGAACTTGCTTGTTGAAGCTGCTGGGCAGGATCTGTCTGATGAGCTCAAAAAGTATTTATTGGTTCACACCTAAAAATACAAAGTTGCTTGGTTGGTTAGTAGTTGGTTAGCTCAAAACATCTTTTGAACACACCGTAGAATTTCTGCTAAGTTGTATGTCATTAACTTAATGTAAATTGCTGCTTTACCATCAGATGAGGCAACTGGCCTGACAGCTATTTAAACTAACATTATGTGGTGAACTCAATGCTTGTCTGTGGTCAAAATGATCATACTGAAATCATCCTGATCCATCATGAGTGAGCAATACAAAGAAAAGAATGAAGAAGCAACAGCGTAGCTAGCTAGTATGTAGAAATGACACTGACAGGTTAAAAGAAATCATTATACTGAATAAAATGATGGATTTCTCCAGGTTTGGACATTGTCAACGTCAAAAAGAATGGATGTAATATAGAACACTGATCTATTTGCTTTAAGGTAGTTTAATGTAGGAACCGTGCTTACATATAATATCTTTAAGTAATTTTTTTGAAAAAAGTACCAAAGAGTCAATTGTTCAAGTGTTAATAAATCGAGTTTCAGACACAGTTATTATTTGTGGTTATCTTATCTATATTTGGACTGTATGGCTGCCCCTCGGTGGTAGATAAAGTCAAAAATCTATCAGGTCAACTTTGTTGGGCCGAAAAGAGCTAAAAACAACAACAACAAAAAAAACCCTGAATCTGAATGTAACAGGTGCTATTTTCATTCGATTGTGTTAACACACGGAACAAATGGACCCTGGTGCATCTTAGTTTAATTTTGTGTTATTTTACTGGGGGAGCTAAACTTTGAGGATGTAAAAAATGAATAAACAAACTAGGGCTAGGACTTTAACGTCTTAATTCCGATTAATTAATTACAGAAAAAATAACACATTAAAAAAAAATCACATTTAACCATGCCTTTCTCAGTTCCCTAATTTCTGGCACACCGGTAACACTGATGCACACTCCAGCCCGGTAAGTGGTGGTAATGAACCTAAAGTCTGTTTGCCAGCCATGAAGAAGATGCACAGGCTGCACTCAGCACAGACACAGACCAACATGACGGCTCGGTTGCAAACTTTCTCTTTTACTACGAAAACTGTTCAGCATCTGTCCTTGTTTCAGTTCGACGACTAGTTTAGAAGTTTAACGAAACTTTCGTGATGCATCGGACCTCCACTCCCTGCGCCGCATTTACATAAAGGAAACTACTTCATTATAAAATTATCTCATGTTTTTGTGATTGAGTATTTGTTCAGGCTTATACATGTAAAGATGCTTCTCAGTCACACATATAGTCCAAAATCTACCATATCAAATTTGTTGGGCTGAAAAGACAAAAAAAAACAAAAAACAAAAACAAGTCACCTGAATGTATCAGCTGGCCTGGAACAAGACGTTTAAGGGACTGAGATGTTGTGTTTCTGCTCTCCTATAATAATGTTCCAAAATCCCTTATCTTCTGTAGAGCCTCGATAGAGGAGCTGATAGCATCAGAGCTAAACAATTTTAAGGATCCAGACAATTTGGGTGCCGCTCTAAATGGAAACAAATCTCTCCCTCGAATCACATTCTTAATGACCTCATCAGCAACATGCTCTCACTGCTATCAGCAAAAACATCGTCCTCTCATTAGTGCTCTGACTAGCTATACAAGGTGATCCTGTCTGCGCAGTATTATGGGAGGACAATAGGTTAATATTCAAAAGTGTCCAAATGTCACTCCTCATTAACATCTACACATTAATAGGAGAACATGTCATCTTACCTGTGATTTATTACCGCTGGATGCTTTTGTTTGACCCTTCCGTCTGTCTGCTTTAGTTGCAACAACAAGACAAAACTGTCTAATCTGTCGCTGCATCGATTCTGGTTAAAATTCATAAGATAAGACGCAGAATCAGCAAACACACTTTTAATACACATCCCAAAACAGCAATTACATCAAACACATCTACTGTAAATCTTCAGTTTCTATCGCAGCGCAATATTTTCCATAAAAATATATCAGATTATTTCTTAATAATACTGCGTGCCACATGGGTTCAGTCTCACATTCTCAGAGATAGCGAGGCTTAGACCAGGTCACTGAGCGCTTAACGGCAAGAGCATGCAACTTCCTACTGCATAATTCCCCATTGCTTTTGGACAACACCCAAAGTATGCTGGAATGAACCCAAGCTAAGTGTGAATGTGTGTGAAAGTGTGACAAAATACACCCATTTAGACAATAATCGCAGGGAGCATGTTTATGGGTCATTAAAGGAAAGCATACTGTGATGAAGAAATCTCACACACTAAGCTCCTGCTCATTAGGGAGAAGCGGAGGACTCGACTAATTACTTTACAAACATGACAGGCCACGAAGAATGTGTCATAATCTGCCTCATGAGAATTAGCGTGCACCTCTAAAAAAGCGCCATTTCAGAATCAGTGTTGTTTCATAACTCTACAATGAAAGCAAAGTGTAGGAGTCAATGAAATGCTTCCACAATAAGAGCACTTGACAATGCAAATCTTAGTGGATATTGAGTGATTTTAAGCATTTAAAACCTGAGAGAAAAATAAACTAAACTGAACCGATTAGGCTTGATTTAATGGAAGATAATGGCAAGATTGGTGGTTGGATCATTTCACAGCCACAAATACTAAACATGTAGATGCAGTATCACCATAGTCTACCAGTTTTAGCTCATTGCCACAAGCAGATTGGTGATAAATCTAAGAAAACAACAACACAAAGTGTCTTAGTAATGTTTCAGGCCACCACAACAGCTTTCAAGTGTCTCTGAAACTCAGTTAGTGGGATGAACACCAATATTCCAAAAAGACAAGGGGGTTAGAACCGTTTTAAATCCGCCACCATCATACCAGTGCCCAAAAAATCCACCATCACTTGCCTCAATGACTACCATCCTGTGGCACTTCCACCCATAATGATGAAGTGCTTTGAGAGGCTGGTAAAGGACCATATCATTGCGACACTGTCCCCTGAACTCAACCCATATCAGTTTGCTTACCGGCCGAACCACTCCACAGAGGATGCCATCTCCTCTGCTCTCCATCTGAGCCTGGCACATCTGGAGGACAAGAGCACCTATGTGTGAATGCTGCTGGCTGACTTCAGTTCAGCATTTAACATGATCATCCCCCAGCAGCTGGTAAGCAAACTGAGGCCACTGGGTATCAACACCCCAATGTGCAAATGGCTGCTAGACTTCCTCAGTAACAGACCACAGTCAGTGAGAGTGAGAAACACCATCTCCAGCTCCATCTCTGTCTCCATTGGATCCCCACAGGGATGTGTTCTTAGCCCACTACCGTTCACGCTGCTGACACATGACTGCTGCTCTGCATCCGCCTCAAACCACATCATTAAGTATGTGCATGACACAACAGTAGTGGGTCTCATTCAGGACAATAACGATCTGTCCTACAGAGAGGAGGTGAAGCGACTGGTGGACTGTTGCAGCATGAACAATCTGCTCCTGAACGTTGAGAAGACCAAGGAGTTAATCACTGACTTCAGGAGGAAGCAGTCCAGCCATTCACCTCTCATCACTGCCAATAAATCTGTGGAGGTGGTCAGCAGCACCAAATTTCTGGGGGTGCACATTACAGACAGTCTGGACTGGTCATTACACATCATCTCTGGTCAAACGGGCTCAGCAACATCTGCACTTCCTGCGATGGATGGAGAGAGCACAGCTGTCCCCTCCCATCCTGACCACCTTCTACAGAGGCACCATAGAGAGCTGCTGACCAGCTGCATCTCCATCTGGTTTGGCAGCTCCAGGGCCTCAGATAGGAAGTTGCTGCAGAGGGTGGTGAGGACGGCAGAGAAGATCATCGGGACCTCTCTTCCATCCATCCAGGATGTTGTACACAAGCGCTGTCTCAGCAGAGCCTGCAACATCATCAGAGACTCCACACCCCCCCACCATGGACTGTTCTCCTGCTCCCCTCTGGGAGGAGGTTCTGCAGCATCAGAACGAGAACAGCCAGGTTCTGGAACAGTTTCATCCCCCAAGCCGTCAGACTCTTGAACTCAAATAATCCTTCTGGGCACCCGTAGTCACTGTGAAAACATAAAAGCTACTACTTTTTACAATGTACGTGCAATACTGAAGCTACATCTTCACTGTAAAAGAAATATGTGCAGATGTGTATGTTTACAGGTGTGTGTGTGTGTGTGTGTGTGTGTGTGTGTGTGTGTGTGTGTGTGTGTGTGTGTGTGTGTGTGTGTGTGTGTATATATGTGTTGTTTAAACAAAGAGATAATACCATTTTCTGTTAAGCAGATGCATATTTGGACGCAACACAGAGTTGGATAGACATCAGTCTGACATTCACTTTATGGCTCTTTATGGCTAGTTGCTCATCACTGGTCTCCTGCAGGGGGTTTGCCAGAGGTTTTTTGGGGGGTTGTTATGTTGAAAAAAACAGCTGTCTGCTGCCATAAGTGGTAAGAGTGAACCAAAACAGGCTGCAATGCTCAAACAACGAGGTAAAAGACACTGAAATGTTCGATGTAGCCCTGGGAAACCGCAGAGCTGGGTGGTGATTCTCTCTCTCTCTCTTGTGACAACTGGACATTTGATCCATTAATAATATAAAGATATTGATTAAAGTAGCTTTAATGCCTTAATTCATTAGATCCCAATAATATCAAGACTTCATTCAGTAAATAGATGAGTTGCATAATGTTCCAAAAAGAAAAGTCTCCAGTGTTTTTCTAGTTGAAAAACTAATTCTGCTTTTTACAGATAATACAGCATGTTGTAAATAAATCTTTTGACATTTAGTGCTGAGTGGTCATATTTTACTGAATAAAGACTCTTTTTTTTTTTTAAAACAAATAGTTGTTTCACAGTGATTCCAAGAACAGAAAACATTTCCAGCTACTGCTTATTATCCAACACTAAATTTCACTGAAGGTTTGGGGGGAAATTCAGAATGAATGTGGTCTTGTGCAGACTGAAGGTTTAATAGGGACAATCATGTACCCAATCAGAGGATTGTCATAAATCATAAGTAGTGACATTTCCGCTTCAGATTTAGGAGATATCAAACTAAAGACTTTTTTCTATTTTAGACTTGGCTTTGTTTGAACCGTGTTATGTATTTACACAAACAACATGACCTGTGTAGCCTCTGGGATATTTTTGGAATGCAGCGCCCTCACTTCTTTGTGGGGTAGCTGCTAAAATTGTTTTTTGAACAATGTGTGTGTGTGTGTGTGTGTGTGTGTGTGTGCATGCATGTGCAGACTGACAGCCACCACACTGAACCCAGTGACGGGGTTCTGACGGGGCTGAATGGGTCAGTGTTCACAGGCCTACATCAAATGGTGCTCATGTGTCTGCCATAATAACCGTCATTACACGCCACTCAGCTGAATCACCCCGGCAGCTTGTAAAGGGTGATGAGGCTTTCTGATTGAGCTGTTTGCATGTTAACATTGAACTGTGCCCTGTTTTCAGACCTATTATTGAGAAATAAACAACAGGGACAATGATAAGGGAGAAAACTTTTGGCAGATAAAAGTATTTGTTCTTTTAAAAAAAAAAATGTTATCTAAGGGAGATTGACTGAGCCTGCATATTTTTTTTTTCCATCAGTGCCCTGCTTTAACAATCACACAGTCTGACGCATCCACAGCTGGAAGCTGCTGACTCCATCCACAGTCTTCCACTGTTGTCCAATGACTAGCAATGGTGGACCAAGCGCTTCATTCAAGGGCACCTTGAACACAGATGAGAGTGTTTCTTGCTTCCCTGTTTGGATTCTCTCAACTGGGATTCAAACTGGCACCCTTCCCATTACCAGCTAGCATCTCTAACCTCTAAGCTTCTGCAGCCTCATGTATGTGTGTAATCAAATAGTTCCCGCTCTACAGTAGGCACTCTACAGTACGCATGTGTTATGCATAGTTCCCCTTGGATGAGCATTAGGCTTTACTTGATCTCACAGCCCTAAGCTTCCCATGTGCGTCATACCAAGCTCCTATCGAGCAGAAAGAAGTTTTCACTGTATAATGTTGTAAATGATTAAAAATAGCAGAGGGAAGCATGGAAAAGAGGGAGGCGCTGCTGGAGTGGTGGCGGGCTGTGCAATCTCAAGCAGCTGCAAATATGCTCTCTTGTATGTTGAAAGTATTTATAGTGCTTTTGTATTTTGTGATTTTCTCTTTTTGAAGTTGAAGACATTCTCCGTTATCAACGCTCAGAGACAGAACGAGAGAAAAGAAACATGCACAGGGAGGGTCACGACAAAAAAGAAAAAAAAACAGATGTCAGACGCCTGCTCTTGTTAAATCCAAGTCATTGTTTAAGACGTAGCATAAATAACGGCTTTAATCCACTTTGCCATTATCTGGGGCGGACGAGGTTCGTGTGATAACTGCCTTATTGCCTGACTGGGTTGATGCAAAACGCTATTGGCAGAATTCCTCCACAGGTATGCGGTCTGACAACATAACGTCCTCAGAGAACGGTGGGGGTGTTGGATCAAAGTGATGCAAACAGACAGGGTGTCATGGAATATGAAGCCTGGAAGGTCAAATTTAAGTGAAAAGAAAAAAGAAAAAGAAAAAAAATCAAGTGTGCATGTGTGAGGCTGAGTAAGCTCAGGACGGCGAGGAGGAGCACAAAGAAGGTGGGAGATGAGGCTCAAAACTTGGTGAGTGGAATGTGAAATGCTACGCAGAATGTCAACCAGAAAAAGGAAAAGAAAAACGGAAAGGTGTTTTCTCGGAGGAAAACAGCCTACATTCTTATCATACAGCATCATACAGCAAATGCAAATCATATATACAGAATGGATTACCGCTGGCAGGGTTTGTGTGTTCAGGTAATCCTGTAAATATTAGAAAATCGTGAAATCGTGGAGATGATGGAGCCCCCGGTAAAGAGTGGAAGAAGTCAAACAGTGCTTGCTGGGTCAATTTTTCTTTCTCAAATGACCCTGTTCAGAGGCCTAAAGCCAGCAGGACACTGTAGCACATGCCAAGACTGAAATAATCCAGTCGCACTGAGAAAAACACAGTTTCTGCAGAGCAATTTCCCATGATTGTTACCAATAATGTTACACAAACAATAACCCACCCGGTCAAGCATCAAGTTAACATGACTGAAATGGCAATTCAGTGGCTTTCTTCCAAAAACAAACACTGTCTCTTTCACCGTATGTCTGGTCTGCATGACGAGCTCACGCCAATCTGATGCGTCCCTTTGTCTTTATCTGTAGAATCATGCACTTCTTTGAACACTCCCCTCTCTTTCTCCCTCATGCTGTGACTAAGAACGAAAGGCAACAGCAAACAAGGCGGACAAGGTTGGCAACACAAACAATGATAACATCATCCATGCAGTCCCAGCAGCGGAACCACAACCGTGCATATATCTGCTACCTAATTAGATCTGTGTGCGATCTAACGTTTGAGTTTTAATCTTTACGAGAGCCAGAAAGCAGTCTGACGGGAAATCTTTACAAAGCAGATCTGCAAGTCGGGCGTAATTAATGAAAACATATAAAGCCGTTTAGATGTTTGAGGACACACAGGAGAACCGGAGGAAGTGGTTAATGCTGACTGTAAGTTATCAGGTGCAAAGGAGCCCGCGGGGTTTGCTAGCAGACGCTCTTTTTCTTCGTGTCCTGGCTGACAGTAGGGGCATTAACTAATCTATTGCTGGGAGTTAAGTGCCTCATGAGCAAAAGAAGGAGATCCTTATCCTCTCACACTCAATGTTCATTTATTCAGCTTGGGCAAACTGTAAATTAATTGCAAAGTCATGACCTGCTGGCTATTGTGGCTCCCCAATTAGTCTGTGTTTTTCACCCACTGAGCCTTTTCCTCTCCGTTCTTACACCGCTAAGCTGCTCCACCATACTGCGTCGCTCCGACGCTTATCACAGCCATCGCCGCAGAAACCAACAAACCCAGCAAGCAACTACGACTTCTGCACCTCCACGTACCTGTTAGAGAGCAGTAAGAATAATATGACACCGCCGGCCGACCGTTTGCTAAGCATGAGGCCTTTATTAAATAATGTTGCTCGTTGCCATGTTTGGAATGGCTTTTATTTTCTTTTACATTATAATGATCCGTGGGATAAATACTCAGGATGGTATCAAGTTTAAAACTAATACCTTGGTCATGATGAACGGCGTGAAATATGCGGCTGCTCTGAAATTCTGTGTATTTTATTAGGAAAATAATCTGATTACGTCTCAGCAAAAGACATAAAGTACCTCTTATGTGAACTTGAGCACCTTAACCGGAGGCCTTTTCAGCAACTTAAACTATGAGGCCCACTTGAACTGGAGCTGCAAGTGTGTCACACATGAAGGCGAAACTTCAGATTGTTACAAATGAGACACGTTCCACGGATTGTGTGCATTTGTTTTGATAATATTCACAAAGCAGGTTTATGTTTGTAGTTACCATATTTTCGCGACCATAAGGTGCACTTAAAAGTCTTAAATTTTCTCCAAAATGGACGGAGCGCCTTATAATGCGGTGCGCCTTATGTATGTGTTAAATACAGAAATAGCACCCGGAACTGGGACTGCGCCTTTTAATACGGTGCGCCTTATGGTCGCGAAAATATGGTACCTCTTCATACCGTTGTTTTCTTAGTGTTGGAGTGAACTTTGAGTGAAGAGTTTTCTAATCATCAATTAGCCTGTCAACACCATTAGCTAACACAATGTAGCATTAGAACACAGGAGTGATGGTTGCTGGAAATGTTCCTCTGTACCCCTATGGAGATATTCCATTAAAAATCAGCCATTTACAGCTAGAATAGTCATTTACCACATTAACAATGTCTAGACTGTATTTCTGATTCATTTAATGCTATCTTTATTGAAAAAATGCCTTTCTTTAAAAAAAAAAATAAGGACATTTCTAAGTGGCTCCAACTTTTTGAACAGTAATGTACATCCAGCATCACTGCTTTATAATTTCATCTCACTGATCCCTGTTTACTGTTCTTATGGAGCTGTAATAAGTTCCTGCTAATGCAAACAGAACATCAGCTCCAATTAAGTTGGCACCAAATCAAGCAGGACTACAACTTCTTTAACCTTTAGCTGCACAAGTAATTGGACCCTACACTCTTCAACAAATGGGTCAAAAATTACCTGCATAAGGATCAATGTGTTTTTATGCTATTTTTGCTATTTTGGTTGAAAATAATTTGTATTATTGTTTGTATTATATTTTTGTCCACACAAGAATGATTTCATGTTTGACATACATTTATTTTTCACTTCATAACAGATTTGGAATGTTTTGATAATTGGAAAAGAAGAAGAGTATTACACAGAGCAGTAATAGAATAATGTCAGCATCCATTTTGTTGACATTTTCCACTCTTCCTCCAGCTGTTGCTGCTCTCTGTCCCTCCAAGTTTGTGTACTTCACCTCTTGTATGATACTATCAGTGATAAAGAGCTTGGAGTAGTAATACAAGTATTAGAATTTCTTTAAAAGAATAAAAGGTAACTTAAAAATTTAAATGGAGTACAAGAAAACGACCTCACCACTTATGCGTCTAAGGGTTAAGGTGCGTACGGAGAACTTTGTAGCAAAATCTTGAGGTCAAACATCAAACTGAAGCAATAACAATCAAAGTGGTCTCATAATGGGAAGAGGCTGGAATTCAAAACTGCGATTCACCATCATAATGTGGAGCTCATTATCCTTCGCTTAATACAAAACTGCCCCTTCTTGAAGCTGCAGTTTGTAAAACAAGGAGCTTTGATCATGCGGCAAATGAACTGTGAAGGCAAAATTATTTTTAGACCCGACGACACAAGAGTGGCACAACTTCCAAGCCGCAGTGGTGTGCATCCACAGCTCCGTGTGCCTGGGTCGCTGTGGGTGAAACTGTAGCTCTGCGAGCCGAAGGGGGCTCAGCGGGCCTCACAAAGAGGCGGCCTTGTCATCAGAGGTGAGAACACACCATGCAGCCGGCCCATACCCATACCGCTGGCAGAGGATACATTACCCAGCATGGCTCTACAATGGCTGCCACCTTTTCAAACAAGTCCTCCTCTGTGATTCTAAACTCTGCATCCAGACTTTAGCTCTGCTGGTGTAGTAAAAACAGCCATTCAAGCGAGAAGCGCTGCAGATGGCTCCTACGCTCAGCACGAGTAGAGAAAATAATGTTCATACTGCCTGAACTTTTCAAAGAAGGAAAGGATGAGACAGATTTCTATTTCAGATGCAAGTGAAACATGAAAGCCCCATTTGAAAAGAAGAGCTTGCCACCCAGTTTCAACTCGGCAAAGACTCCTGCTGTAATTAAATAAAATTCTGGATTTGTCTGTAAGTACATTATTTGCTTTATCTCTGTTCCGGCATTAACAGAGTCACCCCGAAAAACTTATTGTTCTTTAGTTTAATCACAGTTTTAACTTTGACAGAGATGCGCGAGGGCCTGACGGATTACAGTTTCTCACAAAACAAACTTTTCAAATAGCTTCCCTCATGATGAAAATAAAACAGGAAGCTGCGAAATCAACATCTACTGTATAACATCTACAGAGGGGGATTTGTTTTCTTTTCACAGTCATCTCTCTATTAAGCTCCACAGTGCTGAGCCAATTTCCGTTTAGAATCTCTCAACAAAGCCAATGGATATTTAGAAACCTAAAATGTTCATTTTAATTAGAGACACATGCAAATACCACTTAATTCTGCATTAATTCCTCCAAATATTCATTACACTGAGACCAATGATACTCTAACAGAATCTAGAGGTGTAATGAACGATCAGAAATAACATTCTGCCGCCGTCGTGCCAAGTCACGCAATGCTGCAAAAGGATAAACACTACGTCTCACTCCAAAACAGACAGCCGCGCTCCACTGTGGAGCTCTTTGGTTTATTTTGCAGCAGCAGAACTCAGCACACCGAGGTATCAGTACACTAAGGCTTGTTTTTATCTGTCACTTCAGATTGTGAATGGTACAGTAGGTAAGTCACTGACTGTTTCAACTTTCCTGTGCTGCTGAACTCGATAAGTTTTCTGCCTTCAGACCGGTACGAATGAAGAAAACAAAACACTAAATGAGGCCTTTCAGATTATTTACAGACTCTTCAAAGACACCTGTCTTATTTGCACTCGCTGACTCGAACCGTGTGCGAACGTGTGTCCAAAAAAAAAAGGCATTTTCTCGCGAGGAATGGCGACAACCAGTCTTGCAGGTCACCGTCAGACAAGGTTTGCTCAGTTTTTCACTTTGCCACAGTGCTTCAAAATTCAAATGTTAACCCTTTTTCACGTCAAATCTCTCTGCAATCTCGTTATACATTGTATAATGACAATAAAGAATATTCTATTCTATTCTATTCTATCTGTTTATTGTCCTCTGAGAAATACAGCCTTAGATCACAAAGTAACCTATGACTAACACGCCCAATCAAACTGATTGTCCTGGACGTAACCCCAACCTTAATGTTTCCAAGGAATAATAGCGTTGGTATTCATTGGTGATAAAAGACGAGCAAAAAAGGTTCAAATGCATCGAATAAACACTTGAAATATGCTTCATGTGCCATACTATTTGCATGCAGTCCCATGACACTACGTTGGAATAAACAGCTCCAGTTCAGAGTAGAAGAAGCAGCTTAGAGTCAATCAAACATCTTGTTTTTCTCTTTGGTTTTTAAGATACTGAATATTTGCTGGTATCCAATGTGATATTGATATTTTCCAACTCATTTTGGCCAATGCTAATGTCGAATGCACTTTTTTTTCCCCCACTCAATTGCAGAAAACATCAAGTCTCCTCTGTAGTGGAAATAACATGCTGTTATGTCGACTCTTCTTATGACAGCCCACTAGCAGGCGCAGACTTAAAAAACTACCACTACTAATACATGCTTCTTCAATGTAAGTCATCCACTGAGCCAATCAGAAAGCTGCGTCACTTGAAACGTTTTATTACTCCGCCAATGAATGGTGGAGTTATGTGACGATCGGCGTACGTTTGTCTGTCTGTTTGTTAGCAACATTACGCAAAAACAGTGTAACAGTTTTGGATGAAATTTTCAGGGAAGGTCAGAAATGACACAAGGACCAAGTGATTAGATTTTGACAGTGATGCAGCTTATAGTCTGGATCCACAGATAAGGTTAAAGATCTCTGTATCATTGCAAGATAGTGGCACAGCATCACTGTCACTATGACAACAAGTGAACACTGCGTCAGCTGCCTGCTGACGATCACATGATTGTGATCCTACTACAAATCCATCTTTGCTGACTTATCGGGACTTATCTGTCAGAAATGATACAAGGAATAATAGATTAAATTGTGGGGGTGTTTCTGAGTCCCATCAATCCCTGCCGCCTGCTACATATTTGGGTCACGTGATTCAGCATCCGTACATAATGTACACATGCATAACACACACCTGTGCTCAGCACAAGGTCATTTTGTTTGTGGGTACATCTATGTTAAATGGCCACATTCTGTATTGCTGTTATTTCTGCCATGAATCTTTTCAAGATTTCACCATCGGAAATGATACACCGACTGAGCAGCCTTGGCAGAGTACTACGCTCTCTAAGTGGTTTTCTTGTTTATTCTATGCAACATTTTCAAACAAAACTATAAACTATTAGTCCAGGGGTGTCTTATCTTAGTTCAGGGGCAACATACAACCCAATTTCATCTCAAATGGGCCAGACCAGTAAAATCAGAGCATAATACCCTATAAATAACCACAACTCCAAACAAATGTTTCCCCTTGTTTTAGTGCAAAAAAGTACACTCTGAAAATGTTCACATTTACTGAAGTATCTTTTTATAAAACATTATGAACAACCTGAAATTTTTGAAGAAAAAAAAGTGCAGTTTCATCAGCATTATGCCTCAGTTTATCAATAACACATTACACCTTACAGATCACAGAGTAGCTACAAAGGCACAAAACATTTAGTCACAGATATCTGGAACTGAACAATATAGTATTTTAAAACTTGTCAAGATCTAGAAATGATTTTAAATTTACATTCATTTTCACATCTGTGAAGTAATCTTAACCTCCTGAACTGACTCACTATTAAGGAAGACGGTTAAGTTCTCCCCCCGTCTTGTAAATGTTTCAGATTGAGAAAACTATAAAATTTATACACAAAAAATACATAAAAGTTGTGTCAGTGCATGAACAGCAGGGTTCCACCAAACTCTTTTATACTGAAGCTGCCAACTGACATCATACTTCACAATGTCTTTAAATAGTTTCACAGTAAGGATTCATTTCCAGCTATGTAACTTTTACACCTTGCAAAGTGGGACCGGATTGGACCCTCTGGCGGGCTGGTTTTGGTCTTGTTTGTATTAGCCTAACATGCATCATCTGCCTATTTTGCCTATGTTTGATTTTAAGGCCTTCATCAGCTGATACAGAAGGCGTGCTGATATCATCCCATCTCACATTAAAGTCCATGAGGCAATGTCCCCTCCTGGCCAACACCATCAGTTGAGACAATTCCTCGCTGGCATGATTTAATTTCCACTCAGCACGTATTTAAAAACTTTCCCATATGCATCAGAACAGGTACATTTAAGATGATTTATTGGCATTCTGCTGAGCTCACAGCATCGATTCGGTTTCCAGCCATGCAGCTCCAGACCGCTCACCATGTGCTGCTGGCTTCACGCTCGCTCACTCTCTGGCCATTCCGTGCGCTGACAGAGGGTTTGGCTTTGGAGAGGCAGAAGTGCTGCTGCTGACTGCAATATGTGGCCACAACGCCTGCCAGCTTCTCCACTGAGTATATTTCATTACTTGTTATTTAATTTATCCCCTTGTTGTTGGACTGCTGTGCAGTTTCTAACAACATTTAGTTCATGCCAAGAAAATTTATGCCCACTTGTTTTTCCATAAAGGAGATTTCATCTATTCGACAAAAGGAAATTGAATTCCTTGTGGATGGAAAACGTGGCTGTTAAAATGTGGCATGAAATTCCCACAGATAAGGTCCGGTTAAAACAAATGGAGATTAAAGTATGAATGGAAAAGTTTTCTGTGTCAATCAATATGTCTGCCAATTCGCACACCATTTGCCAATGGCTTTCTGAGCAGACAATTGTAAGAGCCTTAAGTTAGTCACGCACATCCTCAGAACTTGAATGAAAAGTAGCAAATGCGCTTCAAAGGCATGAACTTGAGGAAACGCGTCACCAGCCAACGTAGACCTTGTTAACATTCATGGAGAGTTTTGCAAAACACAATTAAACTGCTGGTTTGTCTTTTTTTTTTTTTTTTAACTCTCATTTTCTTTTGATCCTCTAACATCAGCCTTTTCTCCAGGATGGATAATGGGATGTGAAACAGGAAAGTGTATTGTCCAATGTGCTGATTAAATCACTGGTAATTGCAGCTGGTATGCTCAATCATACACAACATTAAAGTGGATTGAATATAAGTTAACCTCATGCTTGATTAAATTCCTGCTGCTGCAATATGACCTCCTTACATGTGATTAGCCATAATTAATGGAACAACTTCAAAGATGCAGTTTTCCTAAATTTATCTCCCCTCTTGTCTTTGTTCCATAAATTAGGATGCAAAAAGCGCGAGTTATAATTTATTTATTTATTTTAAATCACACAGATTCACAACTACTTCTGCTGCTTATCATCAGAGCTCGCATGCGTTTGTTAGATAACATTTAATATTTCTCACAGGAGCCCCTCTGCTCGGCTCTTCCCTGTGATGGAAATCTGTTCTGACCCGAACATTTGCGCGCCGAGTGAAATAGTAACGTCAGGACTGTATTTAGAAAACCAGCCTCCTCCAAAAAAAAAAAAAGATGACAGGCGTGATGTGTGGAGCTGCCAGTCAGCGTGAGGAGACCTGAGCTCGACAGGAGCCTCTTGGGTTTCCACGGCAGCTCTCCGTCCTGTCACTATTACCTTATGAGCGTTTTACCAACAAACAGCGCTCCGTCAATCCTGTGCGCACTCGGGGACCCGCAATTTAATCCACAAGCCATATCATAATTACATGTGACGCACAACACACACACACACACACACACACACACACACACACACACACACACACACACACACACACACACACACACATACACACAGGCACGGACGCACACACAATTTCCTGGTAGTAATTTGAACATTTCGCTGCCATGATTAAGTTAAAGCTCCTGGCTGGAATAACAGTGATAGTGGGGGAAGCATTAGTGGGCTTCCCCCGTGGATCTGACAGTGTCAATAATTGCTATAGTGTTTCTCCGCGCGTTGAGCTGCTCAGCTGCCTGGTGTGGGTCAGTGAAATTATATCCGCTTCAGAAGTGGGCTATAAGCTGAGTTTAACTGTCCATTACACCCAGCAGCCGAGTGAAGAGTTTTCTGGGGTAAATGCGGCTCCTGTGCGCTGATTTATGGCTGATTCCAGAACATCAGTGAGGGTTGTTTGTATCTACGACACACACGGTTGTTAAAGATGACCAAATAAAATGTAAAAGTAACAAAATATGCAGTATAAGTGCGTTTTCCGGTTCCTACTTTTAAAAAAATTTCTATAGAGTTTTTGTTTTGATTTGTTTTTCTGTTTTACGCACGCCCCATACTTAGATTTTTTCGTTGTTTTTTTTTTTTTTTTTTGTTTGTTTTGTTTTGTTTGTTTTTTTTACTTCCCAGACTCACCTGCGTTCCTGAGCTTCTTGTTCCGATACACGGAGAAGATGACCAGCAGGTTGCCCAGGATGTCCACGACGATGGTGAAGATGAGGAAGCAGCCCAAAGTTGTGGTGACCCACGGCGGGCGGCTCAGCACGGCGTCACTGGAGCTGTTCAGGTGGGACCCATTTATCACCATTGTACACAACTTTTCGCACCTGTGCCAAATTTAACCTGCCGCCGCCCGTGGAGTTCCCGCTACGGTCCCGGTCTCGGGATACTATATTAACCTCCCGTGGGTTTCAGCTCCATCCTCTCCCACGCACGCGCTTCCCCTCCTTCTTCTTCCTCTTCTTCTTCTCCTTCCCCCCCGTGGAGCGTGGGCTTCAGCCGGCTGCCGTGAACGCGCTGTGGCGGTGCTGCTCGCCTCGCTGTCACTCCTGCGCCCGTGTGCCATTCACTTTGTCGGTATGCATGTGTGACATGAAGCCGCCACTTCCTTCCCAGCATGTGACCAGACAGTCCGGAGAGCAGCGCTTTTATTTCGGGGGGGAAACACTGTCGCTCGGTGGCGACGCGTGGAAGCGCAGCTCCGACAGCGTCCTACTTCTGCGTGTTCATTCATGGCTTTGTGGCAGCTCGCTTGCCTTATTTCAGCAGCCCATTCATTATTATTTTGAAGAATCATTCATGGTTAGTTTCCTTTCAGGAAAACAAGAAGCACAAACCTGCAGTTAATGTAGCAATGCGACAGCTCCGGCGTGCGTAAAAGCGCAAGGACGCGTGATTGGAAGGTGTTTAAATGATCCTAAACTTACATTTCTCACGATTATGACTATAAACATAAGGGGAAAATTTAGAAAGATTGTATTCAACATTACAAAAGTAACTGTGCAAAAAAGTCAATGTAAAAATGCATCTTGAAAAAGCATTTCCTATTTCAGTGACAGAACTATTGCACAAATATTGACCAAACTGTCAAAAATGAACACTGTTTGAGGAGGTCATCCCTCACATTGTGATTTCATTGGCACCCCAGATTCTTCCTCGTCTGACCCACAGAAAACCTACCCAGGAATTAGTCTGATTCTTAGACCCTGTGAGCATTTACAACCTGATCTTCATTCCAAATCTGGACCAGATACAGCACCTGTTTAACCTGCAATTTATTGCAGATTGTAATAGATTATCAATTATATGTCTAATCTATTGTAATTTAACCTGCAGCTTTATTAACTTTTTCCGATCACTTCTGAAATCTGCTGTATAGGAATGTTCTTTTCAACCCAGGGTGTTTTCAGCACAATTCAAACAATCTCTCACAATCAGTATTCTGACGCAAACATGCACTAAATGATATAACCAGACTCACTTTGGGAACCGATGGTGTTTCCATACAAAGAATAGCCATTATGCTATTGTTAGTTAATGATGGTGCCAATAAATGGGTCAGCCCTCCTCCATAAGCACCAGCAGCTTCTGCAGCCTATTCATGAGCTGTCACAGAAACTGACAGTTTGTCATAATAAAATTGCGAAACCTCTCATCTAAAGCTTATTTAGAGCCGCAGACGTAACATATTGCAAAGAATAAAACATATTTACCATATTTACCACCCTCCGGCCCAGTGTCACCATTATTATAGGATTTTTCTTTATGACATACAGTAGAGCTACAGCAGTTTGAATCCATAAATCAAATAGTTAACTACCAGAGAAAGAAAAAAGGTTATGCAAAATGTTAATAATAAATTTATCATTTAACTTTTTCAAGCCAAAAGACAACATAGATTCTGTGTGCAACTTCTTAAATATAAAGATTTAAGGGGAAATTCTGATTTTCGCATATCTCCCCAATTGGGGGAGTCAGAGCCACGGTACAGCGCCCCTGGAGCAGGAAGGGTTAAGGGCCTTGCTCAAGGGCCCAACAGTGGCCACATCGGCGCTTGAACATCTGACCTTCTAATCAGTAGTCCAGAGACTTAACCGTTGTGCCACCACATTTCCCTCCTTTCAGTGTTTTATATGATTGCAAACTGAGTATATTTAGGTTTTACACAGTAAGACAGAACAAGATGTCTGAAGATGACTGTGTCTGACATTTTATCAACTAAGAAATAAATGAATAAATTAGGAACATTTCCAGAAGATTAATCAATACAGAAAATAAGTGTTTCTTAGCTTCTGCTCAAATATACAGCACTGGTTCCAAACTGTTTTTGACTTGTGACCTTATAAAACAAAGTCTATTTGCAAAACATGTGTTTGCATATGATTAGGGATTATTTCCAAGTAAGCCAAAAAAGTAGTAGCAACAAAGCGTTGCGCAGCACTAAATTTAAAAGAAAAAGCTGTAAAGTAGTAAAAATTAGCAATTGCATAATGGATTTCTGCAGTTTTATGAACATGAGTTGGTTTCAGCTAAAAATCTGTCAGTTACCCAGTGACACACCAGCTTGTGACCATCACACACTAACACGTTATAGATTAATTAATCCTTTAAGGAAGTTTATAGTAATCATTAAAACTGGCATGTGCTCTGTAGTAATAATACAGAAACTAATTTAACGTCTTGTTCTTCCATAATCTTGTTAAAATCACTTCAGAACGCTTTCAGATCTCTTCACTTTTTCCAGACTGTTTTGATTTTGCTCATGAATCTACAATAAAAAAACCCACAATGATAGAGTGAAAACATGTTTTTTGCAAATTTATAACATATCAAAAAATCTCGTACTTTCTGCAAATCAATAGTTTGGCAGCAATTCCTACTTTAATTCTTCTTGGGTGAGTCTCTACAAGCTTTGCAAACCTGGATGTGAGCAGTTTATCCCATTCTTCCTGACCGATCCTGTCAAGCCTTGTCAGGCTGGACCGAAATGTATCTGTGAACTGTCTCTCCACTGATGTTTTAAGAGGTTTGTGTCTGAGCCTTGGCTGTGCCACTCAAGGACAGTCAGAGGTTTGTCCCAAACCATCTCTAGGGTTATACTTGGATTCACTGTGGCACTGGAAGGTGAACTGTTGCTCCAGGTCTCTGAACTCTGAGGCAGATTTTCTTTGGGAATTGTATTTGTTTCCCCGTCGCTGCCACTGAGAAACATCCCCAAAGCATGATGCTGCCACCTCCATGCCCCTATGCAAGTCTGGTATTGAGCCTTTGATTGATTACTTTGGAGAATCCTCTCACACTCCTTTAAATGTAGGTTGGCAAGTCATAAAATACAATACTGCCTGACTGGTGTGCAAGTAGATAGATATTTACAGATGTAAAAGCAGTGCAATATATTGTAATTGGTGCAAAATAAGATGCGGTATGTTCTTTGTGTCCTTGACTATCATTGGAAAAAGAAAAACACTTGGCCTTTTCACATTATTCATCAAGTCACCAACAGCTGCTAATGTTTAGCTAAACATGTTTAGAGTCAAACTTGTAATTTCTGAACTGCTCTGACCAGTCTGAGTTTACAAAGCCAAACATATAAATAAATAAATATCCTGAAACTTTCACTGTGTGTGTCTTGCCATCATTGTAGCATTGGCAGCTCATTTTTGCTGATACCACAAGGATACCTCTTTTGGTTTTAATTGTGGAATCAAAACAAAGTTTTAAACTCCCACC
Source organism: Amphiprion ocellaris (assembly GCF_022539595.1). Lineage (NCBI taxonomy): Eukaryota > Metazoa > Chordata > Actinopteri > Pomacentridae > Amphiprion > Amphiprion ocellaris. The sequence goes on along the minus strand of NC_072769.1, from coordinate 26,391,165 downwards.
GTTGCTGCTTTCGAAGTCAGTTCATCATCAGTTGTGCATGTTTACAAGTGTTGTTTAACACAGTGATCAAACTTTCACAATGCTTCTATTCAGAGAAGTCATCTTTTACCCCTCTCAGTCCATCACAATTAACTTAATGATGCTACTTCTCAACAAAGCTCCTGAATTATGAGCCATAATAATCCACCGCTGCCTTTTGAGCTCTTACTTTAGTCTCCATCTCTGTCATTTTTGTCATCATTTATCATTTTAAAATTTAGCAAAGCTCATTATTAGAAAATATTTGTGAATCGCATTCAAGCAAAACATGATCATTATCTCCCATTCATCTCCTGATATTACACTGCACCATAGGCCAGCCTGTTGTTCTCAGTGTACTGCTCGGCTGGCATCATTACAAAAAAACCCCGTTGTTAAACAAAACAAAGTGAAGGGAGAAAACAAAAGAAGCGGCAAAGATTGATTCTGAATAATCACCGCAGTTAGTGAGACAATGCAGCATACTGTAAGAAACAGTAAAAGGAGACCGGGGGTGGAGGCGGGCGGGGGGATGGAGATGGACGGAAATGAAAGATGGAATCTGTGTGTGTCATTCTGCTGTTGATAAAAGAAGCTTTAACAGCATCAGCAGAACAAGTGGGACATTTTGAGCTGCTTCATCAGAACAGCTTATCCTCTGATTCACGGCTCCAGTTCTATGGGGAAAGTTAGTAACAACAAAATGTTAACTGGTGAAATTAAACCCATTTCCACTTGTCACAAGTCAGGAAGTGTGGGAGTCTTGGATACTGTGGAATGAGATCAATTTCAAATTCAGATGTTAAAATCTTTTTGAAAAATCTTAATGCCGTTTTAGCTTTCAGCTCAGTATTTTTTCTCTCTTAACTTTTATCTGCAAGGAAATATAAACCACAATGACGTCGCTGCTGATGTGCATATTTTATTAATTTTTCTGACAAAGATAAAAACCTTTTCATCAAACATCTTTGTGGAAATAGCACAAGCCTCTGAAAAAGCTGACAGTACATAGCATTACACATTATATATATGACCTACTTCATCTCATAGTGCTCTTAAGCTTGTGTTCTATTTGGAAAGTGCAAGCGATGTTTGCTCTGATTCCACCAAGGCCGCACGGATGTATTAAGAAGAAACTAGATAATGAATTACAAAATTCCAGCGTCCTCCATTAGACAACTCGATGTTCTGCACGCTTAAGCAGTTTAGGCCCATAGAGCATGCACATTAGCATGCCTCTCAGTCCATCCTCTATTGGCATGTGCAACAGAGACTCCCATCATTCAGGTTAGCCGACTTCCTGTTGATCTCCCATGCACATTAATGGTACTGAATAAAACAATCATACAGCTTCTCTACACTTACCGAGTGTTACTGGACAGAATGGAGGGTTCATAGCACTCTATCCACCATTTTACAGCCATTGTGTGGCCACTGTGCATCACGTGATGAATACAGAAGTTGTAACAGAATGACCACAGGGCTGTTCAGGGTTCGCTGGGTGCAAAAATACAGTTTTTAAACCACCTGTCGATTCACTGACAGCTCCACAACCTGTGTTATAAGTGCTGACTGTCTAAAGATGGATGAATCTGCCGTGACATCACCCCACAAGGTTTCTGAAGAAGCTCAATGTGGCTGCAGGCATCACCATCTCTGCAATATTTGACTAACAAGAAAAGCACTCAGAGATCACAGTTCTCTGCCAAGGCTGCTCAGTTGTATCATTTCCAACGGCTGAAATCTTGAAAAATTTATGACAGAAATCACGGCACCATAGAATGTGGCCATTTAATATAGATGCACCCACAAACAAAATGACCTTGAACACAGGCATGTGTTCTGCATGTTTTGTTATGTATGGATACCGAATCGCATGACCTAAATATGTAGCGGGCGGTGGGAATTGTTGGGATTCGGAAACACCCCCACAATATATGGGTAAGTCCCTATAAGTCTGTAGTGGTCGATTTGTAGTAGGATTGCAATCGTGATTATCAGCAGGCAGCTGACGTAGTGTTCACTTGTTGTTATAGTTACAGTGACGCTGTGTCGCTATTTGCAATGATACAGAAATCTTTAACAAATCCATGGATCCAGACTATAAGCTGCATCACTGCCAAAATTTAATCACTTGGTCCTTGTGTCATTTCTGACCTTCCCTGAAAATTTCATTCAAATCCATTGGCTCGTTTTTGAGTAACATTGCTAACAGACAGACAGACGGACAGACAGACAGACAGACAACCGTACGCCAATCATCACATGACTCCGTTGCATTCCTTGGCAGATTAACTAACAGCTAATACAAACAGGTGGAGCATGACAGCATGAGTGGTGTTAACATCGCCATGCAAACGTCTCTGGGCATCCAGGCTCCTAATTATGCATAACTTTAGGCCTCAGTACAATTTAAACAGCCAAGTTACACATATATTCACTGCCTGTACAGTTTCCATGAGCAGGGAAATTAGCTATAGAGACTAAAACTGTTCTTCATATCAAGCTGTAAACATGTTTATTTCTGCGGCAAAATTAGGCATTTTAACATGGAGGTTAATGGGAATTGACTCATTTTTGGAGTCGACCTCTTATTGCCATTTGAGGAATTTCAGTTTTTAGTCACACTGTGTGTAACACTGGAAGATCACAGGATGTAAAGTTGTTGAAAATCACTCAAAAATATCCAAAATGACACATGAAAATGAGATCTTTCAAGACGCTATAACTTGATTTTTTTTTAATCTGCAGCATCAAAAACTTCCTCGATTTTTCCTCCATATTTTCCACCCTCGTGCTAGTTGCCTTTTCTGTCTCTACAGTTGTTTCTCTTTTCTGCCCTGGCAAACAAATCATTACTGCAACACAACTGATGCACCATCATGGCAATGTGGCCACACAAACCAGTTTTAAGACCCCAGTTTACTGTCAAATACAAAGACATTCACCTGCAGCTGACAAGCTCTAATCTGCACCAAGTGAATTCTGTTGGCTTGAATGTAACAGACGTTTGTGGTGAGATACAACATGTTATAGCTCTGTAATCTGCAACGGTTGATGTGTTTTTCTGTCTCTTTTCTCAACAAATCAACGCCTACTTCTTTAGAATATTTGTAAAGACTTTGCCACCAAAATTCCTCTCAAAAAGAAGAAGCTAGTTATCCAACTTACCATTTATTCTCTACAAGACGTTACATGTTATTCATGTTATACAACTGTGGTGTCAGGAGCAGCAGCTTCTGCACACTTATACAAAGCAGGAAGTCCAGCCAGTGTAAGCAGCCTCTCATTTGTGGGCCGAGAAAAAGTGACGGCAAATTAACAGACTGTTCCAAGGTCAAAGCAAATGTTTGTTCTGCAACCTAAACATTACTTACTTTACCCTGCTGTTTAATGAAGCGACATACAGCGATACCAACAATCACAGATGCTGACAGATTTCTTTCCATGAATCAGGAGCTGAGACTCTCTGCATCCACGGTCTATTCCTCAGTGGAGCCCATGATTCACTCTTTTCCCTACTCTGACTTTATAATCATCCAGAGCAATGAGACTTTTATCTAATGGATTATTGAAGCAGTTTATAAATCTGTAATATCAGCGGTAGAGAAGCAAGCGTAGAACATGAAACCCAACCCCAAGACAAGTAATAAACAGGCATCTGAGAGGGAGAGAGACATATCTGCAGGGGATACTGTGTTTTGTTTTGACTCTCATGCTTTTAGGGAAGCACATTGCCACTACAAGGGTTTACTTTTCTTAAAGTGGTCGTGAAGAGTCAATGGAATGACGACTTTGCACGTTTTGTTGCAGCAATCTGGATGCGCCACAGCAAAAATAGTCAACGTGCAGCAGTATTTGTCTTTGTAATTTATTAAAGAATAAAAGGAGTAACGATGAATAATAAAGAGGGGTGCAGGGATGCAGGGTGAATATTTCAGCTGAAAGGGCAGAGGTCTGACCCAGACAAAAGCACAGAATGCAAACTTATAATAGCATCTGTCCTTCACACAGCACAGCTTTGCCTTTCTCATGAAGACAACACAGACAACCTCAGTCGAGGCATCTCATGGTTTCGTTGTTGTTAGACTTTGGTGTTTAACATAACACTAGAAAAGCACTCAGAGAGTGCAGCGCTCCGCCAAGGCTGTTCATTCCCCATATGGCATTGTCAGAAATGCAGCATTTTTAAAAAAAATAAATGCAGCATTTATTTATTAGTTACTGATTATGAGAAATCACAGCACCAAAGAATGTGGTCATTTACAGTTTTTCTCAGCTGATAAGACACTAAATTCCATTCACTGCACACAGCCACCAACTGACTGCACACATTGCTCAAAAACAGGACACTGCTATCAAAATTTTGAACACTATTCATGGTTTGCACACAGTTTCCAAAACTCTTGCACTCTTTTGCAAAACAGTGAACATGTTTTTTGCTCATTTGAACACACTTTTCACTCATAGCACACATTTTTCAAAAAGTGAACACTAGGAAGCAGAATTGGGACACTGTTCCAACACTGCTGTCACAATTAATACACAACAGGTCAAAACTGAAAACACTTTTACCAATGAACTGCACACTATAAAACCAGCTGGGAAGCAGAATTAGCTGTTCAGAATATAGATGTACCCACAAACAAAATGACGTTGTGCTGAGCACAGGTGTGTGTTCTGCATGTGTACGTTATGTATGGATATTGAATTATGTGACCTAAATATGTAGCGGGAGACGGGAATTGATGGGACTCAGAAACACCCCAACAGTTTAATCAATTGTTGAATTGTATGATTTCCAATGGAAGTCCGCAGCGGTGGATTTGTAGTAGCATAGCAATCATGTGATCATCAGCAGGCAGCTGACGTAGTGTTCACCTGTCTCGGTTACAGTGACGCCATGCTGCTATCTCACAATGATACAGAAATTTTTAACAAATCCTTGGATCCAGACTATAAGCCGCATCACTGCCAAAATCTAATCACTTGGTCCTTGTGTCATTTCTGACCTTCCCCGAAAATTTCATTCAAATCCGTTGGTTCGTTTTTGAGTAGCCTTGCTAACAGACAAACAATCAGCCAAATGTGTTCTGCTTGTCACATACCATCTTTGGCAGAGGAAAAGTAGTGGAAAACATATTTTCGATAAGGTCTATTATGTGCTCTGATTAGCAGTCATGCCCAGACCTGTTTGTGATCATCACATTACAAACACAGTTCATCCAAGCAAACAAGAGACAGAAGTACTTTTTGCATTTTGTGCCAAAAGAGTCTCAAATGAATGGAACTCAGAGCAGCAAAATAGACATGACTGTTCTTCTAAGAGAAACACCTTCAAAGGAGCGTTTTTCATTTTGCCAAAGCAAACAGAGTAAATTTCAGTACTGAGCGCCGCGGCGGCTGAGGGAGGGAAGGTGTGCGGTACAGTATAGCTTCATGACGCCAAACAGAGAAACAGGTTGAAGAGAGCTGCGATGAGATCTGTGGGGGAATGAAAAGGGGAAGGGTGAAGGGGGGAAGATGAGAGTGGGAGAGAAGTGCTGTGTGTGGGGGAGGGAAAGGGCAGGTGCACCCATGAGGAGGGCAGGAGGGCGCCGAGAGCCCCCCCTCCTCCTCATCCTTTATTTGAGAGAGCTGTCAGCAAAATGAAGGAGAGGAGACTGAAGTAATGTAATCGGTTCGGTCTCGACACCGGCCCAGCATGTCTCTGCCGCTTCACTGGCCATCACCGCATCCCACGGAGAAACAAGAGTGTTTGCTTTTATCTGCCGTCGTTCCCTCCACCTCCTCCTCCACTCGACGGGTTGCCATGACAACGGCGGAGCTCCACCCAGGAAGAGAGATGTGAATGCTGGGAGAAAGAGGATTATTGGGGTCAGTGGTCTCTGCATGTGTCTCTCCCTCTCTCACGCACATGCCCACACAGGCTTTCTCACAGCACACCATTATGCACAAACACATACCAAAACTGTAAGTATTTAACAGGAACGCAGCCAGACATTTAGTTTTATTGTTTTGGTCATTTATTTAGTTAACGGGGCCCCCTAGAGAGATTGTTTATTTGTTAGTTTTCATATTGCATTTGGGGATATTGTTTTTAAATTGTGGGGTTATTTGCGAGGGATAGCTTTTGCACTATTTTTGTTTTTTGTCAACTCATGACTGGGCTTCTGAAGTTCTTTAAAGGGCTTCTCCAGTGGCTTGCTCTTGCACTTCTATGAAGAGGAAATCTCAGAAAGCATTTTTTAGTTTTCTTAGTCCTGCTCCTGCTGGATTTCTGACCATGACTCCCACTATATGTGTCCACTCAGAATCACAAATACTTTATTGATCCCTGAGGGGAAATTGCTTACATTACAGTTGCTCCCATTCAAAGTCAGAAGTATAAACAGGATTAATATATATAGATAAACATAAGCAGAAAAATATGACCTAAAATATAAACATAACTAGAACAATATGACCTAAAAATATAAACATAAGTAGAAACAGTATAAGCATAAATGTAAAATGTGCTTTTCCTAAGAAATAAAATATAAGCATGCAGTGTAATAACTAACGTGTTGTTGCACAGAGATATGTAGTTATTGTATATTATTGAGTGTGAACTCGGGAAGTGAATTGAATGCACAAATTAGTTCTCCCACACACACCTACGAATGTTGTAACCATTCACAACTGTACAACACAGAGTTCAATTGATTTTGTTTTCTGCATTATATATTATTTATATACACACATAGCTACCAGTAATGACGTAGTAAAACTAGAACTAGGCTACATTCATGACAATAATAGTGAATCTAAGGCAGCATGTCCATGTTGGAAATAGTTCTTGATAGAATCTTGTTACTCCGCACATGAACGCTGCAGAGTTATGTGATGATGGGTGTTACAGCCAGCGCCTCCTACCCTGTGTGTGTGTTTTAACTATATGTTGTGGCTATGCAAATAGGGCTGTGTGATCCCCACTCCCTGGTTGGACCACGACGGCAGAGGCGTGGCTTCAACCAGGAGTCCTGTGATTGGTGCGGCGCTCACCAGGCTGACCAGCCCAAAACTGCCAACTCTTTTAAAAGAGTTAGCGCTTCAACTGAACGAGGCATCTGACTTCCAGCGTGTCATTCTGTGTTTCTGTGTGGTTGAGGCAAGATAGACTGTGTGGTTGGAATAGGGCTAGGATTAGTATTAAAAACTGATACAGCAACATTTCATTACATTACAGGTAGTTCCTTTTGTCTAGTTTTCACCAGGGTTAGGGGTGCTGACTCCTGTGTAAGTTTTGTTTTGTCAGTTCCCATTTAGTGAGCCTTTTGTTCCGTTTTGTTTTCCACCGCGATTGTAGTGTTAAGTTCTCCTTATGAGAACTCTTCTTGTGTTTTGATGTTTTCTTTGATTTGAGCAGCACCCACCAGCCCTCTTCCTTAGTTTTTGCCTCATTTGTATAGTAACTTGCACATTTCTGTTCAACCTTTTCTGTAATAAATAATTTGATTTTTACCACCAACAACTGTTTATGTTGCTTTATTGGTTTATTTGTCTCATCAGTATTTTTTGATTTGATCTCATTGTATAACTTAATAATCCCAAAATCTGCACATAAATCAAACAGTAAAAGGTAAATATGATGTCAATGTCAATGTCAATGTCAACTTTATTTATATAGCACATTTACAACTAAAAAAGCCCAAAGTGCTTCACAACAATAAAATACACTAAAAGATGACACATAACTTTAAAATTAGCAAAATCATAAAAATAGAATAAAAACATAAATTATACTATGCAAATAAAATAACATATTCAGCACATCTGATGATTAAAAAGCCAGGGAGAAAAGGTGCGTCTTAACAAGAGATTTAAAGTGCTCAAATGACTCAGCAGCTCTGACATGTGGAGGTAAACTATTCCACAGAGTGGGACCGACAAAAGAAAAGGCTCGCTGACCTCTGCTTTTCTTAAATTTGGTCCTGGGAACATCCAAGAGTAGCTGGGATGAGGACCTCAGAGTTCTCGCAGGTTTACGAATGGACAGTAAGTCACACAAATATGAAGGCGCCAGGCCATTTAGACATTTGAAAACCATGAGAGCAATTTTAAAACCAATTCTCTGACGAACTGGGAGCCAGTGCAACGATGACAAGACTGGAGTGGTGTGTTGGTATACCGTTTGGTTCCAGTCAGTAAACGGGCAGCAGCATTTTGGACCATCTGTAGCCTATGAATTGAGGCTTGGCCCAAACCAACATAAAGAGAATTACAGTAGTCCAAGCGTACTATAATAAACATGTGCATCACTCTCTCAAAGTCTCTTGGAGGCAAGTATGAAGTCAGACTACTCACCAGCTGCTCATTTTTATGTAGGCTAGGCTACAGAAGACTGAATAAAATGCAGAAACTTGTAAATTCTTGTAAATAAGATAAGAAAACTGAATTATTAAACCTAATTATTTCATTTAAATTCATTTGCAGGAGCATCTGTGGCTAACAATGAGTTCAGCGTTTGGCAATAGGACACGTGCAGCTCATTCACGTTGATGATTGCTTGAATAAGGTTCTGCTGTTCTCATATTGTCGACTAGAACTCGACACTAGAACTGTGAGGTTGATATTAATAACAGCTCACAGTCTTTTTGTATAGATCAGACATTTCTGCTTCTGAGGGGTGTTTTCAGCGTAATTTCTCATGAATGACTGGGCAGATTTTCAAGCCCAGGAGGTCCATCTTTTCTTCTTTTTTTTTCAGACTCCCAGTGCTGTGTAGATATGTTTAAACAACACACCAGCCTCTCGTTAATCCCCTTCTTCCACTGTCTGCGTTTCTCTCAGACAGTTCTGTTTAATTTGACTTGATATTTGAGTTATTTGATATTTGCATATTGTACGTGAAGCCTCGGCTCGTGTTTAGAAACGGCCTTGTGCACACATCCTCTGCAAACAGTAAATCGCAGTGTGAGGTGCGACTGATGAAAAACTGATCTTGCTGTCAGAAAGTCTGGACTGTTTTAAACTTGCTGCTACAGCTGCTTTTTCCATTTTATGAATAGCATTAATACATGGATTATAGAACAAATAAAATACGATGACATTTTATTTAGCAAAGCTTAAACAAATGTTGTCAGTGCTGTAGACGACTTGCTGCAATCATTGGAGCGTTTTTAGCAACATTTTTTTTTTTTTTTTTTTTTTTTACACTCACAACCTCAGATAAGATTATTCAAACCACTTTCTGTCCATTAAGGCAGCAACAACTGAATTTGTTACTGTCCACAAAGGGGTACTGCAGGGTTCTGCATTAGGTCCCCTGTTATTCATTAGTTCTCTCAATGATGTGGGTCTGAATGTGTCAGATACTAACTTGTAGTTAGCATTTTTATGCTGATGACACAGTTGTTTACTGCTGTGGATCAACTCTTGTTCAGGCTGTTGAATCCACGCAGAAAGACTTTGTTGCTGTCCAGCGCTCATTACTTCACCTGAAACGTATTCTCAGTGCAGACAAGACTAAGCTAGTGTTATTTTCCAATTCTAGAAAGTGGCCACAAATGATTCCGTCAGTTTCCACACTTGATGGAAATGAAATAGAGGTGGTTCACATGTAGAAATATCTGGTTGTCTTGATTGATGACTCCATCATTTTGAAGCCACATGTGGAGAAACTTGTGACGGAGCTGAGTCTAAGATTGGGTTTTTGTTTTTGAAACAAGTTGCGTTTTTTTTTTTTTTAATGCAAAAAGCAGCTTATCGCTGTCACTTTTTATTTGTGTTGGATTATGGAGCTATTTTGTATATGAATGCTTCTGCTCAACGTCTTCGAATGGTTGACACCGTTCACCGTGCTTCTCAGGTTTTATTTCGAATTGTACAGTGTCAACACTCCACTACGAGTTCTACTCTTGGGTGGGATGGCCTGCTTTAGCCACCCAAAGGATCCATCATTGGTATACTTTCATATATAAGGCAATACTTGGACTACTGCCTACCTACATTTGTTCCTTAACTGCACAGAAAAGTGCTGATCTTTACTCTTTTCATTCACAAGATCATTTGTTGCTTTCTGTTCCGTATGTTCATACTGAACTGGGTAAAAGGGATTTTGTTTACTCTGCACCTTTTGCATGGAAGATGTTGCAGAATGACTGGAAACTAACAGTTAATCTCATTGAGCATTTTTAAATCTAAACTGTGAGTTCTTGATGCCGACTCCACAACATGAAACTGCTTTTAATAATTTGCTTGTAAATTTAATCTCTTTATTTGTTTTTTTGCTCATGTTTTTTAAATTGTGTTTTAATTGTGTAATTTTGTAACTGTGTTTTGTATTTGCTGCTGCCAATCTTGGCCAGGACTCCCTTGAAAAAGAGCTTCTTAATCTCAGTGGAATTTCTCCTGGTTAAATAAAGGTTAACAAACAGATAAATAAACAAAAGAAAAAGTTTGATTAAAACTGAGATGTCACAGATTTTCTCAGAACAAAGTCAGATCTCAGCAACTTCAGTTCGATACCGACTCAGTTTAGTTTTCTACATGAGCAGTTAAACTTTATTTTTGATTCTTATTTCCAACAATGTCATTAAAAAAATCTCCATAGAGAGGAACAGTAATCGTGAACAAGACCTGTTGTCGTGTACAAATGGCTCCATCAGGACTGTTTGCAGACAGACTTATGAAACCCTTTAAGGAGAGGGGAGAGTATTATCTCTGGTAGACAGAGCTGTAAGGGGGAAATTATATAGACTAATCCCTGTTCAAGTTCAAGATTTGCCTAATTTTTGTTCCTTCATTCAGCCATAAGGAACCACTGAGTGCAATCATTTGATGAGGCTCTTGGTCGCTGGATTGCTCTGCCGCGTTGGACTCTGAGAATGTTCTGTTCGCCTCATGCAGCTTTCATGAGTTGGCTTATGCAGCCATCTTGTGGTTGTCAACTAACACTGCAAACCCTCAGCCTCCCATGTAAAAGCTAATAAGCACAACCCCTGAAGCAGAACACCTCGGTTCCCAGAGAACTGCCTCTGTGATTCCATAGTATGAATAATGCATTAATAGGTATGAAAGTCTTAATTTATTTAATGAAAGAAAAACACCTGGTGCCATTTCCACAGTTAATTGGATCCATCAAGCATGAGATTAAGGAGCACATGAGTGGCTGCAGAGTGGTTCGATTACCGACCGCTGCCAGACTTTGGTTTATAGGTTTCTCTCTTTTTATCTCACCAACTGAGGAGCTGTTTCATTCCACATGTGAAACCTGAGCACAGTTACTGAATGTGTTTTATATTCTGCCTTGCCAGCAGAGAAACAAGAGTCAGTTCCCAGCCTGAAACTAATGAGGACTCACAATAGATTTGCATTATGCAAGATCTTGAACCAAACATGGTATTAATGAAGCAGCAAACAATTATCTGCTATGCAAAGATATAGCTGGGTGATTTAATATGTGGTGCCTGCTCTGTGTTCTACAAACAAATTGAGTGCAGATTAGTGCACAAAGATATTAGTTCTGCAGCAAAGCTCAATGTGCACATCCACTTAGTAACCAAATACAGCCCTGTTAATGTTAAACCCCCACACCTTGCAAGAGCAACAGAGGTCAACAAATTGCAGTGTACCACTAAACTTCACACAACTTTGTGAACAACATCTTAACACACTATTCACAAATGTAAGGACACAGTGAAATAAAAATAATAATTAAAAAAAACACATTTGCTAATGTAGTCTCTAATCTTTCTATTGGAATGCTTCTTGAGATTCCAATCCTTTAAAAAACTATTAATGATGACTTGTCTTGAATTTGAAGATTTTATCCAATCCAAATGTTAGTGCATGTGAAACTCTCCTTTCCGAGTTTATAAATACACTGAGACTGGCCTCCCACAATGCACTGCAAAAGCAAAAATGCCATCTGGAGCTCCACTGGTGACACAAAATTAAGAAGTGGAATCTTATTTACCTAATCTATGTGCATTTTTTTCGTTTCTGCTCAGTGCAGGAGTCTCTCATCTGCTTGTTCTTCTACACTCATGTTTGTTCCATTTCACTTTTTGTGACAGTGTTCATCCATGGGTCTAGATCAGGGGTGGGCAATTAATTTTCATATGGGGCCACATGAGAAACGTTGACGGTTGTTAAGGGCTGGACCAATACACTTACAGCTCTGCTTGATATATATCTCAATAAAAACAGTAAATGAAACATTACAATGATACAATGAAAATGTGGAACACAGAACACAACTATTTAATGAAAGACTTTGTTTTTTCATTTAAACTATGATTGCTGCCTATTGAGTTGTAGATATTTTTAATGGTGTGACTTCCTTCAGTGTGGGCATGTGGATGAGAATGTTGCCCTCCAACTGGCTTGAGAGAAACTTCAGCTTTCTCATAAAAGCAGTCACCAGGCTGTACATTTCATGTGCAAAGAGGCCGTTGCCTTGCAGCTTGGTATTTAGTTCATTCATTAGTGCAGTCACATCAACAGCAAAAGCAAGGTCTGATATCCAGTCTGCATCTGAGAGCTTGGTGATGTCCCTGCCTTTCTTCTCACAAAACTCTTGAATCTCTGCTCTCAGATCCCAAACTCGTTTAAGCACCTTGTCCAGGCTGATCCATCTGACAGCTGTCTGGTAACCAAGGTAACCATGTTCACTATCATCTCCTCCAAAAAGGCAACAAACTGTCTGTAATTCAATGCTCCTGCCCTGATGAAGTTAACTACTTTAGCTACAACATCAGTCACGTGGTTGATTTTTAGCACTGACTTACACAGCACCTCCTGATGTATAATACAATGCAAAAATATCAGTTTCTGTTCTGGGTTTATTTCAGTCATTTTATCTTGCATCCGTTTCAAAAGTCCAACATTTTTCCCTGGACAGCCATCAGTTGTAACACCAACCAAATTCTCCCATTTTAGTCCCAGCTAGTTCATGCGTGTATTTACCTCAGTGAACAAATCACTCACCGTCGTGGTTCTTTCATTGGCTGCACAGCTGCCAGCTCCTCCGTCATCTCTAAGGTTTTCGTTAGTCCACGTACAAAGATGAGTAACTGGGCTGTGTCACGGACATCACAGCTCTCGTCCAGAGCCCAGGAGAAAACGTCAAAACTGTCCACTTTGTTGTGCAGCTGAAGCTCCAGATTCTCGGCGCTGCTCTCCACCCGCCTCGTTACAGTTCGCCTCCTAAGGGTCACATTAACGAACGCTCCTTTCTTCTCCGGGCATATAAACGCTGCAGAGTTCACCAGACATTCTTTTACAAATTCTCCATCAGAGAATGGCTTACTGACATCCCTTTATGTGTGAGCTTTGGTAAAAAATCCTTGCTGCTTTAGCAGTTTAGCAGCAAACTTTCAGACATCCTCCTCGCTCTGCATCAGTCAAATGTTTGTACGAAAAAACCGGTACCTTAGCAGATCTTTCAAAGTAAAAGCAGTGCGCTTGCATGCATTGTGATGATATATATTTGCATTGACTTCTAATATTTTCCAATGACCTCATCCGGCGGGCCGGATGTGGCCCGCGGGCCGTAGGATGCCCAGGTCTGGACTAGATACAAGCAGAGACAGACGGATGAAGTGAAGATATCTTCACAATAGTTACAACCATTTAATATATTTTCGATGCTAGTGTTGGCTAATAGTTGTGGCTGGATCATTTTTTCTGGGCTCATGTGTAGTAAAGGTCAGGGGGAGGTTTATTTATTTATTTATTTATTTTGTGGTTGTGATGCTGGTGCTCTTGCAACATCCAGTGGTTTATGAAAGGTTACACAAAGAATCTTTAACAAAAAGCAACAGAATGTGGTTTTGGTTTGGTCGTGAACAAGCACCATGTGTTGTTTGATGACAAAGAAGGAAACCGCTTTCTCAGAAGGCATTCGACATTAAAAAAAAAGAAACACTGATGACCGTGTAAATTTTAGCTGTGCACAGTCACAGTCACACAGAACCAAAAATCTAAATGCCTCTTACTACATTTGTAACTGCAGAATATTAGAAACTAAGCAACATGGAACCTTTTAAATGACTTGTAAAACAGTTCTTTTTGTTTCTCACTTTACATTAAGTTATCAGATATAGTTGATAGAATGAACCCTTTCACTACTAATCACACTTTCAGCTTTAATGTGTGGTTGTTAAACCAACATAATTTCCAACTTTTTTGATCCTTCACGCAGGTTTTATCAAGGATTTCATGTTCTCAGATTCATTTCAGTTACAGTCAATTGGTGGGGATGAAACTACACTTACAATGTCATATGTTTTGTGTACGTGCGTGTTACCTCAGTAAAGTGGTGTTTTTCCTGACACAGCTATAACAAACTGAGTGTAAACCAGAGCAGTGGCTAACTCTGCAGCCCTGTGGTTCAGCAGTGAGATTCTGCTCTCATACTGTTGACATGTTAAGATTCATTAGAGGGAGGCCGAGGACAGATGTGTCTTGACAGTGGTCGGCCTATTACGGCCAACGTGGAGTGACTCTGCTGTCCTGACTGGAGGTCAGAAGGTCGTTCTTCCACCGCAGCGCCCAGGAGGGAAAACAGTCAATCCTTTGTGAAGTCATGACCAGGTCAGCACAGTGCAGAGAGCCAAACGGTGGAAAAATACAGAGCGCAGAGCGAGTGTAGTGGTGGATGAGGCCTGGAGGTATCAGGGTCATGTTATTCTATCAGCCTCATGTGAGACAACCAGGGTTTATTGATACAAGCCGCTACAGAGATGACACACTGCAGTCAGACGTTAAGGAGGTCCGAAACAGGAAGTTTTAGTGCTTCGCTGTGTCACTGTGTATCTTAGGGATTGAAAAATGACAAGACATAAATTACTTGTCAATTATTAAGTACTGCTACAACTAAAAGTTAATTGAAGTAACAATTAGTCTGCCAATATTTGCCCAATTTATCCACCACGAATACAGAAAATATTTGACCAACAGTCCAAAAACCCAAAATGTTTCCTGTACCTAATGGAGCTTCACTGTTGTTCAGAATAAATGGTTAAATCTAACATAGTGTCCTGTCTCCATTAGTGTATGAGATCAAGAAAACCAGCAAAAATATTCGCTTCAATCTGTGAATTTATTTCTATTGGTATCTTACTGCCGGTCTTGTGTAAACACAGACTTTGAAAAGTTCCTGGATTTTTAAAATGTGACCGTTGGTTGCAACCAAGTCACTGATGGCTTCACTGTTGCACTGAGGATCACTGAATTTTTTGGTTTTTACCAAATCTGTTTAGTGCAAACAGTTTATTTTTGGCAAAATTTTAAGTGAGACATGTTGAATAAAGTGTTTTTAATTAAATATCACAATTTTAAGTCTACGTTTAGTGAAGTTTTCTGCTATGATAGCAGTTCACTGACTGTTTTTACAGTTTCTTTGATTAATTGTTGGTGATTTTTAAGAAAAGTTGACCTGCCTTTCAAGCCAGGAGGTGTGTTTTTTGGTTCAGAAAGTTAAGATAACTTTACTTCACCCAAGTACTGAAGCTAAAGATTCACTGTGGCTTTAAGGGACAGTTGTCTTTGCCCAAACTAATCACATTTCAAAATACACTGACATTTTGATGAACTCTTAACAGTAGCATTAAGAAGGTCCAAAACAAGAGGTTTTAGTGCTTCACTGTGTCACTGTGGATTGAAAAACTAGGAACTGAAAAATGACGAGATACAAATCATTTGTCGTTTATCAAGTACTGCTGCATCTAAAAGATACATTTCAGAAACAATTAATCTGCCAATAATTTTCTCAATCTGTCCACCTCAAATACAGAACATGTTTGATCAACATTTCAAAAACCCAAAATGTTTCCTGTACCTCACGGAGCTTCACTGTAGTAAAGAATAAATGGTTAAATCTAACATAGTGTCCTGTCTGCGTTAGCGTATAAGATCAAGAAAACCAGCAAAAATATTCACTTCAATCTGTGAATTTATGGCAATTTTGTTTAACAAGTCCCAAAATGGTTGTTAGTCAACTATCAGAGGGATCATTTCAGTTCCACTTAAATGAACATAAATCACAAATGTCTAAATTTGGAGATATTGCAGCAGTTTAAACAGTTAAAATAAAAAGTGACCAATTAGTTTGTATTTGTGTATCTATCAGTCCAAACTCTTTCTCACAAGTGATACTAGGCACTAGCTTTGTCACCAACTTCCTGCTACATCTTGGTTGTATTTGTAAGTACACACAGGAAATAAATGCACCCAGACATCAGGAGTATTTTTTAGGAATAATTTATTGCCAGTAGGAAAGCGTGAGCTTGTGGCAGTATTCAATAAAAACCTTAACAAGACCATAGCACTGCTCAGACGCACATAGACACCTGAAAAAGTCACGTGTCCATGGATAACTCTGCACTATAAATATATTGGGTCCCATTTTCTTGGTGGAAAAATAAAGAGGTTCCAAAGTCAAAATGTACAAACAAACAAATAAAAAAAAACAACACAAGAATATGCAGTCGTTCATTGAAGACCCTTTTTGAAATGAGCAAGAGACAATAAACTTTTACGAGTACACTGTGTTCAGAAAAGCCACGCTCTTCTCTTTTTTTTATTTTATCAGTGAATGTAAGCACAGTAAGGCTGATAATGTCACACCATTTAACTCTTTTTTTGTTGAAAATAAAAGCATAGAATATCTACAAAACCTAGTAAACTTTGAAATCAAAACTGTACATTTAAATTTACATTGAGGACTTGTATAAAATCATTTTGCTTGGTTTGTTTATAGAAACAAAGATATTTTCATGAAATTTTTTTTTCATGATGCTTTTCCTGTTGTACATTGAAATGTTGATCCTTTAGACAATCCACATCCTGTGTATGATGACAGCTACTTAAAGCAATGGCACCGCCAACTCAAAGGGGCAGGAGTTGGACTGAGCAGATGCAAAGAGGCTCCAGCTGCTGCTGTAGCTTCTTCAGATCTTCTCAGCCGAATGGCCCTCACAACCAGTCTCAACAACTCCTGTTTTTAATCAGATTCTTTGTTTGTGTCAGTGTGCATGTATGTGTGTGGTGTTGCTTTATGTGTCCACATACTGTGCGTGTTTGGTGTGAGTGGTGTGTCGAGGGCTAGCGTAAGGTGTAGCTGTGGGTTCAGGCACTTTTGTTTGGATCCAGTGTCAGACTTCAGTGTGCTGTTGGGAGTCCAGCGCCGGGATGGCCAGCTGCTCGAAGTGGCCCTCGTCTCCGCTCTCGTAGTCGCTGATCATCACCTCGGACTCCTCGCAGCACGCCGACATGTCCGAGCAAGAGGCTGTGGATGTGTACAGAGACATGGACATGTTGTCCAGAGCTGAGGAGTCAAAGTCCCGACTACAGCCCAAAGGGTAGCCCCCTCTGTACCCGCCGGTGCCCATGGTGGAGGCTGGGGTAACGGTGGCGGAGGTGGAGGAGGTACCCTGGCCCTCGGTGTCGCCTCCGTCACTTGGGTAGGAGTGCTGCGGCAGATACTGGTTAAGGCTGTAGAGCTGGGGCAGGGCTGGGCGCTGGCGGACGCTGCTGCCCGGACCGCCCACTGACGGGTCCAAGTCTCTGCCGAGGGGCCGCAGTGTGTCGCAGCGGTCGCTGTATTCTGGCAAAGGCGGCGGCGGGAGGTCGTCGTTTGTTGGGAAGTCCTCTGGCGGCGGAGGGAAATCGCTCTCAATGTCAAAGCCGCCTGGATAATAGTCGGTGTCGATGGCACTCGGGTCACTGTACAGAGGGGCGGGTGACTCCACAACCTCATACTGTGGAAACTCCTGGATTCCAGGAAGTTGAACACTTGGCATCCAATCAGATGTGTCCCAGTGATATCCTGTGCGATAAGACCAAAGACGTATATGAGTTCTGCAGCAAAGCTCAGTGAGTCACATCCATCTTGTTAATGTTAAAACCCCACACCATGCAACAGCAACACAGGTCAAAGTCACACCAACAACATGAGGTTTAACACGAAACTTCACATGACGTAGTGAACAACAGCTTCAAAAACACATGTTCTAATCCTGTCTCCTTGTCTTATTTGTTCAGTTTCCTTTTGGTAAAAAGTATGTCAAAATTACAAAAGTTCGAAATTCTAATCTTTTTTCATCGTCACACTACTTTCCATGAGTCTTCTTGAACTCAAATGTTTTCATATATCAATGCAATCAGAGATGATTTGGGGCAAAGAGCTAATGCTTGTGTCATAGCAGCGATCACAACACGTCAATATGTATCATTAATCAGGTGTTTTAGGTGGACGTTTTGACATCACTTGGAAAAACATCTCAGATTTTCAATATATTTAGTTTAACACCAATGATGAAGATGAGAAAAACAGCTTCACATCTTACTGCAGCTGCTGTGCCAATGTAAATGCAAAGTGACACCCACTTCTGAGCAAATATATAAAATATTTAGCTCTCTAAACCCAACAGTTTCTGGACGTTTTTACATTTTTACTCACTGTGGGCTCATTTTTCATTGTAATTCTACAGAAATTCTAAAGTCTATGGTGACAGCACAACCACAGCCAGAATTAGAAGTCAAAAATGTCTTCTTTGTAGTGTAACATATGTTTAATGCTGTGAATCATAAGTTGAATTTCTTTGATTATTTATTTTATAAAAATAGAAAAAAAAAAAAAATCTACATGTACATGCGTCCAAGCACTTACAGCTGTTACCGATACTGGAGAAAAGGTATCTAGCCATTCTACTGGTATCTTACTGCTGGTCTTGTGAAAACACAGACTTTGAAAAGAATTTTTTTAATGTGACCATTGATTGCAACCAAGTCACTGATGGCTTCACTGTTGCACTGAGGATCACAGAATGTTTTGGTTTTGCCAAATCTGTTTCGTGCAGACAGTTTATTTTTGGCAAAATTTTAAGTGAGACATGTTGAATAAAGTGTTTTTAATGAAATACCATGATTGTAAGTCTACAGTTAGTGAAGTTTTCTGATAGGATAGCAGTTCAATGACTGTTTTTACAGTTTCTTTGATTAATTGTTGGTGATTTTTAAGAAAAGTTGACCTGCCTTTTAAGCCAGCAGTTCTTTTGTTTTTTTTTTTTTTTGGTTCAGAGGTTAAGAAGATAACTTTACTTCGCCCAAGTTCTAAAGCTAACGATTCACTGTGGGTTTAAGACACAGACAAACTAATCACATTTCAAAACACAAATAGTTTGACAAACTCTTAACACTAGCAACATGAACAGACACACACAAGCACAAATGACTAAGAATATTTCCAGTTAGTTTCTGAGCAACACCTTTGATCATGTAATACTTAATGTCATCAAAGCCATGCAAAGGAGTGTTTTCGGGTGATAAGTACTCTTACAGAGGCAGACACAAACACCTTATAAGACCACTGGTGCAGAAATGCGCTCAGCGTCACACCAGCTTTGCCACACAGTGGAAGCTTAAGACTCCTCTTTAGGATTTAGGGTTAGTGGGTAAAAGTTAGACGATGGGATCAGGGTACAACCAGGCAAACAAAGATGAAAAAAGTCACCTCTTGGGTTCTTGAGATCATGAGCCAAAAAAGACTCTTTATATGAGGCAGGAAGAGGGAGAAAAAGAGAAAGAACAAGTCATGTTAACATCTAAGAGGAAGGAACAATCGGCTAAGAACATGAATGAAATGAGGACAATGTAACACAAGTAATGATGACGAGAATGACAGGTAATGAATGCACAACAGGTTTGCCATTTTCTTAGACTTCTTAAAGTGTGTAATTGAAAGTTGGAAACGAAAAATACCGAGGCAACACTTAAGCTGCCTGTTTAATTTTGCATTTGCATATCTTTTTAATTAGCAGCTGTATCAAAAAAGCAAGACGTCAGGGTCGGATGAGGTTCGTCAGTGTAAGATAATGGCAGCTCTACAAACGACATGTCACATCCCAACACCGAGAACAAAACTGGCGGCAGATGAAAGCTAGAAGAGTACCTTCTCCTTCCACCGTGTCAACAACAGAGTTGACAAGGTGGATTACTGTCACTATGGAGGCTTGTGGGAGGTAGGGGAGGGGGGGAGTGGGTGGAAGAGATCTTTCATTAGTACAAATGCTTTAATCATTTGTAAAGAAAGAGAAAAAAAAGACACATATGGAACGCACAATGGTGGCAGTGACGCCAAGACGAGCAACACTTCCCACAAACGTTGTTGTCCAAACTCTTTTTATTTTTTTTGCCTTTCGTGTGTCGACGCTGAACGTCTGAGGGGGTTTCATGACTGGACACAAGACAATGGAGGAGGGCAGCACAGTGGTGTATGTGTGAGGCGTGTTTGTTGTGTGTTGGAGGGGTGGAAGGAGGCTCTGGTTTTGTTTGTGCAAGATAACACACAACAACAACATACTGAGATGCTAGCGGGTGCCATTGACAGTACAGATGGAAGAATCAGTGAAATTCCCCAGAGATATAAACACATTTCCAGCCCTAAACACAGAGAAAAGCCTGTGTGTGCTTGGAAAACAAACCAAGGGAATGAGAAAATAGAAAGTACCTGTTTGGAGCATTTTTTATTGAAATTTAGGTTTCATTTTTGAAGGTACGGATGAAGGTTTTGATGACTTATGAGCAGCGCAATCCCCATCATGATATCCCAGTGATGACAATGGGTAATTAGGAATGATATGAAAAAGAATTGGGAGAACAGAAAATATGCTTGTATACCCTTGTGATATGTTCCTTGATATTCGCCTTAAACATCCATTTGTAGCTATGTTTTGACAAAAAAAAAGAGAACAAACAAAAGAAAAAGAAAATGCATGCTTGTAAATAATAAAAAAAAGAAATATGCAGATGTATGTCAAAGTGAATGATCCCGTTTCTCAAACAGAAAGTAGCTGCTGTTTGAGTAAGTCATCAAACTCCTTTTGAAGCTTAACTCAGGTAAACTTGCTAGAACACAAACAAGGTCAGATTTTGTTTTGTTTTTTGTTGTATATAATCCCAGGAGAATTACACATTACTAGTAGTTGTGATTGATTCCGTCTGTACCGGTAGTGATAGAGGACTTACAGGCTGGACCCCACTATTTAAAACCTTGTTCTGGATCTGTGGACCGATTTGATCCATATGGGAGCTGAAGCCCCGCAGCAAAAAGAAAGAGAAAAGAACATATGACCCCACAGCCACTACTGGGCCATCCATTCTGAGCATGCAAAGAAGAAGCGTTAGCATTTAAAATCAACACAAGACAACTGCTGCAAAATCCTGCAAGCTGATCAGACAAAACAACAAAAAAGTAACATCTCAGAATGACATCTCATTGATTTATGTGTTATATAATACAGAATTTTTCAAACAATGTTAGTTTTTTGTTTTTTGTTCTGAAATGCCCAAGAGGAAGTACGTTAGTGTGACAGCATACCGTTATCGTCGCAGGACTCTGACTGGAAGGAGCTGAGGGAATGGACCTCAGACATGCTGCCTCTGGTGTTGTAGGGGTGGCAGGCGCTGTCCTCCACAGGCTTCTTGGTCAGGCACGGGTCCAAATCCACCACTTTAGCTGTAACAGGAAGCACAGCAGGGTTTAAATGTAAAGTCTTGATAGTGTAATAGGTAGATTGCGATCATTAAATGTCATAATTTTTTCGTTCCTTCCGTCGCTCAGAGGGAATTCAAAGGCATCACTGGATTGCTGGGGTTCTGTTCTCTGTAATCCATAAGGTACAGACCTTATAATTCGAAAGGTACAGACCTTACGAATTACAGAGAACAGAAAACCCTACAATCCAAAGACATCTTTGGATTGTGGGGTTTTCTGTTCTCTGTTTGTAATTTGTAAGGTCTGTACCTTACTATGCTCAGCACTCTGAGATGACATATGACATGACATGCGTTACATTAATAAAATTTTACTGAAATTGAATTTGAAGGTGACTCCTTCCTGGGATAAGATTGGAGATTTTAAATGATTAAATGAGAACTCACTGTCATAGTCATAGTCCCAGTTTGGCTTCTGGATGGAGTCACTGTCTGAGACGGAGTTGGATGGAGGTGGAGGAGGCAGGTTGGGTGCTACGCTGCACACGGCCACGGTCTTGCGGTGTCCGTGCACGGAATCCGGGTTGAAGGTGCTGAACTCAGGATGCTCTGGGATGGCCGAGCCCTCGAACGAGTTCCTGTCCAAGTTGTTCCGCGAGTCGCTGGGAATGCTGGGAGTGTAGGAGATGGGTCGCACGGGAACCTGAGGAGGGATGTCTGAGTAGATGTTTTTGTTAAGTTTGGCGTCAAAGAAAGGCCTCTGGAGGAAGGAGTGAGGCACGTTGGAACCTCCGGTATGTTTGTCCTCGTCGTCCTTTGACTTGCTGCGACAGGCCTTCTTGCGGATGATGATGAAGAAGAGAACCAGTATGAAGATGATGGACACAAACGCCACGATGCCAATCACCTCCTCCAAGCCGATGTTCCAGGAGGTGGAGACAAACTCATTAGTGACCGCAGCACGGAGTTCACACATCTGTCCACTGAAACCCAGCGAGCAGTTGCACTTATAGGAGCCGTAAGTGTTCTGGCACTGGCCTCCGTTGGAGCACGGGTTCTTGATGCACTCGTCGACATCACTCAGACACCTGGACAATATAAAATGATTCAGTGAGGTGTGTTGGGGGGTGAAACACTGGAAGAGACCGTGAAAGCTAATGATCACGCTCTTCAAGTTGGAGAAGTTAGATGTTTTAGAGTTGATTTATACACTGATCAGCCATAACATTGAAACCCCTGACAGATAAAAGTGAATGAACTAGACTGTTAAACATAGAAGATTATTTAACGCACAGTTTCTGATTAGTAAAACTGCTATTCTATTTGTGAAAATGCAAAATGCATCTGTTGTTTTTTTTTTGCATGTGGACCACATTAGACCAGGTCCAGATCGACAACCAGTGAGCTTAGGTTGGTCAAGTCTGGAAAAGATTGTTGTACAAAAGGCTAAAGACTCTTATAAACATATTTTTACTCTGCCAAGGAGGCAGAGCCACAGCGGAGTTATGTGACGATCAGCATTGGTTTGTTTGCCTGTTTGTCTGTTAGCAACATTGCTCAAAAATGGATAAACGGATTTGGATGAAATTTCCAGGGAAGGCAGATTAGATTTTGGCAGTGATAGCTTATAGTTTGGATCCACAAATTTGTAAAAGATTTCAGCCACTGGAAATGATACAGAGTACTGCGCTCTCTGAGTGCTTTTCTAGTTTGATTTGCACAACCATTTTTTCTGTGTTAAAATGTAAAAACATGGATATTTTAATGTGGTTTTTTTATATATACATTTGAACCACTTTAGACCAGGTACAAATCAGAAAGCTCTAGGCTTAGATGGGTTAAATCTTGAGAAGATCACATTTTTTATAGGGCAAGCCTGATCCATAGATGCCCCATCCAGGAATCCAGGGGACCCAAGGGATCCGATGCCCCATGCCAGACATAACAGGACACTCATAGAGGTCCCATGTTTATGTAACAGCAGGTGATTTTAATGTGGCGGACTGGTGTTAATTTGAACCGATGTACCTGTCTCCCTGGAAGCCGGCTTCACACTCACACACTGGACCATCCAGACTGTCAATACACTTTCCACTGTTCTTACAGGGGTTGTCTCTGCAGTACGGCCCCAGCTGGCACCTGCAGCCAAAACAAGGTTACTTAAGCAAACCATAAGAAAAGCATAAAGACTCAACATTTGAAAAATCTAATCAGACTCAAAGTTTTGTCTTCGGTGGTGAATTAGTAAAAGCTCCAAACAAAAGTTTTACGTTAGTGCGGGAAATTCTACTGCGCAACTTACAGGTATTACAAATAGGGCTGAAACGATTCCTCGAGTAATTTGATTCCTAAAATCCCACAAGGCTTTTCTTATCAGCTATATACTATATACTTATACTTAATAATCAGAATAAGATAATAAGATAATCGATAGAATGCTCAATTATTAAAATAACCAATAGCCGCAGGTCAAATTGCAAATTTATAAAACTTACAGTTCACAGATTTGGAAATTCCTGGTCGATATTTAATTGACATCAGCTGCTTTGAAGGACAATGTTAACTTTATCTTTCTCTCTCTTCATCATGGCGCCTACAAAATGTTTTTACCAACACAGCATCAACAGTGCATGCAATTATGTGCCGCATTCATTCAATAAAGATCAAAAAGAAAACACTGTAGTACCTTTGTCCTGAGTACTGCCCTCTGCACTGGCAGTAGAAGTCATCTGCTCGAGGTACACAGGTTCCTCCATACAGACAGGGGTTGGAGGCACAAGGACTTATTGTAATCTCACAATGTGTGCCCATGAAAGAGGCTGGACACTTACAGAAGTAACCTGTGGAATTCAGAAAAAAAGAGAATGAGAAAAAAACAACAACAGAGAAATCATAATTCCACTACTGTGATGATAAATGATTTTACTTTCTTTGTTTTTTTAATTAAGCCGGTGTTTTTTTTCTTCAAAAAACTCAACACATCCTGCAGATGTTTTACAAATGCCCTTCTGGTGATGGCGAGTAATTATGGCCCCGAACCACTGGCAGGTTTGTAATGTGAAACAGATGCAGAAGTGTGGAGTTTGCCTTAACAGCAAACAACACTGGCTGCCACTGCAAATTAACACAGCAGAAACAGAAACATACTAGGAATACTAAGTATGACCATAATAAACTTACAAAGCAGAAAAAATTTGTACTTTAGGCCTATCTCCAATAGCTACTCATCATTAAAGTCGTGAGTAACAAATAGCAATGTTTGATTTCAACTTAGTGTAGCAACAACAGACGATCAGAAAAAGATTTAAACCTCTTAATCTAACCCTGACTCATGTGAACTTACACATACTTGAGAAGCATAGTGTGCTGCAGCGCCCCCTGATTTGTCCGTGGAAGGTGATGTTAAAGCGGGGGATTTTCGTTTACTAATTGTAGTGTTGGTCTGGAAGTTCTTCATTTGTTTGACTTTGTTTAGTTACAGACAGCAGTTATAGTTGTGATTTACCCTTTTCTGTTTTATTATGCCTAATCTATCTGTCGGTTACGTTCTGATTTCTGTTTGCAATTTGTGTTTTTGTTGTGGCTTTACAGTGGAAAACCAAATGAGTCTTCGTGGACAAGAAAAGCTACGCCTTGGGTTTTGAAGAATCACCGTTAGCTACCTGTCTAGGGAGGACAGTGTACACGGTATAGAAAAAAAAAAGGAGAAATGAGTGAGCGCAATGAGCTAAGCAGGACGTCGTGTACCTCCATTAGGCAGCGATGTGCAGCTCCCTCCGTTGGTGCAGGGGTTGCTGGAACAACTCTCAACAGATGCGAGCACGCAGCCCGGAGCCACGTCCACGATGTCCTCCAGCACAGCGTGGACTCGGTGAGCTCTGGTGTTGAGAGGCAGCTCCTGGCCGTTCAGGGTGATGGCCTCCATGCAGCCGCGGAGCCCGTTGGTGACGGGGAGGCTGCGACCGTGCCGTGCCGAGCCGTGCTGGCGTACGTGACCGCCGAAGTAAATACTGTTGTCAAGGTTGAGGGTACGCAGAGTGCCCGGTGCTGTGCCTGAGGCGGCGTGCACCCGGTCCAGCACCAGTTTGGCATAGTTACCGTCCACCTCCAGGGAAACGGAGTGCCACTCTCCGTCGTTAACCTGAGCGCTGTGGACGGACACGAGGCCTGGACCGCTGCCACAGTCAAACTTGTACTGCAGGCGACCGTTCACGATCTAGTTTAAATACAGAAAAGTTGGAAGAGTTGAGAGTTAGAATGTGACAAATATACAGCTTATATCATCTCATCAGTTCTACTCTTTGTTCCTCCCTCAGATTAACAGTCCTCAAGATTAAAACTCACACTAATCAAAGCATCAAGTCACTGTTACGAATCAGTTTCTGACATCTGCTTATTGGTATGCCACGATGGAACATTAAAATTCTCCTAATCACATCACACAACGTCACAGCAACAATGTATCTTGTTGTACAACAATAAAATTCCTGTTAAAGCCTCTAACACAAACGTACAAACTGCAGATATTACATGGCAAGCTGGTACACAGAACTGTGTTGTAGTCAGCCAGGTTCTTTGTCTGAACTCTGGCATGCAGACAGCTACACCAGACAGACTCGAAAAGGAATGTGTGGAAAACTGCTTTCTGCTTCCCTCCCAGTACTAAAATAGCTCTTGTGTGTGTTTTTCAGCCCACCACCACATTCCCATAGTCCCTCATGTGAAAGGAGTTTTAAAATGGCTGTTTTGAACCCTTCAGCATAGTCAGTTGGTACACATCTCCGGCTGGTCTCTGGGGAGGGCAGGTCAGTTATGTGTTTATTAAGCCCTTCTGATATGGAAATGCTGGGCAGCAATATGGAGACGGTCTAAGAAATGCAGGAGGACAGTCAGTCTAGACTTCCTTATTATGCGGGAGGTTATCAATTCAGTTTTTAAAAAAGGCCTGAAAGAATAAATATACCCAAGAGTGACTCAGTCCAAGCAATTTCCCTGCAGGGATTATTTAAGCAATCCTGATTTTGTTCGGGTTGGACAATAAATAGTTTACACACCTCAAGGATGCTGTAGTCTGTCCCTTTGGCATACATGACAGTGGCGTGGCTGGAGAAGGTCCGGAGCCTCAGAGATAGTTTCATCAACTCCTTGTTCTCGTTCTCCATCAGATGGTATTTCACATAACCGTTTCCACCGAATGTCAGCGAGTGGCCGTCTGCATTTAAAAGAGGCAAGGAAAAAATAGAGAAATCAGACACTGAATGTCGTCTTCACAATATTTTCTTTAGAGGAAGTTAGAGAGAGATGGAAAGGGAAGGGCAAAAATATCTAATATCACAGATAAAGAGATAGAATCTTACCGGAGCATTTGCCCTTTTTTCCCTCGGGACACACACAACTGTACACAATATCTCTGGGATCGGCCACACACTCCGTACCCTCGGGACAGTGGTTGTTCTCACACAGGTTGTTCACCACAGGACATCTACTGCCTAAATGCCACAAAAACCTCCACTGAGAATGGCAGCTCTAATACACCGATAATTGATAAATATGTGTGTATAGAGAATAACCCGGGTACCTTCACACTGGCAGGTTGCGGTTCTCAGGTGTCGTGGGGTGACGAAGCTGAGTCGGGCCGTGCTGTAAGTGGACACGGCGGTTTTATCCAGGGAGATGACCTCGTCACAGAAGTGTAACGGGCAGTCCAGACCGGCACACAACTTCTGCACCACCCGAACGATCCGGACCCCCGTCATCTCCTCAATCACAGCCGCAGAGGAGTTCAGCTTACGGAAGACGACCTGAAGACAATTAAAAGATTTCAAAAAGGGGATTAGTGCTGATATGAGAACTCGATTAAATTAGACCAACCACTGGGGGCATTTGATACCGGGCCACAGAGGAAGAATAAAAAGGTTTTATTTTTTAAATTTTATTTCTGGCAGAGTCTGCACAGTGTTTTATTTTGAAAAATGACTAGATCATCTACCCATCACTTCCGTCTGTGCTTTTTCATGGCCGCCATTAAATAAAGCTGTCTAAAAGCAAACATCTCTGGAGAGGCCAAGACAGAAGAAAAATACATATTTAGCAATAAAAAGTAATTTTATTCCTTTCTCACACTCGTTTATTTATTAAAAAAGGAAAAAAAGATCATGTTATGTGCACGATGACTGGTCTGCAGAAAATTGTCTTGCTTGATACCGATCCGAGGCGCAAAAAAGGTCGGAGGTTTGTCCTTGTTTTCCAGGAACATTAGTTGATAAATGAATGAAACAACTTTAATTATTTATCAACTAGTTTGACAATTGAGGCATTTTTCATGCAAAAACTATCGTACCAGTTCCCTGAAGTTACTCTCTGGTCATTCAACCCCTCCAAAGGGATCGCTATTTAAGTTTGTATTTAGAAGAATGGTTGATTTTTACTAATTAAACAACTGAAAGAAATCAGCTTGGGCTCTGAAACATGCTGACAGCTGGGAATTAATCATCAAATTAGTAAATTGCAGGTAAATAATTGCTGCAGGTCAGAACCTGTTTGGAAAATCTTTGTCTTCTACAATTTCTACGATGCTTTTATCCAAAGCAACATACATCTGAGAGTAGATATAACACAAGCTTGGATCTAGTCAGGAGAAAACAACCTGGATAAGTCCCATGAAACAAGTTCAAGTGTGATAATAGGACCCTGGTGTCTACAGGCAGAATAGGAGGGAATTTTTTTATGCAGTCTGTCAAGTACAAAGGTGTTCAGTGAAGAGCTGGGTCCTCAACAACACAAAACAGTTTGACACAATCTGCCACAGATTTTTAAACTCTGGCTGCTCTTACCTCTTGAGATTG
The DNA here is from genome assembly GCF_022539595.1 of Amphiprion ocellaris. Classification (NCBI taxonomy): domain Eukaryota; kingdom Metazoa; phylum Chordata; class Actinopteri; family Pomacentridae; genus Amphiprion; species Amphiprion ocellaris. The sequence goes on along the minus strand of NC_072769.1, from coordinate 26,362,819 downwards.
GTAGGGGCTGCCAGATCTCTCCAGCGTCAGCAGGACATCCAGATCTCCTTGCTCTGAAGGCTGCAGGCTCACCAACTGGACCTCACTCCTCCGAACCCCGGCGATGTTCCTCAACGCTCGCTGGAAGTTCCGCCAGTAATCCCCAATAAACTCCTCCGGGGCGATGTTTGCAAATCGCACAGCGATGGAGTTGTCCAAGGCCTGACGAGCTACTTGTCGAACGTGCACGGTGACGTCAGCGGGCGTGGTGAAGCGTCCGTCGGTCACTGTCACGTTGAGCGGGTAGTGGCCCACGTCGAGCGGCCGCAGGGCGATCACTTTACCGTCGGAGGCCGAAATGGAAAACAAGGCACCGCTCTCGTCAGAGGATGAGGAGGATGGAGGGGCGAGGCTGTAGGTGAGAGTGTCGTAGATGTCCTGGTCGGTGGCGTGGACCTTACCGAGGACACCTCCAGGGTATTCATCGCCGGCAGTGGAGACAAAAATGTCCAACGGAAGGATGGCTGGAGGGTAAACGCTCTCTTCTATGATACGCACGCTGATGAAGGCGGTGGAAAAGAGCTGAGGTTTGCCGCTGTCTGACACCTGAACATGGGAAAAGAGAAGGAGTTTTATTTCTAACAGCAGAGGGCAATCAAGCTCTTGCTCATTGCTCATATCCTTAAGTTAACAGCATCTCCACACTGTAGATTCACCAGATATTAAAGCCAACAAAACGTTTCTAAGCACATATATTGTAACATTCGCACTTTCACTGTGGTGGTCATCGGTTCTGCAAGAAATAAAATGATAACTCAATCTCAGGGTGCACCACATGAGTAGCGAGACATCACACTTACATTTCATGTCCCCTCTGCCCACTCATTTTTTCTGTTCTTTCCTCTAAGGACACGTGATTGAGCTAAATCCAAGCAAAAGTCTTTCATTCCTGCTTCTCCTGTGAGATGCGCTCTGACGCAGCAGCTTCACTTCAATTCAACATCTTATATGATGGGGTTTGCAGCCCTACAAGCTGCACTTAGAATCTATTTGGAAGTCTTAAAGGACGGAGAGGCACAGAGGAACATTGACAGAAAGAAGGGAAGGCAAATACAGCAAATTACCGTGGCCCAGCCATTACAATACACAATACACCCTCTCAGCTCTGGTTCTTTGTCAGTGCTGTGACTTACCTGTGCTTCGAGCAGGTAGTTTTCTTTGCTCTTCCTGTTCAGCACCCCCACGGCCAGCAGAGCTCCCTGCTGGTTGATGTGGAAAGCGCCACCCTCATTCCCATTCATGATGGCAAAGGTGAAAGGCGGGCCGTTGTGAGAAGCATCTCGATCCGTCACGGTGAACTGAAGAACACTTGTGCCCTTCGGTCGGTTCTCCTGCAATAATCAAAAGAGGCGTGTTTACTATTTGCGCTGAGGAGGAAGTTGTCATGAAGGTTTTCAGAAGTTAAAATATTCTCTCACAGAAAACTGCGCTGCTGCTACAATGACTGTCAGAAACAAAATTCATGAAATGGCCACCTGAGCAGTTTTTTTTGTCAAACCTGAAAAACTCAACTCTTTTTTTTTTTTTTTAATATACATAACATTACAACCCACTAGCAGGTTTTAAAGACGTGCTATCTATAAACAAAAATCACCAAAATTATTGTATTCATTGGAGTCACACACGCAACGCTCCTTGAACTACTCATCTGCAACATGCCATTCCACAGCACAAAACCAAATCTAGGTGTTCAATAAATGGCCACCTGGACATTTTTTGTTCTTTTAAAGTAGAAAACAAGCAACCTCTTTTTTTAACACAAAAAACATGCAAACCCACCAGCAGGTTTGAAAGATATCCTATCTATAAACAAAAATCTCAATCAGAATTACACCATTGACTGGAGCTGAAACCTGTAAAAGCTCTGTCCTTGAGCTACTCATCTGCAACATGCCTTTCTGTAGGACAAGTTGACCAAATCTATGCTTAAAATTAGACGATTTTATTAATCCCTGGAGGGGAATTAAGTTGTTACAGCAGCATGGATAGTCAATAAAGAGGTAAACAATAAGACAACACAGAATATTAGAGTGTAAAGTGAAGGTAAGATCAAATCAAATTAAGTGAAATACTATAAAAATACATAAAATATAGAGAAAATCAATAGAATATACAAGAGTGACTGTATTTTTTATTTTTTTTAAGAGAATATAGAAATGTGCAAATGAGAATGTGTTTGGATTTGGAAATGACATAAAAAGATGCCGATAACATAGATTTGTTCTCTTCGGAATGAATCGCAATAACGTTGTTAATTTTGCGCAATCACTTTGTTTATATATGGCAGAATACTTTCAAAACTCATGACCACCACCGTCAGCTCGAATGCTGTCACGCAAACATGCTCCACTGAGACGGTAAAACTCGGCAAACATCAGCATTGTCGCTGCCCGCCTGCTGTGTTTAAGTACAGCTCTACTTTTATGAATCTGGCACTGATGTTTGTCAGTCGTCCTTGTCTAGCAGCTTGTACACAGCGCTGTGGCTGAGCCTCTGATGAGTAACAGTAAAAGAGGCCGTGTCAGTTTTATGGGCGAGGCTGCGTCTTTGTTTTTCCGTCCCTGAATGGGCTTCACATCTGTCCCTTCTGTTGACTCTTTCATGTCCTTGCTAAAAACTCACTTTTATTCCGAAGCGTTGAAACAAACTATTGATCTTTCTGCTGGCGCGTACAGTATTCGCACGCTCTGTGTTCTCACTTGCTCTGTTTTGGTGGGATTTAATGCCATACTTTGATCAGGGCTTCGTGTTTCGTAAATTAAAGCCAGTAAGGATGCAGAACCACACTTCATCCTTAGGAACTTCAGCTGTTTGTGCCTCCTCACAGTATCTTTGAAATTGATCTTTTTTTTGGTTTTCTAAATAGACAGGAAAACTGGAGACAATTCATCTTCCCTCCTCCTACCTTTGGAGTCACAGTTTTTTTTTGATCTCCAGAACTGGAACACAGATACATCTCCTTTTCATTTTTTTGTAATTCATATAGTTCCCTTCACTCCAGCTCTCTCAGCCTTTATCAGCTTAACATCTTCCACCTCCCTCAGCTTTCTCCTGCTTTACAGTCCTTTCCTTCCATTCCCTATTTGCATTTTCATACTTAAAATGCACCGCCTGTCTTTCAATCCCCTCACTCGCCTCTTTTCTTACCTCTGTTCTTGCTCCATCCTCCTACTTGCTTCTTGACATTCTAGTCGCAGTCTCCCATTATTTCTCCCTGTTAATCCCCCCTCTCTGTGTTCACTGCAATCCCCCCTGAACCGCCCTCCTCTCTTTCTTCCATTCTCTCTCCACCCTTAACCAGTTATCTGCACTGACCCCTTTCTCCCCCCCTCTCACCTGGATGATGAGGCTGTAGTTGGCCTGGGAGAAAAGAGGCGGGTTATCGTTGACGTCTGAGATGTCGACGTTGATCACGGTGCTGCTGGAGAGAGAGGGCACCCCGTTGTCTGAGGCTACCACCGTGAGAGTGTACCCAGATGTCTGACAGAAAGAGAGGAGAGAGGGGGAGTTACCATCCATACGGGCAAAGCTGCTTTTGTAAGCAATAATGCAGCTGAGATCGGTAAACAAGCCTCCCTATTAGGCCTGACATGACTCTGATTGGATTCTGCATAGACTGCAATTAGTTCCTCGGTGGATTAAACTGTATGTGAACAGTCAGCATTGTATCCACCGTTTCTCTTACTCGCTCTCTGTCCAGCTGGCGAGCGACTTTAAGCTCTCCTCTGACCGGATCAATGGTGAAGGGGCTGCCTTGGTTACCGTCCACGATGGAGTAGCGCACGTGATTGTAAGAAGGTCCGTCAATGTCCTCGGCCATCACCTTAAAAATCAGTCAGACATGAAAACCACAATCAATCAACCAACGACCCGTGAAGAAGAGCTGTTTGGGTGTATATATTATGCAAACACAGACAAAAACCGACTTTCTCAATCAGCTTTTTACTAAATGAAAGAAATATCTGCCAACTTTAAAAGAAATCTACTAATTTCAAGTGAAACTAACTGGACAAATGTTGTCACACTTCTATCAACCAATCAGCATTAAGCAATATTTGAATTTAAAACTGGTGAATACTCGAGTCATTTTCTGAACTTCATCTTTGACTGTTTATTTAATGTTGCATGGGAATTCTTTGGATTTGAATTCAAGCTTTTTAGGAGCTTTAAAGCTGTTAGAACAGATCATTATCAGCAGCTGGTCTGAAAACAGATTCACTGTTTTAGTGAAGTTTTAAGCAAAAAGGTTTAAAATTCCAGGTCTGACACCGTCTCAGATCTTCTGTTTCTATTTTATGTAGTTGTTCCCCTTAACACAACATTACTTGACCTTGATTTTTCATAATTTTTCTAATATTTAATTGAAAAAAAACTACTATAAGAATATCTTTGTCATTGCACATGTACAATGAAATTGTATGAAAACATATTTGGAAAGTGCAAAAAACAGTCAAATGCATCATTCAGTGGTATGTAATAAAATGAATAAATAAAATGTAAAAATGCTTCTCATTAACTATAAAAAGATAAATTGAAAAAGAAGGAAATTATTCTAAAAAAGAAAGACAAAAAACAACAACACACCACCAACACGAGACATTTGATTGCTCATTTCAAGTTTAGGCAGTAGAATGGAAACTATGGATCAATAATTAATCAATATATCAAGAAAAACTGTCTATTTAATCATAAATTCAAAAAATATTGTTAGTTGTAGCCTTCCTCTTGCAATATCATATCAGTTTGTTCCCTGCAGCCTCCTCCACACATGAACGCAGTCCTAAAACCCACCAGCCGTCACATATTGAAAGGGATCCCCGGGGAAATCAGCAGACAGTGAAGATTTACAAGTATGAAACAATGGCAGGTATTAAAATCTAATCTTCCAATGGATAATTTATATCCAGGTACATTAGACGGGCAGATAAATGGCCGTAAGTGGGAGGTCTTTTTACGAGGGGAGGGCAGAAATCGGTGGGAACAAAAGGTTGAAAATGCCTTATCTTGGATGCTGGCTTAATGAGTCGGATGCCTTATAATTAAACTGTTTGAGCATGTGTGTAAGGTAGTGCACCAGAACAGGGGTGCAGTGAGCATAAAGAGCAGTGGTCCTAATTTAGCTGTTCCACCAGATGGTGACTTGCCACAGGTGCAGATATGTGATAGTGTATTCGGTGAGTAATGGGCAGAGAGGAGAAAGGCTGCCAGGGAATAAATGAACGTCTGAGTGAGAAGGTGAACAAAGTGACAGATTTAGCTGGAGGAAAGTTAAGACAAGGAGATGAAAAAGTCTCCTATCCTGCCTGTGGTTTTATAGTAATTACGGATTATTCCCCCCACAGCAAGCAACTGCTGTTTACAAACAAGTCCCTGAAGGCAGCGCGGGCATTCTTACCGCCATCACCGTCTTTCCAAGTTCAGTGTCCTCACTGATGACGGTCGTGTAGATGTCCTGGCTGAAGACGGGTCTGTTGTCATTCACATCCGTCAGGTTGATGTTCACGGTAGCCATGTCACTGAGCGGTGGGGATCCGCCATCTGTAGCCTCTATGGTGATGTAGTATTCATGGGAGACCTCATAGTCCAGCGGCTCGATCACGAAGATGTCACCTGAGGACAAAGAGACGGCACTGAGACAGGAGAGTGATACCGCAGCACATTAAGAAAAAAAAAAAACCCAACATGACACCCACTGCTTTTTTATTTTCATCCACTGAATGTGCAGCTTTGTTTTGCAGAGGAGTAACCTGCTGCAAATACGGCCTTTTGTTGCTCCTGTCGTGAGTTTTGTCAGCTGGTTTGTTCACCTACGTGCAAACATTTTCCACTCAAATTCACCTTAAACCGCAAGTCAGATCGTCTCCCATCACTGACTGTCATTTGTCATTCAAAAATCAAGCTAGTCTCTGCCACTCAAGAGAGAGAATGATCTCACTGACCCTACAGGCAGCCAAAAAAGGCACTGCAACCTTCCTCCCCGTAATTCTCTTCCCCATTATTGTTTATGCCATTTCTATGATCTCCCTCCTTTCTTTGTCCTTCTTGGTGTTTTACTTAATTCTGTTCAATGTTCACTTCAACTGCAATTACTTTGTGCACTGCATTACTTTGCTGCTGTGTCTGCCGAATGTGTCGTTGCAACTGGATGACTATAATTTATTAGAATCTATCTATCTATCGATCTATCTATGAAGAAACTTAAGGGACTAAGAAAAATTTGTGCTAGCACATACCAGTACGTGGATCGACGCTGAACATGCCATGCTCGTTCCCGCTGATAATGCTGTATGAGATCTCTCCATTGGCGTCCGTGTCCCTGCTGGCCGCCTGCACTCTGAGCACTTGCGTACCCACCGCCACATCCTCGGACACGGTAGCTGTGTATTCGCGGTGCTCGAACACCGGCGGATTGTCGTTGATGTCCAGGACTGAAACCACCACCTGGCACACCGAGGACAGACGTGGCGAGCCCTGGTCGCTGGCTCGGGCCTTCAGCTCGTACATCGACTGCACCTCGCGGTCCAGAGGACGCTCCAGGCTCATCACACCGGTGTGCTCGTCGATGGAGAAAAATCCGTCAGCAGAATCGACCAGTGAGTAGATGATGTCGCTATTGAGACCTAGAATGACCACAAAAGAAAAAGGGAGGACTCAGGTTTTTTGCAGCATAAATGTTTCATTTCCTGTTTACAACTTGTTGACGTGTCTAACCTCTTGTGTTGCCTGCCCTCCCACCCACATCTAAGAGTATAGTTATCATAAACAAAAAGAAAAGTGGCCACATCAACAGAAATACTCCCTTCAATAAGGCATATTGATTCTTATATTGATGTATTGATTCTTAAGCGATTAAAACGGTCACCTTCCATCCTCATTCCAAAACATCCATCTTTCACACAGCCTCTGATAAACAGGAGCTGTAAACGTCTGATCCATGCAAGCCTCATAACTCACGTCCCCCCACAAGCAAGACGCTCCCAGAAACAAGACAGAGACGGATCACAATAATAATCATAATGCTCTTCTGCAGGTGGACTCCATTTGGAAGGCGCTATTATATTCCCATTTATCAGGTAAGTGCCCCATCCTCTGTGGATCTCATTATCATGCTGGAGAGCCTACCTGGGGGAACCCTGTTCATGTGGTTTCTCATCACCTTCATCCGCTCTGATCATCGTTGAGATGATTGCTTAATGGCGGTTAAGTGAATTGTGATTGGTAATAGTGATTTACACATAGATAGTTGTCATTATACTGTCCCAGGGCTGGAGAGTTAAACGTTAAAGCAGAAATGGAACATTTAGTCAATTTATCAATTAATCAATTGACAAAACTGCAAAATCTAACTGCAATTTCTTTAAAATGTCCTAGACAAGAAGATAATGAAAAAAGCCACTAGTTACGGCCCTAATTTAAAGACAATATTGCACTGCATTATTCATTTAATCTCTTCATTGTCGATAAAAGCAAACACTCTGCACACCAATCTTCATTACAGACAGATTTAATTTTGTTGACAAGTTAATTGGCACTTTTAGACATATTTCTAAAGCTCGTGGTGGCAGATTTGTGAAGAACATGTGGATCGGGCAGCAACAAGGTGAATAAAGCAAGCAATTTTTTAATTTCTCTACACTGGAGCAACACTGTTTCCAGGTCGACTGGTCGGTTCATTTCCTGTCATCCAAACAAACTCTCACTGACTGGACAATCTCCAGTGTTACTTTCATAAGTGAGACTATTTTTGGAACAGATCACCTCTGAACACCCCTGTGTTTTCACAATTTAGAATCTGACCCAACTTAATCGAGGTCTTGCTTATTTAACGTTTACTTAACATTTACTCAGAGTCGGCTCCAAACTAATCAACGTCAAGGAAGTCGTTGGTGTGGCTGCAGCTTGGCTATCACAGCTCAACACCCAAACACGGCAGATCAACCAAAAACAGTAGATGATTTGAAATATACTCTTCAGTAGCTCTTGTGCAGACCGACTGGTTAAGAAGCAGAAGACCGATAATTTCCCAAGGTTACTACAGCCCTAAGAAACTCCACTTTTAAAAAGAGCACATAGCAGGGCAGTGCAAGGGGAGAGGAGACACTTGGATCCAGTGATAAAGGACAAAGCAGAATCAGAGAAGGAATTTAGAAGTTTATCACAGATCAAGGGCACCAGTCTGGGTCTGTCTCTCTGTCTGGTTCATATTCACAACACAGCGATTAGTGCTGCCTCTCAGAGATTGGAACAACCAGCTGAACTGGGGAGTAGCGATGTGGGTAAGTATCAAACATTATAGAAGGATCATAGATTCTGTGGCACACAGCAACCAGCGCAAAAAATGAGTCCACTCAGACACGCAGAGGCAAATATGGGAGATAAAGCGACTCTTTTCTCTTAGGAGGAGGGTTACATTAGGCTTTGCATTTTGATGGTTGGCTGCAAAGACAGTCGACTGAAGCCTGAGTGAACTGGGTCAAAGCTACAACGCCTTTTTTTTTTTTTTGTACACTCTGCATGTCTGTTTGGGACTTGCTAGCTGTGCTTCAAGCTTGCAACTAAATCAAAAAATACTAGACAGACACAAAAAATAAATAACTCTTGATGTGTGCAATGCCCCTGTGTGTGAGAGAAATACTGATCACATCCCTCTCTGCCTTCACTCCGTGTAACTCCAAATAATTATTGCTTCTGGCAAAACTACAGGGCGCACCTTTTTTCCTCCACCCTTCCTTTAAGTACCCTTATCCTTGATAATCAAAATGTGAAGCAAATTTTGTGCCAGTAAAGCCTACGGGAAGACATGTCTTAATGCTAACTCTTTCCTTTCACCCTTTAACGTTGGAGCATCCTTTTCATTCTGTCAAGCTGTCAGTCTGGACAAAAACAGGGAAATAGAAAGAGACGGTGTCGATTCTCTGTCAGTTGAAAGGCTGAAATGGTTCTTCAAGCTAGTGTGTCCTGCTTCACTAAACTTAAGGTGCAATTTGGAAAGGCAGGTCTGCTGGTTTCCTGGAGAAAAAAAAAAAAAGTCTCCAGGAGTTGAAATGACTGTTAAACTGCACGGTTTAAGCTCTCAGACCCATCCATGTGTGAGCCTCCTAGTGATTGGCAATGTTTGCTGAAAGGAGGAGACGCCGGAGATAAATATGTAGCCCTGTGGCTTTGCATCAGGCAAATGGAAAATTGCAATCATCCCTTTTGAGAATTCAGCTTAAAGAGAGAAGAATTTCATTAGAGTGTAATGGAGCTTTTAATTTGAGGGGTTGATCATTCATGAAATTTCACATTGTTATCCCTCCCTCTTGCCATTTAGTGTAATGCAGATCCACAATGGAAAGATAATAACCTGTGCACGGCCGGTCAGCACTCAGCCGAGATGCATATGCATACATCACGATCCGAAAAACTATTCATTAAGTCTATTCTTAAACCACAAGTGCATGCTATTTTATCACAAGCAATGCACTGGATAGCTGTTAATGACAATCTGAGAACATTGTACAGGCATTTGTGAGCTTACCATCTTAGAATTTATTTTTTATTGCCTAGTTTTGTTTAAGCTTCCAGTGTCTCACATGTATCTAAAGCACTAAAAAGCATTAAAAGCTCTCCAAACAGGTCAAAATCAAGACATCCCTTTACCACAACAAATGAGCAGTAGAGGGATTGAAGAGTTTTCTTTCTGAACAAAATGTCTGATATAAAATCCCCAACGTTGATTAAATGGTCAATTAAATCTTCTACTTGTCTGTCCATTTGCTAAAATGTTTCCTTAAGCTGCAACTGCATGGCCAAGCTTTAGATTTCTCCAAATGCTGACACAGTATGAAGCTGCAGAGAGACTCACACTCAGCATTTAAAGAGATTGGAAGGTGGTGTCTCGTTTTTTTATATCTCAAGTCACAAGAGCTGATGATCCATGTCATCCTCATGGATCAATGAAGAGGAAGATTCTGACTTTCCTGAGACGTATTTTTATGAACCTTAAAACCTTCTCCCAGGGTTCCTTTTTTTTAAAAAAATGCAGCATTAAAGTTACCTCCATAAGTCATCCTTTAATGCAGCAAAATGGAGGCTTAGTGGCAAGAAATGAGAAGCCCGTTTTTGTCTACTCCTCCCGGATATGAAGGACCCTCTGTTTTGACAGGTTCTATGTATTTTGACATCTGTCCTATTATTGGATATAGCTGCATATGTGACGTGTGACAAGGTAAAGTCAAGTCCAAATTGACCATTGCTGCCTTCAAATATGAATCACTTGTCTTGTTCACAGATAAGCAGCTTTAATATATATGGATGAAACTAATTTGCATATACAAATTGAGCTCAAACAGAAGGCAAAACAAATGCAGTACAGCTGAACTATTCTTTAAAGTAATCGTCAAAACTGCTGCAGACTTCCCACTTCGAACACTCTTGAATGTAAGAGAATCCATCACAGTCGGTAATGGCGTCCGCCTACCTACTATATATTATGTTTTATGTAATGGACTGATGTAGTTTCCTGTTGGATGGTCATGGAAGAGCCGTGCCTGAATAAAACTGCTCACCTGTATCAACATCATTTGCCTGCAATTTTGCCACAAATGTGCCGGTCTCTGTGTTCTCGAACACTGTGATGGTGTAGGGATCGGACGAGAACTGCGGCAAGTTGTCGTTGACATCTTCCACGGCGATGTGGATGTCGGCTTCGCAGTAGCGCCCTCCTCCGTCCACCGCCCGCACTTTGAACCTGTGCTCATCTTGGTCCTCTCGGTCCAGGGGCTGCAAGGTCTTCAACTCCCCTGAGGGTAAGGCAGAACAATTCTCAGAAAAATGCAAAAACAATGACATAGATTGTTAAGCGATGTTGATGGATGTCACTTTAGTAACCACAGAACAGCGTTTCAAATTGCAATGAATCAAAATATTGAGTTTCTATATACGAGAGCAAACCTCGTCCACTCTGAAGCAGTTTAACACTCTTATTTACTGTCTACTAACCAAGCAAAAAGCAGCCAAACAACTAATGGCTTTCAAGCGAGAGAGAGAGGACCAAATAAGTAATTGAGCACAACAGTAGGGAGAGAATGGCGAAGAGAAGGGGGGTGATGAAGGAAAACATTAGAGTTGGTAGCTAAAAGCAGCTTGGAAGTGTTCTGGGATGTGTGGCAGCCAACATTACCACAACCTCTCTGGAAAACTCCGGAGGCTCTTGGCGGTCTTCATCAGCAATAATCCTACTTGTCTGCATCGAAAAAGAAATAACATTCTCTCTCTCACCATAACAGTAGCGTGGCTGCTGGAAACTCAGTATTGTGGGTTGCCAAAAGACAGCTGGATTGTATTGTTGCCTTATTGTCTGTGTTGGTGTCAGCCTCGGCATAATACGGCTGGAGATTCTCTGCAACAGCAGGTGCGTTGTATAGTTGTTAAAATCGACTGGATGAGTTTGTTTTATCCATTTACTTTGCATTTATTTTGAAAACTGGTTGGTTTTGATTCATTTGCATTGAGTTTTTTTTCTGTTTTTTTATTTTTTCTCTCCCAGCAGCCAGATGCAACGTCTGATTTATAGGGTCTCCCAGAAGAAATTATTAGCAGGCAGTAAGTGTAGCAGCCATAAATTCAATATAAGTGTGCAACTCCGTACTTTAGTATCACTGTGGGTCTTTCAGTTGCCCTGCAGGGAAATGTTCTTGGCTCTTTTAAAAATGAATAAGTAAATAACAACTGGACGCAAGAAAACTATCTTTCTTTGACTGCAGCTGGCAATAATTCACACACACACAGAAACACACACACAGAAACAATAGCGTCTTGCACAAAGATCATGCAGAATGTGAAACTGCTGCCACGCCGAGCTGTCTTTTTGATTATGCGACCCGAAGCAGAGGGCCAAGAGTGTTTCATGAGAGACTTTAACAGGAGTGTCCCACATACTGCTTCCTAACAAGCAGAGTACCCTCCAGCACAGCTGCAATCAAACCGAACTCACTGACTGCGGACACAGATGGATTCATAAAGAAAGGGAAGGCAAATTGTTCCTATAAAACATAACACTCACTCATAGATGTCATGATTTTCCACTGACCACCAAATGTCACACCAGAACTGCTCTTTTTACAGAATGGTATTTGAACAAATGCCTGTTGCTGCACAGATACACACCTGTGTCAGAGTCAATGATGAACAATTCTGATCCAACTCCCTGGAGCTCATAAGAGATCTGGGCATTTGAGCGGATGTCAGCGTCTGTGGCAGAGACCTGCAAGATGAGCCTGCCAGCAGGGGAGTCCTCTGGGACACTTTCACTGTACAAGGACTGGAGGACAGATGTAGCGGGAGGGAAATGGACGAGGGGAAGAAATTAAAGTGAATACCAAGGAGAAAACAGAGCACCACAAATGGAAATTAAGGGCTGAAATTACAGCAAAGTAGACTTTACCTTTTCGCATACTGGGCTGTTGTCATTGGCATCCAGCACCTTGACCTCCACGACGGCTTTGGCAGTGAAGATGCCATCGCTGGCAGTAATGTTGAGGAGATAATTGTCCTTCTCTTCACGGTCCAAAGGCTTCCTGACAGAGACCTTCCATTCGTTCTGAATGTGCTCGATGGCAAATTGGCCAAGAGGGTCACCTCCTGTTTAATGTTAAAAAGAAATACATCACTTCAGCAACCTGAGGCAATAAACAGATACAAAGGATTTGCCCTCAATTATTCCATTAGATATCAGTAAATAATTACTAAATCCATCATTTAAGCATTTGCTGCGACTTTAAAATGCCACTTCTGATTCCTAAATCAGTGTTTTTGCATAAGCAGTTCTGTAAACCAAGAAACAGAAACGAACAAATGATAGTGCCAGTTTCTCATTCCTCTTGATATTTCCTGACTTGGCACAGTTTTTCACAATTGCTAATTAGCACCAGAGGAAGTATTTCCCAGAGTCTATTTCAAAGCATTATTCAGATAATTATACATTCTGTAGTATAATGACCTAAATATTTGCCTAGAGCTTGGGCAGATTAGGCGATAAATCAGACTCTGAACAGATAACACTAATGTGTAATGTTTCAAAGATGAGATATTATCATTATATTAAGTGGCATAAATGAATAATCCTCCCCCTCCAAGCTCTGTTCATGAAAAAAATGTTACACAAAGAGTTGAGAGTAAACTCTGGGCTTACTTGTCTGTCTCAAAAAATAATAAACACCCACCTGTGATGAAGTAGTTCACTTGTTTGTTGATGTCTTCAGAATCATCATCAGTGGTGCTGAGGATAGCGATCACCCCGCTGGGAGGAGGGTCATCTTCACTGACGGTGCCTTTGTAGATCTCTGCGGTGAAGTGAGGCGGGTTGTCGTTCACGTCAGCCACCGCTACCTCCACTCTGGTGCCAGTAATGTGCTGGACTTTGTCACCCTGGTCTGTGGCCAGGACAGCAATGGTGTATTGGTTCATTTTTTCCCGGTCCAACTCCTTTAAGGTGGTCACCCATCCAGTTTCACTATTAACAGCAAACAGCTCAGGGATCTCCTGTGAGCTCTGCTTGGGGTCAAGGCTGTAAACAATGTGGCCGTTGGTGCCAGAATCGTGGTCGATGGCTTTGACTTGAATAACTTCAGTTCCGCTTGGAAGGTTTTCCACAATAACAGCCTCATAGGGGTCTGAATCAAACACTGGCCTGTTATCATTAACATCCTTCACCTGAATATTTACATTGACAGATGCAGCGATCTCATAATTCTCATGTTTGGTTTGGGCGAGCAGAGTGAGCTGGTACCATTTGGTCGTCTCGTGGTCAAGGCTCTTCTGAAGCTTCAAGGCTCCACTATCTCTATCTATGACAAACACTTCATCTTCATTGCTCTCGGGAGTGTTGCCTTTCACGAGATTGTAAAGGACTGGCTGCTCACTCTCAGCCTGGATCACATCTATCTCAGTGCCAATGGGAAGGTCTTCGGCAATCGTATAACGGTAGTGCGGTTCGGCAAACTTGGGAATTGGCACCTCTGTTGCGACAATCCTGATGTGAACCTGTACAACAGAATGTCTGGATGGATTCCCAGTGTCCTTTGCCCTCACAAAGAATGCAAAGAGCTCATTCTCAAGTCCAATGAGGCTTTCTTTGGTTACAATGACTCCAGTGGTTGGGTGGATTTCAAAGTTCTCCTCCACATTTTCAACATCTGCTTCAAGCGAATATTCAATGTCAGCGTTGCTTCCCTCATCCATGTCCGAAGCAGCAATTTTAACCACAGATGTTCCCCTTGGGACATCTGACGCAATAGTGGCTTTGTACTCAGCTGCCCTGAATTGTGGAGCATTGTCATTGGCATCTGTGACAATGACATTGACAGTACAAAAGCCTACTTTTCCACCACCGTCTTTAGCCATAAGAGAAATAGGAATAACTTTTTCATCTGGTTTTTCACGGTCAAGACTCTCCAGAGTGAAAATCTCTCCATTGTCATTGATAGAGAACTTGTCTTTTGCAAAATCATTGACAATCTGGTATGTTATTTGTCCATAAATGCCTTCATCATCATCTGTCGCCTTTGCTTCTGCTACCAAGGTACCAGCAGGTGAGTTTTCAACAAGCTCCACCAAATAGTCCACTTGAGAGAAGGTGGGGTTGTGGAAGTTGGCACCAATAACAGCTACCACGACAAGAGCTGAGCCTCTGAATACACCATCTGACACTGATATGTTAAGATTGTAAACAGGCTGCATATGTGGTCGACGGTGGTTGGAAATGATGATGGCACCGGTGTGTTTGTTGATGGCAAAGTTCTGGTCTTCATTTCCAGATATAATTGAGAATTCCAACTTATTGGAGTCTGAGCTGTCAGCGTCAGATGCCTGGACTTGGCTGATGAAGTGTTCACGTGGAGCCAGTTCACTGATAGTAGTTTTGTAAGTGTGCTCTGTAAATACTGGAGCGTTGTCATTCAGGTCTGTAACATCTATTGTCACAGTCACGTCACTGGAGAGAGCTGGAACTCCTCCGTCCACTACTCGGACTTTTAACTTGTGCTGCTGGATTTCTTCATGGTCAAGAACTTGAGCTGTAGAGATGATTCCTGTGTCACGGTCGATGCTAAAATAATTTGAACTCTTCCCCTTTTCCTCCACCAGCGTAAAGAAAACTTCTTGGTTATTGCCAGTATCAGAATCTTTGGCATCAACCTGCAGAACAGATGTACCAATGACAGAGGCCTCTGAAATATTAGCATAGTAGGTCTTTGACAGGAACACAGGGGCATTATCGTTTACATCTTCCAGTATGATATCAACAAACACCTCAGAGTGTGCTCCAGTCAGAGAATCTGTGGCTCTTATGTTTAGTTTATAGGCAGGATGCGTCTCAAAATCCAAAGGCTGAACCACATGAATAACACCTGTGTTGAAATCAATTGAGAACTGTTTGAAAGGATCTCCCTCAGAAATGGTGTACACAATACGAGGACCTTCAGAGTCATTGGCCTGCACATGAAGCACAGGGGAGTGTAACTGAATGTTTTCAGGGATTTCTATGCTGTAAAAAGGCTTCTCAAACACAGGTGTTGCTTTGTTCACCACAGTTACAGGCACTTCTACTTCTGCTGAAAGAGCTGGTTCTCCACTATCCTTTGCCATGACAACTATGACAAAGTCTGTGTTGAGTGAGTCTTTCTCAAACTTCTTTTTGAGTGAGATTTCACCAGATGAACTAATTTCAAAGTGTTCTTGATGTTCCTTCAAGTAGTAATGGATATCTGCATTTGGGCCCATGTCTTTGTCCAGTGCCTTGACCTGTCGAATGACCTGGCCTTCCTCTGCATCCATCTGGACCAGAGCATGATAGGGAAGGTTCACAAACATAGGTTTGTTGTCGTTAACATCCTCTACAGTCACAGTTACTAAAACGTGAGCCCCATCTTCAGAGTTGTCTTCCCTGGTGACCTCAACAACAATATCATATGTGTCCTGTGCTTCACGATCAAATGGAATCCCAGTGGTTGACACAACTCCGGATGTGCGGCTGATTTCAAACCTGCTGTCAGGGTTCAATATTTTATAAAACAAAGGCTCGTTCACCTGGTTCCCAACAGCAGCAATGATGGCTAGGTTTTTCTTCTCAGAGGAATTTTCTGGTATGTAGGCTTTGTAGGATTCCTGGGTGAACCTCAGCTTGCTCCCCTTGTTTTCCTTCACACTGATCTTCACGGTTGCAACGGCAGCAAATCTTCCATCAGAAACCCTAACCTTTAATTCATATCTGCTCCGGAGCTGTGTGACATTCTGAATAGAGATCATGCCTGTGATTGGATGCATTTTAAACTTATCACCAATATTTCCCTCAGAGATGGAGAAGAGAAGTTTGGAGTTAGGCCCAGAGTCTGAGTCTGTAGCATTGACTTGAATGACTTCTACCCCTTTGTATGTTGGCACTATGACGGTTGTCTCGTACAGTTCTTGGCTAAAAACAGGCAAGCAGTCATTAACATCAATTACTTCAATGGTCACATTGGCTGCTGTCTCTGCAAACAGTCGTGGCATTCCTAGATCATGGACCTGAACTGTGAATTGGAAAACACTCCTCTGTTCATAATCCAAAGCTGTTGTGGTTCTGATAACTCCTGTACTCGAGTCAATGGCAAAATAGTTATGTGCAAAAGGTTCAACGATTTGATAAACAAGCATAGCATTCTGGTCACAATCAGCATCAGAGGCATGAATGACAAAAGGAGTGTTTGCAGAGGTCAGAACAACACTGTTAATGGGAGCCGACTCACTGATTACGCCTTTGAATTCCCTCTGTGAAAAGACTGGAGCATTGTCATTTTCATCCTTTAGGTGAATCATAAGCGTCGTGTTGCTGCCAAGTCCAGCCATGTTGGTGCCCTGTATGATGAGCTTGTACTGAGGTGTGGTCTCATAATCTAAAGCTTGCTGTGTCACAACCACCCCTGAGTTTGGGTTTATATCAAATACGTTGTTGATGTTGCCACTTTTGATTTGGTAGAAAACAGATGACTGACTGACAGCTGTGACCAAGCTCACAAAACTTCCTGGATGGGCCGATTCACTGACTTCTGCAGATAACTCCTTTTCCATGAATTTGGGGGCTGCATTATCAGAAACTGTCACCATGATGTTTACAGTGGCTGTGGTTGACAGTGGAGGTA
The DNA here is from genome assembly GCF_022539595.1 of Amphiprion ocellaris. Classification (NCBI taxonomy): domain Eukaryota; kingdom Metazoa; phylum Chordata; class Actinopteri; family Pomacentridae; genus Amphiprion; species Amphiprion ocellaris. The sequence continues at coordinate 26,345,621 of NC_072769.1, read as the reverse complement.
TTCCACCATCAGTTGCCTTAACGGTGAGTTCAAATGCTGTCTTGCTGCTGCGATCAAGTTCTTTGGCCACGGTAACTGTCCCAAGAATGGGGTCGATTGCAAATGAGTTTGCAACATTTCCTGTAAGACAAAAAAGACCATATTTTACTAGGAAGATGTTTGATAAGCATTTAAAATGTAGATATTCTACCATTTCAGCATTAGATAATCATTAGCCATTCTAAGCCTGACTCACAACAAAACAAACAACAATTTAATCACACTAAGTAATCTCAGCTATTTCAAATATGCATATGTCCCAACAAAAATCTAACTGCAGCTTATTGTAGCAGAAAACCATTGTGGGAAAATCTGAGAGGGATGTGGGCCATCTCCCACATATTCAGAGATCCTCTACACAAAGTCTTCAATATTCTCCTACTCTTTGTAAAGTTTTTCATTCATGTTCAAGATCCAGTGGGCAGTGGGAGAGCTGGTTGACTCATACATTTTTCACAAGCTGATTTCATCTGCTTTCTTTTACAGTGAAAGTTTTCCGCTGCAAGATAAAAAAAACTAAACGAGGGGAAATTGTGTCTCAAAGATACACTGCATAAAAGAAGTGGACGTTGCTACCAATGTACTGAAGCCTCGAGTTTGGTTTTTGGTTGTTGCTATCGTGGTTTGTCAGAGCCACAAATGACCATATTTTGATGGTGGAGCTGGTTAAAAATCCGAGGACATGATGCAAGGTAGCCACACCCTAAAGCAAACTCTGCTTTATCATCTGTCTCCCTCTAAACGGGATCATAATTCACAAAATGAGCATCAATCCATATTGAAGGAAATTGAAACTAATGATTGAGACCATAAACTCACAAGTAAAATTTTTAATGAGCTAAGAAATCAAATGGGAGGTAGGGTCAGTTTTTTATATACAGGCAAACTTTTTTTTGGAGCCAGTGGAGCCACCCTCTACTAGCCATTAGACAGAATACTGATTTAAGGCACTTCTGTATTGGGTTTGAATTCAAGCTATGGCTGTTTTCCCTCGGGGTCAGCAGAGCAGCTCAGTAAATTAGCGAGCATTTACCTGATTCAATGCTGTAGACCAGCTCTGCATTATAGCCCTTGTCTTTGTCAAGAGCCGTGACCTGGAGCACAGCCGTGCCGATGGCAGCAGATTCAAACACACGGCCGGAGTAAGGTGTGCCTATAAACCAGGGTGCATTGTCGTTGGTGTCATCCACGTTGACGATTACACGCACAAGGTTTCTCTTAACTGGAATGTCCTGGTCTCGAACCTAGAAAAGACATTTATAAACAAAGCGAGACGGAAGGGGAAGGGGAAAAAAGAATAATCAGAGACAGACACTAGCATCTTAGCCCCTCAAGCTTTAATATATTCCTGAAAAGCAGCACAATCAAGAAAGCCATTTGAAACAGCAAAGAAACAAACAAGCTTATCTTAATTTTATGGCTGTCTCTCTTTGTAATATAGCAAAAAAGTCCAAAATAAACTCACAAACAACATGTAGGAAGCATTGTTCTGTGTTCACTGGTTCCTACCATGACAGTGAGGACGTGAAGACGCATCGCCTCGTGGTCCAGTCGCTCGGTGGTGTACAGAATGCCAGTTCCTGGGTCCAGTCGGAACTTCCTCAGGCTGAATGGATCGGTGCTGCTCAGGAGCGTAAAAGTCAGTTTGTTTTTCTCGTCTCTGTCCACGGCGCTGATCTGCAGAACCTCAGATCCTGCTGGTTTGTCTTCGGGGACGTTCACGGTATAAACGTCCTGAGAGAACTGAGGCCGGTGGTTGTTGGTGTCGATGACTCGGATGAGTACCTACAGGAGGGAAAGAAACAGAAGGTAACTCTGAGGCTATAATCTCAGTCTTTTCTAATTTTGTCACTGAGAGCTGTCATGTTTCTGAGGATAATTGGATGGTTGAATCAGACAAAACGCTGCTTTCCATCGTGAGTGGGGTTCTTGTTGGAGTTAGGGTTAGGTTCACACGTGCAAACACATAAATTACTCCTACAATTTACTTAATGGTTTTAAACAGAGTCATAGTAGTTAACAAACAATGCATGTTCCAGTAAATGATTTAAACTAAAATAGCTGTGCTAAATGCAGCACAGCACAGTGTTCAGTACACCGATGTGGTCAAAAGACATGTCAAATGATCCTATTTTCTTAGCTTTCTCTCTTTCCCTTATGCCTGCTCACATACACGCACACTATAAACTTTTCCAAATCCCTTTCATAGGCTCTGCAATAATAAGCAGTGTTGTTTTGACACAGACTGGATCAATACATATGATGGCAAAAGCAATATTTTAACTGAGTGGCCACTTGATGCTGCTAACAGTGAAAACAAGAAATCAATGCTGGATAACCACGATGCATCTTAATGTATTCTGAGCTGCGTACAGGAGCAGGTGGTTAAATTGAGAGTACATGTGTGATAAATCTGACGCCAGTGAGCTGTCAATTGTGGAATCGTGAGAATGATAGCTCCAGTGATACTAATATAATAGCATGTTAGAGAAGTAATGCGGCTTTTAGGATGGTTGAACATGTTCTGTTGTTTCTGTTGTGCCGATTAAATATGCTGCTAATGTATTCACAAGCAATTGTTCAGATTCAAATCCATGAAACTAATTTCTATGTGTATGTGCTTCTTGCTTTGGGCAGCAAAAAAGTGCAGATACTGTGGTTTTTTTTTCCTTCTCTACATACAACAAGGACTCTAACTTCCCCAAACTGTAAAATTCCACTGGGAGCATGTTTTATCAACACCAGCCACTCGTCTACTGGACTTCCGACAGAGGATTATGGAGAGCTGCTGGAATGCCATCTCTGCTTCCCAGACCAGCGAGGGGCTTCTACCGTTGCCAAACATGGGGAACAAAGGGATCAGCCCAGATTAGACACCTGCATACCAGACACCAGGGGGTGATGTCCCGTAAGGAAACGTCGAAGCCGAGCTGTTTGGTGCAGGGAGGCTGAAGGGGGGCTACAGCCACAAAAGCTCTGACCAGGTGACAGCTCACTAGCCGACCGGGTTTTGTCAGATCTCTGGTCAAAATACCAACCCGCTGTTGTTTGTTGTCATAATACTATTTGTTCAGCACCGTGAGCATATATCAGAGACAAATATAGACTCAACCTGACAGGACTGATAACATTTACAATCTGTTGTGTGCTGTGATGTTGGCAATGCCGCTGAGGCTCACAGATGTCATCTTGCAGGGGGAGCGCTGGGCTACATGCAGTCTGTCAGGGCTCGAATCTAACTGCTTTCCACAAGTCATGTGTCATGAGCAACCTATGTCACACTGTTAATCAGGACATTGAAATATAAAATAAATATACTTTTCTTGTATGATGCTAGCCTGGGAAAAAAAACTAGAACGTGGGCCTCGGGTGCTTGTTACACCCTCAGCAACGTGACAGTCCATCTCATTCCAAGCATGTCTTCTCATGTCTCGCTAGACATCGTATAGAACCAGATCCCTGGTGTCGCACAATCCACCTTTTACACACACAGATGCACCCACACACACCGGCGCAGGCTCATAAAATGTGCACTTCCACACACACACATGCACACAAAGAGGCGTTACAATGCATCTCAATCTGGCCGGCGTCAGATAACACGTCTTGTGAATGGCAAGGAAGGTGGCGAGAACTGATAGGCCTGTCAAGAAGCAGAAAAGGAATGGAACCTGGTCAGTAGCACCTACATCTATCCACAATGTAGTATTTCATATGGTGGAGAAAGAACACCAAAGCCCCCCCTCCGGACACACACACCCCACATATGCACACAAACTTGCCTTTCCCTTTGCAAGGCGGCTCTACAACACTTCAAAGAAACTTTGCCCCCAAACATCACAAAGCAGCATGATACAGCCTGACTGCAGCAGAAACGCTGGTGTAGACGAAAACTCTGTAGTCTTTGTATATGACTTCCTCTGGGAATGCTGAGGAGGAACAAGATTGGGACTGAGACACAGACGTGACAGATGGAGATACTAAGGCAAAAAAAGGCGCTGTGAGGGTGAGATGACAGAGAGAAAGCTATGTGACAGTGAAAAATCAAACAAAGCTAAGGGAAATGGTCAGATTTAGAAAACACAGGTTGTGGGTAAAAAAAAAAATGAAAGAAATAAACAAGATACAAACAAAAGATATAACTGAGAATGAAATGCAAAAAAAAAAAAAAAAAACAGTCAAGGACAGAAAGAGTCCTGATGCAATAGTCAAGACAAGAAAATAAATAAGTGTGAGTGAACAAACTGCACCTCTGAGTGGGGCATAAAGAGAGTCTTTGTAATGTGGACTGAGATAATATGAGAAACAGAAGACCAGGAACAGATTGTGAGCAGAACAGCTTGAGGTACTTCTGCACAGCCAAGGGAGGATGTCATATAGCTTGAGAAGGGGGAAGGGAGGCTGGGCTGCATGCCGAGGCTGCCTTGTTGGCGCAGCTCCTGGCTATGAGGTGCCCGAGCTGGAATGCGGCACCCCTTGACTACATCAGCTGATCCTTCAGAGACGCCTTCATGGAAACACAATGGTCAAACTCAAAGCGCACAACAAAAAGACCAACTGAATCAGCCCCTTATGCGGATATCACCACCAGATATCCCCACTATGGGCTCAGATTGGTAGTTATTTTTTTTTAATTGTAACCTCATTACTCCGCCAAGGAACACGGCGGAGTTGTGTGATGATCGGCGTATGTTTGTCTGTCTGTCTGTCTGTTTGCAACATTACTTAAAAACAGATTTGGATGAAGTTTTCAGGGAAGGTCAGAAATGACACAAGGACCAACTGATTAGATTTTAGCAGTGATGCAGCTTATAGTCTGGATCCAGGGATTTGTTAAAGATTTCTGTATCATTGCAAGATTGCAGCACGGCGTCACTGGAACTATGACTACAAGTGAACACTATGTCAGCTGCCTGCTGACGATCACATTATTGTGATCCTACTACAAATCCGGACTTATCGGGACTTATCCGTCAGAAATGATACAAGGAACAACTGATTAAATTGTGGAGGTGTTTCCGAGTCCCATCAATTCCTTCCGTCCGCTACATATTTAGGTCATGCAATTCGGTATCTGTACAAAACGTACCTGTTCTGCTCTCCTTTGTGTCGCTTACACAATAATTGTCTTCTCAAGTGAATACTTTGTCATATCTGATATCCGATTAAGACTGATTAATTCGAATTTTAAGTCTTTAAAATGTTGCAAAATAATGCAAAATATGTCTTACAACCTCACATGTCAACTTCAAGTTGCTAGTATTTAGTTTTCACAGGTCAAACTCAAAGAAATACATTTTACTGCCACATGAATAAAGAAAATAGCTATATATATATATATTTTTTTTTTTTTTTAACAAAAATCAAACATGAAAATAAGATTTTCTACTCATTTGCACCTTCCTACTCTACTGGTTGTTTATATAAAATCTAAATGCTGTCTTTAAATTGCTGGTTTTTAGTTTTTACAAGCCAAAACTCAAATTAACGCAATTTACAGTCACATAAAGAAGAAAAAAAGCAAATTATATATGACATGCATAACGTAAGGTAATTTTTTACTAAAGATTTCATCCATCTGAAATGATACGAATGAGCAGCCTTGGCGGAGTACTGCACTATCTGAGAGCTTTTCTTGTTTTAATTTGGAATAAAAGTGATATTATGCAGCTAAAGTGTGTCTAAAGCATCGTCTTCTGAACAATGAAGCACCTTTTGTGTGGTATCCAGAACAGGGCACCAGGGAGCCTTCATTGTGCTTGTTGTCCTCCTGTGCCATGCGTAGGACAGGAAGCCCCCCCGCCAGGTGGCAGGTTCTGGGCACTGGCACCGAGCACTCAAACATGTTCCCGAAACAGGATTAACACAGCCCATTGCCTACAGAGGTCCAGCACTCTTGTTTGCACTTTATTCTACCCAAACAGAACAATTGTCGACCCTGCACGCCCGGCCAATAAATGTGGATATTACGGAAAAAACTATGAGAGAGAAAATCAGAAAGCAAGACAAAAGGAAGCTAGAAGGAAACTAAAAACAAGAACAAAAAAAAACATTCCTAGGAGAGAAAATAGGCCAGCTCGTCGAGCAGCACAGCATCCACATGACTTTGATTTGAGGAACTGATAAGTCAGACTTTGAGCTTTCACGAGGTGTGTGATAGGGCGGATCTAATTAGCAGTGAGAGTCTGTGTGAGTACACAACACACCGTCCTCGATGAAAACTGATTCATAATCAATGGCAAAAAATAAACCCCTCACTGGCATGAATTTATATCTTCTAGAATTTATTTTATTTTACATCTCAACATGGGGAAATTGATTACTCAGCATAATCTAGCCTTTCGTGTAATAACCGACACAAATATAAAACTATATTTCTTCAAGCATTTGATGGTTAATCCCAATACTGTACAGTCAGGAGGGGTATATTACCTGTGAATACCCAAATTAAAGAATTTCAGTTTGACTTGACACATCCTTTAAAAAGAAAAAAACAACTAAAAAAAACCTAGACACTGTTACAGAATAGTTCCCAGAAAGAGGTGTGCTGACAGTATCTGTTAAATCCCTCGCTAACAGAGCAAAGACTGTCAATGCAATGTTATTGAATAAACAAGTTGGTAGCCAAAACATTCAAATGGCTTTCCTGAGATGCGAAAAATCCTCGTGATATTTAAAGCTTTGCCAGGAATATGTCAACCAGTGCAGTATATCTGCTCTATCAAACACAAAGTTAATATCAGGCCTACACTAAACACACACGCTTCTTTGAAATATGAAGGCCAACACAGCGTTTTGGTTTTTTTGTAGAATATAATCCCTGCTTCACTTTCAGCGATGTGTTTACTGGTGGCCAACCAAATCTGGGTAATTGTTAGAGTCTCTGCAAATACTGTATGCCTCCTTCAGTCACCATTTGGCTGTCAGAATATCCCAAGCAGCTGGCCCATATCACAAAGTGTGGTTTATGGAGCACACAAATTCAGCAAATCCATTCCCTCGACAGAAAACAGCTGACCTGTAGTGGTCAGCTGAGTGCACAATATAAAACACACCAGCACCCATCTGCAGGGGAGAGGATCAGCCACAACTCTGATGATATGTACAGAAAAATGCACATTTACAATCTGCAGGCGGTGTCAAAGGGTCTGCAGATGCAGTCAATAAAATTCATCTGATATACAAATGATGCTTCTGTGACCCCTTTCAATTTAATACAGAAAACTCATCATCCAGCATCACACTATCACTATGCGATCTGTACGGAAAATTGTTGGCATGCAAGTAAAGGAAAATGAAAGGTTTAAGTTAGATTAGAATCAGGAAGTGAACATTTACTGCACAAGTTTCCAGATTTAAATAGAGTAAAGGCTGATGGATGCTTAATGCATGAAAAATGTCACGACATCAGTGAGTTTCAAAAGAGCTCACAGTTTGTTGGCGAAGTGCTTGGGAGTAATACAATTATACAGAACAATTATGGAAAAAACAGTGTGAAAGGGTTGCACGTACAGCCAGTGTCACTGAAAATCAAGCTGCAGTGAGAATTAGACATTTTTGAATAGGTTAACCTTTGCATGTGATTAATTTGACTTAAAATGTCACCGCATGCAGTATCACTGAGGGGCTTTTAAATAGGTGTCTGTTGCCAGGGCTTTTAAGAAAGTGCTTTAAGGGGAAGAGGAGATCATGACTGAGAAAATAAGAACTCTGTGGCTGTTTTTTAAGGTTCCGCATTAAACTATGGGACGTGCTGCTTCCGCGGATGAGCTGCAAAATGCCAGCGAAGGCGGCGCTTCATGCGAGGCTCAGTGAAGCACAGCAGCCAGATGATGAAAGGCTTTATTCATACGGAGTGACAACAAATAGATTCTTTTCCAGCTACAGTTCTCTGAAGCTCCCCTTTGAGGACAAAGGACGAAACATTTTGAATGCCGCCATCCTGTATGACCAAAACTACCCTGTAAAAATGTTAAAAATCTCATGGACAAGGCATGACCATGTGAACAAAAAAACCAAAGACTACTTGCAAGCTTTAAAGCCTTTATGGAGGCAGTTCGGCTTTGGTATCAGCTGTGGAGCAACATATCTATTCCATATTTAGTAATTTGGTCTATTCAGAAGAGGCCTGATCCAATCTGTTCCACCCACAGAAAAGTAAGAGAAGGTTCACGGGATCAGGAGGAGACACAGCGGAGAGGAGGAGCTGAGGGGGCTCAAGAATGTACACTTTGGCTAGACAGCACCATCATCATGGCAGTTCAGGAATGAGACAATGGAAGATTCCTGTAGGCGAGCACTCAACGGAGGCGGGAGGGAACAGAAGAGGAAGGACACTGATGACCCATATCACGGTTTCAGAAGGTATTTTAAAACATGTCATTCTGCCTTAAACTGCAATAGATTTGCTGTTGAGCCGACACTTATTTGCCTTCTTGGATGGTTTAGATAAGAAGGTCGATACCACTCTTGTATTTGCACAATAAATATTAATCCACAGCGAGGATATGGTGAGGCTTAGTTCAATATGAGGACCAGAAACAAGGAGAAACGGCTAGCCTGATTCTGTCAAAAGGGTGAAAAGTCGGTCTTCCAGCACCTCTATAGTCTTATCCTGGCCTAAAAGTTGCTAGGATACCAACAAAAACTCCAAGAAGCAACTGAGCCTTTCCAAGAAACAGTTCCACACACAACCTTTGTAAAATCACCACCTGTCATTTCAACACTGCGGTTTTTGCACAGATTAAACAAATAAAATCTGCCGTGTCGTGAGCTTTAGAGCTTGCAGATTATTGAACAGTTATTAAAGTGTCATCACTCCTCTCATCTCACTCTTGCTAAGAGAGTCAGGCATATTTCCCAAAGTGTCAAACTTTGAACTGTTTAACTCAAAGTTGTGTCTCCATATCTAGAGTGGTGATGTGAAAATACAGTTAATCTAATGAAAAACACGACTCGACTACGCACCACAGTACAGTGGACCCCAGGCAGTCACTGAGTCTTTCCAAGAAACGGTTCCACTCATTGTAAAGTCCCAACCTGTCATTTGTACACTTTGGTTTTTGCACTGATTAATCAAGTGAAATCTAACATGTGAGCTTTAGAGGTGCTGGTTGCAGATTATTAAACAGTTATTAAAGCATCATAACTCCTCTCATCTCACTGTTGCTAAGACAGTCAAACATATTTGTGTTGAACATGCATATTGGAGCATATAAAGGCTAGTTTGACTGCACTTCCTGGTTCATGGTGAAGCCTCTAAATTCCAGGTGCCGCCATTTTCACGGCCTCAGAATTTTGCGGAGCATATTTTTTAGTTATAGTAATTTCCTTGCCTTTGTTATTTAGGACAGTGGACAGAGATAGGAAATGTGAGTAGAAAAATGGGGGAATGACATGCAGTAACCGGCCGTGGGCTGGATTCAAATCCATGACCTCTGCATCAGGGACAATAACCCCTGTTTATGGGTCACCCGCTTAACCCATTGAGCTATGCGGGTGCCCTTCCAGAGCATTTTAATAACTTTTGAGCACCCATAGCCTGACCAAATAAGAGGTTTTTTGGGGTTACCCCCTTTGAGTTTCTAACTCATGAAAATGTGCAAAAATTGGCCCAAAATTGGCCAAAATATGACACATAATTCAAAATGGCTGATTTCCTGTTGGGTATCGGGCATTGGTGTCAAATACATTGTTGTGTGTCTTATGCAGCCTACCAAATTTCATAGCTGTAGGTGGATCGTACTGGCCGTAGTAAATGTTTGAGTAAATGAGTCATTTCAGCACATGCGTGGAGGTGGTATTCCCCTAAAATATCAATTGTTCGGCAGTCCTGACGTGTGTGCAAATTTTCATACATTTTCGAGTGTTTTCAGGCCTTCAAAATCAGATTCAAAAGCCTGTAGAAAATGTCAAACTTTCAGCTTTTTAACTCAAAGATGTGTCTCCATATCTAGTGCAGTGATGTGAAAATGTTTACTAATGAAAAACATGACTAGACTACACACCACAGGCAGCACTAAACGATACAAGAACATCTCCAAATACAGTGCAGCCTTACCATATAGTATCCCATATTGTTTGCATTATCTGTCCCTTTTTTTTTTTTTTTTTTTTTTTTTTTTAACAAATCAGATCATGAACAGACGCAATGCAATTCAAATCCATACCGTGCCGTTTCCTCCGGCCCAGCATCACTACATCAGCATATCCCAACAAAAGAAACAGTTTGGCCACCGCTTCACTCATTACACTTCTCTTAACTCCGGCTATTTCTCGTACAAGGAAAACAGAATCATGACAACTGCCTCATCAGCCTCCAACCGTTTCATTAGTGTTTCAATTACCTGGGTGCTGACAGTTCGTGTCCCATCTGTGGCTTCCACCGTCAGGTTGTAATTTGATTTCTGCTCGGTGTCCAGGGGCCGCGCTACAATCAAGGTTCCACTGGCCTTGCCCACGTCAAAGCGGCTGTCATAATTACCACCTGTGGAATAAATTTTTTTGTGTGTACACACAATGGGAAAAGAACAGATTAGAGACAAATCATCAATTAACTGTGCGCATGTAGTATGGCTGCACAAACAATAAACGGGGTCACTGAGATGGACACATAAACATCAATTTTCTGCTCTGCTGATGTTGAAGATTATAATGAACAGACGCACTAATGCATCGTCACATTTGTGTCATTACAGATTTGTCACTTATTGAAAAAAATTTCATATAATAGCTAGTTCATGCAATTAACTCCAACACCTATAGTATGGTTGCATAAGGGCTGATGTGATGAAGGTGTCACAACACAATACACAGTGAACGGAGGGATAAATCGTACAATGGATGCATATTGGAACTCTAATTCACACAAGCAGAGGAGGTTTTTTCAAGTCCTCATGAGACTCCTAATCAGGTCACAGGTTTAAGGGAGGAAACGTGGCACAATATCAATTCTGTGGCACAATGCAAGTCAACCACAGCCAACAACAGGCAGCACCAACAGACAACGTAGGATGATCTCTTAATACAGCAGAGCCTATTAGGAGATCCCAGCAGCTACCTTCTGCTGTACAGTTGTGGTCACAAGCCATCTGAAGGATGTAAAACATCTCAGTATCCTCTATGCCGTCTTGCAAAAATCCAACCAAACAGAACATTCCAGAGAAAAGAGGAAAGCAGTAAAAGAGCACAGGGAAGAAGAGAAGAAAAGAGATGTGTCAGTCAGACATTGATTAGAGGGGAGACAGGCTGGGAGGGAGGGAGAGGAGGCAAACATTTCCAAAAGGAGTCTTTTGAAATCTTCTCATGCACGCACTGTCTACTGTAAGTAAAAAACACACATTTTAGGAGAGGAGGGATTATGCTTTAACACTTCAAAACACAGCTGGCAGTTAAAACTGGAAAGAAATATACCGCCTCACATGAAAAAAAAATCCCCTGAAAAGTACCAATATTTACTGATACTGACCCACTGATTCATGATACAATTCTGTTATATCAACGGGTCCATAAAGCCAGAGAGCAGTAACTGCACAAGCAGTAAAACTGAGAAAGATGGCTTCAAGTTTTCAGACTGGCAAGTAAACTGCAGAGAAGACAGAGAATCTAATACTTTCATTTAAGGCCTGTTTAGGATGATTAAAACCACACAGAATCTACAAAAGATCTCTCGTTTTCAGGAGAAAGATGTTTTTAACTTCAGTTTTTGTTCTTTTGTTGATTTAATTTAGATTATTTACAGTCCACAGTTAGTTGGATTTGTTTAGCTTGTCTCTGCCTTTCTATAATTACTGCACATATTATATAGACTATACACTGCACCAAATTAAATTAATTCACACTGAGTTAAATGCTAAGATGGCATTTACAGCTACTTAGAATTTACAAGAATTTACCGAACATCAAGTATTCATCAGCTGCAGCCTCATTTAATGACTGTGGAATAAAGAAACTGATTTATCAAGATGCTGGTTCACAAACATGAACAATTACACTTATGGAAAATGGCGGTTTTAGCTTCAGCTAATTACACTTGACTTGTGTCTTCTGCTGTCCTTACCTCATGCAATTTCTAGATTGTGTTTGTGCAAAATTACATATTTCAATGACATGGTACTTTTAATACAGTGAAACAAATTTTGGGAAAAAGAAGAATTTGACTAAATTTGACTTTCATAGAGTCTAATATAACATATATATAAAAATAAATGATTGTTTTTTTTTTAAGTACTGTTCCATTTGCCCAGGCGTAGCACACATAAAAACTATGTTAGTTTTCTACCTACGAAGCAATACTACCACATTAAGCCTATATCCACGCGCTCAGTGACAAATGCGCATGTAAAAGAGGCCGTACCTGTGATTTCAAACCACACGGGAACATCAGATGATTCGGTGGCGACAACGCCCACCATGTGAGCCACGGGGTCGCTTTCCATTACAGAAAAGGTGAAGGGGAACTCTTCAAAAAGCAGGGGAGCTGCATCGGCTGGCACCTCTGGCTTGGGAATCCACTCGATGTGCAGACGACAAGAGGAGGATTTCTGAGGACGTCCATTGTCGACGGCTTTAATCTGAGAGAGCGACGTGGAATGAAAGTGTGTTACACAATGCTTATGTTGCAAATGAGTTCTTGTACGGCACTCTAACTGATCATCTCCCCGAAACTCTTAAAAAGCAAATTGTAAAGGCATTTCCGCACCCTGACTTGTCTGCATTGGCAGGAATTCTGAACAACAAAATGCCTTTTGTGTGGCGTTCTTTTGTGATTCAACAGTTTGTAAGGACTTTAGTGTGCCGCACTGTGAACCGTGTTGAGCAATATCTTTTGGCAGCAGGAAACACAACTTCTGGAGACATAAATCTGGAGAAAAATAATTTCAAACTCAAAAAAAATTAGCGTTAAATATCACCACTAAATGTATCACAGCAATGTTGACAGCCAACCGCGGTGACTACATGCAGTTAAAATCCTTTGCCACACAGGTGGAGGATTGACAGATAGCATTGATTTTCACACACATCACACATTTATTTCCCAGTTATCCTAAGATATCCTTCAACAAAACAACATGCATAATGCTGTAGCACTGAAAAAAAAATGAAAAAAGCTAAACTGTAGCGTGATGTCAATTTGGCTCAAGAACCACAGCAGCAAGATCAAAAACAAAATTAAAAAAAAAGCAAATATACATCCTCGTTAACTGTTTTTTTGCAATATGGGCCCTAAAATATGAAGTTTCTGCAAATGGTTTTCCTCGATACTTGTAATCTAAGATGATAGACATGGAACATTTGGTTTCTCTTGCAGACATTTTCAGTGTAATTTTTACACACAAAAACTGGGAGAACGGCAAACCAAGGGGGACAGTAAATTTGAGAGGATGAGGAGAATGAAAGAGTAAAACAACAAACAAGCATCTGTTGTAAAAAATGTACTGCTCACTGAGAGACTCTTAAAGTGAGGGCAGCGTGAAGCTCAGGGATTCGGTACTCACTGTGAGGATGTCGTATTCTCCGGCAGAGGAGAACTTCTTGGAAGACACCAGGCCGGTCTTGGGCTCGATGAAGAACTTTCCATGTTCGTCTCCTTCCTCGATGCTGTAAGAGATCTCGGCGTTTGGTCCCTGGTCGCGGTCCGATGCGATCACCCGATACACCGGGTCTCTCTTCGCGGCTCGCTCTCTCTCAGGCCTCTCCCGCTCCGGGAGTTGGATCTTGTAGATTTTCTCCAGGAACAGTGGCCTGTTGTCGTTCTCATCCAGGACCTTAACGATGACACGCACGGTGGTGGATTTAGCCGGAACGCCGTGGTCCGTGATGGTGATCTGAGGACACAGAATTACGACCATGAATTACACCGATCAGCCAGGTGAAGTGAATAACATTGACCATACTGGTACTATGTGGTATTCTGCTGGAAAACTTTGGATTTTGGCATCTGCGTTGATGAGACTTAGACACCCAACTAAACATTGTGCCAGTACAAACACATTCCCTCATGCAAATGGAAATTCCAAATGTCACTGGCCTACCCCAGCAGGAAAATGCACCCCACCACATCGCAACAAACATCAAACAATCAAGAACATCTTGAGGAACATGACAATCACCCAAGACATTGATTTGACTTCCAAATTTCCTAGACTCCATTCTGATCAAAGATCAACAGGATGCAGTGGAACAAGTTTGATTCCCAGAGGCACCACTACACGACCCAGAGTACCCAAAGGATCCACTGCCAACGTTCAGACTCCATAGGACACCTTGAGAGGTCCTCTGGTCCAGGCCCAATGGTTCAGAGCATTTTTGACGACATAAAGGGGATCAACAATATCCGGCATGTGGTCATAATGTCATGCCTGATCGGTGTAGATCAAGTGAAAGGGTTGGAGTTGGTGGTCAACTTTCAAATCCTGTTCAATAGCAACAACAAAGATTAAAGATGGTGGTGCACAGCAGTGCAGCAACTTCTTGAACACCCAGGTTGAAGCCCACCTTTAGTGATTAAAGGGCCAATTCTAGGGCGAATTTATGTCACAGCACAGTTTCACTTATAACCCAGTTAACTGCATTTTCCACACATGACTATTTTTCTGTTTACTACTGGTAAACAGTTATGTGTATAGTTTTTATAGTGTTTTATAATTTTGATTATTTTCATTTACTTGTTTCTATGGCTTACAACTGGGACTAATTTCATGCCACGGTATGACAATAAAGAACCTTGAATCCTTGATTCCTAACTCTTATGTCTTTGACTCACAATGCCCCTTCTGTTTTCTTTCACCTTCATAGTTCTGCAATCAGATGCAGTGAATAATGTCAGCGATATTACTGAATATCATGTACAACTGTCCTGGGAGTTTTTTGTAAAGATCAAGACAGTGTTAAAAATCCATCACGCCAGAGCCAAAAATTAATGAAAGAAAAGATGAAAAAGGGAAGCGTGTTTTTTTTCCCTTCATCATCCTTTCGTTCTGCTCCTCTGTCAGTGAGTTAGCGTGGCCAAAATGAAAGATAATTCCCTACGAGATTTGCTGTCAAGAGGTCTTTTCTAAAACTCATTTTTTCACTTAAAAACACAAATACTGTACCAGTCTGCTCTGCATCCTGCTATTGATGGTGATAGGTTAGCGTAACACTCGAGTCAAACTGTCATAAAAGTAGCCCAAAGAACGAATAAAGTGATTGAAAAAATTCTAATGTTGAAATATAGAACAATAACTTAGCCAATAAAGACAAGTATTTCAATCTGCATCAGAAAAATACAGGAATAATTAGATTACATGTATGAGAAGCGAGGTTATGATCTGAGTAACAGTTTGATCTTTGTTTTGCAGATATAAACATGTTTAGATTACTAATTATAATACTAACACGACATTTTGTACTTTAAATACCGGAACTACTGTTTCCTCTGGAGAGCTACAGGGTAGAATTGATAAAATTGGGTGATTTATTTCATCTGAAAATTTCCTTGATCTGAAAAAAGAAATATATTTGCCTGTGATCACGATAACAGCAGCTCGTATGTCTGGGAAACGAACAACCCACCACAGCTAATTATTTTTAATTAGTTGCACCAATTCATTCCACTGGCAACAGCTGCACTGACTCCGCTGCTCTGTGTCAAGCTTACACACAAAGATCTGAACTGCTAATAAACATTAAGACTTAATGCTCTCAACTAAGGGCCGGAGGCTTTTTTTAAAACTGCAGAAGTACTCCCAATAAAAGACATTGTCAAACAACTGCATCACTAATGGGGCTTTAATTTAAGTCATGACATTGAGTGTTACTGGTGGCATGCTGGGACTCTTTAATTTGTGCCACGATTTAACACGTCGCGTTGGAGTGCACAGTCTAAGGAGCTTAATCTCAAAGGAAAGAGCCACAGGCTGACCTAAACAAACTAAAATTTTATTGAGTCCCAGAAAAATGAGCTCAAGGGTGGCGCGTCTGATCGCTGGCAGAGATGTTGAGCGTCTCTAGCTTCAAAAAATACTGTAGAAGGGCAGAACAAATGTCACAGCCATTTAAAACCATCTGCTAAGTACTTTCCTAAAAACAGCGAGGGAGTCCAGGGCCATTTGGAAGCATAGTTTCAATTACAAAAGTAATGTGTTTCTGTTTTTCCTCGCGGTGTGTGCAGCTGCCCGTGCTTTTCACATGAGCAGAATTAATTAAATGGGATGACAAGAAACCTGAGAGTGAATGCCTCTCTGAGGAATGATATCCTACGCCGCATAATGGAGATATCCATTATGATCACATGAGTTGTTTGGCTGCCTGATATCCCTTATTGTAACATACTTTGAAGAGTTTCTTTGCTTATGTTTGGCGTCACATCGAGTGCTGAAATGAAGTGTAGTGTAGCTACCCAGCTATCCATCACTATGTGAATCTCTTTGGAACACTTTCACCAAAAGCCTTTGTGTGATAATTGGGTGAAGCATACAAAGGACAATGAAGTTACACCAGAGGGCGAGTGTTACTGCTGCACTGCTGCAAAGCTGCAAACTGAGAAAACCCATTATCCTCTGATTATCTACGTACTGTAAGACTTTTAGATGCATCTAACTGACCAAATGGGAGCAGTGTGGTAATAATGCTTTCAAAATGACATGAGAAAAATAAAATGTGTAAAAGTTTGTAAGTTAGCAACTCTAAGCACTGCTGTATTAGATATATTTTAACTCCACCAACTAACTAGCTAGCTTTACATGTTTGATGAGAGTCCTACCCTGATTACATCCAAATGCTAAAATCCATTCACAGTCATAGCGCCACCTGCTGGCCACAGGAAATTATGTGTTTTACACACTGATATATGATTCAATCTGGCCCATATTTAATTTGCTGGACAAGAGTCCAGGTCTGAAGACATCAGCATTCAAAAATGTTATCGTAGTTACAGCGCCACCTATGTGCAAGCATAGAAGTTATCGGCATTATATCTGCATGTACCATTGCAAGAAACTTTGTGATGTGATCCTTGAAATTGGTCAGCTAAATCTCAGCACCGTGACATTTCTGCCACATGCCAACATACACCACACCTCGACATGCGTGGGTGTACGAGGACCTGTTCAACGCTGATTGCAGCTTTAATTTTGCTTGTCTCTCATACTGGATGGACTTATTATTATTATTATTATTATTATTAACCTTTATTTAACCAAGAGAATCCCACTGAGATTAACAACTTCTTTTTCAAGGGAGTCCTGGCCAAGACAGGCAGCAAAAGTACAAAACACAAAATTACACAGTTAAAACACAATTAAAACAGTAGCAAAAATCATATAAAAAAAGATTAAATTAACAAGCTACTTATGAAAAAAAGTAAGTAAGTTCTTGAGCCAAATAGTGCATGTTGTGGAGTTGGCCTCAAGAACTCGCACTTAAACTTGACTTAAGTAAAGCTGATGGTGCACAGTGGTTATAAAAGTAGTTACAGTTTTATAGGAATAAAAAATGTGAAGCTTACATAGTACAACTCCCTCTTTTTCCAGCTATTATCAAATGTGCATAATAATGCTTACTGTAATAGTCTTTTGAGGAATTCAGAAACTTTATTTCAGCCATAGGAAACAGATAAACTTCCCAAATGACCAGGGAACAAGGTTAGACTTTGTATCACAGAACATGTGTATGCAACAGCAAATGCAAAGAACAACTGGATGATTCTACAACTCTGCTCTCATGTTCATGTTTTAATCTTCCATCAGTCTAATTTTCCCAGTCCTTAAGCTGGATTTATGCTACGTCCAAACTGCATGCTGTCAGGACCCCACTCTGATGCTCCAACAAGCACACCCTCTGGTGATTAAACAGCACTGTAGTAACAACACAGGAGCTGGGCATTGTCTGAAAGTGTGCTGTTTTTAACTGACAGGCTTTTGAAAAACGCACTGTGCTGATTTGTCAGTATTTGTTTGACATTTAATACACATACCGATTAATCAGAAAAAAAGTGGACTGGGCAGGATCTAATATTTTTAGGTCAGACTGCATGCTGGGATCGGCTCCAGGCAACAGATGCGAACAGTCCATTCACCTCTGCTCTTACGTTACAATGCGCTCTCTACACTCCCAGGCCTGAATCCTCAGCATGTCCTGGCATGTCCCACTTTTGCTATTCACCCACCCCCTCCTTCCACGGACTAAGGCCTCTCTGATCCTGCCGCTAGAGCCCACACTCAGACCATCAGGAGCAGCTTTGCCTTTTCTCAAATTCCCCCCACTGCCTTTCTGCTTTTAGCTCTCTGTGTCTTTCACACACAGGCACACGACAGCTACCAACCCCCATCCATCTCATCATAAAAGCTGAAGGCCCCCCTGTGCTCCCTCCACCTCTTTCTTGGCATTTGCTGCAAACAATGCTGACACAGCCCCCACCCTAATTGCTCCACATGTTCCACATGGCCCCACATGTTTCGCTTCTTCTCCTGCAACAAGCTCGCACAAAAACTTCAGCACAAGTTAGGACCTCAATTTGATCTGCTCTGCTAGCGCCAACGTGCCAGATTGTGGAGTTTAAGGATCGGTGCATCTCGGCAACTGTGCAGGCCAAAAAAGAGCTTCCTGCTGAAATCCCAATAACCTGTGACCAACACAAACTTCTCAAGTTGCCATTGCACACTTCTTTTAAGGCTGTGTTCATTCACCGGCTTTCTAAAAAGCTATTTGCTGTCTACCGTCCCTCCAATTCATATTCAAATGATAAAAATTAATGTCCAGAAAAACATTTTTAATTAGCTACTTTCCTGGAAAGTTCTGTCTCTTTGTGCAGCGCAATTTAAGTGTCTGATTAGAGCTCAGTAATAAATATTACAAAGAAAAGCAGAAATACCAGCATGAAGAGAATAGGAGTGTTGGATTTGGCTTAACATTAAAGCCTAGAATAGTTTGAGCTGAGTGTTTAATGTGCTTATTAAATTTCTGTCTGGAGGCATTTTGTCAAATGAGAAAAATGAAGAACATTCACAAACTCTGCTTAGGAGGGAATTGTTGTTTTTCACAGACATAAAGAGCATCAGACGCCAAATGCAACTTTGTAATTCAACAGCTTTCACCCACATGTTGGAAGGAGCAATCCCAGCTCTACAGTAAACCCCCCTGAAATCTCATATTCTTCCTAAATTGAACACATACGGGACAAAATATTTTCTCTTACATTCAGTGTCACTCGTCAGCTCGGCATTTCCCTGTAGGAATACAGTCCTCCCTTATTCCCCATTTTTATCCCTATCATTTACTCCCAGTCCTGTAATGCAATTAGTGCAGTGGAATGTACAATCAGAGTATGAAATACGACGCTGCTCTGGCACCAGATGCACCAGCATTAACTGTCACCCAGAGATCATTGAATTGTGTAGCTTCTAACAATAATTAAAAGGCGTCCAATCTGCTCCCCGTCAGCACCGGAAACACAATTAAAACAGCTATTATGAAGCCCGGTGCTGTGGCGAGAGAGAAGGAGGGAAGCATCAGAGAGGCGCATAGCCGAGCTCAATTACAACCCGCAAGTTTAGACGTCGGTCTGTTGGTTTGACAGCAGCTTCCTGTCCCAGCTTGCTCCATCCACGAGACGGAACAGTGGGAAAGAACAAAGAAACATTTACCAGGATCTCCCATGCGCCTCCCATCTCTCCCTCCTACCCCATCCGGAAATCACTTCAAGGAGAAATTATTCCGAAACAACCTTTCTCGCATACACAAGGAGACATTTCTTGTTGACAAAATGTGGCACCGGGCCAAGTCGGCTGGAATGCCTGACCTCAGAAATGGAATATTCCCAGTCTCCCAGTTCAATTTCTGAAACGTTTTTTGACCAGAGGAAGTGTTGGCATTAAATGTTCGTGTTGAATGTTTCTGTAGAGCAGAAAATCCACCAAAATAAAGCGCTCACCTCGAGAATGTGCTCGTCTTGCTGCTCTCTGTCCAGTCTCCTGGAAGTGGTTGTAACCAGACCTGTGCAAGACAATCAGTATGAATAAAAATCAGACACAAACACATTAAGAACCACTCAAGTGCAGTCACTTTGACATTGCTCCATTTATAAAAACAAACATTTTTTAGTAAAGCAATGATAAAATAGCAAACTAAGAATGACTGAAAATGTTGCCAGATCTAGTTGCTTATCATTAACTAATTAGCCAATTAACAGTAAAATTGGATAAATATATGCGCCACTCAGTAAATAAAAAGATTTTGCACTGTGTATGTTTCAGGTACTTTACAGTCTCAACCATCTTACTGTAATAAAATAAAAAATATATATTGGATATTCTGTTGATTTTTTTCTATATTATGTTATCTAATTATTTTATCTATTTTTTAATTTGATCTTTTTTTTAATCTATTTATTTTATTTTTTAAAACATTTTATTTCACTTTATCTTATTTCATTTTATATTTTATTTTATTTAACCTTGACTTTATACCCTAATATTCTGTGTGGTTTAACCCCTTTATTGATTTTATTTTATATTTTATTAAGTATTTTATTTAATTGTATTTAATTTAACCTTCACTATAAACCCTAATATTCCATGTGGTCTAACTGATTACACTTTTATTGATTTTATTTTATATTTTATTTTATATTTTATTTAATTTTATTTAATTTAACCTTAACTTGATACCCAAATATTCTGTGTGGTCTTGTTGTTTACCCCTTTAGTGATTCTATTTTTATTTTATTTTATTTCATTTTATGTTCTCTTTATACCCAAATATTCTGTGTGGTCTTATTGTTCACCCCTTTATTGAATATAATAATTTCCCTCAAGGGAAAGTCTAAATAAGTCAAAATCTAAGTCAAAACAAAAGTCTATTTTTCATTCATAGAATACTCTGCTCAGCATATATCTTGACCAACCAAATATACAAGATCCTCATCTACACCAGCCCCTCAACAGTAAACCAGCTTTCTTTAAATTTTCAAATCATTAAAGACAAAAAACACACACTTTCTAGCAAACATCAAGACATAGAGAGCAAAGAAACAACATTTGATTGAGACTAAAACCATCCGGCCCCTCACTGTTGGGTGACATAACCTGAACCCTGCCGGTTATCTCATCAGTCCGCCATGAGTTAAGGATCTGGAGGAGCGCTCCCCCTGTGGTCCTGCCTCTTTCTGGTCTCCACAGTTGCCAGACAGCCCACCATACTGCCTTACATATGTGAAATATCACAAAGATCTGCAAATAGCGCCCAAACAGCAGCATAGCCTTGACACCCTACTTTTAGTTTTTCCACAAGCTGAATAAATAGACAGCCAGTCAGACATCACCCGCAGCTCCGAGCACTTTTAGTAACAGAGAGAGAAAGAAAACTTCAGAAAAGGCCCTCCTGCTAGTTGGAGTGTTTCAAATGTCTTCCTGAGCTCTATCATTCAGTTTACTGGTGTCGTGTGACATCAATCACGCTGGGGGAACTTCGTTAAGCCGGGCTTCGACAAGAGTAAAAATTAAACGAGCTGAAGACTCAAGTTTTTGGCTAATCTGATTTTGATTCAAATTCACAAACAAGTGAAGAAAAGAGCAGGAAAGCGGAGGGGGAGGGCACCGCTACATTATAGGCAGCATTCTGTTCTCACTCCCAATGTAATTGCAACTTTGCAGAGACACTGAGTGTAGAGTAGACATGCCAACTTTAACCGCACCAGAGCTGTCTGCTTGCCACACTGTGCCTGATTAGCATAAAGCAAAGGATTTCCGAAACCCAAAGCCATCAATGGCACATATGCCTGCAGCAAGAATAGCTGGCCACAACTTACAGGTCCTGAAATAGCCTCCAGAGCGCCGAGATGGAGGCACTTTTGCTCCCTCGTTCTTATCCACTTCTTCTTAGGACTTTAGTTAATCCTCAGAGTGAGCTGCGAAGATTTTAGTCTGCTGATATTTGATCAGAAAAAAAAATAACACATTTCCTGAAGGTGCTTTTTTCCCCCCTCTGCTTACCCAACACAGCTGCATACTGATGAGCAGCTGATTTCCATTTTACATAAATATAAAACAGTCGGCAAATCTCAATTAAAACAAAACTTGCCTCCATCTTCCCCCCCGAATGTATTCTTACACCGACAACACAAATGAAGTCTGCAGGGATTACTCATGGCGTGCTACATGACGTCTGCAAAACTTGATCAGCGTGTGCGAGCTGTGTGTTACTATCATGAAAACTAATAGTTCTGCTGTGCCACATCAGAACAGGCTAATTATTCATGTGCTTCAGCGAGGCCTCAGATGACGGATGGTAATGTGTTTAAGCTCCCCAGCGAGCAGCGTTTGGGTAACTCTTCTCTCAAACAAGTATTCTGCAGCAGACGACATTAACCACACAGTGTAGCCGTCTTGGTTTCCAATTTCTCGGCAAATCATCCGCCCAATCAAAAGTGGGAAAGGTATCAGAACAGATACGCTGCTTGTAATGTAAACTGTATACCGCTGCTTCTGTGCAGCAAACAAAAACAACATTAGCAAAGCCAGTCAAATCACAAAACAACTGGCCTTCATCCAGAGCCCACTCTGGAAAGCACAAATTTGGTTTTCTGCCCTGCTTTTGAAAAGACCAATTTCCATTTCACAAACATATTTTACACCCAAATGCTGCAGTGGTAGGCACACTGGAAAATGAGTTAATGACACAGGATAGCACATCAGTGGTTTCTTTTGTCTTCTGTTTGTTTATGTTCAAACATTGTGTATATTTTGCTTTAGATACAATCTCTCTACTTCTACTGACAGCACTGCTGCATCTGCTAGAATATAGGGATGGGAAATGTGTTTAAAAAGACAGAAAGAAACAAGAAATTTAATTGTGGGTATTTACTAAAGTAAAAATAACAAGAGCTGCAGCTCCCAGCAACCCACAGTTAGTCAGAATGTTTCATATGAACTGTGCCCTGCTGAAACCTCATAGCTCAGAGAGACACAATTGACAACTTTATGACATTATGCTCAAAAATTCAAAGCCAAAAGACACTGAATTTAATATTACAAATGACAAAACCGTAAATATTCACAACAGAAGCAATTTTATATTTATTTTTCAAGTCAAATTACTTTAAACAACAATTTTTCTGTCAAAAATAGTTGCTGATTTCTATTGGTAAAGCATTGAAATCAGCTCTACAATATTCAGACAGGAGGTTTTGCCTCTGAAATGGTTTTAACACATGCTCAACTTTCTGACATTTCTAAAGTTCTGGTATTTTTGATTTTTGATGGAACGTGAAACCAATATCTGAAAGGCAAAAAAACATGTTGCATCTGCTGTGGATGAGTAAAGCTATTCTGATGCATGTTGTTTTGCGGCTTTAAAATGCTTTTGTTTGCTTCTGTTCCGTTTGTGTCTGACACGCTGCCAGCTCGCTGCCAGACCTCATACTATGGGACTCGTCGCCCACTACAATACCAAAGCACTGATATCACTTTCAGAAAAAAAAAAATCCACAACCACTTTTTTCCAAAAAAAATCCAAACTTTCAACCCTTTAGAATCTATTTCAACTCATCCTACGGGGTTACACACTTACCAGGAATGGTCCTTTTATGCAGGACTTCGCTGGCTCTAGTGCTCAAGTCAATCAAGGTGCTTACTTCGCTACCTAAATGTTAAGAAACTGTAAAATGATTGGTTAGTGAGCCAAAGCTGACCATTAAAGTCTGCACTTCCAATCCGCAGCCTTTGTAACAACACACACAGATCCATCCTCCAGCCTGGGTCGAGCTGGGCCGACAGTAATTATATATAGCCATGCTGTGAGAGGGGGAGAAAAACAACAGCAGAGCAGCAGTGGCACTTTCAACCATGTCCTTGAGCGCTACAACCACTGCTCCAAAATGGAGGCTTGAAGTGAGCTGAGGAGTGCAGGACATTGTTGGGGTGGTTGGTGTGCGGGCATCGCTGCTGTGATTAGCAGTCTCCAGAGTGACACACATATTTATGTGACACACATTTAGCTGTGAGTGCAGACAATCAGGAATGCACGAGCTGTCTGCAGCAGCAGGACATTTCTAAGTCCTTGAGATATTTACTATCGCTGATGGACTGTTAGGAAGCTATGACAATTTTTTAAACATTTTTTCACACAAACTGTAACAGTTCACATCCTGAAACCCAATAAATCAATAGTCTCAGCATAATTAGGAGTTAAGGGTCTACCACTCGAGCCTAAAATAACAGGTGAAAAGTGTTTTCACAACTCACGATGCCATCAGTACTCTCAAACTGTGGTACACTGCTACTAAAATCTCAAAGAGGGTTCCACAGTGGCTTGGTGGTTCGTACTTTCGCCTTGCAGCTAGAAGATCCCCGGTTCGCATCCTGGCCTTCCAGGGATCTTTCTGCATGGAGTCTGCATGTTCTCTCTGTGCATGTGTGGCTTTTCTCTTAGGTACTCCGGCTTCCTCCCACAGTCCAAAAACATGCTCAGGTTATTTGGCAACTCTAAATTGTCTGTAGGTGTGAATGCAAGTGTGATTGTGAGTCTGTATAAGCAGCTCTGTCCAGGTGGCCTGTCCAGGTGTCCCTTGCTTTCACCCTCAGTCAGCTGGGATAGACTGCAACCCTAATGCGGTGTATAGATAATGGATGGATGGATGTTACGCAAAGACAAAGCTGCTTGTCCCCCCCCTTTTTTTTTAAAGTAAAATAATCTCAGAAATGAAAAGGAAATGCTGAAAATCCTGCATTGCTCGGCATGCCATATACAAGTCTGTGCAGTCCAACAAACGTCCTGTCCAGCAACACAGAATCTGACAAATGCAACCACAAATGGCCGTGTAAGCTAACACAAACGCATTCATACATACATACGGCCTTTGCGAAAATGAGCGAAAGGCATTACGGGGGAAGCTCTGTTTACATTAGGATTGAGATATCTCAACACCTCACAGCTGCAAGGCTTATTTGTAATCTGAAAAGACACCCACGTCATGGAAGAGTTGGGACTACGGGGGATTCGGGTTCCCAAAAGCTTGCGAAAGTAAATGTCGCACGGAGTAAATGAATGGGACATTTGGAAGCAATAGAGAAGCTAAAAGTCCATTTTGATATCCGTTATGCTGCTCTCTGTTTCCACCATACTTGACCTACTGTGCAGAAGTTTGGGTCAACACATATAATAGTACATTACAGCCAATAAAAAGCTATGAGGATAGTACATAGTGTGGGATATAATAAGCACATTAACATATTGTTTTCCAAAGCAAATGCTTTGAAATTTATTGATTTAGTTAAATTTACAGCTACGTAAACAATATTCAAAGGAAGCAACAAGTTACTCACTGGTAACATGTAACAACTGCAAAAATTGCAAATTATGAATTAAGAAGAAATTTTCCAACTTAAAAAGCCATTTGCTCGCAGCACCATGAAGAGTAGATGTTTATCAATATGTGGGGTAAAATTATAGAACTATAAAATAATCTAAAAAAAAAAAGATTGCTTGAAAAATATTATGTGTAAATGTGTTCTGGAGTTTCTACAGAGGTACAGAAGTATAAGGTTTGATGTAAATAGGAAACAGTAAGATATATAAGTTGGTAAGTTTAACTTCACCGTAGTTGTTTTAGGACATCATTTTAGGTTTTGGATTTGGTTGTTATTTTTTGTATTGTGTATTTGTTTTTTCTGTTCCTTCATGATACTGTTGCATGTCTGAATTAAATCAAATAAAAATGATATAAGAAATTTCAAAAAATAAATGAGTGCATGATTTTGCTCTCATGCCCATTTGCCAGGCATGTTCTTGGGCAGTGTTATGTGGTTAAATTATAGCAAAGAAGCTAACCTGCTAAGAAAAGCTTTTGATTGAAATAATCTAAAACCCCACGACCACTGGGCTACTTCACGTAACCCATGGTTCTTTGATAACAGACTTTCACCATGGCGACCTCCTTGACGTGAACAACTATTGATGCTCCGATGACAAAGAACCTTTACGGACAAATCGAACCGTGCTCAGGGCTTCAGCCAATTAATTTATCTCCCAACTTATGATGTGACATTACCTTTACAAAGTGTCACACAGGTAACAGCTGCCGACACGTTCATATGCGGTAGTTTATTAACTGCACCTTATTACTGGTCACTTATTCGTGGCACTTGAACATCTTCCATTCTATCGTTAACTATAACCAGGAGCCTGTTGGGGGGTAAAACGTTCAAACTAAAGATCGGCATGATGTAAATTGATTGTACAGTGATGCTGTAATGTCAGGAGCAGTGTTCAGTTCTGCTCAGTTGCCTGATGCTTGTAAGCTTTGGTTTATCTCGCTTAGCCTCCTTGTAGCAGTGACGGTAGTGCATCTCTGTTCTGACAGATTTGTCAATATGCTGTCTTGACCAGAGCTTTTATGAAATGTTCAAATGTCAAATTCTTTCTTTTGTTTTTTTTGCTTTTAGGTCATGAGTGTACATTAGTTTGTAGCTTCAGTTTGATTCCATGACAGTCCTTCTGTGGTGGTTTTGTAAAGTCCAGAGAAATGTTTACTCATTCCTTGTTTTTCCAGGATAATTACACACTAAATTTGAATTTTCAAATCTATGCGGAAGGAGATCAATCAAAATTTTGGAAACCCACAATTTCAGGATTGTGGTATTCATTACTCTGACAAAAAAAACAAATTCCACATTTATAAAACTTATCATGCCACCAAGGTTTCAGGTTGGATTTGTTTCAAAGATGCTGTGATTAAACTTAATCTGAGCACAACTGAGTTGCCATGACAACTCTTTGAAGTTTTAAGAGGAAAATCAGCGTGTTCTCATCACCATGTTTTCTTCTCATAATCTCTTTTGAAAGCTGTGACAATTGTTTGACCTCAAATCACCGGAAACAATGGGAAGTTGTTGGAAGTATCCGTTTCCTATCTCACTTCCCCTGACAGTGGTTGGGGGCTTTGGTAAACCACTGATAACGGTATATGTATGTGTGTGTATGTGTGTTTTCTTTCCCAAACAGAGAAGGCATTTCTGAAAGTGGATACAAGCGGCACAAAAAAAATAGATGATTCCTTGCTGCAAATCCCACAGGCTGCTTCCCTTACCTTTACATTCAACGCCAAGAACGGAAAAATAAAATCTGTGGAAGGAATTCAAGCTTGCCGGAGCATCACCAGCAGCATTCTCTCTCTCTTTTTTTAAATTACAGACAATGAACTGCTGGCTGCAGGCGAAGAAAAAGGGATGGGCCGAAATAGTTCAGCACGACAAGAAGAATTCACCTGACTGTATCTCTTTTCATATGGGTGTAACCGCCAGAATGAAAGCTGCCATTACAGGGCAAAAGCAATCATGTATGGACAGTTAGCTCCCATTAGAAACATGCTGAGGTCGGCTCTAGCCACGGCACTGCCTGGTGACGAATACAATTATTACAGGGTGGAGATTTCAACAGGGCTCACTTCAACATAGAGTAATGAAGATCTATAGTGTCCATGAATTATACTGGGGCAATTAGAGACGCTTTAAGCACTAATACCACACCTAGAAGGCAGTGTGCTGTAGGTGCAACAGGAAGTAGAGTAATGAGCATGCAGTAAGATAAGATGGCTATCTGTGCTCTAGCTCTCTCTCCTCGGCTTAGATGTGGAAAACTTCCTGTGTATGGTGGGTGTGTGTGTGTGTTCTGAATACACGTTCTGCTCGGTCGCCCTTTCCTAACACATGCAAGTTTCGGCACAAGTCTTCCATTCAAAGTCCACGGATTTGTGTTGCACGGAAGACAGCATTTCAGAGAAAAGAGAGAGTGATTCACCAGGTAATAGACGACGCTCGCTCTCCCACAGAAAAGGTGGGCAGCACACGACAGCTCCTTCGTCGTGAGAAAACAAAACGAGATGAGCGGTGGGCTGGATGTGCGGACGAAGCGTCATTATTCTAAATTTACACCCAAAAAATAAACAAATACTCCTCAGGTGACATTTTGCGCACATGCATCCGTCTCACTTCCGGTTGTGAGCGCGAGAGCGACAAGCCCACGAGTCTTTACCGGTGAAATTAAATTCTCGTTAGCTGCGAAATAAAGCCGGAAGAGTATCAAACAACTGTGGTCATGCCCGTGGGTGGGATAAGATCCGCGGCACCAGACAACTGGTTCATCTTTTCAAATTTCAGACACATACAGCATTATTCAAATCCACTGATCTCACACTGATACAGAACACATCATTCACATCGAGCTGACTGGCATAATTCTCTTCCTGTATGGATCTGCCTAGTTTTTCTCTCCCTTTTTTTATCAAAAGCAGCGCTACATCAAGCAGTTAAGCTTTCAGACGCTGGGATCACAGTAGTGTCTGTAGGAAAGAAGAGCTGGCCTTGCACATTAATGACAAACTAAAGTTAGAGAAACACCCAAAACAGCAGGACTTGTTTACTTGGCAGAAATAAAGCAGCCCTAAGCATTTCATCCTAGGCTTTACTGAGTCACTGTGGGTCTGTGTGGAAAAAAGGGCAACCAGCGCCACCCAAGGCGTCAAGCGATGCCTCCATATATGTTTGAAGCATCATATAGACATAGCATCGCGACAGAGGGCTTGCTGGTTAGCTCAGAACACATGCCTATGAAGTTTCAAAAAACCCACACAAAAACACAGGCCTTTTCCTTTTTTCCCACCCCTTTGCAGAGCTTTGTAGATACGCCAAGACAGGGCTTCCAATGCAATTTTAGAACATGTAATTACAGAGACTTGCATGCTGTAAATTTAAACATTTTCAAAAACCTGTAATATGCGGTGAGAATGTCATACTGAGTCGATAATGAGGAGAGATATCAGGTTATTTCTGACTTTTCTTACTACCACCGATTTAAATAAATAACAAAGAATTGGCAATCATTTCCAGTTCCCTGCTCAAAAGAATGCCTGGATTGACGTGTTTCTGTCTTTTTAAAGGGCTCTCTGTATAATTCACCGTCTTCTCTAGCAGCCAGCTACACTTGGATGCATGTTTTCTCTTGTTTTCTCTCCACACCCACCTCTCTACCTCCACTCATTGCTGATATCTTCAGCTAACAAAAGAAGGAAAAATCAAAGCAGCAAGAGCAGTGATTCTATTTAGTAAGCATCCGTTGTTGAACCTTATGCACAGGGCTCTAGTGTCCCACTAATAAAAGTTTTAACATGCTTTGATATGCATGAACGGGCCTTATCCGTATGCTTCAGTGTAATCATTTTCATGTTCACTGAGCTCTTGTGACACTTGTTAAAAAGAAACACATAAAGAAACAGTGGGTTTTACTGTAAGGAGGCTCTGCCCACAGTGGACTTGACCAAAAATTTCCTAAATACTGTGCAGTCCTTGCAGGAGGAAATGTTCACTGCAGATATGTGGGCTGAGGAGACTTTACTCAGCTGCTAAATAAGTAATGAACTGTAAGTTTACCATGGACATCCAGAAACAACAGCATCGAGGCTGCGATCAGAAATTATTGAAGAAGAATTCAGTAAAGTAGAAGGTCATCTTAAGGGAGATGGAGAGAAAAAGGAGAAAAGGAAAATATATACAGTCTTGCAGCAGATACCAACAAGTGTTGCCACTCAGTTCAGGATGTGCTGCTTCTGTGTTAGCAGTTCTTTCCAGCCACATGAAGTAGGAAAGAAGAAAATATATGACACAGAAAGTTAGGTTCTGGCAATGTTGTTAAAACTGTTTTATTTATGGCTATTTTGTTGCATGATGATTCCCTGAAGCCTTTTCAGCATCCCAGACTTGTTATCAGCACATGGAAGCCCATCTTGTTCCGCATGCAGACAAAACATCCACCATGTGTGCATACCTAAAGTTATCCTTTTTCTTTATCATTGATTTTTTCTCTCTTTTCCCGTCCACAGTGCAGTGCCCAGTGTTACTGAGAGCCTTGCTTGGGAGGCATGCTACATGACAGATCCTTATTTGGTCAGAAAATTCACATTGCCACTTCCAACAAAAATAACTCCAGTTTGTTGATGCGACTACCTTGGGAAACAGGACCACACACACGTTAGCGAGGACAAACGGGAGCAACTGCTTCACTACCTATTCCTCATTTCAGTTTAATGATCACTTGCATTCTCAGCAATAACAGACCTGTGTGTGAGCCGAGTTAAACTAGCTCAGTGATTAGCACTTTCAAAGACAGATTCAGCTTTTAACTCTCTGATTACTGCGAAATTTATTTACACTAACTGGTAGCCTTTTTTTCTTACATTTTGTGAATGTATCATTACACAAATTCCAGAATTCAACAAGAATAAATCTGCAAAATTACAGATAAAGCTTCACTTTGCAACCATTACGAGTATTTTTTTCTGCTCTAGTCGACTAAACATAGCCTGCTCTAGCAACTTTAAGAGTCCAATGAAATATTAATCATCACACCATTTCGAGACTACCATATGAGAACACACTTTAGAGTGTTAGAGTGGAAAAGACCCAGTAGGCTTAACCCACTCCTGTTCTGGGTGAAAATACTGTGTTCACACTGCTCTTCCTTTTCGCAGGAAAAGAAACAGGAACCTCACATAAGCTCGCAACCTTGTCAGCCATGCTCTACTGTACGAAACTCTAAACCAGGCCTCCAGTTATGGATTTAAAATCTAGGAAATCTTCATACACTACCAGTCAAAAGTTTGGACACACCTTCTCATTCAATGCTTTTTATTTGTTTGTATTATTTTCTACATCGTAGATTAAGACTGAAGATGAACACTTTTTGTTTACAACATAATTACTACGCCAAGGAAAGCGGCGGAGTTATGTGAGGATCGGTGTACGTTTGTTCTTCTGTGAATCTACCTGTGCATGCATATGCTGCATTTCTAACTCTGCCATATTGGGGAATGAACAGCCTTGGTGGAGTACTGAGTGCTTTTCTTGTTCCATATGTATTCTTTTACAGTTTTGATGTCTTCAGTATTAATCTACAACGTATAAAACAATAAATAAATAATAAAGAACATCGAATGAGAAGGTATGTCCAAACTTTTGACTGGTAGTATACGTTCGCCACATTTATTTACTTTGTACTTTCAAGCAGGTTGTGCATTTAGGTGTGGAAAACACACGTTATTTCAGGTTGACTTCCTGTGTGACCTCGGCGATGTGAGGATGTATTGCTGTAAGGAGCTCTGTATTGAGGAAAAAAAGGCCGCCTTTGATGAGCTCATTTCCTTGTGGTCGGGAAAAGCTTCTTTCACGCAATCCGGCAGCTTTTTTCAAGGTTACAATTTGTCCTGTATTACAACACAGGGCCATGGATCAAAAGACTTTCTGCTCTGAGGTTGCAATTTATAGTGACATTTATTTCCATACTCGTAATGGCAGTCTTACCTGTCTTGGCGTTAATGGCGAAGAAGCCCTGGGGATTGCCACTGGTGATCCTGTAGGTGAGTTTATCACTGGACTTGGCATCCGGATCAACTGCGTTGATCTGGATGATGGACACATCTTTAGGGGAGTTTTCCATGACAGACGGGTAGTAGACAGGTTCGGAGGTCTGTGGTGCGTTGTCGTTCACATCCAGCACTTCAATGTAGACCTCAACGAAAGCAGAAAGGGGCACCACGCCACGATCCATCGCATAGACCGTCAGCCAGTAGTGAGGCGTGGTTTCGTGATCCAGCAGCTCTTGGGTTCGAATGATACCTAGGAAAATAAAAAGACCAAGTCTGAGTCCGCATCATGCAAGTGAAAATTTTTATGTGCAGTACATGACCTGAGTCTAACATTACTGCCTGCACTA
Source organism: Amphiprion ocellaris (assembly GCF_022539595.1). Lineage (NCBI taxonomy): Eukaryota > Metazoa > Chordata > Actinopteri > Pomacentridae > Amphiprion > Amphiprion ocellaris. Next base: position 26,313,842 of record NC_072769.1, on the reverse strand, counting down.
CCACTGATCTCTGAAATCGATTCCTGGCGATGCAGAGAACAGAAGCTGGAACACCAGGTGCCCTGAACAGGCAGATGCAGAGGTAGACTGAAAAGGCCTTTGCCTGAAAGATGTCAAGGTGGTATATTAACAAGCCACCACTCTCCTGTTTACATTTCACTGCCATGAGGGGGCTGTAACCTTCAGCTGAGCAAACAAGAGCTTTCAGACACACACAAGCTGTATAGGTTTACAGTGGTTAAACTGACAAATGGAGGATAAGTAGATTCTGCAATGTGAAAACAGGGGAGATGGGAAAACATGAGCCTGACAAAGAGTATAAAAAGTCTAAATGTAGAAGGCAAACACATGATTTGAGCAAACCTCTGCAAAGTTGTATTTTCCTGACATGAAATGCTATGTACCTGCTTTTAAAAAAGTGCAGGTTTTCTTCCCCATCTGACTTACAGGAACTCACCAGGTGCTCAGTAGGTACACTGTGCTGTAGGAAGTGTGTTTGTCTTTCAGCAGGGGTAAGAGTTTCAGTTTGGGAGACAGGAAGTGTGCTCTCTGTGTTAGTTTACTTGCGATAAGTGTTCCATACACACCGTAATTACTGCTCCTGTAACATGCGATCTCATTGGATTACCTAAAGTTGGAGCGTGCACAACCAAAACCTACAAATCCAGATTGACCTAAATCTTTCTAATTGTTGTGTACCTTTGTGCACAAGATCCATTTTCTTCCTGTTTATATTTTACACAAGGAACAAAAGAAATGTCACCAAGCAAGTGATGCCGAGCAACGTTTCTAGAAACAAATACTGGTTCTGCCTAAAGGTTTACAAGGTGACTAAGAATGCTCTTAACATTTCTTTTCACTTTCATCAACATAAAACTCAGTTCAGTGAGGAATCAATTTACTGCAAATGGTTGTGAATGCCAAATTACAGCAGATAGCAGATTAGCCAATCCATTTACTGATGGCTTTTGTCTCTTTTTGTTGCTACTTATAAAGAGTAGGAACAAAAAAACAAGGTTCTCGGATGTAAAAGAGTAGCTGCCACTTACGTAACAACAGCATATTATCTGGATTACTTGCACAAGCGGGGTCCCATTATTTTCGCAAGCACCAAATCGGAGGCTGTGAAGGGCAACATAAACATGCTAATATCTTCCAGACAATGGAAACTCTTGACAGCCTTAATAACAGCAGCCATTTCCAGGTCTGTGTTACTCAAAATGCCTGTTTCACCTTGATAACTGAAATGGAATGTACAACTATATTAGCTTTTCTTATTAAGTCACACGAATAAAAGTGAATCATGCCATCAGTCAGCACCATTACCCAATACGGGGTGGTGTCCATTTTCTACAGTGAGCCTGAATCTGTAACACATTTCCAGTTTCTGGTGGCCCAGATATGGAGCCTCAACAGCATAAAGACGTGATTCAAAGGACTGAACAGTTTACATAGACTGTCTTTGTGTGGTCTTTGTTCAATCACTGTAACCTGATGAAGAAGTTTTACTAGAAGTACACAAAGTTCTTGCTTTGGGTAATCAAACACATCTCCATGAAGACGTAGCATGCAAAATGACTCGTCACAAATTTCCTCAAATTTACCACAGGAGGGGATTTGGTGGGTACAGCTCATTTGTTTTCTCGCCCTGCTTTACTTTGGCTTCCCTGCGTCTTCATCCTGGGATCCTCTCCTGTCATTAGTCATCATTACAGCTCTCTCAACTTAGCTTCAGGCATGTAATAAGAAAGGTAGTCAGGCAGGGAAGAACAGGTAGCTCCCCAACATTTCCTAAAGCCAAGAGTCCCATGGCAAAAACAACAGTGGGCAGTATATCCAGAATGCACATGAAACGACTATCCAAAATAGAGAAATTACAACAATCTTTGAAATACACTACCATTCAAAAGTTTGGGCTCACCCAGGCAATTTAATGTTTTCCATGAAAACTCACACTTTTATTCATGTGCTAACATAATTGCACACGGCTTTTCTCAATCATCAATTAGCCTTTCAACACCATTAGCTAACACAATGTAGCATTAGAACACAGGAGTGATGGTTGCTGGAAATGTTCCTCTGTACCTCTATGGAGATATTCTATTAAAAATCTGTCGTTTCCAGCTAGAATAGTCATTTGCCACATTAACAATGTCTAGACTGTATTTCTATTTCATTTATTGTTATCGTCATTGAAAAAAACTGCTTTTCTTTTAAAAATAAGGACATCACTAAATGACCCCAAACATTTGAACAAAAGTGTGAGTTACTAAAATACTAAGATAGTGACAAATATATTTCTCTGATAGCTACAGTGGATAATACAAGCACTACTAGAAGACAACACATGGAGGAAAATGAAAATGTTTGACATAAAGAAAAATGCAAATTCTTACGTATTCTACTCTATTCTTATGTAAGAGTATGGGGTTAAAACTTTAAAAAAAAAAAGGAAAAACTAACAAGAGAACGTTAAATAAATCACCAGGTGAGAGGTCGGTGTGAGGAATGAAGGTAGAGCCGAGTAAAGGCGGTCATGTGTGCACAAGCACATGAACTAATGAGACAGAGCACAAGACAAAAATAAGAGACAACTGGGAAAGTATGAGATATCTTTTGTGCTTCTGCCAGGGAGATGCCCATGCTTGAGTGCTTATCTATTTGAGTGGCAGACACCAGCGTTGCAGAACAATTCCATTTTCACCAGGGTCATGCTTTTTGCTCATAGTTCTTCTCCTTGTAGCTATCAGCGTACATACGATGACTTCATATTGTGACGTTTAAAAACAAGCAACAGCAGGTTCTTGCATATGTTGCTGCCCATATGTCTACCATTTCTAAAATACTAGAGTTCATATTTTTTATTTGTTCATATTTATTTGAAAAACTGAACAACTTGACCTTAAATGTCTTAAAGAGCACTTAAGAAAAGCTCTCTGCCATAGCCTCTGGGAGAATAGTTGCTAACAAAGCATGTGAAAGATGATTCTGAAGAATTTACTTGCCACACCCATTCCATATACCTAGCCTACCCAGTAAGGCAGAAGCAAAACCTGCCCTTGGGCCACAAGAAAAAAAAAAACAGTGCAACAGCCTCTGCCAGATTTGCTTTCCGCTTTTTTTTCCCTCTTACTTTCTTTCTTTTCCCTCTGGCTTTGTTCTTCAAAGCTGCTCGAGCACAGTGGCAGTGTGGTCGAGTCCTCAGACAGCCAACAGATTCTCAACAATCAAGACCAGCAGGTATTTTATACGTATGCACTTAAATCAGCATCCTCTGCAGACACACAATGAGTCTATTCTTCAGAAACAAAGTTATCCACAGTTTGAGGGTGAAAACTGCTGCGCCAAAGCTGCTTTAAACTCCTCACCACATGTCACAAGTTATCTCATGCAAGAAAGGAAAGTTCTAAATATAGTCAATGCTGTCAATATGAGATTAAACCTCACAATATCTAGTTTGTCTGTTATGCTGATTTTCACATTTCTGGCCTGACTTTGGAAATTTGCATCTGCAGATCAACCATTGACTTAAAACGCTGCGACTATGTGCAGCTAATGCAACATAAACCGGCACTTCCTTGTTCATTCTGTTGGGGTTGGCTTTGAACTACCTCAGTTAATTTCACTCACCCCTTCCCCACATTCCTCAGCCTTCTCAGGCCTGTAGCTCAAATGCGTACATAAACTTTCTCAACCCCCCCACTCTTCTCTTTCCACAGCCGGGCAAAATGCTTCAAATTCCACTACCTCGTTGTGGAGCCTAATGTAATAAAAAGAGTTACGCTTTCTGTTACCTGGCGACTTCATATCACATCACTCCTAATTTCACAGACATATGTCACCAAGACACAAAGGATATTAAGTTTTTTTGTTAAGGTAAGTGTATAAACTGCAAATCCTCTGTAAAAGTAGGTGTTACCCTGTTTAATTTATACCAGCAAATATAGAAAAGTATTTCTTTCAGAGTCTGCAGTGTGCATCCATTTTAGCGTTAGCATGCACTACACTAACCTTGTATACAGCGGTAGCTAATTTAGCACGTGCTTCAGGAAGGAGGCATTTCAAAATTGATTAAAAAATAACATTAAATCAGTTTGCATTTATGATGCTCCACTGTAAATACTTTAAATACCAATTAATTGCTGGAGAGGCAGCTAAATGACATAGAGGACCACCAGAATGGCGACCAGGACAGGGATGAGTTGGAGCTACAGAGCTAGCTGGTTAGCTTAACTTTCACAATAAAATACCGTAGTGGCCTCAACAAATAAAACAACATATGGTAGTTTGTGTAACCCTTTTTTCCATTTCAGTGATGTATAAATCTAATCTAACCAACAAATGTCTGATTATTTTAGAAATGCATGGATTTCTTGCAGGTTTTATTAGCGTTTAAATGCGTGCCCATGGTCCCAAATCTATACTAATCTGATCTTCCCGTTACTTTTATGTTGCACTTGCATGCTTGAAATCCTGTGCATTATGTTATTTCAAACAGCAAGTAAGATGACTCACATTAGAGGTCATAATACAATGGGATGGCTCTCAGATAATAATAACGATGACAGAGTATCACACCTAAACCATCTTATCTCCTTCTACTAGAAAACCTATTACAGCCTACTGAGCCAGTGAGCCATTTCCACTTCATGCGTCACTGGCCATGTTACATGCTGTTACTGGTGGCAGAAATATGGCCGTCAACAGCTGACTCAAGGGAAAAAATTGGTACTTCTAGTGGAGTGTATAACCCTAGTGCACCCAGTACTGATATTTACCTCTAAATTCCTAGAGACATGACAAAACAGATCATGTCTAAGGAAAACATAAAAATCATTCATTTGCGCATCCAAGTCAACAGAGATGGTGAAAAAACATATCTTTTGATACAGTTGTTACATATCGTTGATGCATGACTGAATGTATTTTTGTTCCCCCATTTAAAAAAAAAAAAAAAACAAAAAAAAAAAAAACGGCTATTAATTCCAGTTGAGATAACTTTTGGGATTTAGCTGACAATACAAAGCTTCCATTGTTACTGGGAACACTGTTATTTCAAAGGGCTTTCAAAAAGGCCTCAGAGCAATACTCCTTGATTCAATATCACAGTATTATTTCGAGCAGTTACTATACCTCCCAACCCTGAAGAGCTCTCTGCTTGTTCCTCTGATAACAATGAGTCCATCTCAATTCATTTCAATACCCCATCGCTCTCCATGTCTTCTAACACTGTCTGTAGCTCTACATCTTTATTGATTTAATTACCTATATCTATCCATCTAAGGCAGCTTACCATTGCATAGCCCCTACTGTAGACTTTCAGCTGAGAGCAAACAACTTCCCAGGAGAGCATAACATCAGCAGAGAATCATACTATCTCTTCAAGCACCACTTTAAAGAGATACAAAAAAACAACAAACATCTCCTTCTGACTATTCATGCAGGAAGCCAAGTCAATTCATGCCACGCATAACTACAGATCAATACCTTCTTGTGGTTGCAACATACGTGGTAACAACAACAAACACAGTGTCATGGCGCTATTTATAGCAGTTCACTATTTTGAGAAATGTGCCTAATGCTCTTCTTGCTGACAGTTCATTGCTACTCTCTCGGCTGCACAGTAAATATGAAGCTGCAGCTAGCATCTCACTAACATTATATTTCTTGAGTCTTTGCTGGTTGCCTGGCAACCTAATGGCGACAACAGGACTCCAACAAGTTGAACCCAGCTAGCAGATACTCTGACACATAATTATCCCTAGAACCAACATGTTATTTGTACACTTCAGCTTTTCTATGGTTCAAACAAGCAAAATATTATTTACTAAAGCACTAACTTTATGATAGGTCTGTCACAGTCTCAAATAATTGCCTGAACTTCATTTTTGAGCTAACCAAGATAACTCTGCATGACTGTTCATTTTAACATTTCCATTCACCTGTTTAGTTGGGTAAAACTGTCAAATTCCAATCACTGTTTGCATGTTGCTTACCACCACTTGTACCGCCTTCTTATGCTATGCTAATGAGCTAACTGTTGATCTTAAGGCTTTTAACTGCATTTTGATGAGCATCTATTGACATTAGCGTAGTGGATCTAGTTGCAGAGTAGAACACCATCGCGTTGTTGTGGGCACATTTTGGTTTAAGGCCAAATGAAAAAGAAAAAGAGGCGAGTTTTTTGATTTGCAGCAAAAGGGTGGGTAGAATACCACTAACCTGACACTAAAAGAGACATATAATAAACAGAAAAAGACGATTCAATCATTGTTCATGAATATTTGTCTGATAATTAATTGTTAGCTAAATTTTTGGATCTTGACGGTCCTACTTTAGAGGTGCTGGTAAGCAGTTCCCTGCATGCATTAGCTAATCTGGCCAATGATAGTATCATATTTACGGTACGAACATGAGAGTGGTATGTTAAAGCAAGTATGCATCCTTCACAAAATGCTAAATGCATTGTATTACATGTGTTGACCTCCTATAGTTCTAAATATGTTAAGTCTATATGACCTTATTTCCCCTTACATGGGGAAACAAAGGCAAAAATGCCACTAAAATGGCCAACAAGTGGCTATGGGTATGATAGCTGACAAATAAATTTGCAAACTCTAATTGTCAGATGAAAATTTTTACTTTCCGTCGACATGGTTACAGCACAGTTTCATTGGTCGACAGATAAACTTACTTTTCCATCCTCACTTCACAGCACTTACAGTGTACTTGTGGTCAAGGCTATCACTTGACACAGCATGAAATTGGCTATAAATGCCAGAAACAGTAGCTTAAACTTGAATAAAAGGACAAAAGCATGTCAATATTTACACAGAGATATCCCCTAGTGAAGATGCTCTGTTGTGTCTATGGGGAAGAAGCTAATGTTTTCAAAACATCGCTGTTGTTTGCAGTACTTTGGGGCACTGATGCTGTTTAGCACCAGTGACTTGAAGTACCTAAAACTGACTTCCAAAGGGAGCAGCTACTGAAAGACAAACACTCTAAAATGCAAAATATGCAATACATCACCAGGAATAGAAAGTATAGATCTAATTCATGGGTGAGCGTGGCGTGACATAAATTAACACACAATGAGGCACGTCCTCTGCAGCAGCCAGCTCTAGGTTTCTTTAAAAAGATTTAATGGACTGAGAGAACAACATACTTTTAACTAGTCAAAGTGTGTTTTTCATTTAGCAACCTACAATCAACTTTGTCCCGCTGCACATTCCTGGTCCCATCTCCACAGTAACAGCACTCAAGCAAAGACTATTTGGAATCATGTGCCACTTTGCAGTCCAACTTTTATCTCAAACATATAGAAAATTAGGGACGCGGGGAAACAGCTACCACTTTAAAACCACACTGGATGCCAAAGGACTGACCATAAACAAGCACAAACGTACTCTCGTTCACGATTGTTAAGAATGTGTTTACTTTAATGTGGAGACAGTGGAAAAAGAAGTGAAGAACTGGCAATTTTTTTGTGTAAATGGAACAGGACTTTGCATCAAACTGTTTCATTTGCTCGCACAAAGAACGCTTTCACAGCACAGGCTGCAGACAAGTCCAAGTGAAAGGGCAATGCATATTTTATCCGACAAGAAAGGCCAACGCATACATTATACAATCAGCATCTGCGTCTTATGTAGACTCAACATGCTGCTCTGGTCAGCTGGTTTACCGGATAGCTTCACTTCAACAGAAGAAACAACTCGCTTTGACTACACTTTTAAATGAAGTTCTGTCTAGTTCTACATCATCTCTCCACCATAGAAACACAACCCTCAGCGACTTCCTTCTTGGAGAAATACACTGCTGTTCAAAAGTTTGAGTTCACCCTGGCAATTTCATAGTTACCGTGAAAATTCACACTTTCATTCATGTGCTAACATAACTGCACAAGGGTTTTCTAATCATCAATTAGCCTTTCAACACCATTAGCTAACACAATGTAGCATTAGAACACAGGAGTGATGGTTGCTGGAAATGTTCCTCTGTACCTCTATGTAGAGATATTCCATTAAAATCAGCCGTTTCCAGCTAAAATAGTCATTTACCACATTAACAATGTCTAGACTGTATTTCTGATTAAATTAATGGTATCATCATTGAAAAAAAACTGCTTTTCTTTGAAAAAATAAGGACATTTCTAAGTGACCCCAAACCTTTGAACAGTAGTGTATTAAATAAAAAAAAGAAAAAATATAGACACAAGAGTTGTATATGTACATTTATATGATCAAAGACTCATTTGACTAAGTTTCATTTTTGGGGGAATAAAATTTCAATGATATTGGTAGACATGAATTTTCTGGTATTGTAGTAATCATACTTTTGAGTAGAGACACAAAAGTAGGTTAGGCGATATTAAAAGGAAAGTATAGTAATCTAACTAATATACACTATTGTTCAAAAGTTTGGGGTGACTTAGAAATGTCCTTATTTTTGAAAGAAGTTTTGTTCAATGAAGATAACATTAAATGAATCAGAAATACAGTGTAGACATTGTTAATGTGGTAAATGACTATCCTCACTGGAAACAGCTGATTTTTAATGGAATATCTCCATAGGGGTACAGAGGAACATTTCCAGCAACCATCACTCCTGTGTTCTAATGCTACATTGTGTTAGCTAATGGTGTTGAAAGGCTAATTGATGATTAGAAAACCCTTGTGCAATTATGTTAGCACATGAATAAAAGTGTGAGTTTTCATGGAAACTATGAAATTGCCTGGGTGAGCCCAAACTTTTGAACGGTAGTGTATAAAATAGTAAATATAGGTTCTAAGTCAACCCTTTAGCGACACTATTCTGACTCAGGTCCAGCACATCATCCCCTCTTCATACATGAAACAAATTAGCGGTTTCCACTGTTTGTCTACAGATATTCCTAAGTGTAGATTCTTTAGTGCCAGCCACTTGTCCCAAATCCTTTAATTTAAACTCTCAAGATGATTTCCACCTCATATCACTGCATCCTGCAGCATGGAAGTTTTCGCAGAAGGTTTCATTAAAAGTGCTGAAAAAGGCCTCCCGGGATGGCGGCTCTTTCCCCTCTGACTTATCTCTGACTTTCATGCAGCCGTCTGCGTGGGCTTTTGATCAATTAGGACGCACCTTCCTGATTTGCACAGTCTTTAGTTATTCCAGACAAAGCCAAATGAAAAGACAGTTACTCACCGGCAATAAAAAGCCCCTACTCTTTGGAATCTGTTGGCTGATGTAAGGTGTGTCAGGCTGAGTCAGGTGTGCTCTGAGGAGTGGAGACTTGCCCAGGTTCATCGTGATAAGCACTTTTTATTGCCGTTTCGATTAGGAGTGGAGGTTGACCTGAAATGGGTTCATGTGTTTTCGCCTCTATATTACTTCAGCTTTTAGTAATGTATATCTTTTTTCATGGTTTCAAAGACTTTAGCCTTCATAAGCACAGAAATATCCCCATAGTTGACTCTGCAAAAGCACATGCTTCTATTGAAATGCTCAATTTGTGCAGTGTGTGAAATTTGAGGAGTTCTAATCCTCACAACTTTCCCCAGCACTGACCCACATACCATGTGTAGTTCTCTACTGGATTAACCTACAACCATGCAGTTTGCTGAGCAACCTTAGGGGTTACATCCAGCCCAGCATTTCCTTAAAATGTGTTTCAGTGATTTTAGAGCCAAAGCTGCAAAGCCTTGTTAAAGAGGAAATGGGTTTATAGAAGAAAAAAAAAAAAATGGGAATCACTAAATCAACCATTTGCCACACTCAGACTCTTCAAAATTGCCATCTGCCCTTGAAAACCTATCTCATCTGACCTCTAGGGCTCAGACACATAAAACAGTAGCCGACCACTCATGGCATAAAAGCCCTCACAAGTAGAGTGTATGCTTCCTTCACAGCAAAACTGTGGAGAAACAAAGAACACTAGTGTCTCACGCAGGAGAAACTCTCACAAACTGAGACATAGAGTATTCCTCACAGTTCAAATGAACAAACCAGGACAAAAATCTGATAGTAGATTTTACAGCTTTATATACAAGGGTGGTTAAAGGCTCATTGCTATGATGTGCATCCTGCTTGGCATTTTCACACTTCCAATACTGCTTTAGAATCCCTTTTCTTTGCTCTTGATTTAATTTGTTTGCCAGTGCTCACAAAAAAATACATTAAAATCAAAACCAAAATTGGAAGCATTACCTTAATAGCATTTCCAAAACGCGAATAAGGGATATGGAATACTGGTTTGGAATTATGGTGTGGATAAATTAGATCTAAAATGTGAAACAAATAGTGAAACAAATGTAAGCCTACTTTTGGCCTATATAATGAAAAGTATGTATAAATCTTTTAGCATAGCCAAGCTCAGTTTTGTGGCTCTTACTGACATCTACTGTGTTTGGTCCCCATCGATCAAAAATTGCGTAACTATTATCAAATTTTCCCATTTAAGCCAAGAGTGGTATATTTGGTCCACAGCATGAGAAAGGGCACAGAAAAGAGTCTCGATAAGAGTACTTTTAAATTAATATGGCAGCACTCCAACGACCACAGAGCTCTTAATAACAGAGAGAATGTCTGGACAAACAGTTGCCATGGACTCCCTGAGCGGTCCGACGGAAAGGAACGATAACTGAGGAAGAGGACGTGGCTGGCATTCAAGGGCTTTCATTTACTGGACAACAGGATGGTATTCAATAAACAGCAATAATGGGCGCCACTTTTAAATTTAGTCGCCGCGTCTCAAACAAATAACTTGTTTGTTCCTTACATGGTTTGGGAACGTCAGTCTAGTGGGTAAAAAGCACAGCCTGTTTGCCTGTTTGAAAATACATCCTTTGTTTGGATTTGTTAGATACACCTACTCTACGAGATCCACTATACTTGCATCAACCCACGTAATAGCATTACTGTTACTGTGTTATTGTGGATGTCATTATAAGAGGACCAGCTCAGAGAATGGTGGGTTATAAACGAGCAAAATACGTCAACATGGATGAAGACTGACTGATGTAGTCGTATCAAACACGTGTGCATGGGTTTAGGATTACAAACATCAAATAAAAGAGGGGAAAAAAAACTTCACTAGACTTTTTCACTCCTTCCCACATGGAAAAACTAATTTCATAACTGAAGGTGTGTGGCTCCTGGCAGTTTTCCTCACGCCACTTATTCATTTGTTTTCTAAGTTTAAACCATTTTAAAACATTCTGGCTACGATTCACAACATGCAGCTGCAGCGCTGAATATATAGCGGGATGTGCACCCGTGCTTATAGTTTCCTGTTGGAAGCATAATATTCTAAACGCATATGGCAGCTTAACTAACCACACCCTTCATCTAGTGAAATCATAGGAGGGGCATTACCACCTTGGCTGTATTTAGTTGTCTACTGACCTCAGATGTAATCCATAATGACAGGACCCAGCCCAGGACAATCCTATCATTGCAACTCTTGATAATCACTTAATATATGCTTCTGGGATTAAGTAGGACATCAAACCAGGCTCTTTGCTCTGCACGAGATGTTGAGTTAGATGTAGATGCCAGTTGCAGGCCTGCATGTGGCTCCATCAAGACTAATGCTGCAGTTTAGGATTGGACAGTATGATAGTAATAAGGAACACCGCGGCATTTAGAAATCCCGATATGATCAGTCGAAAGTAGCGATCGACTGATATGGTTATTCCAGGGTCAATAATTATGCCAATTACTGGCAATCTTAAAAGGCAGAAAACCAATATTTGGAACGGATTTACATTAAATGTGATATTTTAACAGCATATGAGAGCAGAGAATCTGTCATTCATAAACAGACTTTTTCATTAACAACAGTGACTATAACTGAATGTGTAAAATAGAATTAGGAGTCATTAAATTAGGATGCTCTCAACTGAGACTGATCAGTTTGTCTCCTGTAATTGCATCTGCTTCTTCTGTGTTTTCTTAATCTTTCAGCATTATTACTGTTTCAGGTTAATTTGTGGCTACATTCTAACTTAGCCGCTAGCCATTAGTATAGCATTAGCCAATGTCAGAGTAGATAATTTCCTGGTTTGTGTTTCTTGTTCAGTTTTTACAGACTTTTTAAACTTTTCTGAGACGACAGACAGAGAGAGAAGGCTGCATCAGACCTGAAGTAACACACTTAATTTATCAATAATCAGTCAATGAAACTACAGATAATCGGGAAATATAATAAGACCAAATAATATAATTGGTCTATTCCTAGTCAAAAGATATAATAACATAACAGAGAAGTTAATGTATTATAGTGCAAAACACGTGCCATTAAGTGGAATATGCAGGCAGTCAAAGCAAAAATTTGTAGTATTCTGGGTTCACCAGGTTACACATCAAACCATTACTGTTCAGGTTTCTCGATGAAAAACCCAAGTAGTGTACTTTAAGTGCAGCATTTGAATAAACAGTCTGCACAACAGGGAATACAGTTATCCGACAGCACTCCCAACTACAATCAAAGTGATTGTCAAGTTTATATGTAGGATTTAATGAGGCTAAATTATTCAGCGTTATTTTTTTATTTTTTTTTTTTTATAAAAGCTCAGATTTCTACCACGTTCTGCCAAACTCTGACAAAACTGCTTTAGCGTTAAATTATTACAACAGGCAAGGAATTATTTGAAGATAGAAATGGCTGATTTTCTCTTCATTCACAGATCAAGATGAAACAAAAGCATCTAATCCCAGTAACTCATGCCCCAGTGATTGGTATTAAACAGCAATGAATGCTGTTACAATGTCATACATGTACAATAATGCTTCTCCATTCTATTTTGTTTCACACAATACAACTTGATGATGTGTTGCTGAGATATTAGGGTATGAGAAACAAAAAACACTACTGCAGCCCATCTTAAATCTGCACTATTTCCTGCAAAATCCAACTTCCATTAAAGTCCGTCAAGCACGACAATGGGAAGAAACTGAATTGAAACAGTTTCTCTCGAAAGCAGGCAGTCACTAGTCGAACTTCTAAATATCCCGGCATCTCTCTTCATAAAACAAAATCTTATTACAAATCAGATATCCAGCCACTACCACAGAAATAATCACAAACACACCAGAGCTGACAAACAGCCCTGGAGGACGCATCCTTCATAAAGGCTCATCTCCTCGTGCTAAATTTACCAGGCAGAAGAAAGGATTTCCCAACAGGTTCACTGAGGAGACTTCCTGTCAATTTATGAATAATTCACATATATCCAATTCTTAATAAACATTAACCTAAAGATAGCAACCACTTTAACAACAGTAAAAGTCAGCAGCTGACTGATAAATCGCATTTACTGCTTCCTGATGTGAGTATGAAACTTTGAGGTTACATGTGCCAAGAGAAATCAATGTATTATGCATTAAGTTTCACTGCCTCATTTAGACATTAAATATGCATAGTGCAGAGAGAAATTTAATTCCATGTGGGGGAAAAAAGTCACATTAAGCCGCCCAAGAATGTGGTTACCAAGTTTAAAAGCGAGGGCAGTGAGCCAGGTCCAAAACATCCAACTCAGGTGATTGCTGGGTTTGGGGTAGGAACTCCTAGAATTCTAGACTGCTTATTTTGGGCTAATTCTCATCATTCTGGGCAGCTGGGCAAGTATTAACATATTTTTCTGCAATACAATAATAAATTCACAACCATCCTGTAAAAATGCAGTTGTAAAAAACATTTTAAAAGCCATCAAAATATCTTACCTTAGGGCAAACTGATTTGACCGTTTCTAAATTGAAACTATTCTATAAAGGTGTGTAGAGTGAGAGCACAGCCGGAGAAAAAGAGGAGGGTGAAAATACTTTAGTTCTTAGTACCACAGCCACTACTCTGGAATTTCCACACAGGTCTGAGAGACAGCTGGTCCATCTGTTCCTGCCCTCGATTCTCCCAAAGAAAAAATGACTGGAACCAGGAACTTCACTTGTCTCTTAGAAGACTCCCTTACCTCATTGTTCCACACAGCGGGACATGCCTGAATAAACTCTTGCTGCATAAAACTTTCCTTAGGCTGATGCACGCCAGTTTCACACATTTACACAGGCTTCACATATAACTATTGAATAAAGAGACTCACCAGTTTCCTCATCAATGGAGAAAATCCCCAGGCCGGACCCGTCTCGTATGGAGTATCGGATCTCTCCATCCCGTCCTCTGTCTTCATCCTCAGCTGCTACAGTCATCACAGAAGTCCCGATGAGTGCATCCTCTTTTATAAATCCCTTTTCCACAAACGATCGGAACAATGGCCTGTAGAGATTTTCATTCACATCCACCACGTCCACCTCAATGAAGCAGGTTGATGACAAAGATATGGGCTTCCCCTTGTCTTTAGCTTTCGCAGTCAGATTATACACCTGTTTGGTCTCGTAATCTAGATTCTGAACAATCCGCAGAGCACCACTGAGCTTGTCTACCTCGAACTTGTCATCTCCGTTGTCAATAAGGCTGTATCGTACCTGACTGGAGGGTCCAACATCGGGGTCATGGGCCTCCAGCCACATAATTACAGTACCGATAGGAAGGTCTTCCCTCACCTTGATGCGGTAATTGGGAGGAACAAATTTAGGTGGATTATCGTTCACATCTTCCAAGGTGATTTTAAGTGGCACCGTGGACACTAGCTGAGGTTCGTGCACTGCCTGGTCACGTGCCGTGATTTTCAAGACATGAACCGGATGGAGTTCACGATCCAACGGTTTCGTCACAGTCACCACACCGGTCAGTTCATTGATGACAAAATGATCTGTTCCTCCCAAAATGGAATACTTGACATTTCCATTATCACCTTGATCCTTGTCTGTTGAGTCCACCTGGATAATTTCTGTCCCGACAGGTGTACTCTCGCTTATTTCAACTGAATAAGAGTCTTGCAAAAACTGAGGGCTGTTATCGTTAGCATCTAAGATTTTAACATCCAAGAGGCGCGATGAGGATTTCTGTGGTATCCCCAGATCGTAAACTGTAATGTTGAGTGTGTAATGGTCTGTTGTTTCCCGGTCAAGAGGAGAGTAAATCAAAAGCCAACCAGTTTCCATATCTACAATAAAGCGGCTTTCTGCGTCTCCTCCTGAGATAACATACACTAGTTTCCCATTGAAGCCACTGTCTGAGTCTGTGGCACTTAAATGAACAATCCGGGCCCCAACAGGCAGGTCCTCTTTAACTTCTATTACACTTGGGAAAGACTCTGCGAACTGAGGAGTGTAACGGTTGACTGAGTGAATGTCCATAAAGTTGTCATCTGGCTCGGTCTGTGTGTGGATTTTGCTGCCCTGAAGTAGCTTCTCTGCCAACATGGTAGCGACACCAGTTTCAACACACTTTAACTGGACAGGCTTGCGTGCCGTGATGACAGTTATGTTCATCATCATTGGCCGGGTCTCGTGTTCGCCGTCGGTCGCAATGATTTGCAAACTATGAAAGGACACTTTAGCTGCCTCTCCCTCACTCAGCGTATGCTTCAGTGAAAGCATGCCAGAGTTTGGGTTCAGTTCAAACAGATCAAGATCGTTCCCAGCTTTAATATAGTACCGTACTAGCTGCAGTTCGTCCGCATCTATGGCGGACGTCGTTGTTATCTGCTCTCCTACGCCGTGATCTCTTGGCACGGTCACTTCACAGTCTACATTTTCAAACAAGGGCTTGTTGTCATTCAGGTTATTCAGTGTTATGGTGACTGATGCCTCCACCTCTCTTCTGAAAGGGGATCCCCAATCTGAAGCCCTGACTTTAATATTGTAAATCCTGGGCATAAGCTCATAATCTAGGACCTCCGAGGTACTGATGACGCCAGAGAAATAGTCAATGACAAATGGCTGGGGACTGAGATTGGTGATACTGTAAGTCACATAGCCATTTTCCCCTCTGTCGAGATCAGTGGCCTTAACTGTGATCACACTGGTCCCTATGGGCACATTCTCATCAACGCTGGCCTTGTAAGATGTCTGCTGGAACTCAGGTGCATTGTTGTTTACATCAATCACATCAACGATGACTTTTGTTGTTGCTTTTTTGTCACTGGTGACCACATCTAGCTCAAACTGTGAGGAAGCATCAGCATTGATTGGACCTGCAGTGCTGATTAGGCCAGTATCTGGATTGATGGCAAATTTGCTCTTGTCGGATTTGTGTCTAAAAGCATATTTTAGATGTGGATACTTTGGCATAGCTGTTACCATAGTGACAGGTGTGTGAAGAGGTGCAAATTCGCTCAGATTGACTCTGTAAATGGCCTCATCAAAAATGGGAGGGCCCACTTTGAACTGTGCAGAAGCGACATGCACCAGTTTAGTAGATGAAAACTGGGGCGGGCTGCCTTTGTCCTTTGCCTGTAAAGTGAGGTTGTATCCAAAAGGCTGGCTGTCCCAGTCTACATCTTTCACCGCTTTGATTTTATACTCCTTGCTCCCAGGGCTGGTTCTTACAGCCTTGAACTGCTGAAGAGGGTCACCAGCCACGATGCTCAGCGATGCTATCTCTCCATTTGGTCCATGGTCGTTGTCCTCCACCGTCACAATGGCGTAGGTGGGGTCGTGGTCAGCATCAGAGGGGGCTAAGGTCACTGCAGTGATCACAGGAGCATGCTCATTAGCCTGCTCCACTCTCACTGTAAGCTTGGCCATGCTGCTGAAACCGCTGCTGCCGTACAGCTTCATGCCTCTGTCCACGGCAAGGATCTCCAACTCGTACAGCTTCGTCTCAGAGTAGTCGAGTTTGCTGGTCAGCGTCACCACGCCGCTCGTTGGATGAACCGCAAACATGTCCGTCCACTCTCTGAAGCTATAGTAGTACTCTCCATTCGTACCGATGTCTGCATCAGTTGCCGTGACCTTGGCCACACTGGAGCGTATGGCCGTGTTCTCTGGCAGAGAGATGCTGTAGGATGTTGGTGAGAAGAGAGGCCTCAGATCATTGGTGTCCAGTACCTGCACCTTAACTCTGGTGCGACACTCTAAATTAGTGCCCCTCTCTGAAGCTTTAACAGTCAGAATGTAGTGATCTTTAACCTCCCGGTTCAGAATGGCAGTGCTGCCTCCTTTGGTCCTTATCCGCAGAAAGCTGAAATCTCCCAGCAGGTAGTCCTCTGCTTTGAACAGGTTCTCATTGTCTCCAGAGATGATTTTGTACCGTATCTCCCACGTTGGGTCTGTGATGTAGATCCCCATCTTGGTGTGACTCTCTAAGTAAGTCTTAGCAGCAGAGTTCTCGTATATGGTGGCGTTGTAAACAGAGTGGGTGAATAGCATGGAGGCTGCCCTCACCATCCTTTGGTTCCCTGTGCAACCACAGAGGAGCTGCAGCAGCAGCACAAGCAGTGGAACCAAGTGCTTCCCCATTATCGTACCGTGATCTTCACAGAACCACCTAGGGAAAAAAAGACCATCAAATTTTAGTGTATGCAAACAATTAGTAGATGACAACTGCAATTAAACAACTAAAAAATAATAATAAATAAGCATTTGTTACTGTCACTCTCAGTGTGAGCAACCTGGGAAAACAGCCAAAATGTCACGACAGCTGATGGCCAGGCTAATAAACAGATAAATAGGTTCCATGTGGGGGAGAAAAAAAAAAGATGAAGCAGAGCAGGCAGTCAGGTGATGAGATCTGAAGCAGCACAGCTCCCATGTCTGCACAATGCCATATGCTAAGTACGTGCACTTCACAGCAGAGGAGCCTCATTTCTGCAAGAATCCTCTGAAGTAAAAGCTGAGGCAACATATAAACAGCAAAATGTTTCATTTCCTTGTTGAACCCAAAAAAATAATATATATGTTTACTCTTGTATAGAAATGCAATAAATTATATTTCTGCTCATCAGTTGGGAATTCAACATCTAATTCAATGAAAACATCACTACAACAGCAGGTCAGAAGCGATACTGGACTTTTCTTGCAGTTCTAATACAGGAAAAAAAATAACGCGCAGAGGTGACTCAAATATCAAAGTGCTCTTTATATTTTCATCCAAGTGCAATCAAGACTGAAACCAGAGAGAGATGACTGTGAAAGTGGTTGAAAATTGGAGATTCATGCGTTTACAGCCGCTTTACAACGTCTCCTGC
Source organism: Amphiprion ocellaris (assembly GCF_022539595.1). Classification (NCBI taxonomy): domain Eukaryota; kingdom Metazoa; phylum Chordata; class Actinopteri; family Pomacentridae; genus Amphiprion; species Amphiprion ocellaris. The sequence continues at coordinate 26,295,774 of NC_072769.1, read as the reverse complement.
TCTGCGTGGGAGTCCGTACAAAGACTCATAAAAAAAAAACGAGGCGCTGCGCAGGAGAGCTTTCTGCAATAACAACAAAAAAAGCTTCAGTATTTACCTTTGGCGTGTCCAAATGACCACAGCAGGGTTTCGATATTCGGGTTTTATGCGGGTTAATAAGTTACAGCCTGAAGCACCTTCAATCCCAAACTATAGCCTGCAGGTACAAAAGAACCGTCTGCTAGAGGGCGACCATTGTAGAAATTCAAACTTTAACTTGTGGCTTTTTTTTTTGGATACGTGCGCCAAAAACTAAATTGGGCTTTGGTTCCATTTATTCCTGTGCATCCTCTAACCTGAGAGCCACTGTTATTGTGGGGAAAAAAAGTTGCGGAAAATAAAGTTAGGTGCCTCGAGTCTGTTCCATTTCTAACCCCATCCCCCAACTAAGAGCCATTCACTTCTTGAAACGATGGCAGCCGAGCGCAAAGCTCAGATTTGCTTGAGGGGAGAGAAGAAAAAAAAAACACCTTTGCAACACAAAAAAAACGCTTAAACTGCTCCCAGAATGAACGCAGGTGATCGAAAAATTCTACTTTCTGGAGGCTAAACTTCTCCAAAGAGGCAGAGAAAGCGGCAGTAGCTGGTTTCTTTCGGCTCACAATAGCAGACCGAAGCGATCGCAACTTTTTTCCACGTTAGAGATGCCGACGTTAAACCGACGCTCACTCAGAGAAAAAAAAAACCAAAGGTAAATAAAAGGCGAGTCACGTACCTTTTTCTATCATTAATCTCATAGATTGGGAGGCTTTGGGTGTAGTTTGTGTAGTCCAAATCTCGGCATGGTAATCTACGTGGACTCGCTGTGTGCTCTCCGTTAGTCCATCTGCCAGCAGCCTCTCCGCTGCCTCACCGCTTCCCTGCTTTCTCTCCCACTCCGGAGCTGCCCGGTATCTCTCCGCGCTGCGCACGCCCGGATCTACTTCTCGGCTGGCAGCAGGAGGAAAAAAATCCTCTGAACCCTCATCCACTTTTATTATCATGTGCAATCATTCCAGACCAGGAAGGGCTTCAGGAGCTGCCACTTCACCCTTTAAGATTTTTATTACGATGCTGTTAATTAGTAAAACTTTCTACTTTTTAATCCACTTCCAATCACTCATGAGATGCGTAATGGGATTTTCAATATCTATCTATATATATATGTTCAGTGTTTCCTTCAGCTTTTCTTATCAGTACAATCATCTAAATTGTACTAACCTGCAACAATGGCCCTTGAAGGTGGAGCACTGCACACTGAGATAGCCTTACAAAGGATTAAAACCTTCCCACTAACCCAATGTTCACCCCTCCAGCTGCAGCCCACCACTTATCCAGCCCACCTTGACAGGTTATTTTTGCGCATGACCTCCCGGCTCGTAACAAAGCAACAATATCATTTCCAATTAGGTGCTCATTTACGCGGGCTCTGCTGAAAAATGACCCCCGAATTCACATCATAATTTTGTTGTCAGCGTAAAAATGTAAAAAAAAAAAACTCGTTTTGGAAATGAAGTCGCAGTTCAGGGCTTCCCTGATGATGATAAATAGTCTAATAACACTTGCAAATGCGCAGCTCCCCGCGCCAGTTGTTGCATTTTTGTGTGTTTTAACATCAATTTCTTGGGATGATTTTCTCATTATTATCATTCTATGATGTTATTGTTTTTCTAATATCCGGGATTAGGCTGACAGTAAAGTGGCCAGCAGTGCGTCCCGGGGGTCTGGGGTTTGGCATTAGAGCAGGGTGACTGATAGTGGGAGTGAATTCACCCCCCCACCCCACCACACACACACACACAGTCACATCATGATGCTTCCTCACACCAGAGCTGCACTACCTTCCCCTCTCGACGCGCTCACGGGAGTGTGGCTGCTATGCGATTGATGGCGCTGTCTCACTGCTCTTGCCCGGACTGCAGTGCTCCAGCTGGTGCGCCCGCAGAAAGCCTGTGCTTGCATGCAGCCTTGACAACTTGTCAACATGTCCTGCTCCTGTGTGTCTGTGTGTGGGTTGCGTGCGGAAAGCGTGCGTATTTGCGCATGTGGTTATTTTGGCACAAGTCGAACGAGAACGCTCACTTTTTCTTCTTTGAAAGACGCTTTGAGTTGATTCCAAAGTTTTAAAGAGTGGGTTAAAAAAATCAACTTGAAACAAAATCTTCTGATTTGATTCAACGCTACTCACCAGACCAGCTGGACGACCGCTGGCTGTCGCTCCAAACTTCCCCCTTCACATAAATCCTGGGGAAATATATTTCGTGTGCATCTCTCGGATGAGGGAGGCTTCTGTTCGTATGAATCCGTCACTTTGTTGCTCTTCTTCAGTCCCTCAGAGGTTCAGAGCTGCTTGGAGTCATCACACATGGTGGCTCGGTAGAGTAAAAGCTGAAGGCTACGCTCAGCCTCGCTCCTCTCCTCCACAACGGCTCAGGTGCAGAGTGGCATAGTGTTGCTGCCTTCAGGTGATGTCGGAAATATCGCAACCCCGATAGGAGCGCGCACGCAGACAAAAATAGTAAAGACACAGCAACGTCCGGATTTTCTTGCCTCCTGCTCTGTCCTTCGGAAAAGTAAGAGGACTGCTGGAAGTAGGGGGGCGGAGTGAGAGGAAGTCACATCAACAACTGATGGTGAAAGTGATGATTCTCAGGCTATTGTCAGATAAATCCCACTTAGCCTAATGAATCAATTAAAATTGTATGCTGCATATTTTTCTGCTGATGATTTTTTTTAACACAAGCATTTAAAAGATGTTGGCGCAGAGCTTCCATGCTTTATTTTCTGCACCAAATGCACTTGAAAGTCGCTGGAGAGTTTGAAAGTAGGGACATGAGATCTCCTTGAAGGCACCCAGGATTTCACCATGACACCCTTAGTCTGAGAAAAGGCTCAGACGTCACGGATGCCTTTCTCATTCCGTGCATGCACAGCTCAGTGTGACTCTGTTTATTCTGCACACAATGTAAGCAGCCGCCTCAAAGAAGCATCTCTTGGGTTTATTTTTCTTTAAAACTCATTCTGTTTATTAGTTGCGCTCCTATGACCTTAATGAAACCAGGCCCAACGTCTAGATTTAATGGTGATCAATGAATGCACTTCAGAGAGGCAAATGTCTTCACTGGGCTTCCTCGAACATGTGCTTAACAACTAAACTCGACACCGTGCTGTGAAGTGGCTGCCAAAAAATGCCAGAGCAGAGAGGGCTGCTGGAGCTCCGGCGTGAGAATCTCTGCCTAATGTCCATTCAGCACTGGCTCATTAAAGTCACATATGCCCACAGGCTGAGTAAACCAATGAGACCTATGGGCTTAGTGTGTGTGTGCATGTGCACGGGTGACAGAAGAGAAAGAGGGAAGCAGAGAAAAGATTGAGCGTTGGTGTCAGAGTGCAACTGTGTAATGTTTCATCTCTCTTCCCTCTGCTGGTCTCTCCCTCAGTTTTGTCCCAGACAATGTTAAGGTACCTGAAAATGCCCTTTTCTCTTTTAGCCTCCCCTCTGATCTGCCTGTAAAGCTTTAATTGAATTCAGGTCAGGTGATGCCCAGGGCTAGTTCCACTGCTTTGATCTCCACCAAGTGTTTGCAGTCCAGGCTGCTGGAGGTCAGCTCCTGGTGCCTTATGGACCTTATGGATGTGTATCGCTGGCAATGGGAAACGCTACTATGCCTGGAATAACCACTTAAACTGGACATCAGTACGCACTAGGGAGGGTATTATTCCTCTTTATAAAGGCGCTTCAGTGTGTTTACAAGCCCAGCAGAGAAGAGTTTTATTTGAATGCTGGAGGAGGGTTTGCAGTGGAGAAGGCAGGCACACCTCCTTTGACCTGCGTGTCAAGGAACTTGATTAAATCTCTCAACTGCTGGCAGATACGGTAAAAAAAAAAAAAAAAAAAAGAAGACAAATACAATGCAAGTGAAAAGATGTTACATGAAAGTATAGATATAAAAAAACAGAACTCAGGTGAAAATCCAGTGTTTTATTTTGTTAAAATGCATAAATGGTGTTTTTTTTTCTTTTTTTTAAAACGCCAGAAAATGTATTATGAGTGAAGAAAATATCATGAAATTATTATTGTTCTTTAATTTTAAAACTTCCCTTGTTTGATATGCGTGCTAATCTAGCTAATTATTAATTTAAGTCATTATAATTTTTACTTTTCATTTTAATTGACTGCTCTGCCGTGTCTTTTCTTAATTGCATGTTTTGACTGTCAAAGCACCTTGTGAACACTGTGCTTAAGGGTGCTATATAAATAAAGTTATTATGTAATTATTAATTATTCATTATTAAGTTATGTGACGATCGGCGTACGTTTGTCCTACCTTCTGTTAATCTGTCTGTGCGCAACATTACTCAAAAATGGAATAACCGATTTGGATGAAATTTTCAGGGAAGGTCAGAAATGACACAAGGACCACCTGACCACATTTTGGCAGTGATGCGGCTTGTTTTCTGGATCCACAGATTTGTTAAAGATTTCTGTATCATTGCGAGACAGCGGCACAGCGTCACTGTAACTATGACTACAAGTGAACACCACGTCAGCTGACTGCTGTCGATCACATGATTGCGATCCAACTACAAATTGACCACTGTGGACTAATCGGGACTTATCTGTCTGAAATCATACAATGACTGAGCAGCCTTGGTGGAGTTCTGCTCTCTCTGAGTGCTTTTCTTGTTCTCTCTGCATTTCTGACTTTTTGTAAATGGACACACATTTAGTTTTTAATTTCTCTGTGTATTAAATACAGACTGCATGTGATTGCAGATTATTCATTAATGCATCTTGGATGGGCCTGTGCTGGTAGAATTAGAAGCAGAATTAAAATAACTGGCCTAATATTGCTTCCTGTTACGTTGCCAAATTGTGATGCATTTTTGGATTGCATATGTAATGAGGTGATCACGTTCTCCAAGCTGCTTAGCTAACACTGCTGAGAAACTACATTTTGCATTATTGATTGTAGATTCTTTCTTTCTTTCTTTCTTTCTTTCTTTGACTCACATCTCTGTATCTCGAGCTCTACTGGAGTGAGAGGCAGCACAGTTCATTCAGTTTGCAGAATGCCGCACATCTTCTCCCATGTATCCCACTGCAGGCTCTTTCCCTTTGAAATCACACTAATCTGCTACAGATCGTCCTCGTGTTGCTGAGTGAAGTTAGGAGCAGGCGCCGACTGGCTTGCAGAGTGAGTTACCTCTCCTCTTCCTGTGACTAATGTCTTAAGCTGTAGGTTCGCTGCAACTTGAAACTGGATAGAGATCGGGAGAAGATACAGATGATTTGTAGTGTGCCTGCAGCAATAGAGCACCCAGGTATCTGTTTCTCCCACCACCCAATCGCTGTACAATCTGAATCCCGAGGCAGAGTTTAACTGTAAGAGAGATTAGAATAATTCAATATCCATCTTGCTGAAGTGTCCTCAAGTAAAGACAGTGACCCTCCTGGAGCTGGAGCCAGTGTTCTTAAGATCACCCTCTGTGTAACAAGAGACTGCATTATCGCACAATGACGACACTACACAAAGAGATTTCCGTAATGAGCTTTGTTCCGTTATACAATATACTTGGCACAATGTGAGGAGTGTTTTGAAAAATAACACAAGAAATTTATGGGAAATAATAATAATAAACAATTGACATTTCCCCTGAAGCTGGATACAAACCGCTGTGCTGTGAGAATAAAGTCTTCTGCTGCCTCAAGCAAAGCAGGAGATTATCTTGGCAAAGCCCCTTGGTTGTACAAGCTTCCGCAATTACCTAAAAAAATGACAAGAATATACTGTGCTATATCTGGAACGACCTGTTTGGAGAGTTAACATTATTGCATTATTTATTGGTGTTGTTGCTTTAGGAGAGCATGTAAGAGAAGCATAAAATGAATCGTGTGAAATAGATTAGTGGCCTTCTTTCCTCATGCAAGGCTATCGAAAAGAACCATCCTTGGGGAAATTACTAAGCCCGTTTTTTCCTGCTTGTGAACTTAACATCTGACTCACGCTGTGTTCTTTGTTATTCACTGGATCACAATCCAAAGACGAGGGCCGTCGCCAGAGGTGTCCCGGTGTGGATCAAAGTAGTGCCACTGTGATCCACCTGGGGACGCCTCTCAAACTGTATTAAAAACAGGCTGTTTGCCTTATTAGACCTGAGAACAAAGTCCACAGAGTCACCCAGGAACAGAAAGGCCACGGATGGTGATTTTATGCTTTCAGTAATTTACTGTGTTGTATTTTCTTTTGACAGTACGGAAAATGGGGACAAATTCTGCCATATAAAACTGCTGATTTACAATTAATATTTAAAGGAACACTTAAACATTCTGGGTGATAAATAGGAAGAGATTAACACCTGTGTAAGTCCGTCCTCATGCCATTAAAACAGCTTCTACCCATCAATTTATGGACAATGGTGTGAGTTATTTCAGTGCACACTGCAAGATGCTTAATCAAATTGGACTCTGTGGTCCTACCTCTTAGTCATCTACCTCAAGCCATTCCTGAGCAGTTTTGGCATTGTGGCGGGGTGCAGTGCTCTGCTGTTATCATGGGGTATGTGTGCTTGGTCTGCAGCAATGTTTAGCTGGTAATAGCATCCACACTGACACCAGGACCCCAGGTTTCCCAACAGAAAATTGCATAGTAGCAAGATGATCAATGTTGTGGTTGATCAGTGCATGAACTAAGCTATAACTGCTTAGCTTAACTGAGCGTAACACTTGAAACAGAGAAGTAGCCAGCCCGGTATTAGGTGAAAGTATCACAATCTGCCTTCCAGGACCTTTAAACTTGTCAAAATAACCAGCTATAACTTTTTTTTGTATAATTCATGCGAAAACCAGCATGTAAAGATGTTATGTCCTCTTATCTAACCCACAGACAGAGAATGAATCCCAAGATGTTGGAAACGCATATTCAAAACAAAAACAAAAGTGCAAGTTAGATGAGAAGATTGATACAACAGTTTATTGACAATAAACATATTTGTGTGATCTAAAATACTTTAGCCTAGCTAAGAATGCTGAGCGAACATATGCCATGGACACAACATAGTTAGTATTATTTTTTTTGGTCTTTTGTTGGCTTTATTTGACAGGTTAGTAGAGAGGCAGACAGGAAAGTAGGGAGAAGAATGGGGGGAGACCTGCAGCAAAGGGCCGTGAGGCAAAATTGAACCCAGACCCCTGCATTGGGGCCCATGCTTGTGGGTCGCCCACTCAACCAGTTGAGCTATCTGGGCGCCCATAGTTGGTATTATGTTATTTTCTACTCCAGTTTTCTTTCATTTTAACGTGCTGGAAAGACCGCATTACATACATCAACCGTAGGCCAACATCTATATATTCTTTGCATGCTCACATACGGCTGAGCACTGCTACCCTTGTTGTCACCACACGGACTGTATGTGCAGACACCAATTAAGGGCTGCATGTGGACAACTGCAGAGAGATCTGTAGGGGCTCTAGCGGACTTGGGCAGCTGATGAAAATCATGTCATGTGGACCATTACACACTTGTGGATGCAAAAACCATAACGCTGCCCAGACAGGGATATAGCTAGCCAGATTCTGTTTACTGATAGCAGAACCTGAGTACCAGCATCTATAAGGCTCTCTAATTAGCACCATTTAAGCATTATATATTACTATTGTTTAATCTGTACACAAACACACACATATACATGTTTGCAAGCATCACTGACATATGAATTTCATCTTCTCCCCAAGTCCATGAGACTGTACTGACTGCACATACTGCGAGCACAATGATTGTGCATGAGGCAGGAAAACTAATGGAGCTCATAGCAAATGCTCGTTATGAGGAGAGTCTGCACGAGGAGATTCTGCACCATCCACAACTTTATAATTCATCATGTAAAGAGTTGTAATTGAAGTAGTCACTGCCAGACATAGGAGGTGCTTTGATTTATTTTGCTTCATGCTTTCTATTGGCAGAGCCCAAACATGGTGGGTAGCTCTAAATTCTCCAGAAATCCTGTGCTAGGTCTGCCCACTCTGCTCATCACATTTCAGGAATAACTGCACTGACAGTCTGATCTGGAACCAGCTGATGTATCCTAAAAAAAGCACAAAGTCAAAAAAAGATAGCCTTTCAGAAACATCCATGGGACACCTGTGCATTCTTATGTATTCAATGTGAGGAGCAATGTGACCATCTGCATATCTACAACTACGTTTGTCAATTCATTGGATGTGAAGCCATTTATTGGCTAAAGAGTTTCTATTAGAATTTTCCATACATTTACCTTTATGGTAAACAATATTGTTGCCAATAACAGTTTTATATTTAACAGACAATATATGGTGCAGTGAAAAAAATATTTGCCCCTCTACAGTTTCTATTTTTGCATATTTCTCACACTTAAAAGTTCCAGAACATCAAACTAGTATTTATATTTATTGAATATTAGACAGAGATAGCCCACAAAACACAAACTGCAGTTTTTAAATGATGATTTATTGAAAACCTGTATCACCCCTGTGAAAAAATAATTGTTCCCCTTAGATCGAGGAGGGCACCTAGTTACTGGTTGGGCTACTTCATAATGCCAGGCAGGTTCTATTTAGTGATGTTTAAATTCAACAATCCTAGTAGTAATTGCATATAAATATGGCTGGTGAAACTAAACCCAACTGCCAAATGAATTTGATCATTTTGGTAGCTAAAGCGGCAATTACCTTCTCACATTTGGGAAGATAGACTGGGCATCATTTTTCCTTCAAAAAATAAAATCATCATCTAAAAACTGCATTTTAAAATTAGTTTGATGATCTGAAACATTTACGTATGCCAAATGTGCAAAAACAGAAGATTTCTGTAGGGGGGCAAATATTTTTTCGCGGCACTGTAAGGGTGGCATCACCAGACAATTGCAACTCTCAGTAAGAAAGCAAAAAAAAAAAAAGCTCAAATTGTAATATGTCCAACTATTCCATTAGGCTTGTCTGTGATAGTAGTTTGATTTGGTTTGCTTAATCATGAAGCCGTGATGTACTGGAAGACCTTTTCTCCCCTCAAAGCCCCTTAGATTCCTACCTCGAGAGAATCGACGCTCTGGTTTGCTGATTGAATGGCTAGCAGAGCAGATGGCTTGGGAAGATATCTTTGTAGAATACTAAACATATCATGACTGTTTACCATATGCAGGGCAGTCTTCGTGTGCAGCGTCAGTGCATGTGAGAAGCCAGACTAAAGTAGAATAAATGATGATGACATAGGGTAAAGTCATTTAATCTGCTTCTTACAGACCGACTCCCTGTTTCTGCAGTGCATATGTTGCTGTCACACATGAGCAGCACGCCAGCACACAGTGTTTGGTTAAAACATCTCTGAAGCAGACCTCCTCCTTCGAGAGGCCAGCTCTTTGATGTGATATAATATATAAAGGCAGTGGGGGGATAAACAGCAAATTGAACACAACACTCACTGATATTTTCAATGTGCTGTGTTCCACCAGTCATTTTTTCCCCCCTTGCTAAATCCTAATCCCACAGAAATTGTGTCGGGATTATACACAAAAGGCGCATTTTGGACATGGATTTGCATGGATGGATTAGTAAGGCCTTGTAATGGAGGCTCATATTGGTAGAGAAACCTCCATATTCTTGTTGTTGCACATTAAAACGATGCTGCGCTCCACTTCATGTTAACACACATTACTCATCTCCCACCCGGGGAGACCAGATAATTTTTCATTGCTAAAAAAGTCTGGAATTTATATGTATCAGCGAGAAACAGATGCCCAAGTCGGAAATATTCTGCTTCATAAGGGCAGTTTCACACATCAACAACAAGCCACTCAAAACAACAGACACCAAATGCTGTATGTTCATTTACAGCTTAGGGCTTCAGACAGTGATACAGAGGATTGGGAGTGCTTTGAACCCCCGAGGATGATGCTGCCTTTCACTGTCACCCTGCCCACATTTTCCCTTGAACAAACTGGTGCTCAAAAAACAGAAAATTGCAAATACAACAAAACTATTAAGTACTAGCTGTATTCATTCAGGCTCCACAAAACACAACCCCTCGCCTTTCAATCGCATCCTTTGTACAAAAACAAACCAGTTATACTGCCATAGCAGTCGTGTGTAATGCATTTACATATACATTTGCTTATCTAATAGGAACCATATCGGCAGTTCGGGAATAGCGCGAGGCCTTTATACTGTCTCCTAATCCTGAAATTTGGGGGATGTCAAATCACTCCTTGTAGTGTATAAAAAGACCTAAAAGAAGGAAAGTTTATCTCATTCTTGTTTCCTCCCATTTCGTAAACAAAAAAGAGAACATTTGTGTGACTAAGTCCTGGAATAATTTGTGTGCGTCTTTGGCACAGTCGCAGTCGTCATGGAGGATGGAAGCCTGGTTGTTGCCTGCAGACATTTTGAGTAATCACATCTGTGGCAAACAGGCAACCCACCATGTTCAGACCGTATCTTTTTTCACAGCAGGTACAAATTAAACAACTAATTATAGGTGTCCTGTTGCTGGAAACCTGTGAATTGGCAGTTCTCTGTCACGTACAAACCCTAAGCTGTGGGTCACTTTTACACTTTGAAATTAACCATTTGCTAACCCTCCTTAGGACTGGGACATCCTCTTAACCAATATGCGAAGGCTGGTTTTTGGATGTTGCTATTTCAGAGCCAGATCCTGAGTTAAACTTCAGCATGTCAGCCCAGTTGTTACCTTAGATAGCACTTGTTGAATATGGGCGCTATTGCAACATTAAAAAGAGCATAGATTCCAGCATCACCCCTTGGGTTGCATGCCCAAATATATTTTTCTTTAAAGTAGGCATCCAAACAGGTCTGAATCAGAAGGAAACAACACTTTTACCCTAATTATACTTCACTGTATATATCGATCAGCCAAAACCTTAAAACCACCTGCCAAAAACTGCGTCGGTCCCCTTTATGACATCAAAAATGCTTTGAACCATTGGGTCTGGACAAGAGGACCTCTCAGGGTGTCCTATGGGGTCTGGCACCAGGAATTTGGCAGTGGATCCTTTGGGTACTCTGGGAATCAGATTTGTTCCACTGTATCCTGTTGGTGCTTGATCAGAATGGGGTCTAGGAACTTTGGAGGTCAAATCAACATCTTGGGCGACTGTCATGTTCCTCAAGATGTTCCTGATTGTTTGATGTTTTTGCGATGTGGTGGGGTACATTTTCCTGCGGGGATAGGCTGGTGACATTTGGGATTTCTATTTGCATGAATGAGTTTGCTTGTTCTGGGACAATGTTTATTTGGGTGTCTAAGTCTAATCAATACAGATGCCAAAATCCATGGATTTCCAGCAGAACACCACAAAGTGCCAATATGATCAATGTTATTCACTTCACCAGTCAGTGGTTTTAATGTTGTGGCTGATCAGTGTATAATTCTAGAACTAACTCACCCGATCAACCACCTGATGAAAATAGAATCAGCTAGCGAGCCTGCAAATAATTGCCCTTTCCTCTAGCAAGGGTAGAACTGAGGTGTAGCAATAATAGCTAAATGGGGCAGATTTAGCAGCCTACCAAGGCCTGCGGTCATTTGGTTATTTTTACATTGTTGTTGATTTTCAGTGTGCCAAAATACTGTTTCATGGTTGCTTCTTGCTCCCAGGAATTACAGACATTCAGGGGGCATAAAAGATGCATTCTCACGGTGCATTATGTGCACAAAACTGAAAGTGTGAGATGGACATCGAATCTGCCTCTTCTCACAGCAGGAAAATAGCAAAGTGCTTTGGTGGCAAAAAATCTGCCCACAAGACATGTGCAGGGAGGAAGCCTTAACAGTGCTGTTATTGAAATAAGGCAATATGCTCCTCTGTGTGTGTGCTTCTGTGTGCAATGCTCATCTGCTTTAAAATGGCAACACTTTATATAAATGAACTGGCTCTAAGATATCCAGTTTAAGTGAACTGCATTTGTGTGTCTAAGTCCCTTCTGCAAGACCCAGAGCTGGAAATCAGTGCCAGGACAGAGATGCAAATCAGTGAAGCAGCAGGCAGAAAGTGGCATTCATCAATGTTTGATGGGCTTCTATCTTTCTTAGCGGCAGTCTGGCGAACTCACAACAGCACAGAGAGATTAGCAGGAGGCAAATATACACAGCTAAACAGCAGCACCGAGGGTCATTACCATGCCGCGGTTTGCCGAAATCAGTATTTCATTTAAGAGACACATTTGAGAGAAGAGAAACAAGAAGAAATCGTTCCATTTTCATCAACGTCTTCGAAACTCTGGTAGCTTATCAACTTCTCCTTGAGTGAAAGCCCTTTTTTGTTTTGTAACATCTGTCATTCATTTAAATATAATGGGGTGGAAAGTGTGTGCTTGCAGTGCTTACGGTTATTTTTAACGTCAGCTTCCATCAGTTTTCTCAAAGACTGATTTCATGTCCAATAATTGCTAAGATTTTGACACTTGTTGCAGAATAGACTTGTCACCATTGAAGAACATTTCAATCATGTCCTTAATTTGTTCAGTTGTTGAACATTTTTTTAAAGCTGCAAGTGGTAATTCTGCTTGGTAATGCTGGAGTGCAGGTAGCTGCACTCACTACTAAATCACTCTGTTTAAAATGATTCTTATCATCCTCATCATTATTTATTTATTGATTTGTTTTTATTCATTAAGAGTTGAAGCTTGAGTGGTGGCCATAATGATGATGATGTTTCGAAATGAGCAATGTTTTGTCCCAATTGGTGCAACGCATAGACATAGATAAAGATTCATTCAAAGGTGCAATATCTAAGAATTAGCTAAAATGATCAACAAAAGGAGCAGCATACTACCAGAAGGTCATGGTATTAGTTTCCACAACTATTGTAAAAAATAGGGAAAATGCACATTTCCTCCAAAAGGTCTTGGGTTCCCAAAACTCTGAGGAGCCAGTCAAGATAACACTGCTGCTTTAGCTCTGTGTTAGCAAGATCATATTATACCATAGCACTGTTTGAGGGCATTAGAAGCAGAGGGGTCTAACCCACAAAAAATCCAAACTGAGTTTTACATAATTTCTATAATATATCATTGTCTAGATTTTAGTGGAGAAGTGGTCTAACCCACAACCCAAACATAGTGTTACAGTGGCGCTTCAAATGTTTAGATGATTCTTGAAAACTTTGAACCCATTTTTGTCAAAAAGATAAGATAAAGATAAGATAAAGATAAAGTTCTTTATTTCTCCCCACTCCAGGGGAAATTTACATTGTTACAGCAGCTTATGTAACAGTAGACATAGTGATAAGAATAAAAGAATAATAGAACAATAGTAATAATATTTACAATATATACAAGGGTGACAGATGAGGGTAAAGTGGCTTAACAGAAAAAATAAAAATAAAGTTTAAAAGTGCAGAGATGTGCAGTGCAAGAATGTCAGTGCAGAAAGTAGGTTAGACCACTCTACTTTCAAACCCTTCATTTACAAAGTGTTTCTGTGCAGTTTCTATTGTCAGGAACTGCACTAAAGGTCCATTAGTACAGTGTAAAATTGCCTCATTTTGGTAAACAGCTATATGTTGAGCTAACTGAGGTAGTCTCATACAGTTTTTCTAACCGCTCTGAGCTGCATATCAGTAAATATCTACTTTAGCAAATATATTACCATGGTCAGTAACATTTTACAGTTAGCTGCCCTTTACACTTAATTCAATTTAATTTTATCTATATAGCACAGATTCACTACATATGTCATCTCAAAGCGCTTAGCATTCTAAGATACAGACCTTACAAATTACAAACAGAAAGCAGAAAACCCAACAATCCAAAGACGCCTTTAGATTCCTTATGCGTGATGGTGGGAAGGAACTAAAAAAAAAACCTGCAATAGGAAGGGGGAAAAAAACCTAAGTCAAAACCAGGAAGGCAGCTACCTAGTAGAAATGTTGTGAGTTCCGCATAAAATTTTATAGCTTGTCAAGAGCTGTCTGCAGCTATAGGAAGCAACACCAGACCAGTCCTGGTTTTTGGTTGCATTTCTTTGACTTCTTTTCTTTGCTGGCAATTCCTTCAACATGATTGAAAAGAAGTTCGAATACGTCCTCTGGGAGGTGCTAGTTTCTCTTCGGGTAGACCGGATGCTGCAGTGACTCACTATGGCCTCTTGAATGGTTTTATAAGCCGGTTAGCACGGTGACCTCACTGAATATCTTTGCAACACAATACATACATGGATTAGACACAACACTCAAATTTCCTGCCTAATAAAGACTAAGGTCCTCTCATGCTGCCAAAAAAAAAAACAAAACTACCAGACCCTCCTCTGTGAGAGTCCTATGGTGTCTGACAGCAAGGACACTGGCAGCAGATCCTTTGGTTGGGGCCTATGAGGACTGGACTTCAGACTGAGATCTGGGGAGTTTCAATGCTTGGTCAGCTCCATGGACTCTTGGTCGTGTTCCTTGAGCAGTTTTTGTGTGACATCTTGTTGGGTAGGATGCTGGTGGGTTTGATCAAGAATAACATTTAGGTAGGTGGTAGGTGTTAAAGTAATATAAATATGAATGCCAGGACCCAAGTTTCCCAACAAAACATTGCATTATTAATGAGATGATTCATGTTATACACTTTACTTGCCGGTGGCTATTCAGTTTCAATGACACAATATGCTACATAACATCAAATATGTCATTTCTTCACTTTCTGATGATAGCTTTAGGTAGTTTTAACAATACGTACACAGTCTATCTTTTAACAATGTATTAGTCTTAGGATTAGGATGAGAGCTTCTCACGTCTTTTGTCAAGATTATGTTCAGATCCAGTTGAGAGCGACAGCTGTTCATGTTTGGCATTGTAATACATTTTGTGTCGTATGCATCAGGAAATTAAGGATATTGTTGATCTGTGATGTCATGTGCAACTTTCTGAACAGATGTTTTGAAGCCGAGTCGGGTTTGATTTGCTTGCTGTCAACTTGGCAGTCAAATCCTGGAAATTCAAATTTGAGAAATGAGGAAAAGCAAACTACAAACAGCACAGCTGAGTGGGGCAGCGTGAGACACGAGTCCGTCAAAGCAAACACACTATCCATCCATCCATTATCTATACACCACTTAATCCTCACTAGGGTCGCGGGGGGGGCTGGACCTATCCCAGCTGACTCGGGTGAAGGCAGGGGACACCCTAGACAGGTCGCCAGTCTGTCGCAGGGCTACATATATAGACAAACAAGCACTCTCACATTCACACCTACGGGCAATTTAGAATAATCAATTAACCTCAGCATATTTTTGGACTGTGGGAGGAAGCCGGAGTACCCGGAGAAAACCCACGCATGTACAGGGAGAACATGCAAACTCCATGCAGAAAGATCCCGGGAAAGCCGGGACGCGAACCAGGGATCTTCTTGCTGCAAGGCGAAAGTGCTAACCACTACACCACTGTGCAGCCTGCAAACACACTATTGACATATTATTGTCAGAATCACCATGTTCGAAGTTAAATATGCTGAATTCGGACTGATTTAAATCTAAATGTGCGTTCATGCTTTGTATCCAGCATTCATTTATTCGCTTCACTATACATTTCAGTCCAAAGATGGAACAGGACCCGAGGCGTGCCGACTGAAAAGAAAATACAGCACAACGCAGGGTACCTTTACATGCCTATAGAACAATTTGATAGTCCTGAATTATTTATGTTTTCTTTTAGCTCCAGTTCCATAAAGGAAAAGACAAGATGAAAGGAAGAAGCAGACAGGGCGATAGAGAGGTGACAGTTGTTTTTGTGGAACTCTCAACTCAAAAGTCTGACCTGATCACCAAAAAAAAAAAAAAAAGACTAGAAAGCACTATAGACTTAAAAAGCATCACGTGGAAACTGCTGAAAGTACATTTGTTCCCTTCTGGCTGCCTTCCCTCTAACTGCAGTTATTAGCTATTTAGCAGACATTAGACGCCCTCGTTAGCTAATGACCTGCCACACACAGAACTGCTGCTGATTCAGCACGGCCGTCCAGCCAGAGCCAAGCTAAGTACTGCAGCACATAACACAGCTGTATGTGCAGGGGTCCAGTGCTGAAATAATACTAAGCTACTACAATTAAATGTCATTGTCTGTCTCTTCACTGGCAAAACGGAAAAGTTCGACGTCTGTTTTTTGCTTATCTTATAACAATCACCTCTCAAGTGCATGACCTTTTCTGAGAACGGGGATCAATACGGCTTGCCATGATGCTGCAAGCAAACCACTGTTTACCTTAGCGTATCTTTCACTCATTTAAAAGGTCAACAGACTCTGTTATTCTGATAGGGCGAGAACCCTGCCCTTTCCTTTTTGGATTGATCTGAAGGTTCCTGCAAAATGGACTATACTCGTTTCTGCTATCCATCTTATCTCTGTGTTGTTTGGTATGTATGACCGTGTGTGTGTGTGTGTGTGTGTGTGAGTGATAAGAGAGCATGTACAGGGCATGTGTGTGCTCAGGAGTTTGGTACAGTTCATGTATTGTAACACTCTTCAAAGAGACGGGTGAAAAACACTGTTTTATCATCAAGCAGGTTCGGCTGCCCTTTGAAGGTCTAACGAATATTTCTTGCAGCCGTGGCCCCTCTTTTGGGTCTGTGTGCAAAACACTACAGAGGCAGTTGCTGTGGGGGAAGTAGCAACAGCGGCAGCTATTGAAGTTTGGGAAGAATGAAGACTGAGGATTAGGCCGTTCAAACATCGTTGTCCTGTGCAAGCCTTGATATGACTGCACCTGGGAACAGGCTGTTCTGTACAGCGACACTTTCCCAGAGTGAAGGAGCAGCACTGTCAGGGCAACAAAACAGGCTCACAGGAGTTGGAGAAATGAACTCAGACCATGAAATGTACTCAAAGTGTGTAAAGATGTCACAAAGAAATGGTTTCAAGAATTAGGGGCAATATTTTTTTTAACCTTTTTTCTTCACTTCAGAACATTCTAAGGTCTGACAAAAATGATAACTTCTCTCTGTTTTCTCACAAAGGAAAACCTCTTTGCAAGAACGCAAACTTATATATAAACCGTCAGTCACTCTGACCTCTGCAGGTTTACTTTCTACTGCTCAAACTTTTGCTTCACTCAGGTGCACTGCTGCTGTGTAATCCTGTTGCCATTAGCAAAAATAACTCTGTCATTTCTCTTGCACAGGGAAGGTGAGCATTTTAAGAAATTGCACTCATTTCCTGAAAATTGCCAGAGACCAGCCTGGCCTTTGTAATGTCAAGAAGCTGAGCAAGGTGTCAGAAAGGATTCAGGGCAGTTAAAATGCGTTTATATCACACATTGCTGTAGGAAGTGTTCAACACAGATATGTAATAGAGAGCAAATTTATTGGTGGAGAATGTGAGAATAAGTGTCAGCTTTGATCAGTGCCGGCCGAGTTAAATGAAAAACATTATCAGTTCCTCATCACACGTTATTCTTCTATATTGCTGCACGAATTCTTCAACAGAAGAAGCAATTATGATATAAATTATCAAATGTTACTCAGCTGTTACTCCATCAAACGTCTTCAAAGTCTCCACAAACCCCACATGCTCCTTTACTTAATAGTTTAATAAGAGATGTTTACTCACATGGTGGCAGACTGCATGTGTGTAAAGCTAGTTTTTTACAATTTTCGACTTCCTAGGCACATTTTTTATTGCTTTTAGAAAATGAAAACTCCAAAACGCTTTCAAATGAACTCTGTACTTGCTATAAGACTGCAGTAATCTGTAATAATCATACTGGAATACAATCTTAAATAGTGCTTTAATATGTGAAGTGTACAAAGAGGAGGCACGTTAAGTATATTAGATTTTAAAGGTCCACAACAATTCCAGGATATATATTGTGGTGCAAATTCTTCAACAGAAGAAGCAGTTATGATATAAATTATTAAATGTTACTCAGCTGGCTCCTGAAAAAGTTCCATCAAACATCTTCAAAGTCTCCACAAACCCCCACATGGTCCTTTATTTAATACAGGTAGCAAGAGTTGTTTACTGACCATCAGTAACTCACATTTGCTTCACTCTTTTGGATGAGTCCATGCATGTAAAGCTAATTTTTTTTTTTTTTTTTTTTTTTTTTTTAACAATTTTTGACTTCCGAATCACTTTTTCTTTTATTGGTTTTAGTAAATGCAAACTCCACTATTGTGATTAGTAACTTTAATGTAATTACTGAATTTCAAATAAACTCTCCACTTGCTATAAAACTGCAGTAATCTGTAATAATCGTACTGTAATACAATCCTAAATAATGCATTAATACGAATATGCAGAGACGAGCTATGTATATTACATTTTAAAGGCCCACAATTATTCTAGTAGCAGTTAAACGTACATTAAACAGCATTATGATTTTACATTCAGAATGGCTTTAAATGACAAACACAACTTGAATTACATTCATTGCATTCACAGATTCGACATATCTAGTACTCTTAATAAAATAAAAAGGTGAATGTCAAACTGTGTTCATGGGAGACTAAAAGAAACCGCAAGGAAACAAAAAACCGAAATGATCAGATATTCATATATTACGATCAGGGAGCATTCCAGCTGAGAGAGAAAAGGATAAAGTACCACAAGTACAATTGACAGACTGCTGTGACTAATGTCAAGGAGAGCTTTCATCTACTATTTTAAGCTTGCAGCATATTTCAGAGGAATAAATTGCATCTACTTCTGAGTCCTGAAATGATAAGTGTAGTCTGCCCATTTTCCACCTCAAAGGGTTCCCGTATAGATGGGCTTTGTCAAAACTCCTGTTAGATATTTAATGATACAACACATACAATATGCTATTATATGCTGGAACACAAACACACGAGCCGGCGGAACAGACTGAGTTCTCCCCAGAGAGTCAATAAGTCTGCATGCTCAGTCGCTGAGCATAATTGATGAAGTGCTGCTGTACTTGTGGATTTAAAAGTTTGATATGGAGCTCCTTACTGTTCCCTGAATTAAAATGCTGTTATGCACTCAACCCCCACTTTATGTTTCTGTCAAGGTAAAAAAGAACAAAAAACCATACACATATCTTTTTCTTCCTTTTCTTGGCAGCTGGAAATAACATGGGGGATATTCCGTCACTTGTCTCATTTTCTTGGTATGGCCCAAGTTCTTCACAGGCAGGAAAATGCCAATAGGAGAATATTGAACCAGATAACACACTATGACAGTGTTGCTTTAGTGAGGTGTCAGTGACATTACAGAAGATTGCTCCTGAAAGTGGAAAATCCAATCAGGCTGTGACTCTCCGTGGAGCTGAAGGGCCACAGACTACAGAATGATTCATTCAAATTCTTTGATCAGTCCAAGTATCTCCCAACTCCTCTGGGACTGAAGACAAACCGAGGAGAGGGAGACGAGGAGTCGTCGCTATGCTCGGATAATGTGGTGAGAATGTAATGCGGTGCAGTGCTGAATCACTGCTAGGAAACTGTCAGAATGAACAAATGGGTTTTATTACATTTACATGGTCATTTGTACACAACACAGTACTGTCTGAGTGCTCAGCCTCAAGGAGTAATAATAACCCTACCCCTTAAAATAAATGAAAATCCATCTTTTTGTTAGAGGTATGAAAAACCGTCAGTATAAGGTTAATATATTAATAATGAATACTATGACTATTTTATCATAAGCAGTAAAGAAATCATGAAAATTGCAGTGTCTTCTCAGGAATTAAAGTGAATATTGTACTCTTTCCTTTCATCTCATTTCATCACAACCTGACAATGCAGAGAAAACCGGGCGGACGGACATGGCTGATTCCGGAGAATCCAAAAATACATTAGATTGGACAGAAATATTTTACACGAGTGCAGGGGTGACCCGGGATGTTATTATCATCATCGGTCATTTAGTTCCAAGCTGAAAATTGCCCTTGGCTAGTGAGACATGCAGTCCAATCTTCAACCTTTTAAAGGCTCTGGCATTTTTATGCCCTCGGTCTTTTTTCATTGTGTGAATGGCCGGGGCTCGAGCATCAAGGCATGTCATTAAAGCACATGAGCACATGACCAAGGCTTGCGGGTTCACGGCAAGAAACACAATATATTTATACATTTATTCATTTCGCAGATGCTGACGTGGTGACCCATAAGTCAAGGGGAGGGCAACGCTTCTGCAGTGACATCTGGGCATTATGCTCAGCCATATGCTGTTATGGTTCTTTTATTTGAGTTCCTTGCAAAAGATAACATATTTGATTTGGGGATTGATAATAACATGAATAGTAATAATAATAATTTCTTAAGCCGTATTTATTAAAATGAGAGATAAACCAGGCAGAGGTCTGGTAATGTAATAGTGATGTCACTTATTTCTACACATCCTCAGACGTTTTTCATGTGATAAAGTGACGCCACTTCAGTCTATTTTAGGCTTCATGTGGTCACAAAAGGTTTTCCACAACGATTTCACATACGTTCTCTGATGTATAAGCTCAGTAAAGTTCAGCTGCAAGATTTCTGTCATGGCTGATTTGGAAAACAGAACACGTGGTCACCATTTGTGGCAGCAAGTGTGTTGTAAAGGCCAGTTCATTCGCTCAATACTACAACGTTACATACAATGTTACATACACTACTGTTCAAAAGTATGGGGTAATCCAGACAATTTCATGTCTTCCATGTAAACTCACACTTTTATTCATGTGCTAACATAATTGCACAAGAGTTTTCTAATCATCAATTAGCCTTTCAACACCATTAGCTAACACAATGTAGCATTAGAACACGGGGGTGATGGTTGCTGAAAATGTTCCTCTGTAACCCTATGGAGATATTCCATTAAAAATCAGCCGTTTCCAGATAGAAAAGTCATTTACCACATTAACAATGTCTAGACCAGGAGTGTTTAACATGCAGCCCATGGGCCAAAACCGGCCTGGTGGGGTACAATCTAGCCCACGGGACGATTTTATAAAGTGTAAAAGTTACACAGAAGTCATTAACTGCAATTTGTAAATTTGTAAAACTGTAAATTTAAAATACTTTCCAGACCCTGACAACTTGTTTTGATCATGAAGTAAAATACCTCATTGCTCATTGTTCTTTTGTCATATTTGTGTCATCATTTTTGTAATATTTTGTCTTGTTTTTGCTGTTTTTTGTCTTTTTTTGTCTGACTTGTTTTGATCATAAAGTAAAATGCTATATTGTTCAGTTCCAGATAGCTGTGACTAAATGTTTTGTGCCTTTGTAGATACTGTTACTGTAGAAACTGCTTTTCTTTTAAAAATAAGGACCTTTCTAAGTGACCCTAAATTTTTGAAGAGTAGCGTTGTATGTAAGGAAAAGATTTAGTGTGTCCAAATAAATACTATGTCAAATGCAGAATGCCAGAGCCACTGAGAAGGAAGATGACAGTTCATTTTGCACAACAGAAAGCGACAGATCAATGAGCAAAGTTGCTATTGTACAAATACCGCATGCACCAGTCTGCTCTTTGTAAAGCTGACTGCAGGACATACAAAAAAAGTGTGTGTGCGTGTATATATATATATATATATATATATATATATATATATATATATATACACACACATATATATATATATATATATATATATATATATATATATATATATATATACATATATATATGTGTGTGTATATATATGTGTGTGTGTGTATATATGTATGTATGTATGTATGTATAGAAGCACGTCCACTGTTTTGAGTCCGCAGCTGTCAGAGGAATGGATGCAGAAACCCCAAATTAATTAGCCTTATTAGGACAAGAAGCTATTTGTGAGTGGCTTCTTCAGTATTGAGGAGGTCAATCAATCATTTTCCATCATCATAGTAATAATAATAATATCTGCCAAAACATGCAGGAAGTGACGATGACTTGTTTTGTAGTTGGATTTCTGATTGACAACAATTATTAGTGCTCAGTGAGGAATTGCCGTGTGATTTTTGTGAGCATTTCAGAATAGAAACCACTACTTGTGTTTCAAGGAGAACAACTGTATAATGTTAGGAGCAGCAGCAGTGTGGAATATTTTGTTTGGAATACAGATGTTGCAGATAAAACTACGGACTGTAATGCTGCATGACATGCATGTGTCACGGCTTGTGCATTCCTTCCTGAGACACAGTTGGAATCCAGAATAGGAATGGCTTCAAATAGAAAAAAGAATTACAAAATGTGAATACATTTAAATGGGTTTTAACCATAAATAATGCAAAAAAAAAAAGGAGTTTGGATTGCAACCTTATCCACCATTACATCATAGATCACCTGGTGAGTTTATATTTATGTGGAACAAAGGTGAAAAATGTCCTTAAACCTTAATCTAGTTGGGCCCAATCCATTTATCTGTCAACTGACTACTATTATGAAAAAATATAGCAACCTATAAAGGTGAAGTCATGGGATGTTCCATCAGTAATAAACTGCGGTAGCCCTCTGGCCTAAACGAGTAATGTGAAATCTTGATACACACCTAATGCGCCTTTTTCCACAAACTATTTATCTGTCGAGGTTGATCAAGATTAGATCTGCAAACTGTCTGAGCTTTATCTGGCGAGTAAAAAATCTAACAATTAGAGTCTCCCATTCAGCCATATCGATGATAAGAATCGGAAATTACAACTTCCCATTTCCACTCAGACAAGAAAAATGATGTTTGCTCAAAGCAGAAAATTGCCACAGCATTTGGTGACAATTACAATGTCACCCACGACTTATATATTTTTCCTGTATTGACCACATCTGTGAACAAAAAGGTACACACTTCATTTTATTCTTAAGATGGCGCCTCCACCATAAATCTTTGTCAGGCTTTTATTTTCTATCGATCCCTTAAGTTGCTAAGAAGCATTTTTGGTGCTCGCAGTGGAAAGAGACAAATGAACTGAATTGATTTTCTGAATTACAATTTGGTATTTATCTTGGGAAGCTGAAGTGCCATATCCGCAGTATTCAGTGTCCGCTTTGGTGGCCCTAAACTAACCAGCTTGTATGTTCTTTAGTTTGATAGAATGCAAAGGTTCCTATTAGTGGTGGGACGCAATTAAAAAGAAATGTATCTAATTAATTAGAGGCTTTGTATTTCATGAATTGTGATTAATCGCATTTTTGTCAAATAGCAATATTTGACACGAAAAGAAAAGTTTTTTGAATTCAAATAAATTTTTGTTGACAGATGAATCAATAAATAGACATATACATGTTTAGAAATTTGAATTTATAAAAAATTTAAAATGGGACATATAGAAAAAAGTGATTTTGGTGATTTAAAGCCTGGATTTAGTTTGGTTTTCCCACTGTATGCCATATAACATAAGCAGTTCAAGGACCTTCAGAAAGTTGAAAATCCATATATTCATTCTGTTTTCATAGTTTCTGAGTCTGGTGGCATTTTGATGGTTATTTTTTTTTTTTTGGAATATGCATTTTTAGTTTATGAAAAACATATATATGTATATATATATATATATGTATATATATATATATATATATATATATATATATATATATATATATATATATATATATATATATATATATATATATATATATATAGTAAACTAAAAGTTTATAATTAAGTGACTAAAAGACAGACAGACAAACCAACGCCAATCATCATATAACTCCACCGAGGGTATGCCTACCTGGCGGAGTAATAATTTAAAAAACAAAAATGTTTAGGTTATATTTATCTGCATTTTTCCATCTGTTTACTACATTTACAGATAACTGCAAACTCAAAGTGCATTTATTTATATATATATATATATATATATATATATATATATATATATATATATATATATATATATATATATATATATATATATACATACATATATTAGCAAAATGTTTTGCATTGAGGTGATACCGTTGGCTTGAAGTGCTGCAGTGATAAGAAAACTCTTTGTTGCACAATTACATCACAATCATGCTTTTATTCAAGCTGCCGTTGGGAAGATTTTTAAAAGAAAACTTTATGCCCAACAAGCTCAATGTGGTCTCGTCTTCCTTCAATATTCAGCAAACTTTCTTGCGCTAGAAATTAGGGAACTGAGAAAGGCGCAATTAAATGTGTTATTTTTTTAACATGTTATTTTTTCTGTAATTAATTGAAACCAACACATTCAGTTCTTGTATGAACTTACAATGCAAACAGTCCACAAAGAAATACCTACACAGACACAATAATGCATTATTTATTTAATTCTACTTAATAATTGCCCCAAAGAGTAACTCTTCTTTCTGCACCATGTAGCTGTATAACCATATCCATCCACCTTGCGGTTATCAGAGCTTGTTTTGATGAAAACAACTGCCTGCTCCTGCTGGAAATGGGCTTGATGAGAACACTGTGACCCAGCCTCACCTTAAAAGCAAAACATTGAGCTTGAAGAGGCAAAAAGCTGCATAAAGCTGCACAGCTGAGTGATTTTACTTTTCATCATTAACCTCTTTCACAAATGTGATCCAGAGTTAATATGAAATACATTGATTCATTGAGCTTCAAATGATGACATAAAAAAGGAGAGAGAAAAGAACATGTGCTATTTGTTCAGCTCTCTGGAGGCCATTGCACTCTAAGCTAGCACTCTGTTTGCTAATGCCTCGATGTTTAATGATCAAAGATGGACTGGGATGTTTCCTTTTTTTTCCTGTCATCGCATTCAGTTCATTAAGCTTCCACTCCAACCAAATGTAAATGTTCTTTAGTCAAGGCAGCAGACCACCCAATCTGGCCCCTGGGTGGATTTATGACAGCTCCCCCCTCCACCCCCAAGCTTCCGAGCAGTTGTACCCCGAGGTGACAGGCACGTCACCATTATTTACCCTCATGCCACCACCCGCAGAATCAGCAACTGGCCCAAAGGTCAGCAGGCCGTGTCTGTCTGCGCCTCAGCCACCAGACGCTCACTCTTTTCTCAGCGCCACACCGACACTCCGGGGAAATCTGATCCCCCCACAGCTGCAGCTACCAGAATCCACAAGTACAGATTCTGTGCAGTCCCACGGCACACTGGTGGCAATGACAAATAGACCTAATTAATTAACAATTCATTCTAATGTGATCTCTGCTCTCTGAATCCCTTGATCAGCGGCTTTAATCTATCCTATGGAGGATACAGTGACATCAGCTCTCTTGGCTTATTAGCTACCATTTACAAGTGAGCCATTAGCAAAAAAATACTGATAGGATTTGTTATAGATTTAGAGAGGAACAGTGTCCTGCATTCAAAATAGCAGAAAAAAGAGTGGCCATATGTGGTAACTCCACCTCTACTATGACTATCAGTAATTCTCTTGCATTGTTTATTTGTATACATATGTTGCATTCATTCGTTCCATTCATTTATGCATATTTTTCTATTTTATGTTGTATGGAGATTTTATACTTTGAACACTAGATATTTGCAATTCATTTTGCATATATATTACATAAAAGATCCTCTAGATATTTGCACCACATATTTTCTCTAATGTATATTTTGCACATTACTTATTGCAAATATGTTTGTTCCCTACGTTTTAGTAAACAGTGACTAGTTTGCTATCTGACCGTTCCAGCAGCACGGTGTTTTTTAAATGTTTCTGAGTACATGTTTACATGTTCATCTATGTTTTTTGCTTTATCCATTGCTTGTTTTTTTGTGTCTTGTTTCTTAGTGTCTTTGTCTTTTTTGTTTTTTTCTACCGTGCCTTGCATGTTTGCATCGAAGTCTGAGAGAAACGGCATTTTAATCCAGTCTATGTCATGTACATATGGCAGAATTGACAATAAAGTTGACTGTGACTTTGACTTTATGTTCAGTGTCAGATCTATTTATCTTTCCTTTCCGTTGACAGCTAGAAATGTGAAGCAACTGTTTCAAAATAAGTGTTTTTTCTTGATCTCATTTTTGTAAGCTATGCATTTCTGCTAAAATTAAATGCTTCGCTAATGAAGGGGGATGGGGGTTACTAAAGGGTCAGTTCTGTGTGTGATCTACAGAAAAAATGTTTTAGAAGCACCGTAGCTGTAAAACTACATGTAATCTGACTCCACGCATGTCATACTGAGACATGGGAAGTGTTCTACTGCACTACATGCTGGAGTTTCCCCTCTGTATGAATGAAGATGCAAAATCCACGTTTGACCTCCTTGCACCGATAAATCAGAAAATGTACGCCTTTTTGCGTGTCGGCATGTTTACATGTATGTGAGGTTTTAACTTTATCCTCCTTATGCAAATGAGAACTCATGGCAAAATTGGGTTCAAGAGATAAAAGGATAGTGGAGGGTCATAAGTAGATTACTGCACAAACAGACAGATAAACTAAAGATACTGCTGAGCTAAATGCAAAAATACGCCTCACAGAATGTGTTTAGATGCCGTTTGTAACAAGTCTTCAAAGCAAAGCTGACACCACACTGAAAAAACATTAAAAGACTTGTGGTAAGATAGTGAAAAAGACACATTTTCCCATCTATAGAATGTTGTTCGCCTCATAAATAAGGCTACGTTTTGCTCACATGTATCACCTACAAGCCTGCAGGGAGTGTGAAACTGCAAGACAGCTGTTCGGTATGTGTGATGTCCGTATTTGTATGCGTGGAGCCGGTCGGTGGTGTGACACACACTGGGAGCTATAGGAGAGAAAATGAAGCATTGGCCATTGGTACCTCCCACGTAAAAGCTGTATTACACTATGATATGGGAAGGGCAGTTTTGTTACAGCCCACTGCACTTGATTACAGCTGTAACTGTGCTGCTCACTGTTGCCTACATATGTATGTGATTACTATCATCTCACACCCTACTGTTATACTTTTATCAGCTGGGCACTCTAACCGCTCGCCTGATTCCAAATCTGGACTTTAGCTCCAGGCCATCATTTTACATTGTAGCTTTATGGGTCCGGTCTTAAAATGGGGCGCGGAGAGAGGAAAATTGGCCTTGGTGTTTTATACCTCGAGGCAGGTAGCCGCTATTGCAGAGTAAAAGATACTGGTGAAGGAGGATGATGTGCAAAATGGGCGGATTTTAAATCTGAGCAGTCATAATCACACTGGAGCGTGCCCCACGGCCAGAGTATCGATCACAACTTCACACTAAGTATGCGTAAACAATCTCACTAATGGATGCTATGGGACTTTGTAGGTTTTTCACTGTTTATATTTTTTTGAAGAAAAATGAAAACTTTTGTGACCATGAAACGGAGCACACTCCCGCCAAGGCTGTACAACCTTCTGAATTTATTATCGCCATCAGAGAATCTGATTTGCAAGAAAAATGTAGTTCTGGACGACCGTGAGGCCGAAACCAAAACAAGCGGTTGTTGTAGCTGGACGTAGCATGGAGATTTTTTGCCCAGTATGTGGCATCAAGCCCCAAAACCCACTGAAAACCAGGAAAACGTATATTAATATGTTATTTTACTGCAATTTCCCCCCCAAAAATGTGCCACTGTAGCTTTCAGCAAATGTTACACAAATTACTGCAAATGATGCATGAATGATTTTCAACAACGGATGAACGTACACTGGTAATTATTTACAGCACCATGAGGCTGTATGTGGCACTGAGTTAACATAAACTACAGAATAGTGTCCACTGCAATTCAGAAACATGCCACCCAGTGCAACAGTGGGCCTCATTATTGTGTTTTGGGAGCTCTATGGCACAGGGGAATAAGATCTGCCAGGCTTTGGCGACCCAAATAATACTTGTCAGTAAAGTCAATTTATTGTTGGCTCAGTGCTTTTAATGAGATTTTTTTTTTTTTTTTTCTGTTATACAGACTGGGAGCTGAAACTTGGCATTAAAAAGCCAGAGTGACAGAGATGGGATTGATGGCTCTTTGAAGGAAGCCAGATCTTGAGGAGCCGTTGAAAAGACTGGCTTGTTGTTATATTAATTTATTTTTCAGAAGTCAGCCAGGGTTAATTTGTTTTTATGAAAGAAACAATCACTGGAAGCAGTTATAAGATATGATATGGATCAGAATAATTCAAACTTACACATCCCACCAATAGATACTGTAGTGAGTTTTATTTATATTTTTATATACATATATCCATTCTATTCTTATTTATTATTTTAAGACTTTTTTTCTGTATTGTTAAAATGTTTTGTATGTTTTCATTGTTTTTGTTGTTGTTTATAAATATAAATCTATGATACATGGCAGTGTAAGTTGTTTGTTGACCCGAACTTGTTAAGAGATGTTTTTCTGAAAAATATTGCTTTGTGCTCTACAAAAGTGCATCCAAATGCTGCTGCTTTTCCTTTGGCTCATTTTATGTTTTTTCTTTCCCGTTGCTAATATCTCCTCCTCCCTGATAAAGCGCTAAATGTGGCTCCACTCCAGTTTCCAGTCAGTCGGACTCAAGCAGCACTCAAGGTACGTGTCCACAGGATCCAGCAATTTCCCGCATCCCATTCACTGTCTGTGTGAAACGCACCGCGTTGTATGCTGGTTCCGTTGTGGTGTGTTTTGAGCTGTGATTCGCTGCATCTACCTGGAGCGGGCCACAGCTCATTGCATAAAGTAGACTCGACTTAAACTTTATGCAAATTCAATGCAGAGTGCAGAGGTCCAACACATTGCAAAACTTTTGTCAAATGTCTAAACTAGCTGTCGTAGAACTAAAACGAGGACAGATTGCACAAGGTATTTCTTGCCTCAAATGCTTTCAGAAATACTTTTCTGAAATATTTTTCATGAAGGTGTTTTCGAAATTAAAGTTTGCAGCCGAGCCGCCATGCTGGTCCGACGCAAGCGCTGTCATGTGACCACCTAGTGGCCCGCTTGTGACCGCCCACCAAGCGGCGATTTTCAGATGCGGCAGGAAAAACTGATCCAGTGGACACGTAGCTTCACACTCATCCTCTTCTAAGTTAGCTGCATATATAGCTGCGTTCACGTGAATGGACTTGCTGTGGACAACTCAAACTTGGAGATGTCATTAGTCATTTGCATGAAGGCAGCATGGACAACTCAGACTCATGGGGCACACACATGAAGAAAGTCTGGGCAATTTGCACATATGAACAGCTTGCAACTGCGAATCGGTTCTCATCATTCACTTAAAAGAGCCGTTCAAACAACTGACTCGTTCGTGAACGTCACATTTCTACAGAGTGAGTTGCTACTAAAGTTTGTTTTTTATTTTACTGAAAAAGTGAGACGATGGCAGAAACATGTTCTTTCATCTTGTTATCCCAAATCAGGAGGTTACACATGTGAAAGAGTACAACATTTGACCTAAAGTACAAATTATTTTCAGTGCTTCCAACTGCCATGATCGCAAGATCGGAATATCAAGGAAATCAAAGAGATGTGTATGTTGCAGTCACAAATATCCAGTGAATCATGCCTCTCTCCGAGCCGTGGAGATCACAGAATCGTGGCTGTAAGGCACAACATCAAAGGACAGTCCTAACGCATGAGATGACAGTTTGGAGATACACAAACGGGGCTTGATGTCTGTAATTCAGCCCCAGAACTGGCCGGCAGCCTTGGAAGATTCAGAATACTTAGTTGCTGTTATTAGTATAACTGTGTGTTTACTGTTTGTAGCTGCACATCTGGAAAATAATAATTTTATCCAAAGAATGAAAAACAACTAAATGTAAATTTTGCAGGGCAGCATGAAATAGGGCGCAAATTTGTTTAAAGAGCTGCTTTTTGGCAACAATTTTCAAAACTATCCAATTTCCTTTTGTAAAGCAGCCAATTAGGAGGATGTGACTCATGCATTGTTGCTTTTCAGCACAGAACCGTGTGCTTTTTTCCTCTCTCGCACGCACGCGCACACACACAGACACACAGACACACAGACACACAGACACACACACACACACACACACACACACACACACACACACACACACACACACACACACACACACACACACACACACACACACACACACACACACACAGAGCAGCAACACACACATTTTAAACCATAAAATTTAGGACACCTGAGACTTGTGCAGTGAAATCTCCTCTGACAATATACTATAAATCTGTACCTATTACCATATTGAACTAAAATCTATGATATAATCTCAGAATCCATGCATCACACACACACACACACACACACACACATGCTCATGAACACACACAAATAAACACACGCACATACACAAATCCCAGGAGCTATTGTGGCAGCGAGCAGCTGGCGTGGCGTGTCGGTTTGCGTTTGCAGCAAAGGAGTGCGAAAAACAATCAGAGGTCATTGCCGGTGACCTCCTTGCATCTCTACTTCCACTGGACCATTAAGCACACTGCATCCACACGCACTAGTTAATGTGATGCATTAGACAAAACACACACTTGCATTTCCCACAAGTAATTCAAAGGCTCGACTCCAAAAACGCTCCATAAATCCATGCTGGAAATTGCACGAGATTCTTCTGTTTATTTCTCTTTTTGAATGATGGTTTTAGCTCAAACGTGAATACTGCAACAAAAAGCTCAAGTGGGTTGCTGGGATAAAACATCTCTATATTACGCAGAACTGTGTGAGCATATCCATTAAAAATAATGAGATCAGAAAAAGTGTGTGCGGCCACCCTCTCCGAGCTGGTAAGTTGTTTTGTTCACATTTTTTGCGGCGTGTCTTAGCGCCGGAATCACACAGCTTCGCTCTGTGTGCTGAGACTTCATCCTCGGAGACTCATCTTCATCCTGCCTGTAAGCTTAGTTAGCTGCATAATCACTTGTTTGCCTCTGAAGAAGAAAAAGGAGGTTTGTTAAGACTCAATGGTTCTCGTGGGGGGCTTCAGACGTGCTCACACTCGTAGCACTGCATCCTCGCTGTTTCCAGCACGACTCGCTTTCAGTAAGTGACCGCCACCGATGCCCATCTCTCACTGAGACAAAGAGGATTACTGCATCAATCCATTCATCCATCTGTCTGTCCAGCCACCGACCACGCATCTGTCCATCCATCAATCCACTCATCCATCCATTGGTGCGTCTTTCCATTCAGTCACTCGTTCATCAGTTCACTCATCCATTTGTAGAACTCTCCCTTCATATATCTGTCTGTTCATCTACCCTTACATTAATTAGTAAATAGATGAATTATTCATTCATCTTTCTACTCATCTATCTATCCATAGGCCACTTAATCCATCCATCCATCCATCCATCCATCCATCCATCCATGCATTCCACCATTTATGCAACTAAATATACATCACTCATTTAATGATTAATTCTTTCAACCATTTATCCATTTCCATTTACCATCCATCCATCCTTTATTATTTCATCCATCTTTCTACTTATCCAACCATTCATCTATCTTTCCAATCATCTTCCATCCATCCATCCATCCATGTCTATCCCTGTGCACTGGGTAGAATGTAGTGAATCCTAGGCTAGTATTTTATCGGAGGGCTAAAAAAAGATGATTATTTTCAGTATAACTTTCTCATTGGCAATCTGATCTTAAAGGACACCGGGGGCAAATGGATCAGAGTTACCTTGAGCACACAAACAACCTTAAAGTAAATGTTTCAGAGAAATGTGTAGCCCTGGAGTTCTCCTACTATGTGGTGCCGACAGACGCATATTGTATGGAAAGCAGTAGCCAATTTATGCTAACATAACGAGGGGCAGATGTGGTTTCGATTATCTTCACTCTTTTACATAAGGGAGAAATCGCCATATTGATGTTATCTGTAAATGTCAAATCTGCATTTCCAGAGGTTTTTGGCCAACAGAGGTTTTGGTCATTAGAGAGTAATTAGCCAAAGATCTGTGGCCTCCATTCAGACCTTTAATTCTCAAATAGACCAGAGACTCCACAACAAACACCACATTAAATACATTCACATTTGTTAGTGGACAAATATGACTATTCTGACGTAGAACCGTTGCTAACCTCATATGCAGCGTACCCCAAGGCTGAGTTGTTAGATCTCTCCTATTTAACACTGACATTCTTCCATTGCTCTGTGTATGCAAAGCTCTGTCTCCATGCATTTGCTTTTCCAATGCTTCTTTTCACAAGTGAATTCAACTAATAAATGACCTGATATATCTAAAATTCCCTGAGCTAAATAAAGATACAACTAAAATAATTATAACAGCTGCATTTAAGTTGGCTTTACATCTTCTTAAAAACATGACATTTAAAGTTCTAAGTCCAGACATGATTTCGAACACTCCTAAAGAAAGACAGAAAGAGTCAAATATGTCATACTTATTTAAGATTTTGCCTCAATGGTGTAGAATCAAAACCCATTCCTTGCTTTTGTATATCTTTGATCTAACTGAGGTAGTTGTTCCCAAAGCTCCAACTAAACATGCAGCATGTTTTAAAACTCCAAACAGCTGGAACAAACAGATCAAAAATATTTACCACTGCTTTTGGCTGAACCTCAGACACCCTAGGCTTAGGTATTGAATCTGATGTATTTCTTCCTTTGTCAATTTCATTTCTCTCTATTTTAATGCCTAACTTCCAATCTAAAGTTTCTGATGCACTTTGAATTCCATTTCAGTTTGTAATTTGTTTTATAAATAGACTTGTTGTCTGGCCACGCCTGCATGTATTTCAGTGATTATACATCTGCTGAGAAAGAGATAATATTATTCATTATTTTCTTCACCTGTTTGTTCCTCTGCAGGCTCATGGAGCGAATCCCAATGTACAAAGGTGAAAACATGTAAACCAAATTATGTACAAGATAAATACCAAGATTACATTTTTGTCTTTCCTTTTGCATTCAGATATTTTCTGAACTTTCCCATCCCCTTCTGTGTGTTTTTATTTTTGCTTTGTATTTTACCTACATTTTGAGAATTGCATCATGTGCACATATTCATCACCTATTTTATCACATCAATGCTTCTTGCAGAGTGACACAAGCTTATATTTTAGACCAGTCAGGTGTAGCATTGTGACCACTGACAGGTGAAGTGAATAACTCTGATTATCTCTTCATCATGGCACCTGTTAGTGGGTTGGATATATAAGACAGCACGTGAACATTCTGTCCTCAAAGTTGATTTGTTTGAAGCAGGAATAATGGGCAAGCGTAAAGATTTGAGCCCGTTTGACAGGGGTCAAATTCTGATGTCTAGACGACTGGTCAGAGCATCTCCAAAACTGCAGCTCATGTGGGGTGTTCCTGATTAAAAATGGTCCAAGTAAGGAGCAGCGGTGAACCAGCGACAGGGTCATGGGTGGTCAAGCCTCTTCGAGTGGAGAGGAAGACTGGCCCGTGTGATCTGATTCAACAGAGGAGTTCCTGTTGCTCAACCTGCTGAAGAAGTTAATGCTGGTTCTGATAGAAAAGTGTCAGAATACACAGAACATCACAGTTTGTTGCGTATGTAGCTGCATACCAGTCAGGATGCCCATACTGACCCCTGTGCACCGCCGAAAACACCAACATTGGACATGTGAGCATCAGAACTGAACCACGAAGCAGTGGAAGAAGTTGCCTGGTCTGATGCATCACGTTTTCTTTGACATCACTTGGATGGCTGTGTGTGTGACTTGCCTGGGGAGCACACGGCACCAGGATTCACTATGGGAAGAAGGCAAGCTGACGGAGGCAGTGTGATGCTTCGGGCAATGTTCTGCTGGGAAACTTTGGGCCCTGCCAACCATGTGAATGTCACTTTGACACATACCACCTACCTAAGCATTGTTGCAAACCATGTGCACCCTTTCATGGAAACAGCATTCCCTGATGGCTGTGGCCTCTTTCAGCAGGATAATGCACCGTGCCACAAAGCAAAAATGGTTCAGGAATGGTTTGAGGAGCACAACCACCAGTTTGAGGTGTTGAGTTGGACTCCAAATTCCCCAGATCTCAATCCAGTCGAGCATCTGTGGGATGTGCTGGACAAACAAGTTCATGGTGGACCCACCTCACAACTTCCAGGACTTAAAAGATCTGCTGCTAACAACTTGGTGCCAGATACAACAGCACACCTTCAGGGATCTAGTGGAGTCCATGTCTCGTTGGTTCAGGGCTGGTTTAGCAGCAAAAGGGGGACCAACACAACATTACACAGGTGGCCATAATGTTATGCCTGATCAATGTATTATAGTGTAGTATATTGTGGATTAATTCATTTTTGACAGTCCACAGGTGTTCACAAGACATTTACCTGATAATCACCATGTGATTTACACTTTGCATTTCAAAGCTACACTCATATCTCTGTAAAACATTATTACAATGGCACTGCTAGTGTGCATGCATGTGCATGAGGACTACTAATTATTATTATTTATGTTTGGCTACACGGAGTAACTGCAATAGAGTCTGTTTGGCTGTAATGAAATATGATGTCTGTGGTCACACAGGCTTGCAGCCACCGGTACTGTATATCCCAACATGCTGAATGGGGGGCAAATCTATTTCCTCGCTGTTTCTTGCTTGTAGGGACAGATTTGCAGTTAACAGCATCTGAGCAGAATCCCAGAGCAGCACACTGTTCCACCTGCCAAGGGACTGTCAGCAGATAGACAGGAGAATAGAGCAAACACACACACACACACACACACACACACACACACACTTCCAAGCAGTATGGAGATTTTTTTTTCCTCTGTAAAATAAACAATACCATCGAAAATAGAGAACGTAGTGAAATGTCTCTCTCAAGTACTCAAGTTCTATTCCCTTTAGAAATAAAAAAAAACACAACACCATAAAATAATAATTCAGGATCCGTCTGATCACATCTATGAGCTACAAAAGAGTGTCACAAAGGGAGAATCACACACAAACACACACACTGAGTTAATTTACTGCTGGAAAAAGGCCGACAGCCCTCCACTATAGTCTGAGCTGGCTGTGCTTTTGCCCTAAACAAAGGCTTGTTTCTCCTCTGGAATAATGAAGTCTCCATCTGCTGGGAAAGTGTGTGTGTGTGTGTGTGTGTGTGTGTGTGTGTGTGTGTGTGTGTGTGTGTGTGTGTGTGTGTGTGTGTGTGGACTGCCCAGCTGCTGACTTACGTAAGGGGGGTTTAGTGTAAACACATCTCCATGGTCAGAAAGGTGTCAATCCCTCTCTTTTCTTGCCTCACCTTCACAGCTCATTTACTCCTTCCACGGGAATCCAATAACAGTACAAGTCACCCGTAAGAAAAGCTTTAGAGTTTCCTCTTTTTTTTCTCTCTGATAAGAATCGCGCCTCACCTTTTGGCAAGGAATGTTTGGAGAAGGTGAGGCTATAACTTACTGAGGCAATAGCGTTTTATCAGCCGTGCAGCAGAATGTTTCGCCGTTTGATATGTTACTCAAAGAACATCTACGCTGCCATGTGTTCCACATCTCCAGTTCAACGTTCCAACACCACAAATATGATTTATGCATTTTTAATTTGCATGTCAAATGTTGCTCAGTACCTGGACTGTGAGAGTTAGTAACTGTACAGGAAGAAGGTTTACGCTTAATGATACATGATGCCGCTGCTACTACAAGCCTCACTTGATTAATGGCTTTGAATGAGCTGTGTGTTTTGTTTGCACAGCAGTGACCACAGCTGTTTCCACACCAGGAGGAGGGATAAAGTTTCACCAGGCATTTATTTTATGCTAAAATAGCAAAGACTGGCCAATGCAATTAGTATTTAGTAGTTGTGTCTATTGTTTTTATGTTTTCTCCTCAAGTGTTTTATTAGTTATAAGCTATTTGCATGTCTTTTAAGTTATATTATTCATGATGGAAGATAAAAACATTGGCTGGTAGGTACTGAAGAGGATTAGTAAATTGTAAATTTGTAATTTGGGTTTGGACTTTTTTTCAAAATTGAAGTCACAACTTGAATAATTTATCACAAGAGCCATCATTGTCTTTTGTAAATTGAGTTTATCATCATTTAGTTTCATATTGTATGCAAAGTTTTATTATTTTACTGTGTGTTAAGGTGGTAAAACTTGCTACCTTTGCTTGATATACAGCCATTTCGTCATGTTTTTTGGTTTATGGCTAAGGTAACTGCCGTTCTTTTTGTTATCTTGTTTTGAAGCATAAAATATGACACATTGTTAGTCTAATCCACAATCCATTTATGACTCAAGGCCGCCTCTGAGTTAATAGTTGAATGTGACTGGAAGATTATATGACAACAGTGCAATGAACATTTAGGATAATAAACGGTGGCAGTGCTTTTTCCTCCTTTTGCTCTTGGAGTGTGCTCATGTGTTCAGCATTAAAGCCTTCGCAGCATTCAGCCAAAAAAGCCACACTCAGGAAAAGTTAATTAAAAAGTACAAGTTAAAAAGCACCTTGTGTAAACAAATTAAAGTTATGTTTCTATTCTGTGTGCATTGTGGGAATCCTTGAGCTTTAACAAATGCGCTGAATTCATTTCCATCCTCAGGAAACATTTCAAAGCAGAGTTTTTAAAATGCAGCATCTATGTTTACCGGTTAGCAGTCTTCTCTTTCTTGGCCTGTGTTGGTGTGTTGTGGCTGGCCGTCGATCAATAATGTGACACCATTGGCAGACTATTGAACCCACTCAGAAAAACAGAGGTCAGAAACTCTGCAGAGACAGTTTAAACACATCATCTCATACATTTCTGCACATACATCCATTTAATAAGATCCATAATGATGACTGACAAAAAGAAATCAGAAATTCTCACTATGTTAAAGAGAATTTCAAACACCTTAAGGAAAAACAAAGTAAATAAATGAGTTGGCTCCTGTCTCCTAGAAATCACATTCGTATTTAACTGAATTACTTCCCTAATCACATTGTGTTGGGAATGTAGGAGATGGATAATGGTTACAAGAGACATTGGCTCTGAATGAATGTCACATTTATGAACTACATTGCAAGTTCAGTAGGCAGTGGTCGGGGTGGATGGAGGGCGTATAGAGCACACAAATCTGGGTTAGAAAGAATGTTAATGACGGAAACACGAAGCTATGGCGTTGACTACTTATGCCATGATACATCTTATCGCATGTAAAAAAAATAAAACATCAGATGAACCTCTTAACATGGTAAAACGCTCACCAGACAGTCTTTAACCAACACATATCCTTAAAAAAAGATTTAATGCTGACATCAGGTGAATGTGATGCGGTAAAAGTGGATATTTTGTGAGGAATTATGTTGTCAGTGACAACATAATGAGCACAGCAGTAGAACAATAAGCTACGGTGAGGCAGCATTTTGTTATTACGGCCCACATCTCTGGAGCAGCAGAAGACCTGAGGACAGCAGTGTGTGTTGACACTTTCAACAGGAAACTCAAGACCTACCTTTTCAGTCAGGCTTTTCATAGATTTGATAGGTTTTATTTATTCATTACTCTCCTTAGAAATAATTTTGTTTATATATATATATATATATATATATATATATATATATATATATATATATATATATATATATATATATATATATATATATATATATTAGACATAGAAAATGAATAAATGAAATACAGATTAATAGATATTAGAAGAAAATCTTTATTTTTCTATATTATTTTTATTTATTTTCTATTTGTGTATCTCTATTTCAATAAAAGTTATTTGTTTTACGTAAACTTATTTTAACTTATTTTATAACATTTTTATCTCATCTGGTGTTTCCTCATTGCACGTGTTTTATTCTCGTGGGGTAGGAGATGGGCTATTTGCACTGTTTTATTGCACTTTTTAAAATTGCTGAAGCACATTGTGATGCATTTATGTCTGTATGAAGTCTGACTGATTGATATAACAATATATCAGTCTGACAGTAAGAAGTGCTGGTAGTGCTGGTGTCACTGGATCATATTATATTATTATATGTTACTGTGTCCAGACTCATCATCTTGCTGTACCT
Source organism: Amphiprion ocellaris (assembly GCF_022539595.1). Taxonomy (NCBI): domain Eukaryota; kingdom Metazoa; phylum Chordata; class Actinopteri; family Pomacentridae; genus Amphiprion; species Amphiprion ocellaris. The sequence continues at coordinate 26,257,970 of NC_072769.1, read as the reverse complement.
CACCATTACTTTAACAATGTTAAATAAATTCCAATTTGGATGAACTGCTGAAGTACTAACTTTCAATAAAAAAATTCTAAAGAAGTGACTGAAAAACTAACACCCATAGCTCCATTCCCACCCCTCGTGTCAGGCAGGTCGGTTTAATATGAGAAGTATTTGGAGCCACGCTGTTATTAAAGGCTTCATCTGGCACATCAGCCCTGAAGTGCTGCCATTAATCCCTTGACTGTGATATGTTGAGTGTTATTCAGTGGCTGTAATGGCAGTCACCTATTGTATTACATGGCTTAAAAAGGCGTTCCATCACTTAGAGAGGTTTGTGTTTGTGACTTTAATACAAGTGAGGTTTATTCATGACTGTTTGAAACGACTGTATTATGCAAGCCTTAAAATAACCACATTCCACTGAGGAAAATGTTTAGCATTTTAATTTATCCCACTCACACTTCTGAACTAGACTCCTGTGTGGACATTAAAGTTAGTGTGCTCCATCTCTGTTGGTTCTGAGTGCTGCACACAGCCCACTCTGTCTGTCAGAGCACACAGATTTATCTCTGACAAATAAATCAGGAACTGTAATGATGGACTCTGACTTAGTCATGACTTGTAGCTCGCCTTCCCCACTCGTACGCCACCAATTGGCCTATCTGTCAATCAATTGGCCCCATGATTTTCATGTGCCTCAGATTATGTATCGTTTATCATTTCAGCTCATCCAACCCCTGCAGCTGTCTATCATTTACCATAATCATCTCCGTCTCTCCCCCTGAGGAGGTTTGCCTCCCTGCTTCTGCGTTTCGACTCCCTCTTGGATCATTTTTTTCCTGTCACAGGCGAACTATAAAATCTACCCCCTCCCTTTTCCTCCTCCAATCTCTCCTACGCTTTTTCCTCATCTTCCCTCCCTTGCGCCCTACCCTGGATTTAAACCTAATGAGTCCTTCACATTTCCCCCTCTGCCTCCATAACATTCTCGACTGTTCAAGCTCCTAAATGGCACATCGCACGGGCAACTGCCTCGACGACAAACCAGTTACCCACACTGCAGGTCCACATAACCTAACAGAGGACAAATTCAAATAGACAAAACATTCATCAAAATATCATTTGCCACCACATGTGGTAAAACTGAACATTATTTTAAATCTGACCACCACGCAAAATAGGAAATTCTTCATGTTTATAAAGGAGGTGGAGTGAAAACACACAGTTGGGGTTCTTCTAAACTCACACTAAACTGCCATAATATGAAATCCTTTTCAAGATTCTTTGTTAACAGATCATTCTTTGTAAAGGAGACAGCTCCTTTTCAGAGTCCTTGACCCGCATCAGACACAATTGACCACAAATGGAATCGTGTCAAAGTGTGTTCAGCAACCTGTGAGGATGTGATTAGGATGACCTGATGAAAACAAGGGAGTGAAATGAAACCAGTGAACTAAGCTAAACTAAAATCCAGGAGAAAATATCACTTATCATTAAACTAAAGACTCCACAATGTCTGCAGCTGCACATTTATGGTCGTCATCCATGATGTCCTGACACAATGCTGCTTTAATCTTCTCTGCTCCATTATTTTTTACACAAGATATAAAACAATAAGATAAGGATACTTGTTCTCATTAGTCTACTCAGGTTGTACTTTTGAATCACCAATGCTTGTTGCATGATGTCTATCTTATAGTGACAAAAATAAAAACATTATTTGTGTAGCACCTTTCAAAAACAAAATTCTTTACAAGAAAACAAAAATCCATTAGAAAACAAGAAAAGCACTCAGGGACAGCAGGACTCCGCCAAAGCTGCTCAGTTGTTGTATAATTTCCAATGGATAAGTCCTGGTAAGTCCACAGGGGTAGATTTGTAGTCGGATCGCAATCATGTGATCGTCAGCAGGTAGCTGACATAGTGTTCACTTGTTGCCATAGTTACAGTGATGCCATGCATCTATCTTGTAATGATACAGAAATCTTTAACAAATCCATGGATCCAGACTATAAGCCACATCATTGCCAAAATGTAGTCTGGTGGTCATTGTGTCATTTCTGACCTTCTCGGAAAATTTCATGTAAATCTGTTATTCCGTTTTTGAGTAATGTTGCACACAGACAGACAGACGTACGCTGATCATCATATAACTACACTGCATTCCTTGGTGAAGAACCTAAATCAACAAAGAATTAAGACTGGAAACAAGGAAAAGAAGTCCAGACAGGTTAAGGCAGTGTTTCTATATGGCACCGGAGGTAGGCAGAGTATCCAAAAATTGTACTCAAGTAAGAGTAACGTTACTTCAAAATATTATCACTCAAGTAGAGGTAAAAAGTAGTCATCCAAAAAATTACTCAAGTAGGAGTAAAAAAGTATTTGGTGAAAAGACTACTCAAGTATTGAGTAACTGTTTGATTGTATTGTCCGATTTATTTTTTTAGAAATGATGTGATCAGACAGACAAAAATGTAAAATAACGAGCAAATTCTGTTATTTCTAAATAATAAAATTTTAAAAAGCAAAAATAAACAACATCTTTACAAAATGACAAGTTAAGGCACAAGAAACATAAATTTCCAAATCTCAGTTTTTCACAACATAAAGCTTTTGAAACAAACACCTGTAGTAAGGTAACATTTTTATGTTTGAACGGTGCAAACTACTTCCAGTGACAAGATACACTGTATTTCACTTCCCTCCAAATGGCACAGGCTCAGTAGACAGAAAATAACATTACAACTAGGGCTGGACCCCAGTATCCGAATATTCAGTGGTTGTGGTGGTACCCTAATATTAATTTAGAGATCCGTTCTCTCAGACTGCGTTTCTTGTTGAAGGTGTGATTATATTTAAAATGTTAGGAATTAAGCCCTACAAAAACTCAACAAAATACTATTTTACTTTACTGTAATACACATTAGAGTAAGCCCCTCCAGTGTTATTAATTATGAAGTATAACCTAAGGTAATAATAAAGCTACAGAATTTAACCTAACTAATACAAATATTGCTGCTAAAAGCCTCCAGTGTTAACAACTCTAGAGATAGACCTGATTCCTTTTTAATGATAGTATTTATTGTATTTTATTGTTACATTATTAGATTTTCATAATGGCCCAAATTGTACACTTTCAGTTTTATTCTTTGGCTAAAGAAACAAACCTGAAAATATCCTCAAGTCAGATTATAGACTTTTGTAGTCTGATCAGTATTTGCTATTATATGTTCCACTGAACGGAACTCTGTTGCATCTCTGTTCCATCTGAGAGAATAGAAGATTTTTGTCAGTTTCTTTCTATATCCAGGAAATACAGAGGAACACCTTTGTAATAGTGGCATACATTTAAAAAAGTATCAAAAATACAGTATAAGTAACATAACGTAAAATGAATCGAAAAATCAACCAATGAACTGGCAGTAGTGCAGTCAATACAGGGGAGCTTATCGAGGTGACTGTAGTGCAAATATGGTAGCAGCTTGGTGCTCATAACAGAAGTCTCAGGTCTGATTGCAAAACTGTGAAAAACACAAACACAACGATAAAGGCCATTTGTAATGAGCAAAACAGGAAGGTCTGCTTAAAAATAATGAGTTGTGTGGGTTGAGTCCATCGCAGCCTTGTAAATTACTGACAGCACAAATCAAAGTTAAAGTCAAAGCAGCTCCAATCAGCACGTTTCTATCAATCAGAATCACAACGTGGAACGCAAACAGGGTCTCTGGTGATGACGCCTCAGGCAATGATTGCGGTTCTCATCAATTCTGTGGAGCCGGTTTTGCATTTTTCTCGGCATATCTTGATTTTTGCGCTAAGAACTTAAGCATTTTGATTTACTCTCATTTTGTCATCATATTTTCAGCACATGGTCAGAAACACAGTTCCAAATGAAAGCTAATGTTGCTCTGTGTCAGCTGGACATATATGTAAGTCATTGTTTTGAACATAAATGGCTGATTAACAATCAAACTTGTGAACATTGAGAGAATCAGGCATTTTAAAAACAGGCAGTTTTACTATAAGTACTTTATAAATACTTTATGACACGCTCTGCCTAGAAAACACCTTGCTAAATAGTAGCACTTTAGGGTAGGTTTAACCCAGCCAGAATGAATTTATCATCATTGTCTTTGTTTTACTATATTATTTTTTGTATGTAACTCTACGTTTTTCTTTTATGTGTGGGACAATGGATGGAAATTAGCCTTGTGATACATCTGGCTTTACTGCAACCTTGTGCAAACTGAGATTGTATGTCCAAATAAATAAATAAATAAATGTCAATTAATACAGGTTTATGTATGACTTTATCATAAACCTGATCTTCTCCTCACCCTATCTTATTTGCTTAAACTGTACTTTACCTGAACCTCATCCCATGGTGCATGCTGGTTAAACATCTTGACATGGGAATACGATGTAAATAAACAAATACGAATGAAAATGAGAGAATTCTTGTGTTTCCCTTTTCACTGTAACCTTAGAGGGAATTTTAACTTTTGTCTGTCTCCTCTCCTCCCGTCTCTCCTCCTATCCTTCCTCGGTCTGTCAAGAGTCGTTAACGTATGATCTAATAGGCTGGTTTGGTTGAAAAACTGAACCACCGCAGAGAGTCTCTGGCATCAGCCCAGTCTCAGAGAAAATTTCCTCGCTGCCAGTCACCACTCGAATCAAGTGGAGACACAGCAGGCTGATATTAGGGATGAGGGGGCGCAGAGAGCCTCTTCTGTGTGATCTTCGTATCTCATTGCTGATGGAAAAAAAAAAGTGTGTGGGCGTGAGGACATGCAAATGGTTTGGGTGGGGGGCAGATGGGCAGACGAACAGACAGATTGAATTGATTTGTGAAGCATTCCTGGATGCCGAAGCAACAACATAGCGAGGCATGAAGGTTGAGTTGCAATCCATAATATTTATTTTACTGAAAAAATAAAAAATGAGTAAATATAGAAACTCTCACATTCAGTTGTAGCTGTGTTAAAACATTCTGTGGTCTTCCATATCTTATGTGACATACAGTCTTAGAACAGACTCGCCTTTAATTAGAGACTAAAACTTAGTTGTTCTACATTCAGTGATTTTTTTTCTCCACTTTTCCTTAATAATGCAGAAGACCAGCTGTGCAGAATATTGGGCTTCAAATTCATTTGAACTCAAGGAGCTGCAAGTACTATAAAGAATGACTCTTTAGCAAAGTGGGATCATCATTGCTGCTAACTCATTTAAGACTCATTAAAAATGGATGGATAATCTGTGCATGAAACAATCACTCACAGACACGTCATCGGGACTCGCTTTGGTTTTTGTCCTTCATCAAATGCAGATTTCATGTTTTGTAGCATCGTGCATGTTGGGTCTGACTTCTCCAAACAGGGGATCAGTGGGTTTGATCATATTTGGTTAAATATGATGTGTATTAGTGCAACCAGCCCTCGAGCATTTACTTGCATATTGATTTCTGCAGCTCACGATTTACAGGATTTGTTTATTTATTGGTCAAGAGTGCAGTGAAGAGAAAAAAATCCACATAAATGTGGGTTTTGCCCACTTTTTGCCTTTAAGAACAGCACCAGTTCTCTAAGGTATTCGTTCACACAGTCTTTTAAGCTACTTGGCAGGAAGGTTGTTCGAAGCATCTTGAAGAACTTGTCACAGTTGTTCTGTGGATTTAATCTGCCTCAGTGTCTCCTGGCTCTTATGTAATCCCAGACTGACTCCACCATCAGCAGGAGCTAAACCATCTGCTGCAGGACACCTTGTTCTTTTGTCATTGAAGAAATATCTCTATGATTTTCTGTATATCCAGGATCCTCGTTATGCTTTGGGATTATTGTCGGGATTAGTTACACCTCCTTAATATAAGAATCTAAAAGTTTGTTTGCAAACTTTTAGATTTTAGATTAATTATTACTTTGTCAAGGTGACAGGACCTTTGCCATTATGGCTACAGTAATAAATTCATAGTTCAGGTTTGAGCTAAAAAAGTGTGATGTGACTGACCCGTCCATCCACACCGATCTCAAAAAGGAAGGATAAGGAGTTTAAGGGGTTGATTATCATACAGGAAACTGTGTCAATTTACCTTTCAGTTCATCAGAAGTACTTTAACAGCAGTTTATTTGCCACAAGCACATCTTTCCATAACTTCAGTCATGACGTAATTGCAGAGTGCTGATACTGGGAAGAGCTGCATCTTGTGGAAATGACCGGTTAAGTGTGGAGAGGAGGAACAAGCAAACGTTTCAAAGTGGTAAACTTTATAAAGCAGCTTAGAAATCACATCATCTATTAAATATTACTGTATTTCTTAAGTAAGTTCTGAAGAAAGACTGTTGATACATTGCTAGTTAGCATGTTGTGATGGTTAGCCAAACTTCTCATCCTCTTAGCTGCCACTGCCTCCTTTCCCTTCATCATTTATATTTTGTCTTCTGTGCAGATATTTCTGTACAACTACTGTACATGTTTCTCATCAGTGACCTCACCGAACTCCAAAGTGTTTATTGTTTAATTATCGTTTGTGTGTTTGCCAACTTCTACTGTTTACCTTCACCTCAACTGGTCGAGGCCGATGCCTGCCCTCCCTGAGCCTGGTTATGTAGAGTTTTTTTTCTTTCCTCTGCTGCAAAGTGCTGGGTTTGTTGGTGAGTGGAGTTTTGTAAGGCCTTGCTTACTGTCAAGTGCCTTCAGATAACATATGTTAAGACTGCAAATATGATCAAATTGAACTGAATTGAACTGTTTGTCTAATACAATAGCTACACCAGTAACAGCTTATCAGCATTACTACAAAACCCATAATTGATGTCACTACATTGTACATTGTTGTACATTAGATTTTCAGTCCTTTTCCGAATTTCGTCCTTGCATTTATTTTGGACTTGGTTTTGTTTTTCCCGAATCCTCTATTTGCATTTGGGTTCCGCTTTTGAACTAGATGTAACGCATTTACAGATAATCACCAGTATGGTGAAGTTGTAAAATGTCTTTAGTATGTAGAGTCACCATTTCTTTTCAGTGTTGGTAACACCTGTTGGCAGGAATGTTTGGATTTGTTGGGTCTCTTTTGTAATGTCTTCACTTTATTATGTGAAGTGCCTTGAGATGACGTATGTTAAGAACCAACTTTGTAAATAAATTTGAATTAAACTGATTTAAAACTCCTAAAACAACACAGTATATGAACTAAAAAGTCTGCTGTTTGTCTCATGCTGTAGCTGCACCAGTAACAGCTCGCCAGCATTACTACAAAACCAATAATTCATGTCACTATAAAGTTACAAGCATCACCTTTAACAGGGATGAACAAAAAAATTCTGCTCTGCAAGTTTCTAATGTGACTATAGAACAGCATATTAGACTGTTGAAATGGTAATGTGTTCAATTATTGGAGGCCTCGTGCTCATCACTAGATCTATATTATGATCATTACCTGCAAAATGTTCTGCAGACTGAATCAGAAACAGCAACTTAGTCCACAGTAACTGCAACAGAGGGAAACTCCGGTCGATAAAATCAATTCTAATTTCATCACACAGTGCACAGAAAAAACTGCAAGGTCAATTTCAAGAATGTCTATGTAAATAAAAGAATATAGATTGAATAATAAAGTTTCATGGATAAGAGGTAAAACTTTAAAAGTGACCATTTGGGAGTATTTGCAGTGTCAGAATTTGTGGTCAGAGTACCCTTGACTGCAGTGAGATAAGGTATTATCTGGCTCCCACGTTCAGTGTACCTCCCTTCTTTGCTCTACTTTCTCATTTATTTTCTAAAGTCTGTCCAAGTATTGCTACATTTTTTTTCACCTTCCTTTTCCTACTTTATTTTCCACTCCAGAATCCAGCTCATAAAAAACCCCCGACCACCTGGTTAGAAAGCAGATACTGTGCTGACTCCCTCACAGATAGCAGCTTGTTCCCTGCCCAGAATTGTGTTTTTGAACTTTTACTGTTGGTTAAATGTCACCTTCTCAGGCAGTAATGTTTCACATTTTATGGCCAATGTTGGCAACTTCAGGGACACATGTAACACGACCATCGAGTTTTTATTTGCAGTTATTTAGCCAGAATAAAATATATGCAAATGTGCTGTTAATGTGACTAAGGATGGCTATTACCATGGAGTACACAAGCACAGATGATCATTCATATACACAACACATACCTGTACATTTATCTATTGTATATACATTTTTCTTGTGTCCTTTACTGCCATCCTCCCCTCCGGTTCCAGTTTCATATGATCTTGATGCTTCACACTGTCTGGATCACAAAATGGAGCCTGCTGTCTATATGGGGTTATAAAAACATTGGGCTGATTGCAGTGTGGATTAAATATGGCTGATAGATACACTGTGGTCACATTTAGTTGAATAACGATCCTTGAAAGGGCACACCTTAAGCGCATCAGTATTCATGAACAGTTGCTTCGTCATGATATAAATCCTATTTTGCGAGCACTTAAATGTTGTTTGTGGCTCTTTTGAAATGTGCTTTAAAGGTGTCCTATGAGTTTCTCCTCTAAACAAAGAAAAATGATCACCCTGTTTGTCATGGTGTTGGCTGAAGTCTGTGTTCGTCCCCGTGTTCTTTGGTGGACTGCTGAACCTTCTCTGTGTTTTCTTGTTTCTTCCTTGGATTTATTACTCCGTCGAGGAACACACAATCGCATGACGGACGTATGACAATCGGCATATGTTTGTCTGTCTGTCTGCCTGTCTGTTAGCAACATTACTCATAAACAGACCAACAGATTTGCATAAAATTGATCACATGATTGTGATCCTAGTACAAATCCACCACTGTGGACTTATCAGGATTTATCCGTGGGAAATGATGCAAGGAGCAACTGATTAAATTCTGGGGGTGTATCCAAGTCCCATCATTTCCCGCTGCCTGCTACATATTTAGGTCGCGTGATTCAGTATCTGTACTTAACGTACACATGCATGACACGCCTGTGATCACCACAAGGTTGATTTTTATTAAAGATTTCATCTGTCAGAAATGATACAATGGCTGAGCAGCCTTGGCGGAGTACTGCGCTCTCTGTGTGCTTGTCTTGTTTTGGACTTGGTTTTGTTTTTCCTGAATCTTTCATTTGCATCAGAACTAAACACAGCACTGGTGACATTTACAGGTACTCACCACTACGCTAAAGTAGTGAAATGTCTATAGCAGGGGTGTCAAACAAACGGATGACTTTGCAAAGTGTGAAAATTACACAGGTGAAAATGAATACTTACTGTGAAAATATTTACAGACATTGACCATTTATTGTCAGTAAGCAGCTTCAGTACAAAACGTTTGCTTTGGTGGAATCCTATTGTTCATCCACTGATATGAATCAGTTCAGGTCATCAGGATTAGATGTGGAAACGGATGTAAGTTTACAATAATTTCTAGATCTTGACAAGTTGTTTTGATCATAAAGTAAAATACTATCCAATCCAGTTCCAGATGAGTAAATGTTTTGTGCCTTTGTAGATACTCTGTGATCTGTAAGTTTTAATGTGTAAATGATAAACTGAGGCATAATATTGTTGAAATTGCACATATTTTTCTTAAGAAATTTCAGGTCGTAACAAGGATGTTCATGATATTAGGTAAAAATATGGTTCATTAAGTCTGAACATTTTCAGAATTTTACCTTTTTTGCACGAAAACAAAGGGGACATTTGGAGTTGTGGTTATTTATAGAATATTATGCTCTGATTTTACTGGTCCAACCCACTTGAGATCAAATTAGGCTGTATGTGGCCCCTGGACTACAGTATATAGAGTCACCATTTATTTTTCCAGTGTAAGTATGTTGATTTCAGGTTTTCAGAATTTTTGTAAATTATCAAATTTTTGCTTTTTTAAAATGATTTCTACAATTATAACAGTGTCATTACTGCACTGAGAAACTTTTCAGCTTATTACGAGCCACGATCGTGCTATTTGCATAGAGGTGTATGATTTTTTGAATACAGTGAATCTAAAACAGAAGCTGCTTGGTGTTCAGAGGGTCAATAGATGGGTGAATAGATGTTCCAGGAAAAATCTAACTTACACTGTGCAGGCTGTTGCTAGGTATTTAGTATGTTTTTACTGTATTAGTAAGCAAATTCAAAACCTCAAACTGTGCTGTACCCTCTGGATGACATTAGGAATGGTAAGCACCTAACAGAGTAATTCCCTGAATCTCCCCTTTAAAGCATACAGGCTGCTGCTGTGCAGATGCAATGCAAAGTAAAAGGCTGGATCACTTGTTGGAAAGTTGGTTTAAAAGATGTTTTTGGTGGGAGATGACATCTTCGGACACATCTTTCAACATAGACCATGTACTTTTCAGAGCACCCAGTGGAAATATGGCTAAAAGTTATTATTGTGGCTGAATTTCCCTGGCATCACTGGATAAGTTTTCTTTCCATGGGAGCTTTAGTCTACTGATCATAAGCTCCCACAGCAGAGGGCTACCGCTGCAATGAAAATAGCGCAAAGCCTCAAAGACAACATTAAAAGGAAGATGATAACACAAGCTTAATTAAATTCACAATTGTTTGGCTTGAAAACATTTGAGGCGCTGTAAGGAAAGGAAAAAAAAATCAAAAGCGTGATTGATAGAAATGTGTTATTGCAAATACAAAAGTGAGTGACAGACGGTTTGAAGCATCACCCATTTAAAAAATAGTTCAGCAAATTCATTGAGATGCGCACATAAATTAGATGAAAGCAACAAACACAAATCCGAATGTTTTGAAATGTTCTTTATATCTTTTAGAGGCAGCATTTCGTACATTCCATTGTGATTCAAATAAATTTAAATTCAAATACAAAGGGGATAGATAATATTATTCTGCCGCTATCTGTTATCGCTAGAGAACAGCCCACATCTTTGAATATGGATACAATAAGTAGTGAATAAGTGGCTTATTTTCTTTATAACAACTGATTGGTTCCGGTGGGTGTGTGATTGTGTGCCGCCTCTATGTGTTTTAAAGAAAAGAGGAATTTAATTACTTATGATTTGACAATACAGTGCACCTGTAATTGTATCATCTATTGTAACCACTGACAAAAGCAAAATGGCAATAAATCCTTTTTCCAGAGGGAATTTAGGAAAATTGGGAAGTAAAGAAAATAGACATTGAGGGGTGGTTCAAGTCATTCAGACTGTGGGAACTTTGAACAGCTGCCTAAATATTACTCTCTGTTGCTGGTCAGTAGGTTTTCTCTTGTCCCTGCTGTTTTCACAGATTTGCTCTCACTTTGGCAGCGACAATTTTCTGTAGCCCAGAGTCTGAGGCGTTTTGGCCATTTGCTGTGTGATTGAGTAGAAAGCATCCAGAATCATGACTTTCCAAAACCCCTCTTTTAGTCGGGGATAAGAGAGAAAGAAAAATACTGTGACATGAAATGAATTTAAAAATAGGAAATACAATCAACAGATATAATCAAGGAAAGACTGTTAGCTGATATTTACTGATTGTAATTCTAAAGAGATATAAAAGTACAAGGCTTGATGCAAACAGGAAACAGTAAGAGATGAGCGTTAATAAGATAAACTAATGTCTGATAACTGATTGTTATCAGACATTAGGGTTTGGGGTTTAGCTTGCATGGTGTATTTATTTTCTCTGTTGCCTTTACGACACTGTGACATGTCTGAAATACATCAAACAAATACAGGGCAGGGGCGTTTGGATTCATTGGGTTTCTCTGTGATGACATATATTATGAACTGACTATGTAAATAAAATTGAATTGAACTGATTTCTAAAACAGCACACTATGCAAACTAAATAGTCTGCTGTTTCATAGAAATTCTGTTCAGTTTCTAATGTGACTACAGAAGAGCATATTAGACTGTTGAAATGGTAACTATTTTGAGGCCTCATGCTCATCACTAGATTTACATCGTTACCTGCAAATGTTCTGCAGACTGAATCAGAAACAGCAACTTAGTCCACAGTAACTACAACAGAGGGAAATTCCGGTCGATAAAAGTAGCATTATGTTGAAATGGTAATTAATAAGTAATAAGAAAATAAATGCTGAGGAAATTGGGCCATTAAATATTTAGACTACATGCTAATCCTGACTTTTAAGTAAATAGCAAAGTGACACGAAAACTCACTACAACTGCAAATAGAAGAGAAAGATGTGTCCTTGACTGACTGGCAACGTGTCCAAGGTGTACCGCTGTTAACTGGGAAAAGCTCCAGTTTATACGGCAACCCTTTAAAATGATACACAAGTAAAGCTAATGGCTGGATGGATGGACAACTGTAGCTATGAAGAGACAGCTAACCTGAGCTTGACTGTCCTTGAAAGCAGGAAAAAAGTTAGCATCCAGTAGCAATCACAGACTATTGAAAAGATGGAAGTAAAGTCAAACTCTCCTTATGACTCCCTTGTGGCTGCTTGTGCAGATCATAAATGTCATCTATTCCATGTTAATAGATGGGAGACGAGTCAAACTAAAGTATCAAAGAACACCTCAAACAAACTTTTCACAAATACGGTTTCTGTCATATAAACTACAACATATTGGTATTGGTTCAAGTGTTTTTTTTTAACAAGTTTGATGCATTCATTTGGAATGTTAACAGGCCACCAAATGACTGTTATTAGCTGTCATCACTCTAATAATGATGGTCCAGATTGGGCAAACTGCAGACCAGAAGGTGCCTTATAATCCTCTGAGATCAGAGATAAACACAAAGTCATCCAGATGACACACTCTTGTGGTCGAGTGATGGCAAAGTGGCAAAGCTTGTAATTTTTAGTTTTGGAAGTTGATAACCAAAGTAAGACAAAAGTCAGAGAGTTGCCAATCAATAATAATAATAACAAGAAAAGCACTCAGAGAGTGCAGTACTGCACCAAGGCTGCTCAGCTTTTGTATCATTTATGATGACTGAAATCTTCAAAAAATTAGCGGCAGAAATCCTGGCAACATAGAATGTGACCATTTAATATAGATGTATCCACAAACAAAAAGCTCTTGCTCTGAGCACAGGTGTGTTATGCATGTGTATGTTATATACAGATACTGAATCGCATGACCTAAATATGTAGCAGGCAGCAGGAATTCATGGGACTCGGAAACACCCCCACAATGTAATCAATTGTTCCTTGTATGATTTCCGACAGATTAGTCCTGATAAGTCCTTTCGATTTGTAGTAGGATCGCAATCATGTGATCGTCAGCATGCAGCTGATGTAGCATTCACTTGTTGTCATAGTTACAGTGACGCTGTATCGCTATCTCACAATGATACAGAAATCTTTAACAAATCTGTGGATCCAGTTTATAAGCCGCATCACTGCCAAAATCTAATCACTTGGTTCTTGTGTCATTTCTGACCTTCCCTGAAAATTTCATCCAGATCCGTTTTTTGAGTAATGTTGCTCACAGACAGACAGATTAACAGGACAAACATACGGCGATCGTCACATAACTCTGCTGCGTTCCTTGGCGGAGTAATAATTAAATTCAGTGGATGTGATCTGATGCTATAAAACTGTTTATATGTTGTCATGATTGACAACTGCTCTGCATAAAGCAGTGCGAAGGCAACAAGACGATTCCATGACGGCTCTTTCCAACCAAAAAAACATTAGTTCTATAGCAAAATATGGTAAACATCCCGTGTATGGCTCTTTAACTGCACAAGCCATAAAATCCCTCCCAATAAACAGCCTATGATAAATCAGCTCAAGTAAAAGAAATGTGAAACTCATAAATGTATAAAGGGAAAATATATAAAATTGTCTTGGTACACATTGTTAAATTTCAAACCAGACAGAAAAGCTTTAACTGATCAAAAATATTACAAAACAAATCCAAAAAAATATCACACTGGACTGAGTTGGATAATTGACCCAACAATGTCTTTACCAACGTAACGAGCAATTCATATGCTATAGAAGGGCTAGGTAAAGGAATATACTTGAGGAAATATCACTAGTCATTAAAAATATAGATAATAAAAACAAAACCGTCATTCAGCCTTCTATAAGTTTTCATTTGAGCTAAATCCGAATGTTGACAGTAATTGATAGAACGTCAAAAAGTTAAACAGCTACATGTTGACAACATATTTTTGAACGTGGCTGTAAACATAATTAATCTGCTGTTAGAATATTTGAAGAGCTTTGCTTTGTCTCGTATCGGCTCATTCCAAAACAAACACAGACAAAATGCTTCCCCAGTTTAAAGCCTGTCTAACATACACCATTGGAATTAGCAAGTTTTGTCAATGTTTCATAGACAGAAAGCTAAGAGCACAACAGTAAACATTTTATCTTTTGCTTTTTTAAATCACAAAAATGGTATGTCTAAGATAGGCAAAATTATGGCAGCTGAGCTACATGCACAGTTGCAAGAGAAAGTACGTAAAGACGAATGAATGGCCCAAAATTCCTCCTGACCATTGTGCAGATCTGATCTGGAACTACAGGAAACGTTTGGTTGAAGTTATTGCTGCCAAAGGAGGTTCAACCAGTTATTAAATCCCAAAGTTCACATACTTTTTCCACCCTGCACTGTCAGTCTTTACATGTTGTATTCAATATCATTTTCTGCGCTGTATTAGTTTAAGGGTTAGGGTTAGGCTGTGTTTGTCTATTGCTGTGACTTAGATGAAGATCAGAAAACATTTTATGACCAATTTATGCAGAAATCCAAGTCATCCCAAAAGATCCACATACTTTTTCTTGCAACTGTACAAGTGGTATGTGCTTACAATTGGGCCAGACAAGAAGTGCCACCAGCCATGGATTAAATTTTCATGAAATAGAAGCTGAATGTTTTTTTTAAAAAAAATAATGTCTTAAACTGCTAACTGTGCATATTTAATGTTAAGCTGACTGAGAAACCTATCATTGTTGGTCTTTCTGCTCAACCTGTTAGTCTTATGAAAGGCCCAGCAAACACTAGGCGAAGAAATAGATCTCCAATATGTATCCTGCACCCTGTATTTGCAATATCCTCTTTTGAAAAATGTAAAAATGCACATGACAGCTGGAGTGTCATATATTTACACTTGTTTACCAAACAACTGAGCAGAAATCAAATTTTAGCATAACTTTTAATTACAAAGAGATTAGAGCACTTTTTTTTTTTTACATCAGATGTCTCACTCAGTGAACAATTTATTGTTAACATCAGATACGTTCTGCTGCTGTGTTCAAAACAGCTTTCTGTCTCTATCTGAGGGGTGTAGTTAGACGACCAGTTGTGGGTCAGGTCTGTAGGTTTTCTTTTTCCATGTATACTCAGTCCTTATCAGGCTCGCTGCTGAAAGCTGACCTTCAGACATTATCTCCAACCCACTCTCCTCTCATCAAAGGGAGAAATGATAAGAACTGACTGTGTAGTGATAGAGGCCTTCCACAACGAGTCCTTTTCATGAACACCTCCCTAACTGCCCGCAGACTGTCCGGCTCTGTTATGGGGACTCCCTTCAGCAGAAGATTTACTGTGTTGGTGCTCATCATAGCGGTGTTGTGGGGCATCACATCAAAAATGAGACCTGACCTCGAGGTCAGCCACACAGGAGATAGGCAAGGTTCAGTAGATTGCTGGATTCAGTACTGCAGAACACATTTCAACCTTCATAACATCCCTTTTTTTTAACTTTTGGAGAATAATTTGCTTTATCAAATAGGTGCAAATGCATGCTAGTACAACGAACAGGGCTGTAACTCTTTTGTTTGAGCAGTAGCTTCACCGCAGGAGGTCCCTTGGCATCCTGTCAACCAAAGAAATTTCTCTTGACACAAAGAGAGTGACAACTGATTATGGCCGAGAGCGCTTCTGAATTTTGGTGTGAAGCCACAGTTGTAAGATGGCATCCATCTGGTTGCAGCACCTGCTGTTGGTATGTTCTGTTCAAGTGGGATGCAATTAATGTGACCTACAAAGGCAGGATTTGTTTGTGTTCATTGGTTGGCCCACCTGCAGCTGCTTTTGGCAGGAGACTGTACTGAGAGTAGCAGTCGGGGGAGATGGCTCCTTCTTCATGTGTTAATTAACCTAGAGGTGACTATACAAAGAGGGCGTTTTTGGCTGCGTTCTGCTGTGGAGGGGTTATCCGAATCCGCCGAGCTACTCTCCAAATAAAATATAGAAGTCAACTTGTGCAAGAACGCTGTTTGAAGAGCAGTAAATCAAGTAACAAAAGCAACACAAATAACCACATTTATTTTATTGTAACTCTACTGGATTTTAATAAAAGTATCAAGACTACAAATTGAGCAAATATGATGATGGACTAGCCAGTATATCTATTTTTTTTTATTTAGCCAGCCAGGTTAGTCCCTTTGAGATCAGGCAACTCCTTTACAAGGGAGACCTACCCAAGAGGGCAGCAGCATAGTCACATTATAAACAGTAAACAACAGAAAAAATTAACAACATTAAAACTTTCTCATATATAACACTTGCACACAGACAAGGTAGACTGTAATTATTTCAGGAGAGCCTTAAACTCATTCAGCGTAACAAGGGCTTGAAGTTGAAGTTTAGATTGTAAGTTATTCCAAGTATTAGGAACCAAAAACCTAAAGGCTTTCTTGCCCAGTTCAAATCGTACTTTGGGGATGACAAATGGCAGAGTATCCATAGAACGGAGACTGTGACTTCCATGTTTCCTTGTTAAAAGACCAAACAAATAGGAAGGAACAGTACCCAGAATGGGTCAGTAAATAAACACATACCAGTGACTGAGACGTCAGGCACTTAAAGATGCCCAGTTAACCAAAGAGTAGAGTACACAATGGTAAGTAAGGGGACTACATTTGATAATGAATCTCAGTGCCCAATGGTACACACTATCCAGCATGTCAAGACAATTAGCAGAGGCCTTCATATATAATACATCGCCATAGTCAATTTAGTTCATACAGCACCAATTAATCACATATGTCATCCCACAGCACTGAAGACTTTCTAGTATTATAGAGAGAAATCTAAAATCTTAAGATTCCCTTTGAGCAGCTTTTTGGCAACAGTGGGAATAAAAAAACTCCCTTTAACAGTGAGAACCCTGGGGCTACACCAGGATCTGAGAGGGCAGACATCCGCCTCGACTGGACGGGGTGAAGGTTAAAGGGGTGGGAGAATGGCAAAGCAGATTAGAAAAACAATGCATAAGAGAATAATAAACACTGGTGAGGCCTGTAAGAGCGGATCAGAAACATGCCAGAGATACAAAACGCAAACTACACGAGAGAGAAGACACAAATACGATGATGGAATAGAAATGTATGGAGAGACAGCACTTCTGCTGTAATGTCTGTACTGAAGTTTTGGAGACATATTTCTGAAATTTTAGCTTTTTCTATGTGTTTTGACTTTTCATCCACATGCAAAAAGTTCGAGGTCATTGAGAATGAACCTTTAGGAAAACTTCACCCAGAGTAAAGATTTTTTAGAAACTTCATTTGTAAGTGTTGACATGTAGACAGGGAGGAAAAAGTTTTGGCTTGGGGGAGTCACAGTGTGCGCAGAAGCAGAAATATATAATGATCAAAAGAGTGCTGCTCCGAACAATACTTTTCCTTACTTTTGCATATAAATGTACAGTTACTCTTCCTCTGCATTGGGGAATGGAAGCATCAGAATCAATGAATTCTTCCTCGAAGGTTGTAAAGGTAAAGGTTGGTAGCATGCAAAAACCATCAAATGCTCTTTTTCAGGCTTCTGATTGGTCAACATGGCTTTAGGGGCGGGATAACATCGCTGTCTGTTGGTTTGGCATGCTGATAACAGTGTTTTTGCTCTTTTTCTGAGAACAAAGGAGGAAAAACACCTTATAAAAATTTGTTCTAAGAATATAACTTCTTTCAAAAAGCTGATGACCCGTAGTTAGCGTTGTGTGTTGTAGTGCCATTAGGCATTGCACATTTATCCTGGGAGATCACAGCTGCTCATATGAGTCACATAGTGCAAGAAAAGGTGTTTGTGGGGGAATGAAAGGTGCTATTCTCCCTGTTAAATGTTAGTGTATCCTCAAAAAATTATCACAAAGCTGCAACTTTAAGGTAAGATAATGCATGCGAGGCTAACTGAAACCGTTGTATTTCGGAAGCAGTTAGAAAAAAACATCTGTGCTATTTTGTAGATGTTATTTTTTCATCTCAAAAACCACACTTTGACTTTCTTTTGCTGATACAGCTAGAATCAATAATTAGACAAAAAGAAGTAACAGCTATTAGCTTGTAAAACCTTGTATTTTTGCTCACTGCACTTGTTAGATTAAACAATGAATTAATCTTGTCACACTATTCCCAATGCTCATTCATCAGACAAACATCACAAACACAACAGTTATTTTCTTTTCAACATCAGTTTTGGATTATAAAATGGCTTCAACAGAAGTGCGCTATACTTTTTAATTCTGTACTTTTAAATCTGTACAATATAACTGTAAACTTAAAAAAGCAAATCTGTATTTCTGATGAAAATGATAAAATTTAAAAATGGTCTTTTGTCAGCTTCATCTATACGTATCCTGCTGGTACACAATAACATGTTTCTGAAACCCTAAAAAGAAAAATGAGTGCAACCTGTACACTGCGGGTTGTCATTTAAAACACAGGATGGTGCTTTTGAAGTCTATTCACATTATCCAGGATATTCACAGAATGAGTACAATTTCCAACCACATGTTCACCATCTCAGTGTAAGCACCATGGTGGCAGGTACCCTGGATCTGTTAATCTCACACCAAGACCTCTCTGGTGAGTGGGAGCTGTGTAGTGGGCCGACATGGAGCAGAAGTCCCACTGATTTAAACCCATGTGGGTCATTTTCTCAGAAATCTCTACTGCACTTAACACAGATGACTCACATCCACTCCAGTTTGTTTTTTTATGCTTGATGCCAGGAGAGCCCTTCATAGCAATACGGTACATCTTTGTAACAACACTGCAGAACTCTTGGGTTTATTACGGCATCAACACATCTAATGTTCCTACTGGGCAGAAAAGTTTCAGTAAAACTTAGAATTTCTACAAAAATTCTACATAGCTACGCGGTTACTGAGTTTGACAGCTACTTATGTAGTATATACAACATTAAAACTACCAGTATAACATTTGCATAGGTGTTCTTCATGCAACCAGAACAGTTCTGCCATATCAGGGCAAAGATAGAGGATCTCTGGTGGTTTCCTGTGGTGTCCGGCATCAGGGAAGCTAGCAGATCGTTTGGGTACTGTGGATTGCAGGGTTTGGCTTTGGCCTTGATCGATTGGACTTGTTCTGAAGTATCCCATTGATAAGCCACTGGATTGAGATTTAGGAAGTTTGGAGGCTTTGGTTGTGTTCTTGGAGCTGTTCTTGAGTAGTTTTTGAGGTGTAGTGGGGTACATTGTCTTACTGGGGGACTGTTGTCACCCAAAAGAAGTGTTCTTGGTCTGATACATTGTTTAGGTAGGTGGTACATGTCAAAATAACATCCAGTTGAACACAAGGACCCAAGGTTTCCTATCAAAACATTGCATTATTACGACAAAAATCAGTGTGTTACACTTCAGTTGTTGATGGTTCTAATGTTGTAGCTGATCGGTACATATTGTCATTTTGCACTACTGTGTACATACACTACCATTCAAAAACTTGGGATCACTTAGAAATGTCCTTATTTTTGAAAGAAAATTTTTTTTTTCAATGAAGATAACGTTAAATTAATCAGAAATACAATCTAGACATTGTTAGTGTTCTAGCTGGAAACGGCTGATTTTTAATGGAATATCTCCATAGGGGTACAGAGGAACATTTTCAGCAACCATCACTCCTGTGTTCTAATGGTACATTGTGTTAGCTAATGGTGTTGAAAGGCTAATTGATGATTAGAAAACCCTTGTGCAATTATGTTAACACATGAATAAAAGTGTGACTTTTCATGGAAAACATGAAATTGTCTGGCTGACGGCAAACTTTTGAATGGGAATATATATGCTTTTCTAGATGTGTAAATATCTATATTGGTTTTTTTTTTAAATCATTTATTGCTATAGTTATTTTGTTATTTTCTTTTCTTTATTCCTAGAATGACACCAACAGCCGACACCAAATTCCTTGTAAATTGTGTACGTACTTAGTCATTAAAGCTGATTCTGTTTCTGATATAAGCAGTGTTATTTTCTAACTTTGTCAGTTCATAAAACAGTAAATAATAACCCTAGTTAATGCTATATTTCACTGAAAACAAAGTTACCACTGATTTAAATGTTTGTGCACCATTTTGCTTCCGATGTTACTTCAAAAAGCAAAAAGACAATTATTTATTAATTCTTACTTATCAGCTGCAGCATACATACCCACAGCTTCATGGAGTAAAAACACAAATTAATGTTTGCTTTGTTTAAAAGAGAGCAAGTCCACAATGTTGCACAGCAAATTTGGACAGTAAGCACTGTGTGAAGTGAGATAATTATTAATACATTAGCAGCGGACTCTAGCATGCTCAGAAATGCCTTTAATGGACGGTGGATGTCTCAGATTTAAGCAGACGCATTAGGATTAGGCGCAAAAGTGACTAAGCTGGAAGTTACAGAAGGTTTCTGTGGTTTTCAGGTGTACGAGCTAAGCAGTTGAGCTTATTCACATAAATTCTCACTTTCCTAAATTGCCCATTGGAGGATAGAAAGCCATATAGATCCAGTAATCAGCACCCAAGGGATCAACACAAAACACCCAGATTTCACTCTCCTCCCTGCATTTACTGTTTGTATGCCACATATCATCAGCAGCAATCTCTTACTATACTAAAATCTGAGAAAAAAATATCCAATGAGCAAAGGTCAAGAAAAGTAAACTTAGATAATAAATCAGTCAAACCAAATACTACCGAGGTTAAATGTAAGCAGCCATCCAGCAGTGTAAAAACACTTCACTTTATGTATGTGTAGTGCAAAAAAATAATTTTTTTCACAGTTAACTGTGATTCTTTGTTAGGAATTTACTGCTAGTTTATAAATTTTTCCTTGTTTTGTTAAATTACAAAGAAAAACTAGCAAAATCACAGAAAACTGAATTTATTTACACCAAAAACTGCAAATGTCAAAATCAAAAATCTGACTTTTTTTAAAAAATAAATGGTAATTTAAAAAAAAAACATTTGACTGTAGAATCAAGCAATTTTTTTTAATAGGCAGATAATATAATAAAATCACAGGGAAAAAATGTTACATGTTAACTGTACATAACAATAAATGTCCACATCAAAAATCTGTTACTGTATTTCAATCAACTACAAAAAATATCATTATTTTAGATATATTTGCTGTTTTCACAGATTCTGAACATATTTTTTTCTGACACCCTTGCTGCCAGATTTTCACCATTCTTTATGGATTTTTTTTTACAGTGTCTGCAAAAACACTATGAAATGCACCTTTACATGTACGAATGCTAAACTGAAACTGTGTCAACAACACCTCTTACTGATTTTGTTTCCATTTAAGTGCAGCATAACAACACTGAAAAATGACAAACTGACAAAACTGTTGCAGTCAACTTGTTAGGAAAGTGTTGCCTAAACGTCGCCTAACAACACATCCAGTATCCATTCAGCCAATGTTCACACAAAATGCTAAATGCTACAATATGGTGTCTGCCATTTGGAGCTGAGCAGGAAGCTTACAGCGCTTTTATCACAGTTTGTTCACTGCAAACAGCTGCCTGCTGCAACTGTAAAAAACAAAACAAAACAGATGAGTGGTGGGAGTGAATCAAAACAGGAACACTGCAGTGAATTCAGAACAATGACCCGAGAAGACACCAAAATACCCAGACGAGCTGAAGGAAGCAGCAGAGTTGGGTGATTATTCTGTGTAGGTTTGTTGTTTAGAGCAAATTCTTTCAGATACAGGTAGTGGTTGATATGGTTAATAATCCGTGATTAATATAAATGTAATGATCACAGCCTGTTTAAGGAGAAATTTTAGCAATATAGACATAAAGATTAAAAAATTAATACAGTAAAACAACCTCTGTGAAACTGTGTAATGATTATTATTACAGCGGTACAAAAAGATTTTCACCTTTTTTGATTTTTCAGACTGTAACTGCTTTATAAACTCACCGTCCACTTTATTAGGTACACCTGTCCAATTGCTTGTTAACACAAATAGCTAATCAGCCAATCACATGGCAGCAACTCAGTGCATTAAGACATGTGGACGTGGTCAAGACAACCTGCTGAAGTTCAAACTGAGCATCAGAATGGGGAAGAAAGGGAATTTAAGTGACTTTGAACGCGATGTGGTTGTTGGTGCCTGACGGGCTGGTTTGAGTGTTTCACAAACTGCTGATCTACTGCGATTTTCATGCATGACCATCTCTAGGGTTTACAGAGAATGGTCCAAAAAAGAGAAAATATACAGTGAGTGGCATTCGTGTGGACCAAAATGCCTGATGTGAGAGGTCAGAGGAGAATGGACAGACTGGTTGGAGATAATAGAAAGAAAACAGTAACTCAAATAACCACTGGTTACAAACAAGGAATGCAGAATACCATCTCTGAACACACAACACATCCAACACATTTATCGACAGCAATGCATCATGTTTTAACCCTTGTGTTGTCCTTGGGGTTATTCTGACCCCAAGTAAAATCTGTTGCAGTCGTATACTTTTATGTAACAAGGTCTATTTGGCCCTAAATTCCAAAATGAAGCGAAAAATTGTGGTAATGGGTCGGACTGAAGTAAGCCTAAAGGTATAATGCAGAATTGACTGACAATTTATACTATATGCTTTAACAATCAAACCAGGCGGGGTCATTTTGACCCCAGAGGACAAAAGGCTTATGGCAACTGGGAGGACATTATGAGGGGTAAATCAAAACTGTGCTTAAGTGCTGCACTTAAGTAAATCTGCCTTGCTTTATTTCCTGTACTTTGCATTCTCTGCCTGTTGAACTTCTGATTTGATTCACAAAGTCTTAAATGTGAACAATTATATAAAGATTCTCACTTGACATTAACATACAATGTAAAGTTTTCCACTTTATGTCCATTTAGGTGAAACTTCCTTTAATACATAGGTTTCTTCTACATAATTCATTGTAACTGTGTCCTTGAAAAGCCCATAATTGTGCTCCATACATATCTACAGGTCAGGGCGAGCTTGAAACACTGTGCTGTTGGAGAAATTAGATGCCTTTAGGTAAGTGAAATAGTTTCTGTCTGGCTGACTGATGTGTTTAATGGAAAAAAAATAAAGAAAAGAAGCTCATCTTTTCTTTGATGACGAACTGCTGCTAGACTAGTTATGTTAATTCCTCTACTTTCTGGGTCGACTATATTTCAGCGGTGGCCAACATGTGATTGTCATTATAAGAAATTAAGAACACAGTGTCTCCACGATAGATTGAAATGTGATTACGTCCACAGAGGATAAATTTGTGGGCGTCAAACAAATATGTATCGAGCTTGTCGGTGATGGATGGTGAGAGCAAGGTCATCTCTCCAGCATCCCTCATCTCAGCTGGATGTAGATTTTTCAGCTGAGCCCCCCGTGACGGTTTATCAGGACGACGTGTTCAGGTCACAAAGTACCCAGAAGGTGCTGGCCCTCTATTCCAACCTGCACGCCATTAGATCACCATCATGGATCATCCTTTAAACAACTGTCACCGTACACAGGAGCAACTTATTTAGCTGCAGGCGGCATGTACAGGCAGCATGTGTTGTTAGAACTTATTCTTGTTCATCATCTGAGTCTAGCCTAGTTCTTCTCCATGAGGTACAGGGTGCAGAGCTGATGGAATATTTGGATAATGCACAGTCCATTTTTCCTTTCTTGATATTCCTTTTGCAACTTGGGGAACCATACAAAAACAGCAATCATTACCGTGAGCTGTTGGTTCTCACCAAATTATTGGAACTGCAAAAGGCATAGATTTTCTTTTTATGTGGAGCCACTGACAAAGATTAGTTGCACATGTGTTACAATGATAATGTGGGGCACAACTCTTGTCCTGATCCCCTATTTTGCATCCAAAGTAAAGATGATATGCGTTTTTCACAACAGCAGGTATGCTGCCCTTTTGTGACGCAAAGGTTACCTCAGCGCAAATATAACAGAAGTTATCTGCGTTGTTTTGCACAGTTTCGAGGCATCTCTGCTTCCGCAGGTAAAAAAAAAAAAGAAACAAGTTGACTAAAGTATCACACACTGACAGAAGCTGCAACGTATGACTTAGATCAGTGCTGGTTATGAAATGTAACAAAGAGTTTAATATGTCAAAGAGGGCACGCTCTATCAAAACATTAGCATAGATGAATATATTCTACATTACAGAAATGTTTTGAGTCAGAACTTGTAGCTCAGACACGTACATACCCTTTCAATTAATAATCGCTCTCTCATTACTTTGTATAGAATTTCAATATTTGACTTATTACTGTATCTTGACAACTTGAGCCAACCATCACTTTCAACTTATTTTTTCTGAAGGTAGGTAAAGTTAAACTCCTTTTATCCTGAAAGCATTTTGCTTGTAGACTAGTGTTATTGGATGGATTTCAAGGACATTTTGTATGGGGCACGTCCTACTGTGGTGTTAAATGTGACAGGGACTTCTTTTGTAGCTGTGTCTGTGGCAAAGAGTGTTTTGATAGCATAGTAGTTACTGTGCTTGTTTTTTGATTATTGAGATATGTGTGTCAGGGTCCAAATCCACCATAATATTAATAATAATAACAATCCAGTTGCCTTTAGCATAGCACTGTTTGAAACATGCAACCAACTCATAGAAAGTGTTAGCTAGACTCAAGCAAAACTGCACATGGTGAGATTAGTTAGCTGCCCAAAGTGTAATCCAATACTAAAATTAAAATATCTGATTCATTATCTAAGTTTCCAATCAATGTTTTGTGCCTCATGAAAGTGTTTTAATACATGTGTGCTGCAAAAAATATAGACAAAAACAAATTTGTCAATGTTTGACATGCAGTCTCCTGTCAATACTCATACAAATTTTGATGTGTGGATGTAGAAGGTATTGTGAATATACACCACCTGTCAAAAGTTTGGACATACCTTGTCATTCAATGCTTTTTATTTATTTATACTATTTTCTACATTGTGGATTAATACTGAAGAGTAACATTTTTTTTTGTTTACAACATGCTTCCATATGTATTCTTTCATAGTTTTGATGGCTTCAGTGTTAATCTACAATGTATAAAATAATTCAATAAAAACCACTGAATGAGAAGGTGTGTCCAAACCCTTGACTGGTAGTGTACATCCATCGATCAATATTTGATTGTCGACCAATAGATGATGGATCAATAGGCCTGTATAGATACCCGTCTATCCATCCACCAATGATATACAGTGCTGTGAAAAAAGTACCCCCCCATGCAAAAGTCTTCTATTTTTCCATATTTTCCACATGTAAATGTTTCAGATAAACAAAGTAATTTTAATATAAGACAAAGATAACCCAAGAAAATACAAAATGCAGCTTTTAAATGATGATTTTATCTCACCCTTTGTGATATAAGTGTGAGAAATATGCAAAAATAGAAGATATACTTTGTCACGGCACTGTAGATGGAATAATCTAATTTAACCTTCCGTCTGTCATGATCAGGACTATATGCATAGATAATATCTATATCTACCGATCTTTCCATCCACGATAGATGGATGACTAGATGAGAGACGAATAGATGTATGGATGTCTGTCAATCACAGATAGATCCATAAACAATGTCCACCCAGTTTATAGACAGAATCATATGGAATTAACTGCATTTTCAACAGAGTTTTCTAGCAAGTTTTACAACAAACATCTTTCTATTACAATTAGCCCTGTACATGGGGCAAGTTTTTGCATTTCACGTCTGCCAAAGAACAGTAGATGCTACAAACAAAATTTGAGAGCTCATGTGTGACAGACATGCATGTTTCTTGTATGGAAATATTATTAACCTAATATTTTTGTAATTATTCAGCAAAAACCAAAATGTGTTAGGTGGTGTGCTGCTCTCACCCGGCTGCCATATTATGTTTTATGACAAAATACCTGCAAAACTTATGGTACACCAACCTCAGCAGTACTTTATATTTGGTGGAAATTAGAAAGTGTTAGCTTGCTTACACTCTAAGGAGATGGACATGTCTGCTGAATATCAGCAGGTTAGCATGTTGATATTAAAGAAAGAGTGTCAGTCTTCAGCTGGCAGCCTTCAGCTGGTAGCCCACACAGCCTGGGGATGTGGCCAGATTGATTTTGGTTAATGGCACTAATCAATCAATATCATTTAATTAAAAAAATCTTGCATCAAAGTCCGTTCAGAAATGTTATTCTAAGCTTTCGATCATGTCATATGATGAAAATTCATTATTGACCTTGGGAATTGTAGCTGACGAAACAGTGTGCACTCGGTTGGAGGACTTGTTATTAATGTAAATTGCAAGCCAACACTTTCAGCATAAGTTGAATTGTCAGTTCTGTTTTTTCGTTCAGTTAAAAAAGTGCAGCCGCGAGTGTCTTTCAAGCCAGTCAGTCGGAGCTGCACTGCTGCAGCACTTAAGGGACAGATGAATTTAGCAAACATCATTATTTAGATAGTTTTTTTCTCCAGAGGCGCTTTGAACAGATTATCATGATGGCAGCTAAACATTATTATTATCATACACACTGACTTCTTCTACGCTGGCTGCACCTGATAAAATTTCGGGCGACTTATTATTGAACCGTTAATTTTTCTCTTGTGTATTGATTTTGTATTTATCTCATTTTGTTTTGTTTTAATTTATTTTAATTTGCTTTAATTACGTTTTTCATCTCTTCACTGTATTTAAAAAAAATTGTTTACAAATTAAATGAACTGATAGGAGGTGGTTTGGATTTTTTAACGGTGAAATTGCATTACTAATTTATCACTTCCCTTTTAGTCAGTTTTGATGTAAATGGGTCGAATTTCAGGCTATTTAGTTTGAATTTGCCTCCTGGTTCATGCCTACAGTAATTGAGATCAACACTACCAGTAATCCAGCGTAGCTTCAAAGAATAAAAGAGGTTTTCCTGTAGTTGACATTAATTTTAACACAGCAATCAAGCTTCAATGCAACCCTTTCCAAAACTGGTGGCTTGGCTGCACAACAAAGGATTTTTCTCATTCATAGTTTCAAATTACTAAACAGTTAAACGACTTTTTTAAAAGGTTGATTAATTCAGATGCCAATTGTTAAAGATGTAGATAGAAACCGTGTTCCTTTTTGCTGCAAAATCCCCCCTGTTTGTGTTTAAGCTCTCAACCATAGCTGAGTGAGAAGAGAAAAGCGCAGCTTCTATCCGGTGAACAGACCCAGAGCCTCACACCAGGGGAGGTGAGAGTGAACAACAATACCGCCTTTCTCTCTCCAAAGCACCGCAGACAATTTGGCACTATGTCCATTTGGCTTCTGCTCCGGCCATCCATCCATTCCTGTGCACAGAGCCTCCATCTAAGAAGTGTATTATGGTCAGCGTAATGGTTCAAATATAGTGCCACTTGAGAATGAATTCAGCATTCGGGTTATTTGTGGGGGGCTTTGGCCAACCAGGTGCGACGTAGCTGTGAATGAAAGTAACGTGTGTGTGACAGAATTCAATTTTACACTGGGGAAGTGAAAGAAAAATACAAATATCCCTGTGAATATCTTCTAGGACAGGGGTGGGCAATTAATTTTCATACGGGGCCACATGAGAAACTTTGACGGTTGTTAAGGGCCGGACCAGTACACTTAAAATCTCTGCTCGATATATATCTCAATAAAAACAGTAAATGAAACAATACAATGATATAATGAAAATGTGGAACACAGAACACAACTATTTAATGAAATATTTTGTTTTTTTCATTCAAACTATGATTGCTGCCTATTGAGTTGTAGATATTTACTATTATAAAGACATACTTAAAATGTGAAACTGATTTTCCAAGTGCTTTAATTACTTTTCAGCAGTCACTGTTTTTACAAGCGAAGTAAGTAAGCAATCACTCAGAATTTATTCTAAAACAATATGACCATCAGCTGGCAGAGATTTGAAATTTGCCTTATAATGTCAGTTTTTGTTCATCATGAACGCTATGAGGTGTTCAGTTTTTCTAAATCTACATTAAGATGACTGTGAAGCATAAAGAAAGACAACAGCTCCCCACTACACTTACAGAAATGTTCAATATATCTAAATAAAAACAGTAATTTACACAATACAATGATGTACAATGCCCAACTCTTGAATCTCTGCTCTCAGATCCCAAACTCTTTTAAGCACCTTGTCCAGGCTGATCCATCTGACAACTGTCTGGTAACCAAGGTAACCATGTTCACTATCATCTCCTCCAAAAAGACAACAAACTGTCTGTAATTCAATGCTCTTGCCCTGATGAAGTTAACTACTTTAGTTACAACATCCGTCACGTGGTTGATTTTTAGCACTGACTTACACAGCACCTCCTGATGTATAATACAATGCAAAAATATCAGTTTCTGTTCTGGATTTATTTCAGTCACTTTATCTTGCATCCGTTTCAAAAGTCCAACATTTTTCCCTGTCAAATTTGGACAGCCATCAGTTGTAACACCAACCAAATTCTCCCATTTTAGTCCCAGCTAGTTCATGCGTGTATTTACCTCAGAGAACAAATCACTCACCGTCGTGGTTCCTTCATTGGCTGCACAGCTGCCAGCTCCTCCGTCATCTCAAAGGTTTCTGTTAGTCCACGTACAAAGATGAGTAACTGGGCTGTGTCACGGACATCACAGCTCTCGTCCAGAGCCCAGGAGAAAACGTCAAAATTGTCCACTTTGTTGTGCAGCTGAAGCTCCAGATTCTCGGCGCTGCTCTCCACCCGCCTCGTTACGGTTCGCCTGCTAAGGGTCACATTAACGAACGCTCCTTTCTTCTCCGGGCATATAAACGCTGCAGAGTCCACCAGACATTCTTTTATAACTCTCCATCAGAGAATGGCTTACTGTTTTTGGCGACTTTGTAGGATATTAGAAAACTCGTCTTGACTGCTGCATCCCTTGATGTGAGCTTTGGTAAAATAAAGTCATTGCTGCTTTAGCAGTTTAGCTAGCAAACCTTCAGACATCCTCCCCGCTCTGCATCAGTCAAATGTTTGTACTTCTCCGCCATGTTTGGTCTCGTAATGTCGATTCAGATTATAATCCTTGAGCACCGCGATCTGTTCTCCACAAACTAGACCACAGCTTTACCTCTGACTTCAGTAAAGAAATACTTGGAAGTCCACGCCTTATTAAAAACTCTGCATTCTGAATCAATCTTTTTTTGCCGTTAGCTGACATCTTCCCGGGCTGAAGCTGACCAACAAACCAATCAGCATAAACCTTATGCTAAGTACGGAAAGCGCACGTGAAAAAACGTTAACTTAGCAGATCTTTCAAAATAAAAGCAGTGCAGGCGTATTGCTTGCATGTATTGTGATGATATATATTTGCATTGACTTTTAGTATTTTCCAATGACCTCATACGGGCCAGTCAGGGTCATCCAGTGGGCCGGATGTGGCCCGCGGGCCGTAGGATGCCCAGGTCTGTTCTAGGACATGCAGTACAATAAAAACCCATTAAAATGACAAGCTAACGCATGCCCAGAGAGCTCAGCTGGCTGAGCCGGCGACCCATAAACAGGGACTATAGTCCCTGACGCAGCAGTCATGGGTTCAAATCCAGCCCATGGACATTTAATGTATGTCATTCCCCCACTCTTCTACCCCCGTTTCCTCTCTCTCTCTCTCCACTGTCCTATACCTTATAAAAAATAAAAAAATTTTTAAAAAAAGTTAAAAAATGACAACCTAAGAATTTCCCATTTACTGCAGGCATACATCTTGTAGCATGATATTTTAATCAAACACAGCTGACCATTGTCTTCTTATTTCTCCATATGCATCCACACATAAAACAAATCCCCCAAGCACACTCTTGCAATCGAAAAATGGCTTTAATAGATTAAAGACAGGATAAATACCTAATAAACTATGATGTTTCCTTCTAGAATAACCCATAAGATGTGTCTTTAATGTCAGAAAGGATATAATGTCACAAAAGGCTGAAATCAAACACTATAAAACATACGCAGAGTATCTTGAGCATAACATTTAACAGCATTATCTGTTCAGGGGTTCTAATAATTGCCATACCAGGAATACTTGTTAATGCCTGTTAAATTCTGCATAGATCTGCTTGTCAGCTAGATGGAAACAGCTGGGTTGGTGGCCCACACCGCCGCGGCTCTGAGACCAGTTCAGCCATAAATAAAATGGAGAGTGGAAGATTGACTACGTCTCACTGGCTTGTCTAAAGGAACCAATGAGCTTTCTCCTTCCTGTCTGACAAAACAACCTGATACAATCTGAAGCACGTGTTAATAACCTGCATGTTATTCCAGGATCATGCACTGAGCCACCTGTCTATTTCACACGGCTATATACAGTTAAATAAGGGTTTTATTCCATCATGCTGCAGTGTAGAAATCATCTGCTGAACACAGCGAAAGTCTGCTCCAAAATCATCGTCAGCCTGTTCACAGTCTGACTGTGTTTTGTGACCAACAGACCATAAAGACAGCACGCAGGATCTTACAGGACTCCTCCCACATTCTACGTCCTGAATTTGAGTGGCTTCCCTCAGGATGTAGACTACGCTGCCCAGGCTGCAGGACGCAGAGGAGGAAGTCCTCCTTTGTCCCTAGAGCTGTCCTGCTTCTTAGTTCAGCTCAGTAGACTTTTTAAAATGTATTCTAACACACACATTCTTTTAACATAGTATTTAAGAGTACACTTTTTAATTTTAGCACACATTCTTTCAACATAGTATTTAAGAGCACTTTACTGTCCCATACATGAGGAACAAAAAAAGGACTTTAAAATTACAATGTTCTTTTCAATGTCGTTTTGTCTTTTTGTCTGTAATTGTGTGCCTTGCTTGGTTGTTCTTTTTTAAGCCGCTTGTATGCACTTTTTAATTGCCCCCTGGGGACAAATAAAGTTTTTTGAATTGAATTGAACTGAATAATGAACACAGCTGGAGTGAACTAGTCTAAGGATTAATATTAATATTCATGTGGTGGAGCCATCTTCAAGTAACACCACTACCAAAGCTCTTCTGCTGAGTTGTAGCTGTTTATTCAGGATGGACTTCAAATGTATGAAGACCGAATTGCACCATATGTGTGGCACCACACATATATTTGCATGTTTGTAGGAAATATTTGGCTTTTAAAACTTGGTGATTGCTCTCAGGGTTAGTTCAGGAAATACTTTAGCAGATGAGCTAACCAGTTAAAAGATGCCAACCCAGGAACACGCAGAAATTAGCCAGAGGGCTGTACTACGGAACGAGATTAGTGGGTCAGCAGGTATGTTGTCAGAGTTTTCACTGTCACAAAGGTGGCTCTCTTTTTACCTAAGTTATGTTTAGAGTTTTGGATTTAAATCGGCTGGAAGAAGCGTCTCCCTTTAAACAAAGTGTTAATTATAAATGCTACATATTCTCAACTGAGGGGAAATGTTTTATTTGCAAACCTATTGATCTTTATGTTACTAAAACCACTGAATGAAGCCAAGCAGTTACAGTATCACACACTGTATGCATTGCGTTGCCAAGCAGAAAGTCTGAGTTAAAAAAGAAAGTTGAAAATCACCTTCATAAAGCCAATTTTCTTGGTGACTAATGAGACACTAATTTTACAAGAGTCCAACTTTACCATCTACTCTAAGAACTGTCTGCAGACAATATACATAGTTTAAATATGCTATATTAAAAATGCATTCTTCAAAGTAAAAACTCATTGCAACAAAACCAGCTTTCATTAATGAGATTCAGATCTTCCATTTTTCAATACTCGATACTCGATTTCAGCTGCTCTTTGCTGGATGGGTTGTGTTTCTCTACCTCTCTCTTTAAAATAACCCACAGGTGTTCTACTAGATGCATATCAGATGGCATACCTGGCCAGTTCATTGTTTTGCCTTTTTTCTTCTTTAGAAGCTCATGTATCATTTTGGCAGTGTGCTCTGGACCGTTATCATGCTGGAATATTCTTCTTCTACCAAGCATCTGGTTGAAAAGAAATATTCCAGACTGGGAACCATCTTGTCAGCCAGTTTTTGGTTTATACAGAGGTGTTCACAGTGCCATCTATAAATGCAATCTCTTTTACACTCATGCAGCTCCATAAAATCAAACTTCCATCTCTGTGCTACATAGTCAGGACTATGCATTCACTGTGGTAGTCATTGCCAGAATGACATCAAACATGTTGCAGCCCATCGGAGCTGAAAAAAAAAAAGATCTTGACCATTATCTAACCAAAGAAGGTGTTCCCAGTATTCATCAGGCTTCTTTTCATGTTCTTTAGCAAAGTTTCATTTTGCGGCTTTGTACCAAACAGTAAACAAGATTGTTTTTCTTGGATGCTGTCCTAAGAGGTTGATGCCCTTCACAAGATCTGAGTGGTAGCAGAAACTCCAATTTCCACCGTAACCAGTGGAGTAACCAATCTGGAGGCTTCGTCCATGTCTTTTTCAGAGGTAGATTGTGTAGTTACCACACTGCCACATGGTGTCACTTTAGAAAGACAACCGCTACAGTAGTGGTATTGTGACTCATTCTGATTACTGCCGCAGGTGTCTTTCAAGTGATTTTTAGCTGTTTTTGATCTTTATGTGTTCTTTCTCATGATCAAATTTTGCATGTGGAGCCATAATGCAGACATGCAGACAGACAGAAAACATGGATAGAAAACTGAGCAAGTTGTGGTGTTATCAAGTCAGTTTATAAACATGTCCATGCAGCAATTGGAAATGGCAGGGGTACTCAATTTTGTTTGAATGGTAACAGGTTTTGCTTAGATATCAATCATCATAAATAAAGGAAAATATGCAAAACAACAAATACACCAGTAGCTCTGCAAATAAGATACAAATTTGTAAGTCAAAGTTAAACCAGATGCAAAACTTACTGTATGAGTACATTTCCTTCTTTTCAGTTTTTGCGCCAGTTTCAAACAAATTTAATTTATATGGAGATATAACTGTGTCATGGGCTAATCTCTTTTTTTCAACTGAAAGCAAAATTCCATAAATAAACTTTCTAAATCAGTCGTGAACTTTGATAGCAATCATAAATACAGCTTTTTGTCAAATCTGTTGGCAAGCTTTTATGATTTTTGCATGTGTCATCTGAATGTCACCACTTTTATTAAGCTATCCAGAAAGAGCTCAGGGTTGCAAAACTTTGAGGTACTTTGTTGACTGAATCTGGAGCTATTGTCTGTTCTGATTAGGAAATTATCACCCTTTGGGGAGACGTATAATAAGTGGAAATTGTTTATGGTGCAATAAAACCTGTGAATGTCATTATCGCCTGTCCACGCCAAGGTAAAACACCTTACATTACGGAGGATGTAGTGCCTAAAGTGATTCTACAAAAGAGGCTGCTCAGTGACGTCAAGGTCGGACGTGGCTTTCATACCGAAGGCTGACATCATGGAGTCGTCCTTTCTGTAGGCCTCGAACACTGCAAATGTCTTTATTTCTCTCATTGGGACAAATTTCATTGTGCCAAATAATCCTTCAAAATTAAAAATGCAGACATTTGCACAAATTAAAAGTTATGGAGGATGTCTGAACAGAAGCAAACAGATTAGAATTAATAGGAAATGCGCATCAAATGAGTACTGATAATTAAGTGAGGATATTCTACCACTTTTTTCCATTAACTGCAAAGTCTGACTCCCACTCCTACTTTACTTACACAGCAGTGCAGAATTCAACCATAATTCACCTACAAACTGTCTGCAGGACAATGCACATGTAAGGTAATAGGAACTTTGCCTTCAGCAATGAAAACACCTCTCACTAGCAGGCCATCAAATGTCCTCCACATCCTGACAACCTGGACCCTCATGGGTGATAGTTACATTGTTAAAGAAGACAAAAATGTCACCAAAGATCCCATTACACCATCCCATGCTTTGCAGTGATTCATTTTGTCTTCCTCCTCTTTTATTTGACCTGGATTATGTTCCAACTGCAGGCACATACCAAAGCTCATCAGCACAGATCTGAAAAGGGACAAGAACTCAGGAACAAACAGGTTTGTACATAAATGTATCCATGGCAACACCGGTTCCCACGAGGACACACGGATCTCAGTGAGCATTTAGGGTAACTGTTTACAAGCTCAGTTTCTTATGTATTCCTGTTGCGCACAATCAGCAGATTATGTGTTGTTTTCCCTTTTTGCTTCTGCATTTTTCTTTGGTACAATCAAAGTACATAAATCTACTAAATGCAGACTTTTCTGCTTTCTCAGCTATCAAGCATTTTTTGGAATTCATTGTACAAATTACAGCAAAGGATCAAGATTTATTACCTGCAGCGATACTAGAATAGCGCATAACCAAACTCACAAGTATAAATTTGGTCTCTGTAACAGTATCTGTTGTAGACTGCCTGAGTTAACCATGACCCAGAATCACTTCCAAAACTAATCCTGAAAGAAAGAAATTTGTCTCTGAAACGTGAACACTTTAAGTGTCCCTTTGAGCGGCTGTCAGTGGAAGCAAATATTTTCAAAGTCAAACACATCTATAATGAATGTTTCTCCTCAGAATGTACAGATTGCATTTTATGTCTAAATTACAAGTCTAGTGGGCAAAGGGAAAAAGCTGGCAGCTTCTCAAGAGAGCTGCAAACATTACTTCAAATGAAGGATGGCTCCTAACTTCAGGGAATCCCTGTCCTTGAGTGTGTTGACATCTGAAGGATTTATTCAGTGAGGATGAATATGCTGCTCTAAACATCCATCTCTAAATGTGACACACAGCTATAACAGCGTAAATATAAGTCACAGGGGGTGTCTGCAGCACTGAAAACTCAATGGTGTTATGAAAGGTCAGTGCTCGGCTCAAACTGAAGGAAATGATAGTTTACTAAGAGAGCCTGTCCAGACAACAATCCGGTGCCCAATGGACTGGAGAGATAAACTTCACAAGAAGTAGCTTAAGCATTTATACTCTTTTCCTGCTTTTTTGGACTTCTTTTTCCACTAGGACCAGCGAAGTGATCATGTTAGCTAGTTAGTAGTTCAACATGTCAAGGTCTCAGACCCCTTAACCGACAGATGAGAGCCCCAGAAATCCATCTATCCATTATCTATACACCACTTAATCCTCATTAGGGTCGCAGGGGGGCTGGAGTCTATCCCAGCTGACTTAGGGTGAAGGCAGGGAACACCTTGGACAGGTCACCAATCTATCGCAGGGCCACACACAGAGATGAACAATCACACTTGCATTCACACCTACGGACAATTTAGAGTTACCAATTAACCTGAGCATGTTCTTGGACTGTGGGAAGAAACTGGAGTACCCGGTGAAAACCCAGGCATGTACAGGGACAACATGCAAACTCCACACAGAAAGATCCCAAGAAGGGGGACGCGAACCAGGGATCTTCTAGCAGCAAGGCAAAAGCGCTAATCACTAAGCCACTATGCAGCCAAGCCCCAGAAAATTTAAAAAAAAAAAAAAAAAAAAAAAAAAAAAAACCATTTTCAGGGGCCTAACAATGTGCCTGTAATTTCTATTTTTACGTAGCTTTTGAAATCTTTGCATTTTTACAATAACCGTATATGTAACAACATTAAAACCACTCACATAATATTGTGTCACAAGGTCCCTCTATATATATATATATATATATATATATATATATATATATATATATATATATATATATATATATATATATATACATACATACATACACCCACACACACACACACACACACACACACAAATCTAGACCTGTGAAACTGACAGTTAAAGTTGAGTCTGAGTCTGAAATGGTTTCATCTTTGACCAATTTGCCACAAGTAGTGATATTTGTGTTCAGTTTAAGAATTTCCATCTTAAAAAAAAAAGCTAACTTGCAAACTATCAGGAAAGGATTTTACTGGGTGAAGCACTTGGCTTGTGTCACTTATAAAGCGCACACACACACACACACACACACACACACACACACACACACACACACACACACACACACGGACTGTACATGGTCCATTTGGCACATGTTCCTTTCCTGTGTGGGGACAAAAAGTCGCAGGGGGAGTTTGCCAGCAGAGAGCTCGACCAACCACCACACCACAGCCCACAGTTCCAAGGCACAAACAGCGGCTGCAGCCATCTACATACTCCATCTGCGGAGGAGATGAATGAACTGCAGTTTTATAGCTTATCCTGCTGAGTTGGAATCTAAGAATGTGCTGGAGGTTTTTGGAGAGCCAGTTGGTAGGAAAAATGGTGAGGGGAAATGCTGAATTGTGGGGAACTAAATTTTTTTTTTTTTTTTTTTAAAGTACCAAACAAACTTTGCTAAGCAAAATAGATTTGGTTTGAACAACAATGGCCCTGCAAAGAAAAAGCTCAAATTAACTGACCTACATTACAGCAGCTTTTAGTTGTATGCAGAGAAAACCAGTGGATAACATTCCTCTCACAGAATATATGATTCCAATGACATAAAGGAAGCTGTTTTAAGCTGCTGGTGATGGATAGAAAATCCTCCCCATGTGTTTCTCATCGTATTTACATATTGCAGTCCTACTTTCTCCCAGCATCAGCAGCATTTCTTTATCAAGTTGCCAAATGTACCAGCTAGGTCCTTAAACGCAACAAAGATGAAATACTGGCAACTCTTCACTGGTTACCTGCTCAGCATTGATTTTAAGATGACAGTGCTCGCCGTTAAAACATGATTACATGGCCCCAAGCTATATTTTTAATTCTCTTTGAGCCAGCATGCAGCTTCGGATCCTCATGATACTTTAAACTGAAGCTTTTGAAAGGCTTAGAAAAACGTTACCTGAGTAGCAGCAGGTCACAGGTTTACTGTACATTTAAAGCCTGAAAGCTTATTTAAACATCGCTTTGGTGACATCTCTTATCAAATCTACTGTTTTGTGATTTTTTAAAAATCTCTTATCATGAAATAAATGAAGTGGTAGCATGAAGAGATTCAGTTTAAGCAGTTAAAAACTATGAAATGAACTTATCAGCTGCAGGTTTATTAGTTAAAAAGGCACCATCACCTGATTAGAGCCTCTTCAGGACTCTTCAAGTATTTCTAGGCCTCTCTTTCTATGGCAATGCACACATTTAATTGAGTCGCTACTCACACCTGCAAGAAGTTTTGAATAAAGTGCAAGTGGTAATAATGTGGTGACAAAAAAAACCTGTTAATTAGCAGTGTGACTTCGAGCAACTTTTTCAAGAGTACAAAACTGTGAATTACTTATACAGCCTGCAAAAACATGTCAAATATAGTCTGTTGCACATAGTAAAGGGTGTGTAGTGTGACCCTGAGATGCAGTTCTGTTGACTTTGTGTCGTTTTAAGCATCGACCTGAGCAGTGGTCTAATCAGCCTAAATGAAAATATGTGGGTGCATGTAGGTTGTTTAAAACTCTGATGCTCCACCCAGAATTAATCTTTTCAGCATGAAACACTCTGTCCCCAGTGACACGAACGCTGGCTGTGAACAACTATGGAGCTTGATTCTTAGGCTGTAAACAGTTCGGATGACAGTGATTATAACTGTGAGGAGTTTGATGCATAAAAATCTCAACAAATACAGTAATTCTGCAAAAAAAACACAGTAGCAATTGTCTCAGTATGTTCCGTGCTGCTGTATCTTCTCCAAAATACTGAAAAATGTACTACTTCTATGGAAATCCTCCTGCAAAACCCTGTTAAGTCCACTGGGACACACCTCTCGCTCCAGTGAGACCACAAATAATTACTTTTATTTTGCATTAAATAACAATCATTAATAAAAATACGCTGCTTGAAACTACTATTAATCTCAAAATCCTTTACTAGTATAAACACAGACAAGCTGAGTGGAAATTCTCGTGGAACTTTTTCACAGAACAAAAGCACCTGCAACAAAAGTCCAAAACAAAACCTGCTGTAACTACCTTTCATCGACACGAGGTTGTTTCACTTCAGAATCTGCCGTCTCCAAACAAAAGCCTCTAATGAGCGGAGTATCATTTTAAAATGTGTTGAATGCACATTAAGACTCATTAGTCGTGTTTTTCATTTTCTGCCGTCTGTTTCATTTTGATCAAGCGAACCGTGGCCTGTCACGCAAGTGTGTTTAATTATCATTTCTTCTGTTGTGTTATATACCTTTTGTCTGAACTGAACTCTGAGAACATCTGCTGTCAGATTTTTTTATTTTGTTTTTTAAAAAAGTCTTAATACTGTGATGGAACTTAATGACAAACTTTTGAAATCATCTGTGTAATATTGTGTATGTGTGTGCTAGTGTGTGTCCATGCTTTCTGTTGGCACGATAACGCAGGGTGAGTGCGGGGGAATAAATCTTTGTAGAGGTGCTTGGCTCACCTTCTTGGTGCTAACTGCACACCTGCAGAGCATAGATTAAAGCTGAATTATCTGAAGAGTGAGCCGCTGCTGCTTCCTCTCCCTCGCTAATCTCAGCTTTCATCTGAGGCTTGTTATTGCTGTTTTCCTCCGACTGAAGGAACTACTTCAGGACTCTGTCTCTCAGAACACCTCGGATGTGGATAGCATGGTAACTGCCATACAAACTTTTGAATTATAGCAACACCGAATGCATTACAGAAAACTGAAAAGGCTCTGCTTTCTCACACAGACTCTTAAGTCAACGAGAAGCACACAGACACCATAAATTCTGAGTTAAATGGTGAATTTGTGGACGAGGGGAGATCGACCGCAGGCAG
This sequence comes from Amphiprion ocellaris, assembly GCF_022539595.1. Lineage (NCBI taxonomy): Eukaryota > Metazoa > Chordata > Actinopteri > Pomacentridae > Amphiprion > Amphiprion ocellaris. The sequence continues at coordinate 26,219,162 of NC_072769.1, read as the reverse complement.
GAACATTCACCTCGATACAGAAGCTTTGATACTATACTGCTAGAAAGCATGAACGCATTTGTGAAGCCAAGTAAAGGTAGTAAAGCAGACAATAATCCAACTGTGAGTGCTCAGAAAGAAAATGTGTTGCGTCTCAAAGCAGACTCTACTGCAGGGGTGGGCAATTAATTTTCATATGGGGCCACATGAGAAACTTTGACGGTTGTTAAGGGCCGGACCAGTACACTTAAAAGCTCTGCTCAATATATATCTCAATAAAAACAGTAAATTACACAATACAGTGATGTACAATGCCCAACTCTTGAATCTCTGCTCTCAGATCCCAAACTCGTTTAAGCACCTTGTCCAGGCTGATCCATCTGACAGCTGTCTGGTAACCAAGGTTACCATGTTCACCATCATCTCCTCCAAAAAGACAACAAACTGTCTGTAATTCAATGCTCTTGCCCTGATGAAGTTAACTACTTTAGCTACAACATCAGTCACGTGGTTGATTTTTAGCACTGACTTACACAGCACCTCCTGATGTATAATACAATGCAAAAATATCAGTTTCTGTTCTGGATTTATTTCAGTCACTTTATCTTGCATCCGTTTCAAAAGTCCAACATTTTTCCCTGTCAAATTTGGACAGCCATCAGTTGTAACACCAACCAAATTCTCCCATTTTAGTCCCAGCTAGTTCATGCGTGTATTTACCTCAGTGAACAAATCACTCACCGTCGTGGTTCCTTCATTGGCTGCACAGCTGCCAGCTCCTCCGTCATCTCAAAGGTTTTTTGTTAGTCCACGTATAAAGATGAGTAACTGGGCTGTGTCACGGACATCACAGCTCTCGTCCAGAGCCAAGGACAAAACGTCAAAATCGTCCACTTTGTTGTACAGCTGAAGCTCCAGATTCTCGGCGCTGCTCTCCACCCGCCTCGTTACGGTTCGCCTGCTAAGGGTCACATTAACGAACGCTCCTTTCTTCTCCGGGCATATAAACTGCAGAGTCCACCAGACATTCTTTTATAAACTCTCCATCAGAGAATGGCTTACTGTTTTTGGCGATTTTGTAGGATATTAGAAAACTCGTCTTGACTGCTGCATCCCTTGATATGAGCTTTGGTAAAACAAAGTCATTGCTGCTTTAGCAGTTTAGCTAGCAAACCTTCAGACATCCTCCCCGCTCTGCATCAGTCAAATGTTTGTACTTCTCCGCCATGTTTGGTCTCGTAATGTCGATTCAGATTATAATCCTTGAGCACCGCGATCTGTTCTCCACAAACTAGACCACAGCTTTACCTCTGACTTCAGTGAAGAAATACTTGGAAGTCCGTGCCTTGTTAAAAACTCTGCATTGGGAATCAATCTTTCTTTTTTTGCCGTTAGCTGACATCTTCCCGGGTTGAAGCTAACAAACAAACCAATCAGCGCATAAACCTTATGCTAAGTACGGAAAGCACGCGCGAAAAAACGTTAATTTAGCTGATCTTTCAAAATAAAAGCAGTGCAGGCGTATTGTTTGCATGTATTGTGATGAAATATATTTGCACTGACTTTTAATATTTTCCAGTGACCTCATAAGGGCCAGTCAGGGTCATCCGGCGGGCAGATGTGGCCCGCGGGCCATAGGATGCCCAGGTCTGCTCTACTGGGCCGAAAGCGTGCCCAGCTGATGATTATTAAACTTGAACCCTTACGCTCCTCTTTATTAAACACAAAGTTTGCTTTTTTCCAAACATTGCAGTATGCCTGTGATTGATTACAGCAAATGTTGAATAATCCTTGTTGCCAATGCACAGTTTGTAGCTACGTCCACACACACGGTTTCACCTTGAAATGTTTTTAAAATACGAGTGTTTTCCTTTGAGAAACATTATCCATACATATTCTGCACAGAAAGATGGATGAAGCCTCCGTGATGTCACCCGCTCTTGACTAATTCAAAAATCTCCAGAGGTTGAGCGTGAGTGGAGCTGAGGTGAGCTTCGCAAATGCCATATGACAGAACCCACCTGTCATTCAAAGTGGCCTTGCCTTTAAATATGCATAATTTTTGGCCTTAATTCAATTTGAATCGGTGAGTCATATAAAAATTCACCCACTGTGCAATTATTACAAATGGGAAAATTAACTATAGATGTCAACAACAGATTTTTGTACCAGGCTGTTTATTTCTGTGGTAAATTGAAGCATTTTAATATTAAGATCTATGAGGATTGACTCATGTTTGGAGTCGGCGTTACGTGGACATTCAAGAAACTACAGTTTTCAGGATTTTGGTCCACGATGTTTCCATTTGGCATGCGTGAAAATGCATATAATTTCCCTGTCATGTCCATTTGGGCATGTGATTGCCAGTGTAAAAATGAAACGGGGTTAGTTGCTTGGTTGAGGAACATTCTACAGAGGAAGAACAGCAATACTAAGATCAGAACAGTAAGCATCTCCAGCAAAATATTTAACCAGGTTAGTCCCATTGAGATCAGAGATCTCCTTTACAAGGGAGACCTGGCCAAGTAGCATAGTAGCATTAAAAACAATAAACAACAGATAAAATTAACAACATTAAAACTTGCTCACATGAATCACTTGTGCACAAGCGAGGTAGACTGCAATGATTTCACCAGAGCTTTAAATTCATTCAATGTAACATGGGCTTGAAGTTGAACATGAGATTGTAATTTATTCCGAAAACCTAAATAAGATAAGTCCTTTATTTCTCCCCACGCCAGGGGAAATTCAATGCTTTCTTGCCCAATTCAGATCCAAATTGCAGAGTATCCACAGATTGGAAATTGTGACTCCCATGTTTCCTTGTTAAATACAAAAAAATAGCAAGGAATAATACCTAGAACGGTTCTGTAAACAAACACAAGAGTAAACAATGGTGAACAAGGGAAATGCATTTGGTAACAAGAAAAGCACTCAGAGAGTGGAGCCAAGGCTGGAGAGTACTGTACTCATATGGCATCCCCCATACAGCAGAAATGCAGCATTTGTTTTGTAGTTATTGATGATCAGAAATCCCGACACCATAGAATGTGGCCATTTAATATAGATGTACCCACAAACAAAATGATCTTGCACTGAGCACAGGTGTGTGTTATGCATGTGTACGTTATGTATAGATACTGAATCGCATGACCTAAATGTGTAGCGGGCGGCAGGAATTGATGGGACTAGTATCGCTTGTGTCATAAGTCTGCAATAGTCGATTTGTAGTAGGATCGCGATCATTTGATCACCAGCAAGCAGCTGATGTAGCGTTTACTTGTTGTCATAGTTACAGTGACGCCATGCCGCTATCTCACAATGATACAGAAATCCTTAACAAATCTGTGGATCCTGACTATAAGCCACATCACTGCCAAATCTAATCACTTGGCCCTTGTGTCATTGCTGACCTTCCCTGAAAATTTCATCCAAATCAATCCATTTGTCCATTTTTGAGTAATGTTGCTTACAGACACACAGACAGACAAACCAACGCTGATTGTCACATAACTCCAACATCGCTAAATATGTGGACTTCACCCCTGCCAGTCATGGCTGTTGCCTTTGTTTTTTGCCTTTTAATGCAGAAAAGCATCACACGATAATAGCAGGATGAAGTTCAGACCCACCCTGAGAGCAAACATATATGTCTCTGTCATCGTTACCAAAAATCTCTGATTCTGCCCATCCAGATGCAGAGTTTTCAAACTAATCCAAAGATCTCTATTTCAGGGCTCCTACTTAAAGGTAGAAAAATGCATTGGACCTTAAAATGATAACCTATTTGTGTGGAAGGAGCCTGTGATACATCTTGTCTTGCTCAAATTAAGAGCCTCAACAACTGGCCTATTACATGTTTTCTTTGTTTTATGTGCCTCTCCTTGCATTTCTTCCAGATAAATGTTCACTAGATGTATTTCTCCAACATTAGCAGGAGCAGTTATTCTTTATTACAAGTGAGGCATCGGCTACAATACAATGGGGGGTGATGGCAACTATAGATGTAAATTTATTTATTTAAAATAATTAGACAAACTCAGATGGCTAAACTTTAATAATGTTAGGTATTAATTAATTTAACATTTATTTGTAACAGTTATTTGCACAACTGTAAGCCCATTTCAGTAAGGGCATCACACCATTTAGACTGTTTTCTTGCTGGACTCTAATGTGCGGATGATAGGCTGATGCATCCTGTACAAAGTTGGATAATGCGGCTGTAATCTCCTACTGGCCTGAATCAGATAACTCCCTTGCTCTCCAGCTAATTAGTCAGTGAAGCTAAGGATACAACACAGATAGCACAATTACTGCCTGTTCTGGAACAGTACCACAGTTGAGGTCAACAGACAACAGGTAATTGGACCCAAAGGAAGACTAGGATTCCAGGCAGGTGCTGTTAAAAGCAGTTCTACAAGTTCAAAAGTTTGGCCTCCAGTCAGCAGCTGGCAGGCGGGTTGAAATCAGAAACAAAACAAAGAATCAGCAGGCAGGCAGGCAAGTAGTAAAACTAAAGAAAGGGATTTGAGGCAGAGAACAGAAAACAAAACTGGCTGGGCTGCTGAGGTACAAGCGAACAATGATTATCAGAGAGAAAGCATGAGCGGTTCACGATGTACAACACACCGGTGCGATGACTAACAGAGGGATCAAGTAAGGTAGAGAGGAGGACACTAAGCAGAGGCAGCATACACGATGTCAGCATCCTAAAATACAGGCAGGTAAAATCAGATATAGTTACTGTCATTTTTATCATTTACACTAACTGTGACACACCCAAAGGTAGCCTGTTGAAAAAGCCCCGTGGCACATCTGATTTATGCAATTTAATAATATATAAAATTACATCTCTCCAAAAACGATACATGCCAGAACACTTTGTGTTTTCTCCTCTAAACTTCAGATGCCAACAAAACTGTCACTAGAAACAACATTATGGAAAAAACATATTCTTCACTGTGATCGTTGCTATTACGACTGAGAAAAAAAAGACGGTTGTATCGCAGTATTCAGTTATTCAGATGAAACAGCTCTCATGTGGGTGTAACTCTGATTATACAAGGATAAATGTAGCCCAACAAAGGCTGTAAACACAGTTACTGTGGGGAATATAAATAAAGCATGATACAGCCTTGTCACATATGATAGAGCCGTCTGGTGTTGCGTGGTCATATCACTGAGCAAGATCTGATGATCAACTATGGATCACAATCTATGTCACATAGCTATAAAATGAGGGAAATGAGATAAAATAAAAGCAATGATAAAATGATTCTAAAATTGAATATCACATCATGGGCTGTACAGTGGCTTGGTGGTTAGCACTGTTGCCTCACAGCTAGAAGATCCCCGTTTCACATCCTGGCTTCGGATCTTTCTGCATGGAGTTTGCATGTTCTACCTGTGCATGGGTCGGTTTTGTGCAGGTTCTCACAGCTTCCTCCCACAGTCCAAAAACACGTTCAGGTTAATTGATGGTTCAATTGTCTGTATGCATGAATGTGAGTGTGCTTGTTTGTCTGTATATGTAGCCCTGTGATAGTCTGGTGATCTGTCCAGGGTGTCCCCTGTCTTCACCCTAAGTCAGCTGGGATAGACTCCAGCGCCCCGTGGCCCTAATGAGGATTAAGCGGTATATAGATAATGGATGGATGGATATTACATCATTTTAAAACTGAGGCAATTTGTAAAGATCATAGGGAAAATCATAGATAATTAGTCCTGATAGGGGAAGATATCAGATTTGATGTTTTTTCATGCTAACCTCACCCTGTTTAGCTTTTTGAACTTCTATTCCTGGACATGGAAGATGATGAGAAGAAAAGTTTCATCTGACTTCAATTACTTTAGTTTGTTAGTAAAGATACACAGGTTAGAACGTCTCACTACGATACAAATCAAATAAAAAATACAGGTAAAAACGGAATGATCTGGTGGGGAGAAGCTGCCATTGTGGTCGGATTCTTTACTTGACTTTTCCAAACTGTGAAAGTTTTTTAAATCAACATTAGTGAGTAACACAACCTTGTTTGTGTGATTTCCGAGGTATAGAGTCGGGGTATATGTCCCCTGCTGTGTGCAGAGCAGAGGCTGCAGATTTACAGCACGGCACTGCATGACACATTTTATGTCACACCATCTGTTTAAAGCTTTTGCCTAAACAAGTCCCCCGTCATGTGAATGACTTCCAGGAAGAAGGCAGCATCTTCTCAAACTGTGTGAGAGGGTAAAGATAAAACAGAACACAGCAATATTCCCAACAGGGCTTGTTCTCAACTTGCCTGGTTTGCTTGTTTAGATACCCCCTCTGCAGCAAACTGGAGCCACCAATCCATTAAAATCCTCATGTGAGGTTGCATGAGGAGGCAGAGTTTGGTCAGGATGAGAGCTCTAAACACCCCCCACCTCATACTCAATGGAGTATTTCAAGACACAGCAGGGAGCCACGGGCCATAATCTGGGGATTTCAGCTGGCAGTCAGGTGTGAAGTGTCTGACAGGCAGAGAGGTCAGTGGAAACGGCAGGAAACCAATATCACTGGCCAGTATTACGCTAAACACAGAGGGAGGACAGCTGCAGCACACAGCAGGAAAAGCAAGGGTAGGTGGAGAGAAGAGGAAGTCGCAATTCACCAGGGTGTGATATAAACAGATATGGGATTCTTTCTTTTCACTATTAAAGGGCTTCAAAATTAGAAAGGAAGCTGCAGTGAGAGAGGAGGGACTTATAAATATGGTGCATGCACAAATATTACAAGTAGTGTGATATAATTTAAATACTGCCTAAATGCTTTTGCAATGTTTAATAAAAATTTACTTCAAACCACCACATTGTTCTTACATGAAGGAGTAATAAGGCCTCATCGGCACCTCGTATATCTCTCGATTGCATTTTTACCCAGAATAGTTCTCTGTAATATATTCATATATTCAGTGTATTCAATATCTGCGTAGGTCTTACACATCTGTGTAGTTGGAATACAGATTTATGACTTGAAGGTTCAATGCATGAAGGAACCAATACATTTTAGAATGGAGGCCTTTATATGCACATGGATATGACTGCTAATGGACAGCTCTTCCGCCACGTCCACAAAAACCCTGTTGAGCAGCCATTCAGTTGGAGAATATTTTAATGGTGAGTCATTCATCAGGCCTGATGGCTGTGATTTCAGGACCCCACTGACACAAACAGCTCTCACAGCCTTTTCTCTACAGAAACACATCCAGAGAGGACGGCCAGGCTCTGGTCTTTGCTCCTCTTTTCTCTCTCACACTGCCGCTCTGTATTGTCCTCCTAATTAGAAGGCACAGAGAATCAGATGGGCTGTCTCTGGAGATGGTGCTCCATCTCCAAGTGGCTGTCGCTGGAGATGGAGCACCTTTAGTGGTGCATTCCCACTGTAACCATACAACTCTTAACAAGCTTCAAGTGTTTTTTTCTCTGTTTGTTTTAGCTGTTTTCTTCATACGAAGCCATCACATGATGAGGATGAGAGAGGAACACGGGACTTTTATTGCTTTGAAGGCGTGTATAACACAGTGTGGTTCTCGATGCTTAACTTCATGGAGAAATCTGAAATTAAACTCACTCTTTCATTTGTTTTGATTCAAACACAGTGCTGCTGAACCCTGTCTTGTTACAAAAAGATGCATATTTTTTTTCTAATCATTGATGTTTGATTTAGTTGCTGCTTCACTTGGTGATGACGTGACATTTTCTTAACCAGCTGCTACCTAAGCCCTCTTTATGTGGCACATAATGCACAAAAATGGTGGAACATTTAGCTTTTACAATTTGTAGTCATTCTGGTTCTTGAACTCAGGGGTGGTAAAAATCTGATTTCTCCTTTTTAATAAGTAACTACTGATTTTGCCTGTTGACAACGGTTGCTGGTAGATTCTATCAGCTGTATAGTTAATTAGCTACTTAAGCTAGCTGGCTAAGTACATTCCGAAGTCAGTCGGACTTCGGAATGTTTCCAGTCAACTAAAAAAGGATTTTGAAATATACCATTGAATATTACATAATTTTAATACTGAGGAAAACTGTAAAGATCCACAGAAAAATCATAGGAAACTAGTCCTGATCAGGGGAAAAAAATTTTATTTTCATACTAACTTCACCCTGTTTAGCTTTTTGAACTTCCACTCCTGGACATGGAAGACATGGAGAAGAACAGTTTCATTAGATTTTAATTGCTTTAGCTTGTTAGTCAAGATACACAGGTTATAACATCTCACTATGATGCAAATCAAACAAAGAAAGCAGATAAAAGCTGAATAATCCAGCAGACAACCGGGGAAGCCGTCATCTTGATGACCTGACCTTGCACTAAGTGTCACCAGTCAAGAACCCTCCACCAGCTGCATCTCGAAGTCAAATCTGTCAGCCCTTGGAGCAGACTATCAAAAATATATTGCTTAAGAGGAGATGGTTCAGGGTGTATTTAGACCAAAAAATCCATCTTGCAAGGGCAATAACCAGTCCCCAGACTAGCGCCCCTTGGGAGACCTACACAGAAGCCATAGGAGAACAACCAAGGGTAAAAAGGCTCTATTATCTCTGTGTTTGGAGAGCAAAAAGCTTTCTGAGATAACTCAATTTGCTGGAGTGTTTCCACCCAAATCCAATAAAGAGCAAGATAGAGCCGACGCTACCCTAAATGCCGATGTAATAGTGCTGAGGGGTGTCTCTCACAGTGGGGGCCCATAAAACTAAATCCAGGATGAGAGCTCATCTTTACCACCTATTTTTCTCCAGGATAGAAATGAACCATTTTCAAGATGTTTAAAAGATTTTGTGGTTGTCCCGCAGTCCTCTAAAATTTGGCAAAAGGAAAACAAAGTGGTTGCAGCAGCTTTTCTTTTAACATATACTGTAAATCCCCACAGCTAATGAAATGCTGAATGGTGTTGCAAATAACAGGGTCAGCTTAATAATGTAGATACCAAAGTTAGTTAGTTAGGCAGACACTGTAATGTTAGTGCATATAAACATGTTTAATTGTCTCCATATGGTTATTTTAGTTTTTGGAAAGGCAAAACAAGACATGGCACCGAGCTCTCATTACACTCTGTGCACATTGGCAAATACAGATTTCCAAAACTTGACAGTCCTGCCATGCTCAGGATAAGATATTATTCTGTAATTGCTATTCCGGGGAGGTCTTTAGCAAACAGTAAATTAAACTGAGGCTTCTACCCCCCCCCCCCCCAAAAAAAACAAAAACAAAACAAAAACAAAAACAACTCATCTCACATACCAGACAATAGGCCATATTTTATTCCACCACAATGAGAAAGGAGATTCCAAAACTGGTAAGAGATATAACAACCTCCCTCTAGTTCTCCCTTCACACTGATGCATGTGAAGAAGAAACTGCTTGTGGCAGAAATCCAACTGACCCATCTGCTGCATTAGATAAGAATACAAATCTTAAACTTCCCGAATGCCTAACATACAATAAAAAATACTCTTTGATTTTCTGCTTATTTTGATCTACTGATGACATTGCATTCTTTGGAAATAAGGAAGAAAACAAGATCCGGCCAAAATGCTGAGGGCTGCTCCCATACTGTTTTAGCTCTAATCCGATTTCTTATTTCTTCCCAGGACCATGTTGAGGATCAAACTCCCAATGCTCACCCTTCACGCTGGCAGGCTGTGGAGGATACTATGATCTCTGCAGGACTGAACACTGACCCACTTCTGCTGAGAAATGGTCAAGCAGTAGTTTGCAATCTCTCAGAAATTATTCCAAATATAATGTTAGGTGATGTTAAGTAGATTAGGCTGCCATAAATGGCTAAAAAATGACTGATAAATGTTGAAAATGCGATCAAATGATGGAGGTAATTAATGACTGTAAGAGAAAATCCTGAGGGAACTCTTAGCTTGTTTCAAAATAGCATAATATAAGTGTATAATGATATTAGCTCTCAGTGTATTGAGGTCTCAGGACCCCAGAATTTTCACCCCCTGAATGGCACCTGAGCAAACAAGCTTTCACTTCACACCGTGACAGTTGTTTTTATCTGTAGTTTTATTTCTTTTCATATCATTTCTACAGCAAAAATACACAAAAATGCAGGAAGTGTTAGTGAGTAACTTTTTTATTCAGTGGGTTTGCTGACTGTAGTCCATTTTCCATTATTTTTCATTAAATATTGATTGTTGGATTGAGTGTGAGTGTCTTCATATTATTTATCTCTTTTAGCCACTTTTTCACAGTAGAGGAGTCTTGCTTACACAGTTTACTTGCAATTACCTTCACGGTTGTTCCTAAAAGAATTATTATGAGGCAGCAGCTCTTATGTTGAACATTTCTGCGTGTCAGACTGCTATATTTGTGTAATGCATATCCTAATGTGATCGTCAGTTCTGACCATACACCATCTCAGTATTTTCTCATTTTCAGACACTCCCAGGATACGAGTTTGATCTACATTTTTATCCTCATGCATCCTCCAGCATGACAATTGTGCAGATGAATATCTACTTTGTGTCCTATAAGTAATGAAACATCTGGCTCTAATGCCTGAAGCTGGAGTTTGTTTGCTGCATTTTACATATATTTTGTTCCAGTCATCTTTAGACATTTGTATATTGAGTTTTATTTGGAATTTGTCTATACAACGTAGAGGTTCCTCTACTGAACTACAAACTGAGGTACAACATACATACACCGATCAGACACAACTTTAAAACCACTGACAGGTAAAAGTGAATGAACTGTATTCTGGACTAGACTGTGAAGCAGAGACTGAAGATGACTGAACCTATAGTTCGGTCCATTAAGACTCCATTCAGTAACCCAGAGGACCCAAGGGATCCACTGCTGATGTCCCAGGACCAGACATAACAGGACACCCATAGAGGTCCCATGTTTATGTACCAATGATCAGAGCTGTTCTGTCAGCATGTGCAGGTGGTTTTAATGTTGTGGCTGACCAGTGTATATTACCAACCCGCATTCTTTTGTGCAGCGCACAGTGTCACAATCACAATATTTACAAGAGAATTCTGTTTTTATCTCCTTCTCAAAATAATATTTGGCTTGGTTCTCAGTCTATATTCTTTCTTTAGCTTCTAAAAATGTGATCTTAAACTGAGAACTTTTACTTTTCTCTCCAAATTATGCTTCTAACCTGCTGTAAACCAAAATAAATTCTGTATGTGGCATCCCTCCACGTTACTTTCAACATTTTGTGACAGATCTTGTATCGCACCACTATACCAAAGGTCAGAGCAGTGTGGACCAACAGTTTTGTTGAAGATTTGATCGAGTGCATCTCTCCTACTTTTGGGGAGTTGAAGGGTTGTGCTCTTAATACTTGGATTGTTTTCCCTCCAAATGAACCCTGAAATTTTTTTAGCCCACTCCACAAACTGTAGCAAAGGGAATGCCACTGACAGAGACTGGAACAAGTACAGAATCTACAGTGACATGTTAGTTTAACTGCTATGGTTCTATATCTTTGAGTGTCCTGTTTTAATGATATATAAGTTACAGTAGTTACTAATAATTGTTTTATTGTTTTTGCATTCAACTGTGGTCAAATGTTTGTTGGATTGTGTGTGTTTGGGAATCATTAAAAGATATACTTTGTTTTTACCACATTAAGCTTGCAATCTGCACAGTAGTTGTGGGATTCATTATTCTTCATTACCTTTGAGAGAATTAACTGATTTAAGGAAATCAGGATTTTATTTGCAATAAATCGAGGTGTGTGTTCTGTCCCTCTCACCTCCACCTACTTTATATTTTCATTGTGCCGTCTTGTTTTAGCCAAAGGTTCAGTAAAGAGCAGAGACAGTGGGGGGTGACCCAGCAGGACTGTGTTGTACATATCTCCATTTATTCTATTTATTTTTAGTCATAGCAGGTTTTTAGTCTCGTGTCTTTTTGCAGTTGACTAAAGCCAACATTTCTTTTTGAGCAGATTTTAAAAAGTCTCCAAACTCCACTATTGAAAGTCTTTTCAGTGTCTAACATTGTGACCGCTACTGTGATTAATTACTGTGGCTGACCGTGACCTGAGACAAACTGCTCCAGAGTTAGTCAGCAAAAAGTCTAAATTACTTGTTGAAACCAATTAACTGTAACAGGAACACTGCAACCTTGATCTGCTAATGCCATTCAGTATCATTTAATACTGTTTAACTGGTAATGTCTACTGAACATACGGTTAAGCAGCTTGATGCACCGTAGTTTGGCCCAGCAGACCTTCATCTGACTGCAGGACGAGGAAACTCGGTCAGTGGCTGAGAGAATCCTAATGATTGGTTAATAACTTTAGTGTACCTGTGAATAGATTAACCTAAACCAGAGTCTAATGAATCCTCTTTGGATCCCCCACCTTGTGGATTTGCTCATGAAGAACAGCAGACCCGAGCTTCCGAGGCAGAGCTGATAGGGCTTATGAGCGGTAATCAGGGCTGAGCCCAGTTCTGAGCCCCCAATCCATTTATTTAGCAAGATCTGCACCTGTCGCTCTCTGCTTCCTGACAAACTGCTGAATGCAGAATGAACTAACTGCAAAACTAAACAGCTTTCTGCAAAAATAAATTAGGGGTGTTCTTTTCAAACAAACACCAGACTGAGTTCATCTTGTACACATTTGTTTCTTTTGTCAGACATATGTGGAATTTTATTTGAACAGATTTGCTCATCCAGAAGTTCCTGATTCCGGAGGTGGAGAAGATTAAGAATCAAATCAGACTGAGGTTAAGGCACATGTGAACTGTGATTGGGAGGGAAAGCAAACAACGTAAGAGGAGGGACTCAGTCGACGAGAAACAGTGACATGTTCCCACAGCAATAGTAAGAATTGATTTTTTATTTGATAAAATGGTCCAAAATGGATCTAGGGATGATTGTGGTTAATATCCAATCTAACTGCATTAAGAAACAGAACAGAAGCACTGCGCCATGTTTACTTGAGTTTGAATGAAACACATTGGACAGATGGTTGAAAAATACAATTCTGGCTCTGTTATCGACTTTTCATTTTTCCAGCCTCACTGGAAACCCACTCTATCACGCTGACACTCGTGGTGTTGTTAGCTCACTGACAGTGAGTGGCTCTCTTCAGGGCTGCTTAAATCACTGTGCCCACCTTGAGTCCTGACTGTGGAGGAAACTGACCCTTGGAGCCTTCTGCGAAACACTTATCGCCACCCAGCTGAGAAGAATAAATGACTTACCACACACAAGTAATCCTCAACACTGATCCTCCTGCTTGCATGCAGAAACAGTCTGCAGACACAAACAATATGAATATAGTGACAGGGGCTTGTAAGTAGCAGCCGGTGTCACTTTCTTTTAGCCCTGACCATGATCCTTCCATAATCTTTAATTAATATTCTGACCATGATAATAAAGGTCTCCAAATGTTTATCCCAACCATGTTTTCTAGCCACAAACAAATAATGATCAGAATCTTAACTTTAGTCTGTAACGCTCACACATTAACTGAATGTTGATAAAAGTTTTCAATATGAAGGTGCATATTATATGATATTAAGACACATAGCAATATTCTAATATTAATTACTGCCTGAAAGCAGTTTGATTAACAAGTTAAAAATCCTCAAAACTGTGTCTCTCTGACTGAAAAATTGGAGTATGAAAATACTGTTCATTTCAAATGCATAACTGCTGGGGGAAAAGTTGTCTATTTTGCTAAAAAAAAATAAAACTAGTTATAATGTCATGATATCAGGCTTAAACTCTGATTTAAGGTGAGCACAGATAAACTTTCCACCTTTTGCTGTAGAATGTGAAAACATCCCCGGTGCATCCAAACTCTGCACATCTTAACTGAAGCCCAAGCAAAGTAAAAAAAAAAAAAAAAAAAAAAAAACAATGAATGAAAGAAAAAATATTTCTTGAACAGAGAGCGACATTAAAATTTATTTATTTATTTAATGGACTCAGACAATGAAATCCATTTTCCTAATTCCCTCAAGTGGGTAGAAAAGGCTTTAATAGTCAGTTGCTGTTGTATCACGCTGAGCACTTTCAATTGGCAAGTCAACTTAAATGTCCAAAACAATTACAGAGTCACTTAGGAACCATTAGCGCTGTTTTGACAGTTGCACCTCAATTAAAAATAAAAAAAGGGCTTTTATATTTTACCCAGCATACATATTTAGTTGATTGTTTTGTAATTAGACATTTCATTGGGATCTTTTTTTCTGTGTAAGTTTTGACTTTGCTTGATAAAAAAAAAAAAACACTGCAAACGGAAGCAGTGAAATCTGTCTGGTGTATTTGACTACAGCATATGGAGCACATGATGACAAATCATGCCCCGAGGATGAAGCCGAAATCAAAATGGCAACAACAATTAGTCATGATAATTAAGGAGCCAACATGTCTTTAAATGTCTTTAAAATTTTATAGCTCCATTTTTAGATTCAAGAGGGTCCTTCCAAGTCAGAGAAAGAACGAACAAAAATAACAATGGTCCTCGTGTGAAGACAAAAAAAAGAAATCTAAGTTTTTCTTTGTGGACTTTCATTCATCTCTCTGCTAAAAACAAAAGGGTTAATAAAAAAACTGCAGGAGGAAAAAGACAAATTAACTGCTTGGTGAAACCTCCACTGCTTTCGGAGTCTCTGATTGGGCCGAGTCCAGACGAGGCTGTGGTCTCTGCTCAGTACTAATAGGCCTTCTGAAGTCTGATTAATGTATCGACAGACTTGGGGATTAATTGATTGTGTTCAATAGAACTGTAGACATCAGCGGTCTACAGAAAACATTGGCAACTGTGATTCATTAAGATTTGATGGCAAAAAGCACAGTCATCAGAATACAGATTATATGAGGAAAGAAAAGGTGCTGCTATTTAATTGAGTTCGTAGACACAGATCTTGACATAGGTGTTAATTATGAACCTGCACAATATGAAAAAGGAGCTGGCTGAGGTTATCTGTGATGGATTAGGGCAGACTAATATACACTTGATCTTGCACCTCAGCCTCCTTTTGGTCTAATTAACCAAGTAAAGTGTAAAAAAGAAACTAGAGCTTTGATGATTGACTGCATTACCATTTTAATTCCTAAGATTTTCATAAAACTGAACCCTATTTTGCTACTTGGCATTTTTTTGGCATGTCAGGATATTTGCGTTCTCTAATTACCTCTCCATATTGAAGATTCCATTGTTAGTCCTAAATTCCTGTGCTGGATTCAAATTGTCTTCACACACGAGGGATTTAAAGGGAAAAAAACTGCATGTGTGTATGTAATTCCACGTAATTTTATCTCCTTGATATCTACACCTTCTTATGTCATTGCACATCCAGGCACATCCTCGTTTGGACATTCTGTTCATTTGCACATTTCTGTATCACTCTTGTATATTCTGTTGATTTTTTTCTATATTATATTTTATATATATATTTTTAATCTTATTTCACTTTATTTAATTTGATCTTATTTGATTTTTTCCCCCTTATTTATTTTAGCTACCCTTTATACCCTAATATTCTGTTGAATTTGTCTATATTATCTTTTATGTTTTTAAAATCTTATTTCACTTTATTTATTATTTTATTTTATATTTCTTTATTTTATCTCATTTCATTTTACCTTCCCCTTATACCCTAATATTGTGTTGAATTTGTATACATTATAGTTTAGATATTTTATAATCTTATTTCACTTTAATTTTTATTTTTTTTGTTTATTTTATTTTGTCCTTATTTATTTTAGCTTCACTTTATACCCTAATATTCTGTTGAATATTTTAGATATTTTTAAAATCTTATTTCATTTTATTATTTTATTTTATATTTTTTATTTTATTTTACCTTCACTTTATGCCCTAATAATTTATGTTGTCTTATTGTTCACCCCTTTATTGAAAATCCATGCTGCTGCAACAACTTAATTTCTTACCAGGGATTAATAAAGTAATCTAAGTCTAAGCTCCACTCATTACTGCTGAATTTATTTTTAGAGTTATGCCAAGTGAACGTTTTCTTGTGCTTCTGCTGAACAGTGTTCAGCTGTTGAAACATGTGGTGGCTTTTTTATGAAGCAGTGGATGGAAAAAGGTTAGTCCCAACCACAATGGTGCTTGAAGCTGCTCAAAGAGAGTTGTTGCCCCCAGCAGTAACCACGGGTGTTGCCAAATCAACCAGGACTAAAATCCTGAGGATTACTTTAAAGAGAAATCGACCCAGACATCTTGCTCACTTAAATCACAGTTTCATGCAGCACAAACACAAAACAGAGCCTGCAAACAGCAGCCTTAGAGATTTACTGCCTTAATGTAACATTTTCACCAGCAATGCTATCATTATTAAGGCAGAAAACAGGGATGGCATCTTTTGACAGTGCTCGGAGAACTTGGCTTGCTGTTGTGTGCCATATGTCACTGGATCAGTAGAACACTGGACAGAGACTGAAATAACCTTTGGAAGCCACTAAACCACTTGGCCGGCTCAATGAGGCCAAGATTAGCAGCATAATCACAGGCTAATAATGCCACAATCTGCAAGATTAGTATTAAATCATGCTAATCTGTGCACCAGCAATGTTCCTTTGGTTGTTTTGGCTGCAGATGATTATGTTCCATTAGTGTGAGGAAGTTGGTTGAAGTGTCATAATTTCACACCACTTGAGAACGTAAATGAATTTGGAAGTAGTCGCCGAGAAGAAGTTGGACTGCTGCTTTCATCTAATTTGTGAAATACATTTGGCAGAGAGGCAGACTGCTGTGATAAAACTCAGATAAACATCAGCAGCGGCACAAATGATGAAGTAATATTAAAGACTGACGGCCCATTTACTCTGGGAAGTTAACAAGTGGTGTATAAAAACTTAGACGTGTCTGCTAGTGTCCTCTGTATGTATATATATATATATATATATATATATATATATATATATATATATATATATATATATATATATATATATGTAGTTTCATCCAAAGCAAGACCCTGGGAACAGCTAGAAATGATCTGGAATTCAGTAACAGAAGAGACTGTCAAAAAGTACAGAAAAACAATGGCAACAAAGCAAAACATCATTAATCACAGTTTATTGTTCAGCTTGTTATAAATACATTTACTGTCCACTCTATCTATCTATCTATCTATCTATCTATCTATCTATCTATCTAGACTTGTTTTAGATGCGTTTACATGCTAGTAGAGGAATCAGCTGACTAAAATAAACTAAGTATATTTTAGTCAGCAGCAGCGCTGCACATGTTAATGAATAATTTTCACGGTTCCAAAGAGTTGAATTAAAAACTTGTTTTGTCCACTTCGAGTGCTTATTTATTTCTGCGTTACTTTATTTTCAACTATCTGATAGTGTTCATAGACTCTGCCAGTGTGGGTTATTGTAAACAGTGCTACAATTTGAATTGATCTTTCCTGCACTCAGACCAGTGTCCTATCGAATAAAATCAGTTACCAGTGTGTCATTTCCCTCTCTCTGTGACTTCAGTTTCTGTGATTCTGGAGAATCAAAGCACTTCTACATAGACTGAAAAAGACAACATGCTGTATTGTGAACCTGATCCACTTATGCAATGCATCCATCATTTTACACGAGCATTTCATTCTTTTTGCACACTATATCAGATGATTTCATGTGCTGTATGTTTTGTGAGCTTGCTGCTTTTTTCTCCCGATGCCTCTCTCTGACCCGGGTTTATTTTGGTCTTTTGCCACTGGTCAGAAGCATCGAGTCTAATGTGTTTTTTAAGAAATGTCATAATGGTATGTACATAAAAGAGGTGACAAACTGTGTGTGTTTGTGTTGCCTGAGGATTATTGTGTGTGAGGAAAGAGGTGAGAGAGAAAGGTGATACTTAGCTCCCTCTGGCAAGAGAATCTTTTATCTGGACAGTATTTTCTAATCCTGCAGGGTGAGAGTTTAGCTACTTAAGAGCAGATAGTCTGTAAAGAAAGAAACAACTCCTGTGTGATGCAACATGATTTCAAATGGTGCTATTTTAATATCTAATAAGATTTTTTTTTATCCCCATATTTATGATGCTGCTGGAGGAAGTTGCTCATTCAGAGGGAAGCATTGGCCGAGTGAAACCTTGCAGTGTGTTATTTTAACTGGTAATTAAAGGTGTGAGATAAACATTGACGTGATGCCTCCAGGATGAAAAGTGACATTCAAGGAAGTCCTCATGAATAAATTGTAGTTATTTCCAGTAGTATATTCAAAGCACAAGCAATGTGTTCATCTGCAGCTGAAGATCACTCGATTTTGTCCATAATACGATTATAAACCTAGCAGAACACTGCAAATAGGGCGAATTGTCCAAACGGGTTTTAAATTGTGTCTTTCATTCATGATAGTGTCTGTTTTATATTTTGATCCTATGTGGCCTCCTTAGGAGGAACCTGAAAGGGGTTATAGGTAATGTCGCGGACTTTGGTTGTTGTCAGTCTTGCAATGCACGCTGAACCTGTTCTGCAGCTGCAGAATAAAAAGTTAATGTACCGTCATTGTCCGAGTGATATGTTTATTCACCGTCGCAGTTGAGACATAACAAAAGTGGCGACGAGGACGTGTGAACCAGTGCATGTTGTCCATGGCGAACGAAGCAGTTTGTTTCTCCTTTCCCGACGGTGGTTCAGTCGGATCCAGGTGATAGACGGAGCCGCTACACGGAGCGTGTGCTCGCGGCAGCTATTCTGGCACAGACAGCTAATAAGAGGGAAGGAGCAGAGGACAGCTGACAATTTTAATAAGTAATGCTGTGAGTGTGCTGCATTCGTATGTGCCGGGGATCCAGAATGAACAACACCTGAATAAAATGCAGCCTTGTAATTAGTAACTGCTGTGATTGACAAGTCAAAACATCCACCACAGGTCAGTGACCCAGACCCAGAGGAACCATTGTTTCTCCCTACAGGGATTCAACTGAGGTATGACTAAGTGCTGTTTTTTTTTTGTTTGTTTGTTTTTTTAATTCCTTGCATCACTCATACAATACTGTGGATAAACCCAAACAAATGTGTGTTTTAACTGAACAAATGATGCTGTCATGCCAATAGGTACATCACATCAGCTCCTATGTGTCGGTACTAACATCCCTGGAAGAGAGTGAAATGAGATAAAAAATAGAGAAAAAAATATTTAGAAAAAATCTACAGAATATACAAGAGTGACGGTATTTTTTTACGAGTGAACAGAATGTGCAAACAAGAATGTGCTTGAAAGTGCAAATGACATAAGAAGGTGCAGATAAGTTTACAAAAGGGTTGTATTCTAAACTAAATCATGGTGTTTTCCTAAATCCAACCATTTTTGGTGCCTAAGCCTTACCAAGCCTTTTTATTTATGCTGTAGAAAGGCCAGTTTGAACCAAAAGCAAGTTTTTCCAAATCCAATCTTGTAGTTTTGATGCCTAAATCTAACAAAACAGTGATTAAAAATGAGAATAATGGTTTGCCAGTCTCCTTTTGCAGACTTATATTTCCAATCTCCTCATTCAGACTTCGTAACCCTTACAAACTGGAAGCATTTCCTATGATTCCATAATCTCAACATAAAAGTTAGTGCAATTTAACTGTATAGGAACAACATTTTTATGAGGCAGGGTTTGGTTCTGCCATGCTTGGACAAACAATATATTTGTCATTCTTGATGTGTAAAAGACATTTTGCCCAAAATGTAATTTTCTAATGCAAAATAAAGCAGCAGCATTTGAACAGAACTTGCAGCTCTGCATTATCGCATCCCACCATGCCATTAATAAACACATCCAAAAGCTGGCGTGCTACTGTGAATAGCAATCAGTGAAGAAATGAAAGCTCTGAAAGAAAAAGATGTAAGATTAATTTCTCTGTCAGGGTTCCGCCAACCCTGGCAAAGGTCTTACAGAGTCAACCATGTATTCAGGTAACAGATAAATTAACAACATATTTCCTCAGATAAGAGGTTACTCATTTCCACTTGTGCAAAGCAAATAAACTGATTTCTGAGTGAACTGGATGATACGGCCTGTGTGATGGGATGCAAGCAATGCCAAAATGATGCATGGTGCACATATTTCCGGAATTCAAGAGATGCTTAAATAGTTCAGTTTGCACTGGAATAACCATTGATGAAATCTTGCCCTTGAGCTCATCACACAAGTACTCCACAAAAGCCTGTGATAAATGTCTGCAATAATGAAATTGAAATTGAAATTGAAAGCGACGATCTATGGTTAAACGCAGGATTTTTTAACTAAAAGGCCACTGGCAGAAAGGAGGGTAACTTTTTTATAAAATTCCTGGATTTATTACGAGAATTGTGACATTTTTTCAAGTCATAATAGGCAATATAAAGCACAAATCTCTGGTTAAAATGAGCAGTTATCAATATTAACACTTTCCAATTTGGCAAACATGCAACAATAATAGTACTTGGGAACATTTTAAAAAAGCAAAGCGTAATCTAATTTTCCTCAAAATGCAATGCTACATTAGCTGCATCAGGTCTTTTATTGAAATCCCTAATCATAACACGTCGGCTTTCATAATTACTCTGCCAAGGAACGCGGCGGAGTTAAGTGATGATCGACGTACATTTGATTAAATTATAGGGGTGTTTCTGAGTCCCATCAATTCCCACCGCCCGCTACTTATTTCGATAACATGATTTGGTATTCGTACATTATGTACACATGCATAACACACACCTGTGTTCACCGCAAGGTCGTTTTTCAATTAAAATTTCATCCATCGGGAATGATATGACTGAGCAGCCTTGGTGGAGTACTGCGCTCTCTGAAGTGCTTTTCTTGTTAACAATATTCTGGCTATTTTTTCATGATATTTCATAAATTGCAGCCTATAACTGTCACAAACTCTCACCTGCAAATGAGATCTGTCAGCAGCTTAAATATAACGCTGTGTGCATATAAGGAAGGCTCATTCTCATTTCAAACATGCCAGCATTTTGATGGATGTTAACAACCCACTTACTCTATAGTCTAAATGATCAGTTGTTGGGAATCCAGAGTACAGCGATGATGGATGAAGCTTGTTTACTTCTTCTTTAAGTAATTTTAATCATAATCACTTGACAGCTTGCGTTCTGTTTGACTTACAGTTTCATTACTGAGATATTTCATTGTTGCAGAGTCTTTTGTGATTGCGAGCTGCTCAGACGTTCTTCTGGATTTACTTCTTAGTCGACAAATATTTCAAACCAGCTTCTCTGATCAAAAGACCAACAAAGAAAAGAAATTGGATTTGCTTTGTTTGAGTCATTTGTAGGCAAAACACTATCATCGCATCGTTTTTTATTTATTTGTGCAGCTTTAGTTCCTGGTTTTAGTTGCAGCGAGCCATAACAAGCTTGATCTGCCATATGGTTTGATTTAGGAAAACAATTACAGAAGTTCTGTCCTCCAGCAGCCTTCATTATGGAAGACCTTTCTAACTCTTTTGTCTGTCACACATCTAAATTGGAATACGAGTTATTCTTTTTTTTTTTTTTTTTGGCGCACTAACTAAGCTCCTCGCCATGAGTCAGGGAGGTGAGGCTTTGATGGTTTGTACATAAAAAAAATTTAAAATCATCTCCTCTAAACTGTGCAGCTTTCTCCAAAGGGAAGCTTTGGGAGTCGAATTTGTAGAAATATATTTAAAGCATTTGGACTGGACTAACTTGAGCAACTGTGCTTCTCTGCCTGCAGAGAGACTCCACAGTGGATCACCCATCACTCCTTTGTGGAAATGTCAGTGTGAAGAGCTGCCAGAAGGCTCTCCACCACACACACCCTTCATGTTTCGAGTGTATTGTGGGTGTGTTTACAGTCTACTGCGGCTTATTTGTTGTGGTTTTAGTGGTTTGCTCGTGTTGGACCCTGATACATTGGGGAGAGCTGTCCGAGTCCCTCGTCCTCAGCACCAGACGTCCAGTTTCTCCCACATCTCTG
The DNA here is from genome assembly GCF_022539595.1 of Amphiprion ocellaris. Taxonomy (NCBI): domain Eukaryota; kingdom Metazoa; phylum Chordata; class Actinopteri; family Pomacentridae; genus Amphiprion; species Amphiprion ocellaris. The sequence continues at coordinate 26,197,260 of NC_072769.1, read as the reverse complement.
CTTGGACTAACATGCCTCGTCTTTCTGGTAGAGTTGTTATAGCTGACACTTTGCTGTTTCAAGGAAGTGCTAAAAAATGGATATCTGGCAGAATTTTTCTGAAAAACCTTAAGGAATCCAGTCAACGGGTCATAATTAAAACACAGATGTAGGTGAAAAGTCTAACTGAATGCATATTGTGGGTGTTTCTGGACCTGAAATGTTAAGTCAGTCAAAATATGGTTAACCCTCCTGTTATGTTGTGGGTCAAATTGACCCATTTTAAAGTGAAAAAAAAAATACAACAATTAAAAAATGTAAAATATTTTCTGGTATGAAAGTCCTTCTGCTTGGGTTAAAAAATTTAAGTGTAATCAACATCTAAAATGGAAATGGTTAATTTCACATACACTGCTGTTCAAAAGTTTGGGGTCACCCAGACAATTTCATGTTCTCCATGAAAACTCACACTTTTGTTCATGTGCTAACATAACTGCACAAGGGTTTTCTAATCATCAATTAGCCTTTCAACACCATTAGCTAACACAATGTAGCATTAGAACACAGGAGTGATGGTTGCTGGAAATGTTCCTCTGTACCCCTATGGAGATATTCCATTAAAAATCATCTAGAATAATCATTTACCACATTACCAATGTCTGAACTGTATTTCTATTTCATTTAATGTTATGGTCATTGAAAAAGCTACTCTTCTTTCAAAAATAAGGACATTTTAAGTAACCCCAAACTTTTGAACGATAGTGTATTTGCAAACCCACCCTAAAGAGAAGAATTTATTAACATCACTCCATAATAGGACAAAAAAAATCTAAATGTAAAATAAAAAAAAAATTAATGCCATGTAAAACTATTGTATTTTACATGTAGATCTTTCCAATGTACATTTAAAAAAATCAAAAAAGTGCATTTTTTAAGTGAAAAACAAGTGAATTATCCTCATTGAACCATAATCTGTAAAGAACACCATCAGAATAAAAAAATGATTGAAATGGTTAGAAATGATGGAGTTAATGATGAGATATAAACAATGTTTTGGCTATTTTTTTGGTTTCTGACATTTTTGGATAATAAAACATGCTCTGGGTCAAACTGACATCAATGCTGTTCCTGAGAAACTAACGTAAAAGGAGGGTTAAGAAAATCTGCTTGACTATGCAAAAGTACCCTCCTTTTAATATAAATGAGCATCCAAGCACACACAAATTCAGTCTCTCTTCAACATACAACAAATTTACAGAAATGCTCACAGCTCTGTGGGGGATGCTCAGTAAAAGAAAGCTAAAAAAAAACAAAAAACATTTGCACGGTAATGTTGCCATCTGGGTATAGTAAATACTAATTAGTATAAAACACAAAGTGCATCTGATGCTTCTGGGGCAGTATTCAGTTTAGAAAGTATGCAGATCTCTAAATTTCATTGCAATTCATACAGGTGTTAATACACTTCACCAAAAAACATAATTATAACTTAACACCGGTAGTAGAGGTAAAACTATGGCTGGTCAAAATGTTTTTCCATTTCTTCTGGTGGATATTTGACATCAGGGGAAACTTGCTGGCAGTGCTAAATCCAAAAGTGAAGGTCAGGATCAGTAAAGGTTTCAGGAACTTTGCAATCAATTCTGTAGTTGTCACGACCTTACACACACACAAACACACACACACACACACACACATAAAAATAGCATCACACTGGTGAGAAGGCAGGGGGTCTCCAAGGTCATTAGAGTTCCTGAACATTTGCATAAAATTTCCACATAATCCACCCAATAGTTGCTGGGTATTGATAGAGTATCTCAGTCTGCTACAAAGTGTGGTCATATGCTTTTGCACAGTTCAGATAGAATTTAAAAGTGTGGAGGATTTCTGAGGTTTTCCACTTGAATAATATAATTATACTCAATAGTAGCACTTCACGTACTATGAAATGATGTTCAGCACAGAGTGTCATTCCTCTGTCTCTAGGCCCCTGGAGCAATCCTTGAAACTCGTTCTTTACAGTTTTTGTGTGGACAATAAAGGAAATTATCATATGCTTTTACACCAATGACACCTCAACATAAAATATCTATCTATCTATCTATCTATCTATCTATCTATCTATCTATCTATCTATCTATCTATCTATCTATCTATCTATCTATCTATCTATCTATCTATCTATCTATCTATCTATCTATCTATCTATCTATATATATTAATCTTGTGTCCTTCAGGACTGTTGTAAAAAAAAAAAAAAAAAAAAAACCTCAAGGACCCCTCACGAAGCTCAAGACTGAGCATTCACAACTGAACACTGCAAATAATCCTTAGAAGACTGTGATAGAACTTTTCTACAATCTCTTATCACACAAAGGACAGTTGTATGAATCGAATATGCTAATTTAGACCACAATGTGTTCTAATACGCAAATAATAGAACCATATGGGACAGACAGTGGAATATGGATCAATCTTGTAAGTCTCCATTTACAGAGGACAAAGACAACGGAAGCAAACTAAACAGTAACATGCGTCAATATTGGGGCCAATTCTTCCATCTTCATTTGGACTATTACAGACTTCCATTAGGAAGTAAATGCCACATTGATCCCTGACAAAGTCCTTGACTAGCAGAATGCAAATTACTGTGGAGAGGGAGGAAATTCTGTGATTACAGAAGATAGAAAGAGCAGCATTAGCCAAATGTCACATCAGTTCTGTCTGTCTGAAAATGACGAGGAACATTCAGATATTCTCTCTATTCAATACATAGCAAATGAAAAAAAAGCACCATTTGTTATGACTATATAGCTGCAGACACCAGCCTGAATGGAATGAAATTCACTCTGTTAGGTGCGTTCTTTGTTAAAGCATTTTTGGAATATATCTGTATACAGTTGTGCTCATAAGTTTACATACCCTGGAAAATATGTACCATTCTTTAACGAAAGCATGACTGATCAGAGCAAACACAAATACAATAAGTAACTTTGGCTGACCACTACCCCTAAACAAAAGTTTTCCCATGATTAAACATATTTTCTAAAAAAAAAATGTACACTATTTCACAAATTTTTCCATAAATAAACTTATGAGCACAACTGCACATATGTGTTTAAATGTATTCCACTCACATTAAGGAATAATTGCTTTTTTTTTGTCTTCATGCTACATGATGGCATTTATTGTAAATTAAATCTCAACAAACACATGGAGATGTTGGGAAAGGTGTAATTTTATGCAAATGTCATCACACCTATGAGCAACAACCGTGAGAAGTTCCTCTGGAAATGGAAAGTTATTTTCTAATCCCATAAAATACTTATAGTGCAAATATAATAATAGAGAACCTGGCATAGGTATTGACTTCATATCACATCGCTGACATCTGGAGTGTAGTTTCAAAAAACCACACCTGAAGACAAGGTGACTTATTGTTTAGAGCTTTCATGGCATTGCACATGGTCGTTTACAAGGTGATAGAAGTAGTTGTGAGTCAAAGGCTTTAAAAAGAGAAATTTCTCAATTGAACACATCTCACATTCTGTAAAATGGCTGTGATGGTCCAAAAGTGCAGAAATTGTCGAACAAAGCCTTGGTGTGATGGTCTGAACACTGAAAAATTCACGTTAGCATGTATAACTGAGGGTAAACAATTCCATCAGTATTTTAAGGGCCAAAAAATTTGCTCCTCAAACTGTATATCATGATTCAGAAACCAGATATCAGAAGTACAGACATAAAAATCAGTCATGTGTTATCTGTGGAACATCATACTCTGTGCTTAAATATCAGAGTATTAAGTACCATTTGCAGTCTGCATGATGAAAATGTCAAGTTTTGCTGTGGCCAACTATGAGTTGGTTTATTTACATGTTGAAAAAACCCAATTGAGTCTAATATTGAATTAAAAGCAGTCGTAAGGCTGTCACTGTCCACGTCAACATGAATGTTGAAGTCACCCACAATAATCACTTTATCTGAGCTGAGCACTAAATCAGATAAAAAGTCTGAGAATTGAGCTAAAAACTCAGAGTAAGGAGCAGGAGGACGGTATACAACAACAAATAAAACTGGTTTCTGAGCTTTTAAATCTGGATGAGAGAGACTGAGAGTAAGATTTTCAAATGAACTGTAACTAGGTTTAGGTCTCTGGTTCATTTTTAAGCTAGAGAGGTAAATTGCTGCCACTCCTCCTCCTCGGCCCGTGATTCGAGGAACGTGACAGTTAGTATGACTAGTAGGAGTTGATTCATTTAGACTAACATATTCTTCCTGCTGCAACCAGGTTTCAGTCAAACAGAACAAATCAATCTGGTTATCAGTTATCAAATCATTTACTAACAGAGATTTAGATGAGAGAGATCTAATATTTAACAGACCACATTTAATTGTCCTGTTTCTTTGCTCTATTGAAATAGTGGCATTAATTTTTGTTAGATTTTTATGGTTTGTATGTCTTTTGTTTATATTTGAATTGTTTAATTTATTGAATTTTGGTGGTCGGGGGACAGACACAGTCTCAATAAAGCTAAATGATTTACTGGAGGGTGACAGCTGAGAGGAAACTGCAGAGAGGTGTGGAAGACTACAACTCTGCATCCTGGTCTGAATTCTGGGTTGTCATGCTTCAGGAGTTCTAATAAAATCAGCCATATTTCTAGAAATGAGAACTGCACCAGCCAAAGTGGGATGGATGCCGTCTCTCCTAATCAGACCAGGTTTTCTCCAAAAAGAACTGTAATTGTCTGTAAAGCCTACATTTGATGGACACCAAGAAGACGACCAGCGGTGAAACAATGACATGCAGCTAAACATATCATCGCTGGTCAGATCAGGCAGGGGTCCAGAGAAAACTACGGAGTCCGACATGGTTTTGGCAGTTACACACCGATGCCACACTAATTTTGGTGACCTCCGATTGGCGTAACCGGGTGTCATTACCGCCGACATGAATAACAATCTTACTGTATTTACGATTATCTTTAGCCAGCAGTTTCAAATTTGCTTCTATGTCGCCCGCTCTGGCCCCTGGGAGGCATTTTGCTATGGTCGCTGGTGTCGCTAGCTTCACGTTTCTGACTACGGAGCTGCCAATGATCAGAGTTGGTTTCTCAGCGGGTGTGTCACTGAGTGGGGAAAAACGATTAGAAACGTGAAGCGGTTTGTGGTGTGCCGGGACAGCGGGCTTGAGCTTAGGACTACATTTCCTACGAACTGTCACCCACCTACCCTGACTTCCCGGCTGCTCGGGAGCTGCTAGGGGACGGCTAGCAGAAGCTACACTAGCAGCTATGCTATTGCGGTCCGCACCGGCTAAGGGGGCCTGGCTAACAGCTAGCGGGGTGTTTTCCATGGTGCGGAGCGGCGCTTCCAATTCAGAGAGCCTCGCCTCCAAAGCTACAAACAGACTGCATTTATTACAGGTATCATTATCACTAAAGGAGGCAGAGGAGTAACTAAACATGTGACACACTGAGCAGGACATAGGAGTGGAAGAGGGAGAAGCCTGCTAACTGCTAAGTGCTAGGCTAGCGGACAGAGATAACAGGTTGTCAGAATTAAGTACAAGACTGTGAGAAGGTGCTTGAAGAAATAGAACAGAATATTATATGCTTTATTGTCATTATACAGTGTATAATGAGATTGGAGAGCTTCTCCTTTTCACTGCAAAGAAAAAAATGAGTGATTGTTACGATTCAAATATTAGCGTTACACAGAGATTTAATGAATATCAAATTAGATAAGGTGGATAAGTTACGGCAGTCAGAGAATACAACACAGCACTAGGACAGGAAATGATGTAATACGCTCACCGTAACATCAGGCGTCAAGCAGCAAATGTACCAAAGTGACTGAGAAAAATAAGTACCACTTATTTGCGTCAGTCTGTACATTCAAGAAAAGAAAGAAAAGAAAAAAACACCAACTGTGTGATGACATTTTAAACACATCATTATGCCATGAGTGAATCAAATGGAATAATTACAATCAAATGCTTTTTACACACCCCGATGGTACCACTGCCTCTAATGAATTCCCTATAGTGGGAAAAGGTTGTCGTTCCGAGATTAATTTTGCTGCTGTGCTGAAGCTGGTAAATACATGAACGCACGTTTAAACACACATCAGCACTGTCAGAAGGGTGCTGACACATGTAGCGACACAAAATGCATAAGACACTCAGGAATGAATGCAGCAATTAGCCAATCAACGCACAATTACTTCATTACAACAATTATCTTAATGTTATTATATTCTTGGTATGCAGCTTTGTTGATGCAGCAGTTGTAATCACTAATATCAGCTTGAAATGTTGCATCCAAACACCAAAGTACAGCGTGTATCTGTCAGTGCCAAAGCTGGGTTAGACTTGGGGTTAACTTCTAGAGAACTTGACATCTTCCAACTGAGCATTTTAACTTGTTAACAGTCTCCTGAAAACTGGGTGCATCTGGATGTGTTCCCAGCTTTGAAACATCCAGTGGTTGAATCGTTCTCAAAACCTCAGAGAAACATAATGTCTTTGAAAAAAAAAAAAAAATCCCACTTTAGACTGTATCACAGAATCATTTTAGGTGCTACAAATCTGCTTTTGGAAGCTGATGCAGGAAATGGGACTATCCTCCTGCTTTCAAGTCTCAGAAAAGCTTCTTATACAGTAACCTGCAGTACTCAGATCCAGGAGAATCACTTTCTCGATGTCTTAGTTTCCCCTTAGGATTGGTTTTAAATTCATCCAATTGCACTGAAATAGTCTGGCAAATTATTCATATGCTCAGCTCCAGTTTTTATGTGGCATCTTGCAAGGTTTTCACTTTAGGTGCAGTTCTCTATGACGTTTACGCACTTCTACTCAGCTAAATAATTCTAAAAGAATAAGAATCCACACTCACACTAGTGTCTATCAAGCAGGAATTGGTTTCTATCAAGCTCACACTCAGAGAGACTATAGACACCAGCATCAAGTGGTGTGAAGGTCCTCTTGCATTTCAAAGAATTCATTTTGTCCTTCCTCTTGTAAATGAATCACAGCTTTGATAGTTAGCTAAAGGTCACAATGTTTTGCACACACATCAGAAATGGAGGAAAATTATGTGTTGTGAGTCCTGCAACAAAATACAGTAGGTTGACAGTAAAAATACAACACAGAACTTCAAAGTTGCAGCAGACACATTAGCATCCACTCATAGACAACACAGAAAAGATGGACATTCCTGTCTGAACCGTCAAGCCAACACTTAAGCGCCTTAAACCTTTATTCTTTCCAACAACCAGCAGAAGGTGACTCCTTCAGTTGCAGACACCCGACTGCATTGAAGTCTATGAGAAAAAGAACCTTTAGCTAGCATTTAGTTAACCCTTTGATGCACAACATGAGTCAAAAGTGACCCATATCCAGTGGAAATTGGGTATCTCCTGACCCACACTGCACATCAAAGGGCTAATTAGTTTAGTGTCTCAATCACTAGTTTCATGTCTCCTTCAATACAACACAACAATGATTAGTTTATAAATTTTGGGCCCATTTACAGCAAAATAGATGATAAACCAGGATGGGACTACTTTCTGATTTACAGGTAGCACTGTGCATAGTGTTCTCAAGTTCTCAGTCAGTTCCACCACTCAAAAAAAAACGACAACCTCCGAACAACAATCTACGTGTTGAAAATGTCTAGTTTTGCTGTGGATTCGGATCGTGCAAAAAGACTTGACTGAATTAGCCACTTAATTACTATAATGATTTTTTCTTCCTCATATAAATATTCCACCAAAACAATCCCAGCTGTCATTAACTTGCAGGAGCACTGCTGATATGTCCTGGCCTTAATACCACCCACTGCAACTGGGACTGAGTTCAGCAATACAAACAAACCAGAGCAGTTTTTCTGCTATAGTAGAAAGATAATGAGGTGCAGCCAAACCATTCTCGAGCTCTGACACAGTACAGTAAAGAAAGATCTGGCAATGTGAGAGTATCTTTTTCAAATGCATTGTATTTGTCATAAATACGTTTCTAACCAACATTTATTTGATTAATTTACTGTTGCTGCTTTTCATCCAACCAGTCTTGTATTAAACGGTTATCCAGAGATTGGAGCAGGAGCTTCAAAATTGTATTTTAAACCAAACTGAACTATTTTCCTAAGCGTAACCAAGATTCTAACAGTTATTACTGTGAAAGTGCCGACCAAAGATGATGGATGGAAGGAATGGATGGATGGACGGACGGACGGACAGAGAGATGGACAAAAAGACAGACATATGGACAGAAAGATGAGAGAGATATGGAAAGATGATTGAAAGAAAGATGATTGAAAGGTGATAGAAATCTGGATATAAAGATGTAAAGTTGATAGAGATTGATGGATGGAAAGACAGAAAGATGAATAGAAAGACTAAAAGACAGATAGATAGATAGATAGATAGATAGATAGATAGATAGATAGATAGATAGAGTGAACAGTAAATGTATTCATAATATGTTGAACAATAAACTATGTGATTAATGATGTTTTGCTTTGTTCCTGCATCTTGTGCCTTTACTTCTTCTTTTCAAAAAGCAACACTGGGCGGAATCTTCCACTATGATGGATATCGTATTATACTGTACATTAAGTCAAATCATATTCCGCTCAGTATGATAATCGGTGACCGGTCCATTACTCCTAATTATATCAATCATCACCCGTAGATCTGAAATGGCATGTTACACCCCGGTGGGAGCATTTATGGCCCTGTATTCATCAGAGACAAATTGAAATTCAAAGCACATGAAGCGCAAACCCAAATCACATCTCCTGCAACTCTTTAGAAAACGTCTTTCATTTCGCAGCGTCTCTGTCTTTCTCACTCAGCATCGGCAGCATGAGTCCAGTAGGAAGCAGTCTGACAACTTCCACTGAAATACACCAACCTGTTCTATAAGTCTGACATGCTTCTTATCACGGTGACATGTCTGCCACACGGCTGGACTGTTCCCTCTTTAAACCCACACCTCCGAGGTAATTTCTCTCTTCCTTGACAAGTTAATTCTTACCTCTCATGCAACTACTTACAATGATACAATGTGCAACAGTCATTTAATGAGATTGTCAAAGGATTACAGCCCATATTTATCAAACTTTTCACCTGCTGGAGGAACATATGGAGGAGGTGATGGAAAGCTCTCAATGTAAGTATGAATATTTGAACTAGAATAAACATAATTAAAAATAGTGCCATTTAACACTATGAAGATTGTCTTATGTTTTTTTTTTTTTTTTTTAAACTGTGCCCATGCCTGGGCTTGTATCAAGCATGAGACATTTGGGGCAGGTTTGATACTGTACGGTGTCGTGAAAAAGCATTTGCCACCCTACAGAAGTCTTGTATTTTTGCATATTTGTCATATTTAGATGTTTCAGATCATCAAGCTAATTTTAATGTAAGACAAAGATAATACAAGAGAACCACAGTGAGAGACATTATCCACAAATGGAGAAACATGGAACAGTGGTGAACCTTCCCAGGAGTTGGACCAACGAACTACATTTCTACAAGAGTGTTGACATCTAATCCAGGAGGTCCTAGATGGAATTACTTGTTTACAGGGGTGGTACAGATTTTCATTAATTCTTCAATAAAACAGCATTTAAAAACAGCATTTTGTGTTTTGTGGGTTATCTGTTTAAATATGCAAGAAATATAACTATTAGTTTGACGATCTGGAACCATTAAGTGTGAGAAAAAGAGAAGATTTCAAACCTTTTGATGCAGTAGAGTGGCCCTATTTGACATTAAACACAGAAACAACAAACCAGTCACACACCATGAATTGGTTTCTGAAGCCTGATATGATTCATACTCGCAGGGCTACTCTGCAAACTGCTGTGGTCGACATCTAACTGCCAACAAGCTCACCTGCCAGGAACATGCACATGCTGGTTGGCCACAAACACAATGGTCAGAGCAGCTCTCCAAGCTGCTGGGGTATTTTTTTCCTGCTGGCATTTTGGTCCCAGGACTGTACATCATTCAATTCAAAAGGCTGAAAAGCAGAGACAGTAGCTCTCTGACTTGCTGCTCATTTAGCATGTGTGTTGATGATAATAAGACATTCAAAAGGCGTCTGCGTGTGATCCACTTCCATCTCCTAACGTTGTGCAGGCTCTTCCTGTCGGTTTAGTCTGACGCTGGAGGTTTAAATAAAAGTCAATACTGATTCGCAGCTTTTAATTAAGATGGTTTTTTCCATTTTTGGGCTCTCCGGCTTCCTGTTCCATCAAAGATCAAATCTTTGAGGCCTCCCCACCCGCAACCCTCAAGAATAGCTTCTTTCCATCGTGTGTCATCCAAGTAAACTCTGCCATCTGCTGAACTCTGCCTCTGCCTACACACACAGAAAATCCTCACACACACACACACACACACACTGACACACAGTGAATACACAACCACACAGTAAAACCGTTGCACTTCACTCTCAACTTTTTATTACTTCTGCTGTTGTTGCCTTTACGCAGGCTTTTTTTTTTAATCTCATAAGGATTTCCTCTGAGTATATTTGTAGTGCTGCTATTTTTACACTGAACTATGTATAAAAACACTACTGTTCAAAAGTTTACAAAAAGAAAACATTAAATTAATCTGAAATATAGTGTAGACATTGTTAATGTGGTAAATGACTATTCTAACTGGAAACAGTTGATTTTTAATGGAATATCTCCATAGGGGTACAGAGGAACATTTCCAGCAACCATCACTCCTGTGTTCTAATGCTACATTGTGTTAGCTAATGGTGTTGAAAGGCTAACTGATGACTAGAAAAACCCTTGTGAAATGATGTTAACACATGAATAAAAGTGTGAGTTTTCATGGAAAACATGAAACTGTCTGGGTGACCACAGACTTTTGAATGGTAGTGTAAATTGCAATTCTTTATAAGGGTAGCAAGTTTTATCAGTATTTTCTGTTTTATCTCATTCCAGCAATGATGGAAAGATCATTCAGTTATTTATAAAGGAAAGAAAAATGTACTGATAGCATCAATAGAAAGGCATGAAAGTTATGTAGTTACAATATAGTCAAATTCCAATTGTGTGACAGTCAAATTCTGAATTCATTATATCTGAAATGTCCTGTGCTGTGGGATTATGATGCCAGTTTACTATTCATCATTTTACATTGACCAATTAAGAAACATGTATTAATTCCAGCTAGTGTCACATAGGTTCTGTTGGTGCATTTGGTTCTGTAATTTGAAATTGCACACTTTTTGGTTTTAAAACACTTTAACATTTGTACATTCTTGACATACGACAATTTGCAGTTAATATTTTTCTCATTGTTTATTTTTATTTATTGCATATTTTTGCTTATCTGTATTTATGGTGGTGGGAACTGCACTCTTTCTGCTGTAACAAACAAATTTCCCCTCGGTGATTAATAAAATATTTCTATTCTGTTCTATTCTTGCAAATTTTATTTCAACAAAGCCATTTAATCATTTTGCAATTGTCTGAAAACTAATTTTTTGAAGCATTTAATGTCTGGTAGATTCTTTTCAATAAGCAGCATTGTGCTGCCTTCTCGTCAGCCACCAAAAATACACGTCTGCCACATTCCTGTAACAGATGGATTTGGAAAATTCTAATTTAGAAAGTGGGTTGTCCGCACACGCACACACAGACGCACACACACAGATGCACACACATATCCGTGTAGGCTTAAAAGCATGCATGCCAGTGTGTGTTGTAACTTCCACTAGTGCTTGGTTTCAGGTTACCAGGCCTCCCTCACTCGTCTCTCCTGTATTTCAGTCTGTCTTTTTCTTTGCCGGCTCCAGGAGTCTGCCTGTCTGCTCTCCAAATAGAGTTGACCTCAATGCAAACCCAGTGCCGCCACGGTCTTAAACACTGCAAGGGAGTTGATTCATATGTACAACGCAGTGTGTGCATGCATGAGAGTGTTTATATTCGTGTGAGAATCTAGAGAACACAAATATAGTCATAATTCACTGCCTCAGTTGCAGAATTCAGCCAGCTATGTGCAAAAACTGATGCAACTAAATGTAAACTTTATCATTTCTACCACAACACCCTTGTGAAATACATCCGCATAATCTGGGTAAGCTTCTAAACCATGGAAACCAGAAACTACAAATCATGTTTAGCATGCTTTTGACAGAATAAGGATTGCACTGATCAGCATGCACTTCAGAAAAAATGGGAAGGAGGAAAACCAAGAGACCAAACATATTGAAGTTACTGAAATGATAATGTGAATAACATACCATTTTGTCTTTCAGAATGAGTCATCACATTTTTCATGAAAGCTTGTAATGCTAAGGAATTGCGCATTCTGCAAATTTGATCTGGCAAGTTAAAAAATAGGGATCATATCATACTTTTACGTTTATACACCTTATTGCAGACACGTTGCAGTAATAATTCACTGTAACTTTCAGCATCACTGTAAATACTTATGACTCAAATCCCCTCAAGGTTTCATATGAGTTGCAGATCTGGCATAAAACTGATGAAGGCAGGTTTAAGAAGAACACATTTCTGTCAGCTTCCTGGCTGATTGTTAGGAGGTTGTGTTTGTTTTAAATTGTTTTTAAAGATAATAAGGTGCATTTTACAAATCTACAGTGAATTTGGCAAATCACCTGAAAGCTCTAAATAACAGCTGCAAGTGCGATCTGCATGTGATCACAGTGGATGGCTAACAGCTGTGGTTGACTGTCCATATTTTCTGTTGGTTCTCCTACACACACACACCCACGTTGCAGCTTTGAATATCTGCCAATAATTCTCACTGAAGCTTCGAAGCCCCATAAAAGATATCAGGGACAGACCTAGTTGCCATTTTGGCCTGTCATATTGTCATAAGACTGGAAAAAAGCATCTGATACCAGATTTAAAGACTTAAATGTCATGTGTAACACATCTTACTGTAGTGCTGTATTATCTTGTGGTGTGATGAAAATCTTTTGAGCAAGCTGTTAACATGCACTGGAAGGAGACTCAGTAAGCCCAGATGTCTTCAGCAGCAGCGGTTTGAGAAGCTGCCGAATTATTGCATGCAACAAAGCTGTCAGAACAAAATCTGTATTACCTTTCACACACTTCACCACATGGACAATCTTGACCCTGAAAAGTAGCTGCAAAGGAGCAACAGCTGCTGCGATAGAGAGGTCAAAGAGAGAGATCAGCCACCCGTGGCTTCAGGAGTTCGTAATTAACACATTTCCACCTGGTACGGTTTCCATCCTGTACATCGTTGGACCACAAGGCTTTGAAAGCGCCGCATAGCTTTGGCAGATCAAAGCTCTACAAACAGCCTCCCTCAGACTGAAATACATCAACCCAATTACCTTTAAATATTCACTCAACACATGTTACCAATCAGAACAGGCTGCTGCAGGTGTGTGAAGCAAGAACATAAAAAAGGAATTGACCTAAAATGCCCTACTTAGGGAAATGAATGTGAATACATTTTGCATCATGTGAAATGTCATTTTATTAATATTTCTGTTCATACAGTAAAGTTAAGGGAGTAGTCATACATTTAGGAAGGTGAATTTAGTTGCTTTTTTGCAGGCAGTTAAATGAATACATCGTTTCCATTGTCATATCTATCTGCTAAAAGCCACAGCCAGCAGCTAGTAAGCTTAGTGTAGCATTAGTAAACAAGAAAAGCACTCAGAGAGCGCAGTACTCCGTCAAGGCTGTTTATTCCCCTATATGGAATTGTCAGAAATGCAGCATTTGTTTATCATTTACTGATGATCAGAAATCACGGAAACATAGAATGTGGCCATTTAATATAGATTTACCCACGAACAAAATGACCATGTGCTGAGCACAGGCGCGTGTTATGAGTGTGTATGTTATGTATGGATACCGGATTGCGTGACCTAAATATGTAGTGGGTGTTGACGGGACTTGGAAACACCCCCACAGTTAAATCAATTGTTCCTTGTATCATTTCTGACGGATAAGTCCCAATATTTTTAGTAGGATCTCCGTCATGTGATCATTAGTACATTCACAATGAGCCGCTATCTCGCAATGATACAGAAATCTTTAACAAAAGTGTGGATCCAGACTATAAGCCACATCACTGCCAAAATCTAATAAGTCGGTCCTTGTGTCATTTCTGACCTCTGAAAATTTCATCCAAATCCATTAATCCATTTTGAGTAATGTTACTAACAGACAAACAGGCAGACAAACCAACACCAATTGTCACATCACTCCGCTGCATTCCTTGGCAGAGTAATAATTCCAAACTTGAGGCTTAAAAACATCCACAGTTCTAGCATTTGGTACCAAATGAGTAGGCGCTTGTATCATATCTAGATTCACAAAAAAGCCTCTTAGGCCCAACAAGAAGTCAGCCATTTTGAATTTACTGTGCTGTCATTGCAATTTACAGCTGTTGTACTTTAACAGCCTTCTACTAGAGTAACTTCACATTTGGTTGGTGTCATTCAAAGACTTTTGTGATGCAAAGCTATCAAAAATCAGTTGTTTTAGTTGTTAAGTAATGTTGCTAACAGACAGACTGACAGACAAGCCAGTGCCGATCATCACATCACACTGCCACATTCCTTGACAGAGTACATATAGTTCTGGTTCTATATAATTTAGTAAATAGTTTTAGAAGTGTGAGCAGGCAGATCAGATTACCACTGGAAAGAGTTAGAAAAGCTGTTGCTTCCTGCCTCCAGTCTTATGTTAAGCTAAACCAATCGACTGCAGGCTAGCTTCATATTCATCCAACAGGCACGAGAGTGATATCGATCTTAATATCTCAACTCTCAGGAAATATTATATTATTTCAAATGATCAGATATGCACACATAGCTCCAAGGTTGGCAGATTAATAGTCTTATTCTTGAAAAGCAAGATGAGTTTATTTTTCACAAAAGCTGGAAGGATTCTCTGCTTTTTAAGACATCTTGTCACTGGAGGACAAATTGTCTTCCATTTTCATAACTGTCCAAAAAACTCACACAATGTGTGCGTGTGGGTGTAAAAAATGTTAACAATAACTGTGCAGTCACTGGAAAATGTAACAAGAAGCAGCTCTTAACAAACAACTGAGGAAGGCTTTTTAGATGACATGTAAGTTGTGCCGCTGTTGCATGTTGACATTGTGTGTGTGATCGCGGATGATTAGCAGGACTCTGTCCCTGAGGAGCTAAGCCCACATAAAGCCCTTCACTCTCACTTCTCCCTGCTGCACAGAGCCTCTCTGGGGAAGCAGAAATCACTCCATGTGCCAAAGATGTGCCAGTGTGAGATCTGCGTGTGAGAAATGAATTTTGAATATTTGGATCAGAAGAGGCTTCTGGGTCGAGTAATGCCTGAAAACACTGTCACTAAAGTAATCGCCCGTGACAAATTCTTCCTGAGCAGAGAGGTGGACGGCCACCTAGGCTGAGGAAGAAAATGCTTCTGGCTGATTCTACGAACCTGTCAAACTAGTAGTTACTAGTGGTGAGTTTGACTCCACTGAGATGCTGACCGTACCAACAGGCTGTCTCTGGAACCCTCTGGTGCCAACTGGTCAATGTCAAAACACAGATATTGGTACAATATTGCACGTTGTTTGATTAAAACATTAAAATTTTGATTAAAATTAAACATGCTGCTCATGACAATGCTTACATACTGGGTTACTTTAGCAATGTTTGGTCTGTTCCCACTGCGCGTGTCACCAAAAACAAGACAAATAACATTATATCTCTTATTGGGATTCAAAACTATTCACACTGAAGGCATCACAAGAAAGACACTATGATTACATCACTTTGTAAATGAAGACTGAAAGTTCTGGTACAAACACATCTAGCACTACCTCAATAACACAGTGATGCATACCATCATCTACCATACCAGAGAACATAAGAGCAGAATGTAGTAGTTCGTCTAACTTTGTCTGTTTAGAATCATTGAAGAGTCAGCAATGTCCTGCCACACATGACAAAAGCTGCAAATTTTGATTTGTCACCTTCAAGGGCCATTAAAATCCAGTACTGCCTCCAAAGATGGTGGGTCCTACAATCACAGCTCTAAAATTTTGTCCGTGATGAATAAAGTTGATCTTATTTTATCTTATATAATCTCATAATCTGACATTACAAAAGAACATTTTTCCTGGAAGAAGAAAGAAGGACAATGCCCTTATTAGCCTGCTGCAACAGCAACCCAACTCCAGAAGTAAAGCAGCTTAATGGTTGGTGAATTTCTGCAGACATTTGGTTTAAATGACTGGCACCAAATGAAATCAGGGGCTCAGCAAAATCATTCAATTCGGCCTCTGTGGAGTGTTAGTCCTAAACTTTATGGCAATCCATCCAATAGCTGTACATACAACACATCTAGAAAACACAAATATGAAACCTTGTGGTGCACCAAAGATCCTCTGGGAACCACAAATGGCTGCGCAAAATTTCATGGCATCATCCCTATTGTGTAATTTGGGAATTCCAAATACTACTGAAGAGCATGAGGCTTTTCTGTCCCTGTGCAGAAGTTTTAGGTTATAAATCTTACCCTATATTTATGTTGCCTGAAGGAAGACTCCTTTGGACCTTTGGAAAGCAGAATGTAAATGAAATAAATTGTCTGTTCGACAGGCTTAGTGGGCATGTGAATCATGTACTTGCAGAAAAATTACAAACTCTAATGTGACAAGAAAAGTTGTCTGTGTTTATATAAGCACATTTTGTGATAGAAAAAAATAAAGCCTAAGCAAAACCAAAAGGGATTTCCTTGGCTGTCTAGTCTTGTATTCGTGTCTGCTCATTTCCCCAAAGAGACCTTTTGCTAACTTTAGATTTTATGCTTCTCGATCCTAGAAGAAGTTTTTTCTTTCTTTCTATTGTGGTCACAGATTTATTGCTCTACTGGATGAGTAACATTATCTAGTAGTTTATTTAAAGTTGTTTAAACTAAACCCCATGGTCCATCATGTGCCATATCAGTAATAATTATAACATATTGTCATCAGGGCTTACTGTTCTCAAAGGATCTGTCTTCTTATTTACATATTCCCTGTTGGATTGTCTCTCACGTTTGCTTCTACCTGTATCACTTTCTGACACCAAGTCTCTAAGGCAGAACAGAAACAGCTCATGCATTAATGGAAATGTTACACAAGGGATGTTGCAAGTGGTTTGATGAAGAGTGCCGCTGTCGATCTCATTTCATATTAATTTTGCTGAGAAGCACCAGCAGCATGGAAAAGAAAAATGAACGTGCCAACCCATTATATATCTTTTCCTTATGACTACTTTCTGCTATGTTTTTCCATTTTATCCTCCATGAAAACAACTCAAATCTGTCAGCTTTGTGAAACAATCCATGTTAAGCTAGTTAAGAAAAGGGAGGAGAGGCGTGTACAGAACTCTTACCATGATTGTAGTGAGTACCCTTCATACAGTTTGTCTGGAGTTTCTCTACAAGCTGAAATTATGTCCCTGGGGCTGAAAAGTCTGTATCCACAGAGCTTTGTAGTTTTTTAGTTTCTAGTTAGTGATATGGTTCTTTTTATTTTTTTTTTATGGGTGGACACCAGTGCCAATCATTGGTAATCAAAAAAGGCAAGTGACTAAAATTTTTGAACCGATATACAGTAAATGGAATGTTTTAACAGCATGTGATATCAGAGAACCTGCCATTCACAACTAGACTGCTTCATTAATAAGGGTGACTATAAGTGAATATGTAAAATAGAAATAGCAGTGATTAAACTAGGATGCTGTCCTCTGTTTATGCGATTGAAATTGATCAGTTTGTCTCAAGCTGTTCTTCTCTATTTTCTGAATCTTTCACTGTCCTATCACCTTTTATTGTCCACTAAGGTCCAGATCTTAAATCATTATTAATTATTGTTTTCAAGACTTTGATCCAGGCTCATTTGTGGCTGCCTTCTAACTTAGCTGCTAGCCGTTTTTGCGTAGTATTAGCCACTGTGAGAGAAGGTAATTTCCTGGTTGGTGGCGACGACTTGATCAGTTTTTGCTCCTTGAGAGACATTTCTGAGACCACTGAGTCATGACAGACAGAGAGAGGAGGCTGCATCACACCTGAAGTAGAGCATTTAATTTATCAATAATTGGTCAATAAAAATATCAGTACAGATAATCTGAAAAAGGCCAAATATCAGCCACAATAATTGGTCTATTGCTGGCTAAAACACATCATGAGTGATACAACTTGTAGAGTTCGTCCAGCAAGCGGCTGACTGTCGAAGTGCACACGGGTTTCATAATAGCTTAGATATGGTCATTTTCACTACTCAGAAATCAATCAGCTTGATAGAAAATAGTGAAATGACTGTTTAGAGGTGAATCTGTATGCTACACATATTTTTATTCTGCATTGTCTACCTTTGTTTTCAAACCACACATCACCTGTCAGTTCTGGCTAGAAAATATTCCAGTGAGAAACACAGCAGCAACCTCCAGGGCTAAAAAAAATAAAGCTGTACATATAATAGGCGACATATAATCATTATAACTGCGTCAGGAAAAGTCCTGTTCTGCATGAAGTATTTGGCCTAGTTTTAAGCATTTAAGATACACAGTGCAGAAATGAAAAATAAAGCACCTCTGTGGTACTTTTACAGGGTTTTTTTTCCTACAGTAGCAGTTATGACATTTTCACATTTCAAGTTGAGTCAGCTGGAAACACTGAAAAGTTACCTGAAAACAGATTTTAAAATCAAGTCAAAGTTTTTTTCATTGTTTTCAAGCTAAAGCTGCTAAAATCTTTTTTCCTTGACATAATTACATCACTGAGCCTCATTCATGCAGGTTGGTCTCTGGATAGTTTCACCTCCTCTGTGTTCTACACAAACCAATGCAGTATTTTTTTTTTTTTTTTACCAATTAGAATACCATTAAAAGACCAGTTCAACTTGCCATTAATGCTATTTTCCACTTGCCAAAGAGTGACTGTAGCACCTACACTGTGATCGAAATGTTGGTGGAACTGAGGAAACGCTATAATATAGAACACATTCAATCAGGAAACACCAAGTGAGATAAAATGAGCTAGATAAATAACTAACTAAAAAAAAATAAATAAACGAAATAAAATATCAATTAAATTAAATAGAGATAGATAGATAGATAGAAATAGAAAGTGAATAAATTAAATATATAAACAGAATAAAAAAATATTTAAAAAGTAATAAACTGTACTTTAAATAGACCTAAACATGCAAAAAGTCAAATAAATTGCAAAATCTATGAATAAAATTTGTTTTCAGAAGAGTAACAAATAAATAAAATCTGCCAAATCAATCAAAAGCCTGATTAAAAAGGTAGGTCTTGAGTTTGCTTTGAAAAATATCAACATTATCTGCTGCCCTCAGATCTTTATGATGTGGACCGTAATAAAAAAAAATGCTGCCTCATCGTGTGATTTTGTTCTATCTTTAGGTTCAATTAAAAAGCCATGACCAGAAGACCTGAGGGTTCTAGGGAGTTCATAAGATAAATCAGATAAATGTAAAGGACCCAGACCATTAAGAACTTTATAACCTAATAAAGGGATCTTAAAATCAATTCTTAAAGCGACAGGTAACCCGACTTTAAATCGGTATAATGTGATCCCTCCTTCTGGTCTTAGTGAGAACGCATGCTGCCCAGTTTTGAAGTAGTTGGAGTGGAGTCATCATCCTCTGAGGACGTGTCTTAGGACTTCTTTTGGTGCTTGTTTAAGGAAAGGAACAATTCTCCTGACATTTGCAGTTTTCTGCTCTACTATCAGCAGAATAGCCTACGCAGCTCTATTGGGGTCTGAAAACATATTAGACAATAACGTGGAAACATATTATTGTTACATGTGTAAATACCGGATCAAGTGTTGTTAGCACTTAACTAAAGAACAATAAATTCAAATTTGGATTCAAAACAGAAATTGAAATGTAAAGTTGAAATAAAACTTACCAAAAAATTTGATACATTCAACAAATGTTAATGCTCAAGCAAAGATTTTTTACGTTGCTATATATATTGTATCTGCCACTCCTGGGGAAAATCTGGAAATTTGTGAAATCTGCTGGTTTCACCCATGATGGACCCTCATCCTTTACTGAAAAGCATTTAAAACATCCTTAACTAAGCCAGAACATGGCTTAAAGTAACAAGACCAACAAACGGAATGAAAAGTGATCAAAAATGAATCCAAAGATAATGCAGTAAGTCAATACTTGTAAGCAATCAAACATTGCAATGCATGACATTATAGTGCAGATATGCAATACAGAATACATTCTATCAGGAATATACTACATATCAATGAAAAAGTTGACACACACACACACACACACACACACACACACACACACACACACACACACACACACACACACACACACACACACACACACATATATAAAAACTATAATATAATAATTTGAGTGGCTAATATGACAAATTTCCAGGAAAAAGTTAACTCTGAGACATGCTGTCATTGTATCATATGTCATTTCTATTGAAATGAAAATACAAGAATATTATGATGATATTTGTAAACTAGAAATTCCAGGCTTTTATATGATGTATAGTCTGGCATCTGGGCTCCTGGACTATATCACCTTTTTTGCCCGCTAAGGTCCATATGGAGTCTGTTTGTTTGAGCATTGCTGTTTTGTTTTCGTGCCTGTTTTTGTTAACTGTCTCACCTAGTTTTGTATGGTTTGATATTTTGACTCTTGTTCCAGTTTTCTTATTTGTCAGAGTCGACTCTGATTGACAGCCTTCATTATTAATCAGTGTCAAAACAAGCCAGCATTTCAGTTTTTGTTGTTCCTTTAAATGTTTAAGTGGAAGTGATTCCTACTATGTCTACTATGTGTTTGAGGAGTGGGAACAAAAACATGTCTGACTACCAGAACTTCCCTCAAAGTCAGATTGAGGCAGTTGCCACGGTTAAACACAAAACTTAAATCCCAGTGGAAAATGTCAGGTCACTCGGAGCATCACAGATGAAGGAAAGCGTACGTGCCCATCCATCACTTCACCGCCAACAACCCCACTTCTTATTTTGCTCTTTCGATATGGAATGACAGCTGGTCTCTTTCTGCAAATTTTCAGCGGTGCAAACTGTATCTCTTTTCCGTACAGCTCTTGACACATCTTACACTTTCTGTGCAGTTAGTCATATATCTCTGAGGCATGAGAAAAAACTCTAAGGAAAACGCTTGTTCTATAGAGCTTTATGTACCCTTGAAATTACAGCATGCAATAAGGTGATAAAAGCCCTCTGAGACGACATTTGGTGAAAAGATAACTGCTTTCAACACATCAGCATATAGTCATGAGGCAGTTTTCCAAAGGTCAGTGCGCTGCAAAGAATAAAACAGTATGTGGGATTTAAAAACAGTGCTGCATTTTCTTTGCATGAGTATCATCTAGATATCCTAATGTGATGAGACACATTGAAACCATGAACTAACAAGTAAGCGCATCAGTGCAATAGCTGATTCTACCTAAAAATACATTAGGACACAGAAGAACAACAGAGAAGTGATTTGACTGAATGACTTACACAGTGTGCTCAGGTCCAGTCATTGTTTAATACCATTATCCAAATGAGAGCAGCTATGGTTTTACACAACATGTGGGTGGATGGGCCAATGTTCAGTTGGTCGGCCAATTAATTCACCAGTTAGGGGCTTTGCGGCATAACAGTTTCACTTTGGAGGTACAACTGGTGTCTGTGTGCATTGAAGTCACAATCAGTAACTGCAAATAGAACATCTAGTGTTTGCAGGTACAGTGCTATGAAATCCATTCATTCAGCAGTTGGGTTCAGTTTCACCATCCACACTCACATATGATTACTGCCTTGTTAAATCTAAACGTCACTAAATAGAATCTGTCTGGCATTGTGACGTAGCTAAAATGTCTCAAAAAGCAGCACATGATGCCACGTTCTAAAGAGATTCAAGAACAGTTGAGAAACAAAGTCACTGACATTCATCAGTCTGGAAAGGTTGAGGATTTCTGTCGGGGGGCTGGCACAGCACTGTATGTAGTTTTTTTCCTAAATAAAAAAATTAAAAATGAAATTAGATGCCACCACTGTTCTAAAATCCTTTTTCTGAGTTAGGTAACAAATCAATCATTTAAGTAGTACTTTTTTGGCGTTTAACCTGGATTGACTTGCAGGAATTCAGATAAAACCGGATAAAAGTGTGTGTTTTTAGGAGATACTGTACTCTCTAGCGTGAGATAAGATCTTTTCACACTGTCAGGCATTCCATCCATCCAGTGAAGAAAATGAGCATTGATTGGCTGGAGGAGCATCCATTTGCATTCAGCCCAGTTCATGATTTCCAGTTAATACTCATTAATCACATCACTCACTTGTACCCTCTGAAACACTTTCTTCTAACTTTGCAGCCCAGCAGAAATGGTTTGCATGTTGAAATGTAATAAAATAAATGAAATTTACTTATTCCCCCTATCACCACATAAAGTCAGATATTGATTTTCGTCTATTTCACATCATCTATATGAGAGATAATTGCCCTCTCTCCCTCTTTTCCCTCACTTTCTTTCCATGTAATACTGCTGACATGCCATTAGACTGATGTAATATCATACTTTTACATATATTTTAATCTAAAGTCTTTCACTATAGGACTGTAAATCAGTAAAATGATGCCCTCAGTATAAAAATTGAGATTTTATCCTTTAATATGTCTATCTTAAAGGCATAATCAAGGCAGAGTTTCACACACAATACAGTGACCTTCATTTCAACCTGCCATCCATGTTGTAATTGATTCTTAAAGAAGGTTTTGCTCTGCAGTCATTCCTACTTGGCTGAGGGGTTAATGAAACAGAATAATAGTAAAACACCAAAGGTTTTGTGTTTGTATCTTTAAGCAGGATTTTTTCTTCCACCCTCTGTGCAGTGTATACGATTTTGCTATGCTAAAATACTAAGCTAATTTGATTTTATATGTTCATTTAGGAATATACAGCATATTAACACATAATTGACAATAATGAATGTCTTTAAACTTGATTAAGACACAGTAAAATGGGATCCATCCTAAGCCTTATTACACCAATTGATTATGTGTTCATGGTGCATATTAATAAACAAGTCTCCAATTAAATTTGGAAAGACCAGCGGACACACAGTAATCCTGGAGGTTTTATCTGTATCTGGATGCAGATACAAAAACTTGAAAAAGCCTAGAAGAGATGACATTTGGAGAGTTGAGCAAATTCTGACAGACTGACAGGACGTCCAGTGCTGTTACCCTGCCAGGGAATGGCGGAGTTATGTGATGATCGGGATACGTTTGCCTGTCTATCTGTATGTCTGTCCGTATGTCTGTTAGCAACATTACTCAAAAACGGACTCACGGATTTGGATGAAATTTTCATCGAAGGTCAGAAATGACACAAGGCCCAACTCATTACATTTTGGCAGTGATGTGTCTCATAAGTCTGGATCCATGGATTTGTTAAAGATTTCTGTATCATTGCGAGATAGCGGCACGGCATCACTATAACTATGACAACAAGTGATCACTACATCAGCTACCTGCTGACGATCACATGATTGCGATCCTACTACAAATCGACTGGTATGGATTTATTGGGACTTATCTGTCGGAAATGACACAAGGAACAACTGATTAAACTGTGGGGGTGTTTCCAAGTCCCATCAATCAATATTTAGGCCACACAATTCGGTATCTTTACATGACGTACACATGCATAACACACACCTGTGTGTGTCAGTCCAAGGTCATCCTGTTTGTCCTATGTATATTAAATGGCCACATTCTATAGTGCTGTGATTTCTGCCATGATTTTTTTTCAAGATTTCAGTGTCGAAAATGATGCAATGACTGAGCAGCCTTGGCAGTACTGTGCTCTCTGAGTGCTTTTATTGTTAAATATTTGTCTATGAATAGAATATAACTAATTTCACTGGATTTAAGGTCAAATAGGAACTTCTGAAGTTGATTTCTCAGTCTGATAAAAATTTCCTACAATGTAATGAGAAGAGCATACATGGCAGCAAATTTAAAACCACATAATAATCCATGATGTCTTCATGCAAATAAATCTCTGTATGGCAGATTTATACATGCATCACTGACTAAACCTATTAAGGTGTTACATTTGCTATTCTAAACACCTGCAGTATGAGAATCTCCCGCTCCTTTACCGTCACTCCCTCGTCAGTGTCATAACAGAGACGTAGATGATTTAATCTGCAGTGAAGCAGAGCGCAGGAATTGTCACAACTGCCACTGACAGTACCTCATATAGAAACCCGTAAATATTAGTCAGGACATGAGTTCCCTTGTCATTTTATGTTGTTTGTGATGTTAAACAGGCATTGTTCTGTTTGTGATGAATCAAACCAGCAGTGTATTATCAGTGACCTGCTCTCCTGTGTAGTACTTCTTCACTCAGTAAAGTCCGCTTCTCACTGCTGCAGGTGTATTAACTCAAGGTCGTTCACTTCAACCCCTCCGTGTCAACTCGTTTATCCATTTCAGGCCTGCGGTTACACCTCTATTGGTGTACAGAATCCCATCAAGCAAACTGGCACCACCACCCTTTCTAATTTTGTTCAATTTGAAGTGGTATTTGCTGGTATGGCCTGTAAAATGTGTTCAATTTAAGGATATTATACTTTTATTAGAAATGGTGGGAGCGTACAGAATCGAGAGATGGAGCGATACTGGAGGCCTGGAGGGACCTTTAGCCTGGTGATTTTATTTCTGAGAACACTTTCATTCATCATGATCTTCAGCTCCTGGAAAGCTGTATAATATCACACAGCCGCCCACCTACAGCATATCGCTACTTCGCTTAAAATTGGCAGAAATTTCTGAATTAAGCTCCTCAACTAACCCTTCCAAATGAAAGTGTTACACTGCTGATGATGAAAAAAGGCAAGCAAGTCACTTCTTCTGACAAAGTAATAGTCCAGGACATAATTTCCCGTGACACATCAATTTATCACTTTTGTATTGATTAAACAAGTGAAACACAATGTGTTATTCAATGGAGAAGCTGGTAGGTGGATTTTTTTCTTTTTAACTTTATGCATAGCCAGTGTAGCTGCTTTTATGCTAAGTTAAGACATCTTCTGATTATAGCTTCTTGTTTGATGTATGAACATGAAAGTGATATTGACCTTCAAAGGAAATAAGCAACGTCTAGACATACACTCCACATCACATTATTCCATTAAGATGGAATAAGATGTCTGAAGGTGGTTGCTTGATCATCTCAGAGTCTCTTGAAACTTTGTAGGAATGATCTTTGGTAGTTGAAACTGACATTTGTCCTT
The DNA here is from genome assembly GCF_022539595.1 of Amphiprion ocellaris. Lineage (NCBI taxonomy): Eukaryota > Metazoa > Chordata > Actinopteri > Pomacentridae > Amphiprion > Amphiprion ocellaris. The sequence continues at coordinate 26,171,935 of NC_072769.1, read as the reverse complement.
TTTTTTTTTTTTGCTGAAATTCCAACATTTTCCAAATTTTTAACCCAATGGAAATTTCAATAAATCATTTGCGAGTTGGAAATTGAATGAGATGCCACTTTCAGATGGCCATATGTCTTTAAGCACATTTCCTGGAGTCTTCACATTTGGAGATGTTCAGAAGTTTATAGTGAATGGAGAAACTGCAGCAAATTCTGGCAAACAAGCCTCACTTCTGAGCTTCAGACCTCTCAGATTCAAGATTTGTTCAAAAATGGAAAATGAAGTGGATTTTTAAAAAATGTGAAAAAAATACATCTAATATATAGGATCTATTTGAACAATGCTATTGTGAGGATACTATCTGAATGATATTTCCAATGCTTAGAAAGCTTTCATATGTTAGCAGAAATGGGAGTTATGGCCAATCAAAGTTGACACAGGTAAAAAATTAATTAATTTCCAAATGGCCAGATGGACATCTTGAATCATGGGTAGGTTAATGAAATTTAGGATAAAATGAGATGGAAGTAACATCTACTTGTGTGCAAAGTTTCAATATCCTTCCATGTTGTCTTAATCCCAAATGTTCTACACATTACTTATTTTGAGGGGGCACCATTGCTGCATCCTGGACTCTTTTATTCAACCCAAGATGATTGTGATTGGTTTAAACAAATGCCAACAAGCCAGAGCTTTACACATCATAGCAAAATAATAAATACATGCAGTCAGACCATTCAGCAGTGTGTGAGCCATAGAGAATGGTCTGGCTAATGCATGGCGAATGCAATAGTAATAAGGCAAAGGTTCAAGTAGGAAGAATGTTGGGAATAATATAAAAGCAATACAGGGCCAAAATTAAATAAAAAATCTAAACAGAAAATAATAATTGTTTCAAAGGTATCTTGAAAGTTCAGCTTTTATATATGCTTGAAATAGGAGTCCCACATCTTGAGAAATTTTCCCTTGGAAGACCTTAATTATAAACCTGGATCTTCTCTTATCCAAACAATGTGAAGGAGGTTTTCATTTGACTCAGTATCAAGCATCTGGGTGGTAGGGTGACAAAGAGGATGCCTCGAGGGAAAAGGTTGGTTCTGTAGGAGCAGTTTCACTGAACACTGCAAACGTAGCATTAGGACTGTAAAGCGGGACAAGACCAGAGCATTTGTACATCAGTCGCTGGTGTTCTGCGACAACCGTTGCAAGCTGAGTTCACGTCTTTAAAGATTCTAGAGAGCCTCGTCTTCGTGAGGATTGCACGGTGTACGATTTTGCACTGGAGTGGACTGTTTTGCACAGATGGATGATATGTGTGCTTTATGAAGGGTTTCCTGTCAAAGTTCCTCAGAGATTTCCACTTCACAAAGTGCTTTAATTGAGTTTAAGGAAACTAGGAGTGACTCTGAGGGATGTGTCTGAAGGTGATTCAATGGGTAGTATAGGAAATCAAGGGATTCTACAACCAACAACCCTGTAGATAAGTGTTGTTTTGTGTGTAAATTTTTTCAGAAAAATGTTGAAAAGGCACACATTTGTATATATATATTAGTCTATACGTGATTTGATGCTAAGGTTGGACCATAAAGTGGAAGCAACACATTAGAAAGATGGAACAAAAGCATGATTTGCAGTTATTGAGGCTGGTGTAGGGTATGTATGGAATCTAAAACATCGTCTGACCTGATTTCAGATTCTCAATGACATTTTCGAAAATTACATTTTTCATATAATCAGAAGAGAAGGCAGATAGGCAGACTGCCATGTGAGTCAAACTGTAGCCAAGATTGTATTATTCTAAGACTGGTTGTCCAATTATAAAACCTCAAATTTGCCAGAGCCATTCCTCCCAGTGCCTTTGGCCTGAATGGAGACACCTGCATGACAGGATTACTAGTGAGGACTGAGATGAAGGTGGTGTATTTAGAACTATTTTGGTGAATCAGACTGAGCACATTGATGGGCAGCAGAGAAGTGGATGAAGCTGCAGCGGCGGCTGGAAAAGTTTCATTGGGTTTTTTTTTCCTACTTTCTCCCATCATGACAGCCACCTTTCAAGTCTGCAGGGGCTTTATACTTGAAGGATAGATTCTGGGTGGAGCACCACTTTCAAGCTGTTTGTGCACACCATGAGGATGTTTTCATTGGGTTTGTGGAACAAGGCAATTAAAAAAAAAACGGAGTGATAAAAAGGCTTTGCTGGCTAGTGGAGATAAGCTTGCACACCACCGCTATCATACAGCCATTTATCATTTGTTTGATTTTTTTAAGCTGTCATTGCTTTTTACCAGTCTGCCTCCTTTAGATTTAAGTGTTGAAAGATCCAAAAATGACTGTTTGAGTTTTTGAATCATATTTTCGCTCTTGGTTTGGAGAAGCCTTTATCATTAAAAGTCCAACTTTTTTTACATTCTGTTTATATCTGAACACTTAAGCCCCTTAATGATGTGAGTGATTGTGTTAACAGACTCATGGCTAGACAACAAGCAACAAGGGACCAGGAAAATAATACCTAAACATAAGAAAATGTATAAGCATTAAAAGATAAAAAATATAGGGAAAGCGCTGCCTTGTTCATGATTTCTCTAAAGCCTCTCAGATGATCTACTCTTCTGTCTCACATCCTGCTCTTTTCTCTAATTGGTCAGATTTCCTGTTGTTCCCGATAGTGCAGGCCGGAATTTGGGCCTAATTGCAGCACACACAAACACACACACGCACACGCACACGCACACACACACACACACACACACACACACACACACACACACACACACACACACACACACACACACACACACACACACACACACACACACACTCAGACAAGAGTTTCATCACATCTGATTAACACAAATACACATCATTACATGGGCTTATTGTGTTGCTCATTAACAGTGAGTCTACAAATGTTTGTGTAACACCTGTCACAATCGAGTGCATGATAATGGACAATTATAAGAAGTGTAAATCAGATTTTAGATTCAATTTGGTCTTCCTGAGATTACTTGATTCTTTGTCATAATTCCTTCTACCAATCAATCTAATCCATTGAGGTTTTTGAATATATGTGAGTAAATCTCAACAGAACAGATTCAAGTGAGATAAACAGATCAAAATGCATACTAGTAATGACATGTTTATTCCTTCAAAACTGTCTTGCCAACAGGTTGTGGGACTCTAATAAGAACCCTTTCGAGTTAGCATGAGGACAGCTGAGTGACAATACTACTCCATTACTGTCAGCCACTTTATGGCTGAAGGCCACCGTTAATGTCAACATGTTAATGAGGCGTTTCAGAGGCAGCCATGTGTAGCAGCTCAATGGATTGCAAACTGTCTGACAAAGACAGCTGAGTCATGTCATAGTGATTTGGGTATTGGCCTTTAAATTGGGCAACAAACGAACCGTAATCAAGAAGATCCAACTCTGTTGTCCTCTGCCAGTTTGTGTTCAACCACATTTCTAAAGATACCTCTAAAAACAAATAGAAAATGTGGTTTTAAGCTAATGTACCGAGAGATTATGCATACCGTCACTGTAGACGATGCCACTCTCGTAGATAAACAAGTCTTACACTACCAGTCAAAAGTTTGGACACACCTTTCCTTTATAATGCTTTTCATTTATTTGTATTATTTTCTAAATTGTAGATTAATACGAAAGATTAACACTTTTTTTGTTCACAGCATAATTCTTCCAAGGAATGCAGTGGAGTAATTAAAGATAGCGGCATGACATCACTGTAACTATGACAACAAATGAACACTACGTCAACTGCCTGATGACGATCGCATGATTGCGATTCTAGTAAAAATTCACTGCGGACATATAGGAAATCATTCAAGGAACAAATGATTAAATTGTGGGGGTGTTTCCAAGTCTCATCAATTCCCGCTGCCCGCTGCATATTTAGGTCACACTATTTGGTGTCCGTACTTAACGTACATATCCATAGCATACACCTGTGCTAAGTGCAAGGTCATTTTGTTTGTGGGTACATCTATATGAAATGGTGCCGTGATTTCTGGTCAACGACAACTAAAAAAAACAACTACAAAATGCTGCATTTCTACAAAAATATGCTGAATTTCTGACAATGCTGTATAGGGGAATGAACAGCATTGGTGGAGTACTGCGCTCTCTGAGTGCTTTTCTTGTTCCATGTGTATTCTTTTATGGTTTTGATGTATTCAGTATTAATCTACAATGTCCAGTCATCCATTATCTAGACACTGCTTAATCCTCATTAGGGTGGCCGGGGGGCTGGAGCCTATCCTGACTGACTTGGGATGAATTCAGGGGACACCCTGGACAAGTCACCAGTCTGTTGCAGGGCTACATATAGAGACTAACAATCACTCTCACATTCACACCTACGGACAATTTGAATAATCAATTAACCTCAGCATATTTTTGTACTGTAGGAGGAAACTGAAGTACCTGGAGAGAACCCACACATGCACAGGGAGAACATGCAAACTCCATGCAAAAAGATCCTGGGAAGGCTGGGAAGCGAACCCGGGATCTTCTAGCAGCGAGGCAAAAGTGCCAACCACCACTCCACTGTGCAGCTCCATCTACAATGTATAAAATAATTAAATAAAAACCACTGAATGAGGAGGTGTGTCCAAACTTTTGACTGGTACTCTATGTTAAATTGATCTGGACAGTATTAAGACATGGGTAGGTGGGTTTTAACTCCTAGATTTTTTTTATCTCTCCACCCTCTGATTAATTACCGATGAGAGTGACTCTACCCAGCATTCCATTTAGTTTGAAATGGTTTGATCTCTAACAGTATGACGGACAGGCATTGCTTTTTAGTTATTTATAAGGAACTAAATGACAACTTGCCATCATATATCACTTTTTATGAAAGACTAAGGTAATGACATGCAGCAAATTGGTCCCCAGCTGGGAACTGAACCAGGGACTCAGTGCTCAAGGCATTTTCTGCCCACGTTATCTGCACCCAAACTGCTCAGCTATTAAGTTTCCCACTGCTGTCTGCTTCAATTGTACCCTCGCTATCATGGAAAACGAGGACCTGCCCTCAAAGATTTCTCTCACTTTAAATAATGATTGAATGATTGAATGAATTAGTGAGTGCTGGTGAGCACACTAAAGGTTAGACGTGATCATCTGGGTGATTTTTAATCCAGATCAACGTGAAGTCAGACCACAGTGTGGGCTATCCAGAGTAACAGGAGGTTTTGCAAGGAAAAGATGCTACAGATTAAATGAAATTCTGCTTCTCAAATGAGTAGTTGTCAGAAATTTCAGGTGTTTCAAAACCTGCCAGAAACCAGTATGTCATGTTTATTTATTTGTAAATTGGCTGATCAGTCATTTTGGGTGATATGTGGTATTTTTGAAGACTAGTCATGCATTGACAAAAGTGGTGGTTAAGGGTCCAACCCATAGGCAAGCAAGCAAACATAATGGACTAAACCGGGAAACAGTCACAGTACATCTAAATTGCTTTTAAAGAATGTAAAAAATAACTGCCTAAGGTGGATGGTCACCACAGCCAGATGTCAGACTACCACAGTTTAACAGCAGACGCTCACACTCGTCTCTGGGCAGCAATCTGTTGTGCGGTTGTGTGGCTGCAGCAATTGTGATAATTTAGACAAGAAATTAGCAATCAGGAGCAGCAGGACAAACAAACTGCAGGTAGGAAAAGGGAAAACAACCTGACAAAGAGCCCGAGGTCCATTTGAAACATCAGTGCATAGTGACAAAGAGCTCTCTGGTATAGCTGTCGATGAAGAATACAAATACGCTCGTCTTACTCCACTATTTTCAGGATGAAGACAAACCAATATTCTGGGGTGCATCCTTCAGGGAGTGAAGGACAGACTGTCAGTGTGCATCTTTCAGTGTAATGTGACTGAGATGGGCAGCCAGATGAGCTTATATAAAGACAGATTTACCAAGTATGTATGTGGATACAGTGGGAGTATGATATTTAGACAGGGAGAGAGTCTTTCTTTATTATGTCTTATTGTGTGTTGGCATGTATTACATTTTGTACATTCAATTTAGCGTGTTGAACTTTTAATTATTCAATGTAAAGTGAAGGTTAATGGATACTAGACCCACAGGAGAAAACACACAAACCTCAAATCAAATAATTGTGGCCTTGAGCTGTGCTTATCTGAACCAATTTGGCCAGAGGCTTAATCAGGGAGGCAGTTTTGTCTCCGTTCATTAGAGTATAGCAGATTGATATTAATAAAACAGTTATCACTACAGAGTGTTTAAGGATGACTGTGAGGTAATTTAAGACATTGTTTATGTGTGCGGCGTTGGCGTCATTCCAAATCAAATTAAGACTACAGTTTTGACAAGCTGACCGAGCCGCATCTTTACTGACACATTTTCTCTGACGACTATGATCCCAAAAACATTCACCAGCAAATTGTCATCTGCGAGTAGAGCTTTCGCCATGATTGATTTATTTCACCACAACACGTAAACAGTCATGCTTTAAGCAATCCTTGAGGTTTGCCGCAGCCCACAAGGCTTATCCTGCGTGTTATAGGCTACAAGTAATCATCCTTCAAGGCATTATTGTCTGTATAATATTCACTTGTTTATCTCTCCCCATAGATCTGGATGAAATATTTTCTCCCAGTAAAAAATCTCATTGTTATTCAGTGAATGCACTGAGGCTTTGATGCATTCATGAGAGGCTCTGCAGATAAGAATTCAGTTCCATTGTAACCCCAGTTAATAGGTTTGAGAGGAAAGAATGACATTTTAAAGAACATAAACAAATAAAAGATTTTTTTTCCAAGCTACTGCATCTGACAACCTCCAGAGTGTTTGTTGAGGTGATACACATGCTGCCTTTGCACAAAGGTCAAAACTGGGAAAAAACAGATTACCCCAAAGCTTATGTCGCTGGGTAATAGACTCAGAAGCTGGCATGTTTATGATTTAGGATAGAATATCAAAATAAAAGGCCATATTTCAGTGTCAACACAATGGCATGTGCAAAACTAAACACAAGGTTTTGTTTGTGCCAAAATCTTGCTCTGGGAATTGGCATCATTATTTTTCAGCTTGGTTCACATGTTTCCACCGCATTTAACATTATCTGACCTTTATCACTCTGTGTGACCTTAAAATTGCAAGAGAGAAAAATCCATCAAAGCACAAAGTGTTGGAATAAGCCTCGTGGTACTTAAATGATTTCTGAAGTTGGCCGGGGTGAAGGTAGTGTCATGATATCAGATGAGCAGCTTTGTAATATAACTCTGCATTAAAGATGACCTGACTTTTATGGAAGTAAAAAGAGAGTTTCAGTTTGTCATGACATAATTCACATTATTTTGGAAATTGGGTAATAACTATTGAAAGACACATCATTCTAGTTGGAGTATTTAAAACTTCATGATCAATATTTTAACGTTACAATGGATCAAATAACTGTAATGTCAAAACATACACGTGCACAAACTCCGGAGCTTCTTATTGTGTTTTGTGATGATTGTTTTCGTTGAGCCCTGTCTCCCAAGATTGACACTCCAGTAATACTAATTTTCATTCTAATGCATTACATCTGTGACATATCACATATATACACTACCTGTCAAATTTTCTGAAATGGTTTTCACTTCACAGGTGTGCCTTATCAAGATTAATTTTTGGAATTTCTTGCCTTCTGAATGGGGTTGGGACCATCAGTTGTGTTGTGCAGAAGTCAGGTTGGTATACAGTTGACAGCCCTATTTAACAACTGTTAGAATTCATATTATGGCAAGAACCAATCAGCTAAGTAAAGTTATCCCCAAGTGCAGTTGTAAAAACCATCAAGCGCTACAACAAAACTGGCTCACATGAGGACCACCCCAAGAAAGGAAGACCAAGAGTCACCTCTGCTGCTGAGGATAAGTTCATCCGAGTCACCAGCCTCAGAAATCACAAGTTAACAGCACCTCAGATTAGAGCCCAGATAAATGAATCACAGAGTACAAGCAGCAGACACATCTCTATATCAACTGCTCAGAGGAGACTGAACCAATCAGGTCTTTATGGTCAAATAGCTGCTAAGAAACCACTACTAAGGAAAAGCAACAAGCAGAAGAGATTTGTCTGGGCCAAGAAACACAAGGAATGGACATTAGACCAGTGGAAATCTGTGCTTTGGTCTGATGAGTCCAAATCTGAGATCTTTGGTTCCACCCGCCATGTCTTGGTGCAACACAGAAAAGGTGAATGGATGGTCTCTACATGCATGGTTCCCACCGTGAAGCATGGAGGAGGAGGTATGATGACATTGTGCCAGTCTGTTGTTGCACATGTTGTGAAATGGTCGTATTTGAACCCAAACCATGATATTTTCATAAAACTAACAAAGTATGTTTAGTGAGTTAGGTTTACTAACTAAGCAAGTTTGGTTTTGCGAAGATTACATTTTGTTTTGGTGCTTAAACCTAATCAAACAGTGAGTAAAAATGAATCAAAAATGTAAGAAGCACCAGACATGAAGGCCATCTCCTGGGTGACAGTCCTGTGATAGACTACATCCACCCTTCATCATCCAACCTGCTGAAGTCGACAACATTTCCAAACACGTTTCTTTCAAAATGTAACTAGCAATGCAGCTTATTTGTACAGGGAGGACATTTTTGAGAGCTGAGATTCTCTTGTTTTCCAGCCTCTCCCTATCAACCCTGTGTCCTAGTGCATCTGTTTTAAGTAAACAAGCTCTTATTAAACCTGTTCAGCCCTGAACAGGAGGCTGACAAAGCAACTAAAGGGTAAAAGCATTTTTCCTGTTCTACCTTAGTAAGCTGCTAAACAAATACATAAACATTGTAGGGCCACATATGAAGTTACAGCAGATTGTAAAACACACACAACATGCACTTCAGACTGGCATGTCTGTGATCAGCCTCAGTTTCTCACAATGTTTTTCATGCGTTGTCTAGAATGTTGTGTTTGTCATTAAGAATGTTCGGCTGTGATGCAGAAAGGCATTAGATGATAATGTGACTGACCAGAATGAATAATGGATGGATGAAACAGTTCATTCCAATGAAGGGACTCAGCAAGTACATGTGGAATAAACATTTCTCCCAGTTCTTATCCAGTAATACATGTTCATTAGAGTGTCTGCTCAGCACAAATGTAGGTGGTTTTAAATGTATGCTGGACCAGTACGTGCTCAAATTACTAATTACTAAAATTACTGGACTAATTTCTGTATATATGTGCTGCTGAAAATTTTATCTCTGTCATACAGCCATGTCTCGACTAATTTATGTTATGTATATGTTTTGTACAAGTTCTTGTGGTTTTCCCAAAAGGGAGGGATGCAGCTGTCTCTTTAGGAATAAAGTACCAGTCAAAAGTGGACACACCTTCAAATCCATCCATCCATCCATCCATCCATCCATCCATCCATCCATCCATCCATCCATGGAGGACATTCAATTTATTGTTATTATTATTTTCTACATTGCAGATTAATACTGAAGACATCAAAATTATGAGAGAGCATATACCGAATTATGTAGCTACAAAAAGAGTTAAACAAATCAGAAAATGTTTTATATTGTAGTAGCTTCCTTTTGCTTTGATGACAACTATGCAGCTTTGTATGTGGAAGAAATATGACCCAAAGGGACAGAAAAACTCTTTTAATGGATTTGTGGATTTTTAATTATTTGTCATGTCTGATGATTATGATCAGTAAGTAATTTTTTGTATTTTATTAATATGTTTGTATTCAATTTTAAGAATTAATTGGCATCGCAAGCTTGCAAATTGTGAAATTACACTTGCAGATTTGTTTTTAGCCTCTCCAATTAATTGCAGTGATCCAATTAATTTCAACTGATTTAACTGTAGCAAAGCAACACATCACTTGTCACAGCGAGGTATTCGTCACATTGATGAATTTCACTAAACACACTTTGATGGCAGAATTTCAATATCATGTTTATCTGTAGTCATTACAGCCTTCACTTCATGAAGAATTACGGCAATTCGGATTCAGAAAAAGACCAACTTATTTTGGCTTTTGCTTAAAAATGAGCGGATGTGTACATCAGTGGGCTTCATCTTGCTGTTCAGTTGTTTTCACCTGAATCGCCCATCATTGCATTGAATTCTTCTCCATCAACCACTTTAAGATATTTTCTTTCTTCATGTCTTTCCCTCAGAGCTCAGTTACAATTTATATTAAATGAGGAGGCAAGGAACAGAACTTAATGAGAATTTGTTTTTACTGCTCTGCCAGTAATTAGTTTGTTAAAGCAGAACGGAATGAGCATGTCTCAGGAAATCTGAAATTGAATATTAATTAAATTACAAATGGAAATCATGCTTGAATTCTAAGAGTAGGCGTCAGACTCCGGCTATTTGTCTGTTGATATGTTAGAAAATGAAAACCGCTTCATTTCTGCCTGCTTATCGCTAAAGCTATGTGAAAAGTTTCGTCCGCTTTTCCCATTTGGTTTGTTTTAGAATTAACATCGTCATCCACTGTAGCTCTACACCTCTGCTTTGTGGCTTGTTATGTGTTGCAGACTGTAATTTTCCCAGACTGGGATGTGCCAGGCGCATGGAGACAACTAGGTAACGAGATGTGGATATCCCACACACCAATTTCGAAGCCGGCGTTTTCATCCCATGGCTTGCCTGTCACTTCTGGAGCAATGGCACACTGCATCAATAATGACTGTCCTTCAAACAGAGAGGTGGAAACAGAGAGGCAAAGTCTGTGACACACAACACAGAGGGAGAAGACAAGGGCATGAGGGTAACAAGTGTTGGGGGGTGGGGGGATAAAATCAACAAAAATAAGCACTAGCATTAAAAAAGTGACTGGGATGAGCTTCCCGTCAACACAAGGTTGAAAGATCTGGAGGCAGAGTATCGCAGACGTGTAGTGACGTGTGCATTGTCAAAGTGTGTGAACTCTGTGTTGCTATTAATGCGTTTGAACAGGAGCTCGGTACTGTGTAAGCACAGAGTGACAGTGAGGACTGGATGAATAATTCAACGTCCTCACTCCATGATCTCCACTGTTCAACATGTCCTGGTTGTTTACAGTGAGTCCGTGTGTGTTTGTTTAAATTAAAAACAGACACAAAAAAAGACTAATCGTGCATATGATTATGCTTGTTTGAATTTACATGTTTCAGATCAGATAAAACCATACCTCCAGGCAGTATTTATCTTCTAATCAGTGCTGCTAGTGAAAGCAACATCAAAGTGATATACAGTTGAGAAAATTCAGATGTTAAGATTCTTATATCACCCAACATCATCCTCCATCCATCCATCCATTATCTATACACCACTTAATCCTCATTGGGGTCGTTGGGGGCAGGAGTCTATCCCAACTGACTTAGGGTGAAGGCAGGAGACAGCCTGGTCAGGTCACCAGACTATCACAAGGCTACGTATACAGGGGGTCCTCGGTTTACGACGTCCTCGACCTACGGCATTGTCATTATGTCAGAACTGGTAATGTGCAGGTCCTCAGTTTACGATGTATGGCGTTTTGTTGTTATGCTGAAGTAGTTGCCAAGCAGAGCAGATGGATACATCGTCATGCGGCGCTATAAGCTTTGTTTACAATTGCTGTTTGTACACCACCTTGGATTATGCTGCATTCGCTAACTTTTGGCCCTTCATTATGGCTCTCAAGCATAAGTCAGACTCTTCTGATGGCAGTGCATCGAAGAAAAGGAAAGCCATCTCCATGGAAGCGGAATTAGATATAATGACATGCTCAAGTTCTAAAAACAGTGCAACATATTCTATTATCTTCTTGTAAAATGACTCATTCGTGCATGAAAGTCGTTGGTATTCATGACTTTTCCGAAGAACTGATTGATATTGTGATGCACTTACTGGCTTTGTTTACATTTGCGATGGAGTTACGACTTGCGGCGGCAATGGACTTATGTTGATCCGTAGGAAAAGAACTCTGACTTAAGTCTGTATCGCCTGTAGAGACAAACAGTCACACCCGCATTCACATCTGTGGACAATTCAGAGTTACCAGTTAAACTCAGACACTGGGAGGAAGCCGGAGTACCCGGAGAAAACCCACATATGTACAGGAAGAACATGCAAAGTCCATGCAGAAAGATCCCAGGAAGGTCAGGATGTGAACTGGGTTCCTCTAGCTGCAAGGTGACAATGCTAACCACCAAGCAACCGTGCAGCTCCCAACACCATCCTATTACAGTTTTTCTCAGTTGATAAGACACTAAATTCCATTTACTGCACACAGCCACCAACTGACTGCACACATTTCTCAAAAACAGGACTCTGCTGTCCAAGTTTTGAACACTATTCATGGTTTGCACACAGTTTCCAAAACTCTTGCACTCTTTTTGCAAAGCAGTGAACATGTTTTTTGCTCATTTGAACACACTTTCACTCATAGCACACATTTTTCAAAAAATAAACACTAGGAAGCAGAAGTGGGACACTGTTCCAACACTGCTGTCACAATTAAGACACAACAGGTTAAAACTGAAGACACTTTTACCAATGAACTGCACACTATAAAACCAGCTGGGAAACAGAATTAGCTGTTCAGAATGGATGTCAGAGGAGCAAGAGGTCATGTTGGAAGAAGAGGACGTGGACGACCCAGACCAGAACCAGAACCAGAACCAGAACCTGGACCTGCACCTGGTCCTGGACCACTTTACATGGTGTGTAAATATTGTTTGTCACTTCAGTGACATGTCTATACTGGAACAATACAAGCAGCCAGAAATGTTCTGAGAAGGGAAGTTGAAGCTGCTGCACAACTCCTATAACCTTCAGAGCTGTTGGTGCCAAATTCTATCCCCCTGCCATTGTCAAGGAGTCAGACTCACGTGGCTAGAAATAATGCTTATGTATTGTAGCCCTGCTTCTGTGACCACATTGGGACCTCTCTGCACACTCAGAAACAAGAAACAAAACGCTGCTTACCAGAAGCTGAGCAGCTCGTATTGTTACCTCACGAGCAACATGGTGGGTTTGTTCTATTGCACTACTTGCTTGTTGTTCATGCAGAGTTACACTCGAGCCACGTGACTTACAGTCATCCCACATGGGTTCCCAGAGGTTGCACATTAGCATGCTGTAGATACTATTCCCACTTCAGACTTGTATAGATTAACATTTTTCTGTTTTTACCTGCACTGCTGGGAAAGATAAGGCCCCATCTTGGCACATCAAATACTGAATATCGTAACAAAGGAAAATGCAGCTGCACCTCACCAATCATAATGATGTCAAATATATGAATAAAGATGAAAAAGTACAGCAGCATGCTCACAGTATGCACAAGTATAGGTTTGAGCCGACGTGCTTGAGAAAAACACAAAAACAGTACAAGGACAACAGTGCCATGAAAAAAGTATTTGCAATTTCTTCTTTTTAATTCATATTAGTGGCATTTAGATTCAACAAGCCTGGCAGTAATCATATGTGAGTGTGGATGGTGAAACTGAACCCAACTGCTGAATGAATTTGGTCATTTGGTAGATTGGTAGCCAATAATAATAATAATAATAATAATAATAATAATAATAATAATAATAATAATAATAATAATAATAATAATAATAATAATAATAATAATAAATTTTTTGTAAGTGCCATTCTTGACACCCCAGGTCACTTTACAGGAAAAACAAATACAGAACATATAAAAAAAAATACAAAAAAATAATAAAATAAATAAATAAAATCTGCATTTAAAAACTACATTTTGTGTTTTCTTGGGTTATCTTTGTCTAATATTAATATTAGTTACATGTGAAGGTTGATCTTGTTGCCTCAATGGCTTCCTGTCGGTCATCCTCAATATAAACTGGGTCAAAGTCCCGCTCCCATTTCTATGCAATGTCTGTGGCATCACCTGGGCTACGAGAGCAAAGCGAATGCATAGAAGATGGAGATGAAATGCATGATGTTTTTACGGTCAACAAGGGATCTCTCTATCTCAATATGTCACTTCCTGCATTTTTGTCGTGGGACTTTACAGGATTTTTTAAAATGAAACATGTAGAATAAAGTGATTTTAAAGTAAATAGAACAATTTTAAGCTTAGAGTTGGTTGCATTTTCAATGGAATGAAATGGCACAAATGATTACTTCAAGGACCAACGAAAAGTTGATTCCCATGCTTGATAAATGGAGTCATTTTGGCGATTTCAAACCAGCTTGTGTGTTGTGAGATGGAGAGGAAAAAGTAGGTGATGGTCTCCCCTTCAGTACTCCCTCCAGTCCAAACAACTGCTTTCTTTTTTTCACTAAGGCATCATACTCAGGGTTTGATGAGTGCAACACCTGGTGTGACGCTAACAAGACGGCACAACATTAAGACTTCTAACAGGTCAGCACACAACAGAACCATGAGGAACAAGCAGAGGGCTGAAGGGCAAAGAGAGCTACAATCTGTGACTGTTTTGCTGCTAGGTGTGGCTCTGTGGGTTAGCAGGAGCAGGTGGAGGAAAAGGTGGAGGAGGTGGGAGCAACGCCACAACGGACGCATGATAATTATTTTCATGACCCGCATCACAGGCTAAAATTAGAGGTGGATAAAGACAGAAGGGGAGACCTGTGGCACAAATCATCTATCCAGACTGCTGAGCAGAAGGTGGCAGGCCACGCTGTTAACACATGCAAGTAGCTGAGGAGTGTTACGCCACGGTCTCCCACAGCCACAGCTGCTCACATGAAAATCCAGACTAAAGTGGACAGAACAGTGACCGCTTACACTGACGGCATGAGCTCTGAAAATAATGTTGGACAATGTCAGAGCACTTCTCCAGCCCTCACTGGGGAGTAGGTCAGTTTGTTTTTACTTGGTGAAGTTTATCTGGTTACTTTAGACTTCAGACACTAAACTACTTTTGCTTTTTTTTTTGTTTTGGGTTTTTTTGTTTTCTGAGTTATTTTAATAACTTCAAATTCAAAAGCAGAACTGTAGAACATTAAAACCTACTCTGCATTAGCTGTGCATACATGTTTTTGATCACTCTCACTAATTAGACCTCCAGTCAGGCTTGAGTTGGACGGAACCCTGCAGGAAAAGTGATGTCGCCAAATAACACTGAACAATAACCTTCACATGTGGAACCAAACTACCAGGAGACCGAGGGAGCTGTCAGTTCAGCACCATCCGAACAAGCCCTGATCAGTGAGAAAACACCTATGTGGGTGGACCATCGGTGTGCAGGGGTCTTTACTCCTCACGCCCACAGGATCTGGCTGCATCACTCCAGTTGTGCTCTGACTTGTGAAACTTTATCAAAAACTTGTTCAGTTCAAAGTCTGCATCTAGCCGAGCAAACATCAAATAACTGGAAGGGCTTCTGCTCCGTTTAGATTTAGCTTGTTTAGGCAGTTTGTGAATGAACTATGAACAGAAACTAAAACAAGTGCCTCAAAAACAACAACACCAAGACACGAGTAACTTCCACACGAAATTAAACTGCTGCTAACTGAGGCTACAGCACACACCTACAGGCAACTTCCATACTAAACTAACACCTGCCAACAGAAGTTCCAACTCACACAGATCAGTAACTCCTTCACGAAGTTATGAACAGACAACCAAAGTTACAAATACACAAGAGGTATCAGGGCGAACTGTTCACATTAAATCCCAGCTGCACCAACTGAGAGTTTGGTTGTGTAGATAGTCCATTAAAAATCAGCTATTTCAAGGTAGAACAGTAATTTTCCACATTAACAATGTCTAGACTGTATTTCAGATTAATTTAATGTTATCTTCATTGGAAAAAAAAAATGCTTTTCTTTCAAAAATAAGGACATTTCTAAGTGACCCCAAACTTTTGAACAGTAGTGTATATACAGATATTTACAGATCTAGAAAAGAATATTTCAACACAGCTGTGCAAAAATGAAAATTTTTGAGTGAGAATATAGTGCAAAAAGCAGAGAATACTGTTCTTAGTGCAAAATAATGTATATATACCAGGGATCCTCAGTTTACAACGTCCGGCATTTCGTCGCTACATTGGAACTGGTTACATGAAACTCGTTAGTGAGTGCAGCGGATGAATACATCATCATGTGGTGCTAGAAGACGGCTTTGTGTGCATTTGCTGGTTGTACACCACCTTGGATTGTGCTACATTCCTAACTTTTTGCTCTTCATTATGGCTTCCAGGTGTAAGTAGTGCTTCCAAGAAAAGGAAACCCGTCTCCATGGGAGTGAAATTAGATATAATAAAACGCTTGGAACAGGGCAAAATACCGCCGAACATCGGTCAAGTTGTAAAAACGGTGCAACATATTGTAGCGACCCTCTGTAATGAATGAGTGAGAATTTATCTCGTTCTTTGGTTGTTTATTGAACCTTCACACAGGCTACTGTGGGCTGTAGCCAATGCCAAAATAACTACAAAAACCCTATAACTTAGCTCCAGAATTAGCAGCCGTTCCCAGCTCTCTCTTGCTGGATACACACACA
The DNA here is from genome assembly GCF_022539595.1 of Amphiprion ocellaris. NCBI lineage: Eukaryota > Metazoa > Chordata > Actinopteri > Pomacentridae > Amphiprion > Amphiprion ocellaris. The sequence continues at coordinate 26,155,475 of NC_072769.1, read as the reverse complement.
CACACACACACTACTGCTGACTCTGAGCCAATCAGAGGTCAGCTAACTAAACAAATACATTCCTCCACACCTCTAAAATATGCAATATACCAATGTACAAGGGGTCGACTTACGTTGATCTGTAGGAACGGAACTACAACGCAAGTCGATTTTCGCCATAAGTCTGAACTCCAGCAAAAATGTGACGAAAGCTGTTACATGCATCACGATATCGAGTCATGAATACTAATGACTTTTATGCATGTATGAGTCATTTTACAAGAATATAACAGAATACTGGAGCGGACTGATATTGTTGTTGATGTTGAGGTTTCGATGTTTATTGTTCAGTTCGAGATTTACCTAATGTCAGTGAACAGGGCATGGGTTATGGCATTAGGATTAAAGACATTGTTTGGATCTGGTAGATGCTCAAGGACCAGCTAGAATGACAACCTGTGATCTGCTGCAACCAGAACAGTCTCCTGCTGTGGATTTCAAGGGTTAAATGTTTTAGTGACTTACTGCTCAGCAGCAGTTATTTCTTCCCTACACTCACCGAGCATCCTGCAGTCGAGTAAATATAATCTCCAGAGCATCTGGGTGGAATTGATGAAAACTGATGAAAATAATAATAAGAACGCACTTTGACTGTGAAGGAGAAAGAAAAATAAAGGCATCCTCCAGTACAAGGCTTCTGAAGTCAGCAAGACCATTATATGCAGGGTGCCGTGTCTGTCACGTCGTCGTTTTTATTTGGTTACACCATCTTTGTTGCATGGATGTGCCTCTCAGCAGTCTGTTTACACTAAAACCACAGTTTGTTTTCCCTGTGTGTGTGTGTTTGTGTGTGTGTGGATTGTGCCAGCTTTAACCTGCTCTGTCTTTTCCGCAGCTTTTTATGAAGCTATACTCCATAACTGCAACTCCACATTATAGAGTTGTGGAGGGATTCATTAGCTGATTCCCTGAAGAGAAACACTGCAACAATGTCAGCTCATATTTGTATTGTAGCTCTGTTACAAAGCCACTAGAGAAGCCCACGCTGCCACATTTCTCTGCTTTTTTCAGTTTGTTTGTTGTTTGTTGTTTTTTTGCTTTTTCTGTTGACAGGATGTCAGCCCTGTACTTTTGTGTTCTTCTTCCGCAAAGCTCTTGAAGAAACTGTTATATGGAGATCAAAGCAATATCACTTACAGAACCTGTGGTTTTGTTTGTGTTTTCATGTTATGTGTTTGTCTTGAGATATATATTTTGAAAGAATCACTGGCAGTGATGGAGGCACTAATGCAGTTTTGCACAAGTAAATCTTTTTTGTGTCTCACTAGAAAGAAACCTCCTCATGCTGATGTGAGTGGTGGGGGGCTGAGCTTGTGTATATGCAGGTGAAGAGACGCAGTGCTACTGTGGTATGAAATTACACTTGCATTTTTCACCTTCCAGACCACCCTGAGTGCAAATGCAAATAGAATTTCAGTGGTTTTAGTTGGAGATACACACAGGCCTCTTGTAGCGGCCTGGAAAGTGTTTTTGTGCACCTTTACAGTCCCTGACCAAAGTCTTGTCGCTTATCCAAGTTGTAGGTACAACAAATAATAACTTGACTTGTAGTTGATCAATTGGAATCAGAAACGGCCTATATGAAAGACAAAGCCCTCTAGACGATGTGTATACTACCAAAATGAAGTTTTGTATCATTCACTGAGTTTTATCATTTAATTAGGACAGAAAGGTCAGATTTTGCTTGTACAAAAGTCTTGTCGCATACAAAACCAAAAAAAGCGCTCAAGGCTGCTCAGTTGTTGTATCATTTCCAATAGATTAAATCTTGAACAAAGTCATAGCAGATTGGAAAACCCTTGTGCAGTTATGTTAGCACATGAATAAAAATGTGAGTTTTCATGGAAAGCTTGAAATTGCCTGGGTGACCCCAACCTTTTGAACAGTAGTGTATTTTCTTGCAGTATAAATTGGTGTCATTTTACTTTTTGTCAAACTTATGATTTGGGAAAACTTTGGAAGTCTGCTCTTCACCACGAACACAAGTTTTTGTATTTTTTTTTCAAACAAGACGAGTTCTGTTCTAGGGAGAGAACATATTTCTTCTGGTATACCTCACAGTTCACTACTTGTCCTCCCTTTGTTCTAAGTTGTCATTCATTTCTGAATATTTCCTTTCTTAGGCCTGAGACATACATTTCATCATGTCAACCCTCCCAACACCCTTATGAAATGTTTTTCAGGTGATCACAGTGAAGGTTGGAAAAAGCATCCCTACAGTTGCATGAGGACAAAAAGGAAGTTATGGTTTTGGTTGAGTTTGCAGATTAGAATCCACGATTGTGCAAAAGGCGGGTAGCCATGCTGCAGCTGCTGATATCTGACACAAGCTGCTGCTCGAAGCACTTCTCCATGAAATTTGTTTGCTTGTAGATTCACACGAGGACAAGAAAAACTAGAACGTACATGATATCCTGTCACTCTACAGAGCCTGTGTTTCCAACATTTTAGATGTAAACTGTGCTCGACCAGATAATTTTGCTTTCTACTACAATCAAACAGAGAGCCGTTTTGGCTTCCAGTGCAATAGTAAGTTGATAATTTCATGTTTGATGCACTGCAGCTCCTGCCAAAATGCACTTCTGTAAAGATTTTGTTGTAATCCAAGATATGATTTATTGTTTGCATGGAGAGCAACCTACTACCAATTTATTTATCTACTTTTATTTAACCAGGAAGTCCCATTGACATTAGAAACCTGGCCAAGGTAATGTCCATATAAAATTTAAAAGTTGTATGAAACAGACATATGACACACAAAAACAACAATAAACAGTAAAACAATAAGACGAATTGAAGGCTATTCAAGGACACGGACCTCTCAAGGAAAACATGAACATTCCTCCTTCGCTGTATTCTTTATGATATTCTTAAAGTCATTATTGGATATGAATATTTCCAGTTTAACCTTTTTTTGAAGATTATTCCATGACCATGGTGCATGATAGGAGATTTTCAGACAAAGGACATCTACGAAAAATAAGGAATCACACAAAAAGAAGTAGTTCTATATTTAAAAATAACAAAAATGGAAACAGCTTTGTGGATTGAGGCAGGCAGCAGCAGAATGCGAGTGGATTGCAAAGGTACTCAGGGTGTAGTTCTTGCCCTGTTCATCCACTTGAATCTGGCACTGCAGCTGCTGCTGTGTTCTCTGGTTTTGGTTTTGGTCTTGTTGTTCCTCCATCTCCACATGGAACTGCTGCTTCATTTGACTCTGGATCTGGCTGTGGATGTGGTTCTTGATGTCTTTCCAGAGACAGCACTGACGCACCATGTTTCCCGATTTATAGGTGAGGAGGTTCACTTTAAATATTTAATACTGTCATTGTCACAAATGAGTGTGCATCTAGCAGACTTAGATTTTTATTTTAACATTTTGGCTGGCATCTTGTTGCTGTGAAGTGGAAGTAAAAAAAAAATTTTAAAAGCCAGGAGCTGTAATCCTGCTTCAACGATTAAATGTCAAACCAGGACAAGCCCTTCCTGTCTTCGCTTACTGTGCTCCTGAGTAAACTGTCTGCATAGGTGACAATCACGCTGACCACCTGATGTAGTAGCAATTTCAACTGTCTGGCAAGTTTCCTCCACTGAATGATTCACCTGGCAAACCATTATGAGTTCAGCACTGGCATGAAAAGACCGGATGCTAACCTCAACTCTAACCCCACTGTCCATCAGCCCCACTGTCCCAATTACTACACTCACTGCCATTCTTTGAAGTCCAACCCAGTGTTCAGCTTTAGGACTACTGCTGTCTACATTTTATAGTAATGCACGACTTGCATTCTCTGGAAAAAACAGGAAACAAGATATTTAATGATAGTTAATAGGTGCTTTTATTAGGAATGTGAATTTATTGTTACTGGAAAATGCTAAACAGCATTCAACCAACTGCCCAGCTAGGATTATAACCTTAAAGAAGTGTAATTTGTAGTTTTAGTTTGCATTGTTTACTTTGAGGATGGGGTTGTAAATGCTCACAGGGGTTAAAGAATCAGGGTAATTCCTGGGTAGGTAAAGAAGCTTTTGGGTTGCCAATGTGAGGAATATCTCCTTAAACAGTTAATATTTGTGCAATACTTTTGTGTCCTATCTGAACAGAGTAGCTGTAGTCAAAAGTGTTGCTGACATAGGAAACTCTCTTTTAAGATGCATTTTCACATTGAACTTTAAGCTACTTTTGAAATGACAATACAATATATTTTTAAAATATCCATTTCGATACCCAAATTTTCCTCTGCTTGTCTCTATTCTCCTGAATGAGTAGTTTTTGGAGAATTAATGCTTATTTTCCAGGTGAGTCGGAAAAGAAAATTGTTCTTAAGTGGGGAACTGCATGTTCTTTACTCCCTACTCTAGATATGGAACTAGACAAGCTGTTTGACTGTCAAGCTTTAGCTTAACACAAATACAAATTAGATGAGCACACGGAGAGTAAATGCAATACTCCATCTTGCAGTTTTAAAGAAAGTGATTGGGGTCTGCACCAAAGATTAATAAGTTCTTCCTGTGCTCATGTCACAGTAAACATACCTCTAGCGAGAATGGAGCCAAAAACATTATAGTGTTGTTGATCTAATTCACAGAATAAAGGCCCGTAATCATAATTTTCAAAATTTAGGAACTTTTGCTATTATTCTTTGCCTGAGGGAGAGAAAATCAGTCAGTTAAATCTCCTCTTAAACAACAGTATCATGTTCCCACTACTGTGTATCAGAGATATCGCATATCAGCTAAACATTTTTATTTTTATTTCTTTCAAAAAAAACGGTGTAATCCACTCGACGCTGCAACACTGTACAGATATGAGACTTTTCTCATTTATTTCATGACTGAACAGGTCTGCAATCATACTTCCATCCATGATGCAATCATTTTATGTCTTTGAAGATATCAAACACATCCTGCCTTCATTCACTTTGTAGAAAATGATTTGACAGAACTCCCCGTGATAGAAATGTGTATAGATGTGATAGCCAATCTGAAAAGAGATTCTTCTGTTATTAAGAACTGCATAAACGTAAGACAAATACTGTATAAAGACATAGATTGGGATATTTAGGTCATTCACATAATTTCCTTAACTGCAGCCACATAGAAGAGAAATGAAAGACAGGAAATAGTGTCTTTGTAAAGTGCACAGTGGAGGCAGAGATAAGAAGTTATTCAACTGAAAGAGGTCAACGTGAGGTACTTCTTGTGAAGGAAAGGTTCACAGTTTCCGATGCAAGATAGGGACTGACTGCTGCTCTGATTGGAGTGAAGAGAGTCATTACAGCAGCAGAGTAGTGCAGTGAGTGGAGTGATTATTGGTGGCAGAGTAGAAAGCAGTGTCTTTGTGTAGGGCTGGATAATGGCCTGGGGACAGATCACCTCAAAGCCTCAAAAACAAACACGGGCATTTTGAAGTGCAGCCGACATGAAGGAACAAGACTAAGAGCCAGTCTGTACTCTGGCACAGCAGGGCTTTGAGCTTAACGCTAATGTCAGCATGCTAGCAGTCTTATGATGACAATGCTTTGGTTTGGTGTGGTATATTCACAAAAGACTAATTAGCGCGAAGCACGAAGCAGAGCTGAGGCTGATAGAAATGTCATTTTGAAAATATTTGCTCATAAACCGATGTATTGGCATGGTATTTCCAACAGTTTCATGGTGGGCCATCAATAACTCAGGAAAGACCAGTGTCAATCCATGTACCGTATTTTTTGGACTATAAGTCGCTCAGAAGTATAAGCCGCACCAGTCAAAAAATGCATCATGAATAAGAAAAAAACATATAGAAGTCGCACTGGACTATAAGTTGAATTTTTTGGGAAATTCATTTTACAAAATCTGAGACCAAGAACAGACATTTCATCTTGAAAATCTAATTAGAATAACAACAATAGAATAAAGAACACTGGAAACGCACCGCAACCAGACCAGCATGCAACATGTGGTGTGTTTCGAGCTGCGATCTGGTGTGTTTACCCGGAGCTCATTTACACAAAGTAGACTGGACTTCTACTTTATTGTAGAAGAAATGGAATGCAGGGGGTGACATGTGACAGTAGTACCAAAAGCAGTGCTATTTTCTTCATCCCCATGCTGCATGCTGGTTCCATTGCGGTGCGTTTTGAGCTGCGACCCGGTGCGTCTCCCCGAAGCTCATTTACACAAAGTAGACTTGACTTCTACTTTATGCAAATTTGATGTGGCGAACAGAAATTTGACACATCGCGAAACTTTCATCAGACGTCTTACCTATCCATCGCTGAACTAAATTGAGGACAGATTCAATTACTCCACAGGTTATTTCTTGCCTCAAATGCTTTCAGAAATACTTTTTGCTGAACTATTTTCGTAATAAAAGAGAAAGTTTGCAACCGAGCTGCCATGTTGGTCTGACGCCTCTACCGAACTGGACCTCAAGCGCTGTCATGTGACCACCTAGTGGCCTGCAAGTGGTCCCGCCCACCAAGCAGGGGATTTTCAGATGCAGCGCGTTTTCATGCGAGAAAAATGAATCCTGTGGACACGTACCATGAATCACGAGGTAGCTCCACCCAAAAACATGCCTGCTCTATTTTACTGCCCTGACGCCTCCTGCTGGCAGTTAGAAAGAATGCAGGTTTAAGCACTTCCATGTTGGCTTCACTTTCCAGAACCGGAGGCTACATTCATCTTGTGTCTATGGTCCCATTCAGGCCTAAGATTCTAGCCTCCTTAATGGAAGTGCAGTATTTACTTAATGTAACCACCATAATCCCTCCAACCTCCAAATGTGGACCTCATTGCACTTTTTATGTGCAAAGTGAAAGGAACTTGTGAGTTATATGATGTGGTTTCAAGCCAGTAGAAAAGAATCTGACAATGTTAGAGTCTTTATTGTAAAACTACTACATTTTGCACTGCGTACCATTGCAGCTATTGCACATTTGGTGTTGTTCAAAGCCAGAGAAGTCAGTGAATAGCAAAGTCTGAACAGTTGGAGACTAAATCCATCTAAAGATCTAAATAAATTATATTTTCTATATTTTAATCAATGGAAAAACATCACCTCACGCAACCATGTCAGTCAGTGATCTCTTCTTAACCATCTTGGGGCAACAATGAAATTCTATGGCATCAACAAATGAGTTGATTCAGATTTTCAAAACACAAACAATACCTAATAATGAGCTCAGATTTGGTTATCCTATAAAGTAACACTTGCACACATGCTCAGTGTATAACCCCGAGTGGTAACAAATCTAATTAATTTCCTGAATATTTGGATATTATATATGTGTACGACATATAATACAAACATTTTTCTCATTGCATGTGCAACCCACTGTGTTTCCTGTTTTATTTTTTTGTAAGCAATTATAATTTTCATAAATGTATTAATTCACTGTGACTCATTCAGCAGTGCCACAAAATTAATAAACTTCTATATTTGTATAAGCCTTACGCCCACACTCCAATTGTGCTGTTTGGCTAATTGTGCTGCTTAAAGCAATGTGTCATTATATTCCAACAAAACTGTGTTCCCATAAATATATCAAACTACATAAATAAATTAAACCCACATGCTAACTTGTTACTGTTGAATAATTATAAATTATATATATATGTGTGTGTGTGTGTGTGTGTGTGTGTGTGTGTGTGTGTGTGCAGTGTAAACTAATCTATTGTGTTCTAATGTGCACTTGCTGTATCCCGCCATGTATCTGTCAGCAGCCAGTAATCGTGTCCTACCTTCTGCATGCAGCTCCAACACCCACACACCTCCATCTTTGTCACTATCTGTAATTGGTTTGGAGACTGATTTAATTGTCTGGACATGTGTGTGTGTTACAAACTGGGCAGATACTGCTCTACCACCGGTTATTGTGTCTCCTGCTTGCTGGGTTATATTAGAGTCACTACAATATTTCACCAGAATTTCATCAGTTCATTCGCAGTTGCCACCAATATTTTTTTTTTTCTGTTTAATTGGATATCATTCACTCCGTCCCCCCCACTCAGCTGCTGTGTTGGCATACACACCTGAAGATTCACTGACAGTCTCATATTCCAGTAAGCCAGCGTCAAAGAGAATTGATGATATTGAAACTCCTGTCAGTTGCTCATCAAGTCTGTTCTGTGCAGAATTTCCTCTAATGAGTTTTCCGTGGCCTTTGACACACCTCTTTCTTGTCAGCAGGAAGTACAGTGTTTGTAACTGAAATGAAGACATACTGTAGCAACCAAGAGAAATAAATTATATTTCTAACCCTCCGTGACTCCTATTAATTCAAATATATATACATAAAGTGGGATAAAAGGCCTAAAATGAAATGTTTTCTGACGGTGAATCACTATCACACAGTAAAATGTGTTATATTTACATATTTAGCTTAAGGAGGATGTGGTCATCGATAATGGATTTTTAAAAAGGCGTGTTTGATATTTTGCAGTCAAATCTACTTTGATCAAGCATTTATTTGAAGTGTACTGAGAGGCTGTTTACCATGTTTGATTTTTAAATTATGTGTCTTGTACAGGGATGTTGAAAAAAAAGGCTTTCTGTTTCCAGGAGTCATTGTGCATGCAGCACTGCACAGATGTATTTACAACCACAGATGAGATACTGATTTGCTGCTCTATAAATAGTCTCTGTACTGCTGCCCAGTTGTTGACCTGGACATACGTGGAACGATAGGAGGAAGATGTGAAGAGAAGAGAGAGAAAAAAACAAAAGTTTTGCTTATCAATTGGATGAACGCAAAATATAGCACTAATTTTACTCATAAATTTTTTGTTATTGACTGCAAGTGTTATTAATAATGTGCATAATTACTCCACCAAGGAATGGAGGAGTTATGTGTTATTTCTGTTACATTTTTTGTTGGAGATGTTACCTTCATGTGCTTTTGCTTGTTCCAAACATGCAGTATGGAGGTATTTCTGTTATTACTACTGCATGGACACACAGACAGATTATTATCCTACTTTTTTAGTCCTATATGTACACACTAGATCGCCATGTATGTATTCCAGAATCAGAGGGTACACGAACGCCTGAATAAAGACTTTAGAGAGAAATTTACTCAGGCCTTTTAGGATCCTAGCATCTCTTTTATACAAGGAAGGAATGGAGGAGTTATGTGACCATCGGCATACGTTTGTCTGTCTGTCTGTCTGTCTGTCTGTTAGCAACATGACAAAAATGGACCAACAGATTTGGATGAAATTTTTAGGCAAGGTGAGAAATGACACAAGGACCAAGTGATTACATTTTGGCAGTGATGCAGCTACTATGCATCACTGTAACTATGACAACAAGTGAATACTACGTCAGCTGCCTGCTGACAATCACATGATTGCAATCCTACTACAAATCGACCGCTGTGGACATATCAGGACGTATCCGTCAGAAATGATAATGACAAGGAACAATTGATTAAATTGTGGGGTGTTTCCGAGTCCCATCAATTCCTGCTGCCCACTACATATGTATGTCACATGAATCTGTATCCGTACATCGCGTACACATGCACAACACATGCCTGTGCTCGGTGAAAGGTCATTTTATTTGTGGGTACATCTATATTAAATGGCCACATTCTATGTTGCTGTGATTTCTGCCACAGATTTTTTCAATATTTCAACTGTCTGAAATGATATGACTCAGTAGCCTTGGTGGAGTACTGCACTCTCTGAGTGCTTTTCTTGTTTAATAATGCAGCGTCAGTGTTAGGGCCCCATAAAGATATGTAATTATTCCTGTTTGCAATGTGGATGCATGCGATAATAACAATATGGACATCTAAATATTAGAAAAACACAATATTTCACTACATTTGTCATCAGTATTTGTGCAATACTTCTATCAGAAGTATTGCACAAATATGCACACATACACGCACACGCACACACACACACACACACACACACACACACACACACACACACACACACTATGGTTGTTGTATAAAGCAAATTATTGTGTGAGGGTAAATGCAATCAGTTCTTTAGTTTATTGTCACACAGTTGGTAGTTCAGCACTCTGCAAAGTAAAAAACAGAACTTGTTATAATTTGTAGCTGACAATATGAACTGTTTAAAGTGGTGCTGCTGGCTGCATAAACTAACTAAAGCCACATTGCTCAAAGCAGTTTCATCCCACCTTGATTTACTCCTCCAGCAGCGGGTCCAGTGGCAGGTAGAATTATTACCTAAAGAAGAGTCATTATTGAATTGCAGATATTTAGTTGTTTCTAAATCATCCATCCGTCCGTTATTTATACCCAGTTGTCCGGTTCAGGGTCACAAAGTGCTGCAGCCTGTTAGGGCGTACATAAAGGCAGCTCCACAGTCCATCACTGTCTAAAACACATAAACAGACAACCAGTCGCCCTCATGTTAACAAATATGGGAAATTTATTGGCTGCTGTTTAGTTGAATAGATGTGAGGAAACCCTTGCAGACGTAACAAGAACATGCAAACTCCTCAGACGAAGAGCACGCTCAGAAAGCATGCAGCGTGGAACCTCCGGGACGCTATAGTGCCATGAATTATAAGTTGTACAACCCTGAGACACAACACACCTGTTCAGCTTTAAATCTCATCCTGCTGCTGTTCACAACACACAATGTGATCATTTATAAATGAATAGATGATTTCCCTCAGTGATAAACTTCCTCACACTTAAATGTTCCAGATCATCAAACTGATATTTATGTTTATTCAATATTATACAGAGATACCCCACAAAACACAAAATGCTGTTTTTAAACTATGGTTTATGAGGAATTATTGAAAACCTATATCCCCCCTGTGAAAAAAATAATTGCCCCCCTGAACCAAATAACTGCTTGGGCCACCCTTAGTACTACCACCACCATGTTTCACTGCTGGTATCATGTTCTTCTTGTGGAATGCAGTATTAGATTTACACCAGATGTAACAGAACCATGTCTTCCACAAAGTTCCACCTCTGACTCATCAGTCCACAGGATGTTATCACAAAAGTCTTGGAGATCATCCAGATATTTTTTGTAAATACCAGATGAACCTCTATGTTCTTTTTGGTCAGTAGTGGTTTGATCCTTGCAACTCTCCCATGGATCCATTTTCTCCCAGAGTCTTCCTTATTGTAGAATCATGTAGACGAACCTTAACTGAGGCCAGTGAGGTCTGCAGATCTTTAGATGTCTGTCTGGGTTCTTCTGTGACCTCCTGAACAAGACATCGATGCTCTTGGAGAAATGTTGGTCTTTGGTCCACTCCTGGGAAGGTTCACCACTGTTCCATGTTTCTCCATGTGTGGATAATGTCTCTCACTGTGGTTCTCTGGAGTCCCAGAGCCTCAGCAATGGCTTTGTAACCCTCCAGACTGATGGATGTCAATGACTTTGTTTCTCATCTGTTCTTTAGAATCTCCTTAGAATGTCATGTGCTCCTTTTTTCAAACCCTTTAGCTACTTCACAATGCCAGACAAGTTCTTTTTAGTGATGTAAATTCATTGATTATATTCAACAAGCCTGGCAGTAACCATATCTGAGTCTGGATGGTGAAACTGAACCCAACTGCTGAATGAATTTGGTCATTTGGTAGGTTGGTAGCTAAGGGGGCAATTACTTTTTCACATTGGACAAGATGGGCAGAACAGAATTTTTCCTTCAATAAATAAGATCATCATTTAAGAACTGCATTTTGTGTTTTCTTGGATTATCTTTGTATTTTATTAAAATTAGTTTGCTTATCTGAAACATTTAAGTGTGGCAAACATGCAAAAATAGAAGATTTCTGTAAACACTTTTGCACGACACCACATATATGTGTCCTGAGCAATTTTAAAAATAACTGTGTAGGTTTTTCAGATTTTTTTCATGTATCAATGTTGTCCTCTGAAAAGGAGTATGTGTGTTTTTAGCAGTTGCTATAACAGAAGAATAAGAAAAAGGTTAAAATCCACAAATGAATCATGAAAGATTTTATTAAATTATGGCAGGAAACAAATACATTTTTCAAAAACAAAAATATTGTTATTGTTTTTAAGACCTGTTCACATTGCATTGACTAGACTACAGTTGTTCATCTTTAGATCCAAGGAACTCATGACTTCAGTTAATTTAAATTATGAAAAAGGATATGCAAATTCTTCAACAGTTCAAGAAACTGAGATGTAATACATTAGACCTGGTTGGAGGTATGGACGTAGTGAGACAACCACACTAGGTTATAACGTTCTTCCTCTTTTACGACTGTGAGCCTGTGATATTTGAATCCAAGCTGGAACCGAGATGCACAGAGGAGAAAAATGAGATTGAAATCACCAGAAAGACAAGATGTCTGTCTCCAAAGGGTTTTGTGCTTGTTATTACAGGACGTTACCAGACCAGAGGAATTCCAATATACAGAAATATATCAGGTTCGTCAGTCATAAAATATAATGTTGCCTCGAAGCTGCCCTCAGATGTCTGCCTGTGCATGCCCACACACTCACACTCACAGAGGTATCTCTGTTTTCATCAAGCGAAACATTCACAGACTGCTACATTTCCATATCAGAAGTGATACAAACAGCCTGTGATTTTCCCCCTGAACTCACAAATGGAATGCCTTTTGCAGTGGCATAGAAGTGAGGTATGCTGTTCCCATGTCGTTATGTTCTCTGTGTCATACAATAAAGGTCATACAGTACAATAGCGGGACTTAATGGGACTCGGAAACACCCCACATTTGAATCAATTGCTCTTTGTATCATTTCTGACGGATAAGTCCTCATAAACCTGCAGCGGTTGATTGGTAGTTGGATCACAGTCATGTGATCATCAGCAGGCAGCTGATGTAGTGTTCACTTATAGTCATAGTTACAGTGACGCTGTGCCGCTATCTCACAATGATACAGAAATCTTTAACAAATCCATGGATCCAGACTATAAGCCGCGTCACTGCCAAAATCTAATCACTTGGTCCTTGTGTCATTTCTGACCTTAATCCATTTTTGAGTAATGTTGCTAACAGTCAGACAAACAAACAAACCAGTGGCGATCCTCACATAACTCTGCTGCGTTCCTTGGCGGAGTAATTCTAAACCTGATTGCTATAACTTGCATTTGGACAAGTTGAGTTATACTTGTGTTATTATCAGGTAATAATGGATCAGGACAGTTTGAATGGTTGGAAGAAGCAAAACAAGCAAGAATGAACAACACTGAATAAACACATCAACATTATGTTTTTAATATATAAATGAGACTCAATTTTTCTTTAAATTCCACAGTATGTATAGTTCCTTTAAAGTTAAGAGAAAATGTGCAACCACATGATGCACACCCTCTCCTCGCATCAACTGCAAGAGCAATTAACCCACAGTTAATTAGAAAACTTCCCCTCCTGTAGTTCAGCTGGATAAGGCTGAGGTGCAGAATGGTACAGTGGATGATTCATGGCCCACTGGTAATCACACAAGAGCAGGAACCAGGATATTTGAATTAATCACACCTTCCTTTACTTCACAGAAATTGCCCACCACAGCTTTATGATTTAACTGTGTTTACCCGCCGCTTATATGTCTTCCAAACACATCCTTCTTGAGCTATTCAGTATGCTTCTAGCATCCTAGTTCAAACAGTTCTGAAACCGTATTTAATACCTCAGAGTATTCAGAAGCACTGTTGGCCATTGTAATGCACATTTGGATGTGCATTACAATGGCCGCGGTTCTTTCAAATCCTTATTCTAAAAAGGAGGCATTTGGGCTTAATCTGACGTATATTTAAGAATTTTATATGCCGAACATTTGTATGTCCATGAGAATAGTATCTTGCTATGTTTAATATAATAGAAAAACTTGCATAAAGTCAAAATTTCTAGAAATATGCAGATGTTTGGTAAAGGGAAGTTAGAAGCAAACAATCTGGCATTTCAATGTTCAAAATTTCCCTGTCAGTTATTGAAGTGGCTTGCTGAGCAGTGATTATGGGCTGTATACTTTCGTGGAGCACTCCAGCAATTTACCGCTGTGCAGGCATCCTTTCTTTCAGTCGTCAAGATTGATCAAGCTGAATATTATCTCTTAGTTACACCTACATTCTCTGGTAACTGCTCGTTTTTCTCACTTTATGCCTCAAGTTTGCGATGTTGGCCTTCCTTTAAAAATGTGTGTCCAAACCTCAGCAGAGATAAAACCCTGGGACATTATTCTACATTATTATAGATGTTCTTTCAAACTTTAACAATAGAGGATGTTATATAACTGATTTTACAGCACCTCTTTGGTGCTACAATCACATACAATAAATACAACTTGATTGCAATGACTTTTAGCAGCTATGTCAGCTGTAATTTTCATTTAAATTTGATGTTTTTGTTCCCACAGCGACAATGAGAAATAGGTTGGTCTAAACTCTAACCCACCGCTTTCAGTTAGAAAGTGCTTTACCACACATTGCTTTGATATATATTTTATGGTTTCTGAATGTTAATTTATACCCTTTTTTCTGCTTTCAGATTTAGTGAGTGATATTTGTAGAGGGTGACAGTTATACAATGTTACTGGGGTAAATTTTCACCGGGTTAAACAAAGGAAAATTGACAAAAGGGAGCATAAAAGATTTATAGTTTATGAGTGCTTGCATCTGGTTGTAAGGGTTCAGTCATGCTCCTATTCTGTTCTTGTATATGTGAAATTCTTTACCGAAAACAAATGCACACTGTGGGTCTCATAACATGAAACCTGCACACACATTACTGAATTGGGGTTAACACCGTAGTGCCATTCCTTAACTCTAAAAGCGAGTGGATTGAACTGACTCTGAGTCAGCACTTTCTTACATGCACACACACAGCTGTCCACCTCTCCCAGCGGACATGCCTCACTGCCGCTACAAAGACCTCGTCTGAACCGACACACAACAGCAGCAGCTGCAGTCCTCAGTCAGTGTCACGGGATCATTTCAACCACAACCACGCTATGCACTCAGGGGGGCTTTGACAGAGCTCACAACTCAATGTGCTATAATGTACTTACATATATATTCCATATGACTTGTGACCCCGTGTCATGTCATGCGTAGACAGCTGTGTTGGTCAAAAAGGAAGCAAAAAACATGGCTGAAAGATAAGTAATACCATCACTGGTAACGCAATACTTCCACTAATATTTCTGCACCTGTGACGCTCTACAACACGTCGTAACATTCTATCCATCCATCCATTATCTGTACACCACACAGAGAGACGCACAACCAAGCACACTCACATTCACGCCTACAGACAATTTTAGAATTACCAATTAACCTCAGCACGTCTTTGGACTGTGGACTATGGATTTCTACCGAAACCCTCAAGAAATGGTGCCTTCAGTATGTGTCTGAAGTATGCATCACAATCGACATACAATCACACATTCCTGCTTTTTAAAGGCATCAGCATTTGCCTACAGCTCATTTTAAGTCATTGTAGTTCAGGGGCCACATTCAGCCAAATGTGATCTCAAGTGGACAAGACCAGTAAAATCAGAGCATAACATTCTGTAAATAACCACAACTCCAATTTTTCCCCCATTTGTTTTAGTGCAAAAAAGTACAATTCTGAAAATGTTCACATTTAGTGAAATATCTTTTTGCAAAACATTATGAACAACCTGGGCTACACAGTGGCTTGGTGGTCAGCACTTTCACCTTGCAGCTAGAAGATGTCCGGTTCGCATCCCGGCCTTCATGTTCATGTTGCATGGTCTCCCTGTGCATGTGTGGGTTTTCTCCGGGTACTCCAGCTTCCTCCCACAGTCCAAAAACATGCTGAGATTAATTGGTGACTCTAAATTGTCTGTAGGTGTGAATGCGAGTGTGATTGTTTGTCTGTATATGTAACCCTGTAATGGACTGGCAACCTGTCCAGCGTGTCCCCTGCTTTCACCCTAACTCAGCTGGGATAGACTCCAGCACTCCCGCGATCGTAATGAGGATTAAGCAGAGTATAGATAATGGATGAATGGATGGATTATGAACAACCTGAAGTTTCTTAAGAAAAAATAGTGCAATTTCAACAATATTATGCCTCAGTTTATCATTTGTGAATTACAACTAACAAATCACTTTATGTACAGAGGCGACAGCGCTAACAACCGAGCCACCATGCAGCCCTTAGCACATGGTGGGCAATGAATTTTCCTCTGGGGCCACATGAGAAACCAATACACTTCCAGCTCCGCTCAAAATATATCTCTATAAAAACAATAAATGTAATGTTACAATTACAATGTGGAGCACAGAATACTGCTATTTTATGAATATTCACAAAAACATTTTCCCTTGATGTGTGAGTTTTTGCAGCTTTGCTAGAAAAGCTTCCGATATCAAAGTCGGCTCTGCATCAGTCAAATGTTTGTACTTCTCCGCGTCTTTGGTCTCGTAATGTCGATTCAGATTATAATCCTTTAGCACCGCGATCTGTTCTGCACAAACTAGACACATAGCTTTGCTTCTGATTTCAGGAAAGAAATTCGTGGAAGTCTATGCCTTGTTAAAAACTCTGCATTCTGAATGAATCTTTCTTTTTTAGGCATTAGCTGACATCTATATGGGCTGAAGCTGACCAACAAAAAAAATCAGTGCATAAGGTCACACATGAAAAAAACATTAATTTAGCAGATCTTTCAAAATAAAGCAGTGCAGTGGTATTGCTTGCATCTGCTACGATGATATATATTTGCATTGACTTTTAATTTGCCCATGACCTCATGCAGGCCAGTCATTGTCAGCCACTGGGTGAAATATGGCCCAGGGCCATACAATGCCCAGGTCTGCCCTAGTACATTCTATTACTATCCAAAATATCATTTTATTTTCAGCATTCCTAACATCTTGTCTTCCTTCCCACAACACTCCCTAACCACTAAACTCGAGGCTTTTCAGATAACCCTCTTCACCTGCAGCTCTACATCAGTCTGAACACGTCAGCCGCTCGTTCCAGTGATGTGATTGTGCTGGCAAGAGACTAAAACTGGCATTAGTTTAAGGCTACCAGATACTGGGGAAGCATGTGTTAGAAAATACTGTGCCAGAGGGTTGACATTTTCACTTAAGTTCAGCTATCCGTAGAACTCGGTTGCAGCGCATTCATTTCTCATGTCACTAACCACAGTGAGGGAAGTGATGGAGTGTGATAGCAGAGTGTAGATTCTGAAGGATTCCAGTTGTCTCCTTTTGACTGGCATGACGTGACCTCCCCATCTGAGATTCAGTGCAGATACGGAGCAGGACTGTCATACAAGTAACCATCAGTGGGTTGGATGTCTGCTGGCAGCTTAATTACCACCACAGGGATGGTATTTGAGTCTCTTATCAGCTGTTCGCCCATGCAGGTGACTCAGACTGAACCCAGAAAGTAAAAGAGAGGACACCGAACAACCAAACCAAGCTCTTCTCTGCAGTCATTGTAATGGATAACAATTACCCCTCAACCATTTTTCTCACCACACACGTACGAAAGATATGCCACACTGAATTTGCAAATCGTGTAATTTGTCTGTAGCTGGCGTGACATTAATGCTTTTAATAGGTAGATGTGCCCCTGTAGTGCCGAGATAAGGCTGACAGAAGCTACTTTAGGATGAAACCTGTCACCTTTGATGACTATGCAGCAATGGTGCATCATATCAGCGCTCTGTATTGGCACTTTGGTGTTATTTTTAGGGACTCTTATTCCTTAAATCCTCTCCTCCATATCATAGGATTAAAGGATTCCTAAGGTGTGTGTGTGTGTGTGTAGTTGGATTTCTACCAAAACCCTTCAAGAAATGGTACCTTCAGTGCGTGTCTGAAGCATACGCTGCACTCGACATACATTCACAGATTCCTGCTTTCAAAGGTGTCAGCATGTACTTACAGTATCTCCTTACAAACTACAGGCATCTGCATATAAATATGCCTACCTTATGAAATATCTGATGGCTCAATGTTTACATCAGGAAATCCAGTTGTTAAGTTGTTCATTAAAGAGCTGACTGTAGTAGCCCATTTAGTTCTGTTTACAAATGAATAAATATACAGTACCATTCAAAAGTTTGGGGTCACTTAGAAATGCCCTTGTTTTTGAAAGTAAAGCAGTTTTTTCAGTGAAGATGACAATAAATGAATCAGAAATCCAGTCTAGACATTGTTAATGTGGTAAATGACTATTCTAGCTGGACACAGCTGATTTTTAATGGAATATCTACATAGAGGTACAGAGGAACATTTCCAGCAACCATCACTCCTGTGTTCTAATGCTACATTGTGTTAGCTAATGGTGTTGAAAGGCTCATTGATGATTAGAAAACCTTTGTGCAATTATGTTAGCACATGAATAAAAGTGTGAGTTTTCATGGAAAACATGAAACTTCCTGGGTGACCCCAAACTTTTGAACAGTATTGCACATCTAAATACCCTGTTCACGAAGGAATCATCTAAATGGCTTTAGTTATTTATTTCAGCTTTATACAAGGTATATTAGGTCTTCTTTATCACGTGTCTAAGATGTATGGCTGCATTAATGATGATGCATCTACTGTTCAAGGGTGATAGCTGATGTCTAGATGACATTTAAGCGGTTGTTACACAATCCTTTTTACATATATTATATAATTTGTGTGGGTCTGCAGTGAAAGTAATCCAATATTCTTCAGTATCCTCACAAAATATAAAGCTGTAGGCCACATTAAGTGTTTCTACTATGCTGTAATAACTGTCTTGATTTGATACATGGAGTCATTTTATGGTATCAAGATCTACCAGCTCAGATGTATCATGACAGAAGCAGAAATAAGAAATGGGTAGAAATCAGAATGCAACATTTTTTACACCAACAGGCAATAAATGCATCAATAAAACTTCAGCAATAGTTTCGACAAAGTCCACATGCAGCAGGAAGTGGCAGTAGTATACACAATAAAGCAGCCTCTACTCTGAGGTGACTATCTGGAAGCTCCAGCTCCTTTCTGTCTGCATGCAGGCCCTTTTCTGCAGAGAGGTGGACATTAATCACACCCCATTTTGTTTGTTTACAACTCTAGCAGCTCCAGACCGGATTGTTCTTCTCCTTAAAGTTAAGCTTACTTGTCTGATTAAAACAAATGACATATTAAAAGAACATTAGGTTTAAAGGCCATCACCTGGAGGCCTTCTTGTACTGGATGTTAAAAAAGAGGCCTTCAAAGCAGCTCTTTTCTGTTTGACTGGGCAATAGGTGTGTAAAAAAATATCTAAATAATTGGAATTAATAATAAAGAAAAAACAGCTGCTCTGTTGATTTTGAATGTTCAGTACTGATGACTGGTTGTGTGTCTGAATTGAAGCATTGTTATTGAATTTCCCTTTGGGGATTAATAAAGTTATTGTATTGTATTGTATTGTATTGGGAAGAATCTTAAGAAAATCATGTATATTAGCTTTGTCAAATCTAATTTACTGTTCTGACCTGATGGGCTGGTTCAAACAGGGAAATATAAAATAGTTTTCCCTCTTAAGCTTTTCATTTTAGAGATTGTAAATAAATGGTATCCTATTTTTCCTATGGTATCCTCTCCATCCTATTTTTCCAGCTCACCTGTCACCATGCCTAAAGCTCTTTGGTACATAAACTGCATCAGTCTCTTCAGTATTCTTTGATATACAGGTTGCAATTCAGCATGTTCAGGAAATGTCCAGGGCATGTATGAAAGGTGGTTTGAGAATCAGCTGAATTTTGGTCTAGAGAGGAAAAGATAATTCAGTCAGTAACCACCTGCTCTACTTAACTGTCACTCAGTACTCAGTAAGTGAGTTTGCAACACTGTCTGAGGTTGTAATGTTCGCATTTGTATGGCAGGAAGTGAACTCAATAGCATATAAAAGCTAAGCAGACTGAAAAGGTGGGGGCCTTGGTGAGACAATGTACCAGTCAGTGATATGATAAGTATTGACCTGATAAAAATAGGAGAAAAGCTTTGGTCTTTTATTTTTATCCAGTATGAGACTAGCATAGAAGAACAGAAATCAGTCAGCTCACTCTCTCAGGTCAAATATGTTAAATTCATCCCTCGGACTCGCTTTAAGACATGAGGTGATCAAACTTTCACGGCCGTAGTACCTAAATTTTGGAACGCTCTGCCTGCACCCTTACTGTCTACAGAGTCTCTGGTTTCTTTTAAAAGCCGGCTAAAGACACACCTGTTGAGACATTTGGGTAAATTGTATGCACTAGCTCAGTATTTGCATAATTTTTGTGCATTATTGTTGTGTACTGTGTCTTTGTGTAGTTTTGCGCTTTTAACGTCATGGTTTAGTCACTTCATCGTTTTTGTGTTTTCCTGTATTTTTATATTTCCTTTGTAAAGCACTTTGTGACCTCTGCCTGTGAAAAGCGCCCTATAAATAAATTTGACTTGTGTACTTAGATACACCGATCAGGCATAACATTGTGACTACCTGCCTAATATTGTGTAGGTGGTCAAAAACGCTCTGAACCATGGAGCCTGGGCAGGAAAACCTCTCAGGGTGCCCTATGGGCTCTGGACCAGGATGTTGGCAGTGGATCCTTTGGGTACTCTGGGTTGTGCAGTGGGGCCTCTGAGAATCAAACTTGCTCCACTGCATGCTGTTGATGCTTGATCAGAATGGGGTCTAGGAAGGTGGGAGGTCAAATCAACATCTTGGGTGATTGTCATGTTCCTCACGATGTTCCTGATTGTTTGATGTTTTTGTGATGTGGTGGGATGCATTATTCAGTGGGGGTAGGCCAGTGATATTTAAGATTTCCATTTGTATGAGGGAGTGTACTTGTTCTAGGACAATGTTTATTCGGGTGACTAAGTCTTGTCAACACAGACGCCAGAATCCATGGTTTTCCAGCAGAACACCACAAAGTACCAATATGATCAATGTTTTCACTTCACCTGTCAGCGGTTTTAATGTTGTGACTGATGGCTGCATCAAACCACCACCCAGGTTCAGATTAGGTAGGCAGCTTCTCGTACTAATTCTCATTTAGTCCCCTAGTTGAAGTCCCTAAAGATGTCCTCTCTGTGATGCTCTTGGGATGCTCTATTCTGAACATAAACAAAGACAACAGGCCGTGTGGAGGTGACCCTTTGTTCTCTGGGGAGAAACTCCAACACAGCAGCTGAGGGCTCATAAATGTCCCCACAGGGAAATAACCAACATTTGTTCATGGCTAATTAGATTGCACAGCAACACTGCATTGCAGTTCAAATTCACTTAGATGTGTTTTGAGTTGCAGCATATTGTACAGTTGTTTGTTTGAGCAGTCTGGGTTGTCAGTGAGTCATCAAATGGGTTTTGTCCTCGAACCTCAGGAAAATTAACTCTTGAACTTGCCACATCATAGCAATGGGAGCTTAAATGCCATTCGGACAGATTTGGTGTTTCATTTTAACACCGTGAAATGACACAAAAAGCTTAAAATGGATGTCTTTCTGTACTTTTTAAGTGTTCTTGCATTGTGCATAGTAAGTTAAACAAGAGATCGTCATCAGTGCAGGTTTAGAACAAAGGTTAGGTGATGCTGTATATAGTAGTCAGTCACCTAATTCATCAAAAAACCACAACTTGTCATCTTTACACCCCGATTTTATATGGATTAAACAAAAACAACCGTGAATTTTCATTAAGTAACAACAGATTTTACTGATTCACTGATTCAGATGGAATTAACATCACTGAGAATTGCTGTGAAAAACAAATGAGCTGAGCCAACTGGGAGAAGGTAATGCATTCCAAAAAGGACTTTACGCACTTTAACTGCTCTTCTTTCTTTCATTTACCATGTAATGAGATGCACCCAAATAGATGGGCTGGTTCAGTGATGGAGGTTCCGACCATAAAGGAGCACTGGATGCACACTGTCCCTGCTCAGCACGTTGAAATTAATGTTTAGCACCCTTTGTCCACTCTGGTTGTGCTGTCGGCTTTAATGACCCCCTACAAACGTGAGCAGATAAATGTAGGGGTTAGTGGTGTAATGGACCGTGGTCGAGCCGTGATCCGTACAAATCTCCGCCTTCGGTTCGACACGCATGTGTACCACTCATTAATTGCAAAGTTTAACCATCATAGAATGAAATGCAGTTTGTGGCGGTTACTTTTTAAAGGAACTAGACGAAGAGTGCAGTCCTCCACCTAGGCCCAAGGGAGCGATACAGATCTGTTCCTGATTTTTGTGTAACAAATAAACGGAAATACAAACTGCTGATCTGATAAATGATCCAACCAGTGCCTCAAACGCCGATCAGAACCTTAAATCTTGTGATGCCTTGCAGCCCCACTAGGGGTTCAGATTTCCAGTTTCCTTTTTTATTAAACTGCTTTTACTGCTAATTATTTAGAGATAACTTCTGAAAGAAAAATGCTAACAGTATAAAATCATTTATGTAGATTTTCTCGTCAATAAAAGACTGGAGTTGAAGTGGATGGTTCCGACAGAATGTATTGCTTGAGCAGATGCACTTCCACTTCAACAAAACATGCATATATATAAATAAATAAAACAGTATTTATATAACAGTGTAACTACTCTGGTCTGATATAATGAAGGCCACGCATCATACATGTCTTTTAACATTTTTCTCCTCAGTCAGCTGACACCATGAAAACTATGCTATATATATTGTACAAATATACAAACATTTCAAATATACAAAATTTCACAAAAAAAATGTCTCTAACTGGACAGACTCCAAAAACAGTCTTTCAAGCTAGTTTTCTGTCACCAAACGGGTCCAGCTTATGACAACAATGTATTAAAACCATCCATACAAAGCACTTTGACATATAATGCCAACAAATATGACACAAATAAGAAAACTTAAAAGTCACAATTACAGTGTGTGCCTCTCATGCACGATAGTTATGTTTCTGGGCCATATCATTTCCTCTCTAACGTTGTTGGCGTATCCCTCTGCAGCCGTATTGCATCTCACCCACAATCCCACATTTTAAAGTTGTAAATTTTCAAAGTGTCTTTTCTTTTTTTATCTTATTCATTGTACTTTTAATTACTTTTAATGATATGAATTCAAATATTTATGAAATGACAACAGAAAATTATGAACTTGAAACTAGAAATCTAAAAAATGACTGTCTTTTGGACAGTTACAAACAGTATATGCAGTTATACAGCACAATGGAGGTTAACATAAAATCCCTGATTTCAAATTCCAAATATTTCTATATTTTCTATGCACTAACTACTACACATTTCACAATTTAATGTACAACACAAAAGTACTCTCAATAACTCATCTGTTCAATTCAGTCAGAACTGTGTCAATGTTCCTCTTCCTTCTATTTCAAATATGCAAAGATAACTAAAACATCTACTGCACAAACAGGTAATGTGCATGTATACACACACACTTATACAGTATACTGCATACATATATGATTTTACTGGTAAAATTGCATGTACTGGGCTCTGAGTGCTTCTAAAACAAATGACGCTTCCTGTGTGGACACAGACGAAGCACCAGAGCTGCTGCTGCTGCTGCTCTTAATGCTGCTCACACTACTCCATCACTACTTTGGTATTCCTATGGAGCAGTGTCCACACTTTTTTCCCTACTTTTCCGCAAGGCTGTCCTTGCATGAACCACACTTTACTCCGAATTGTAGAGTTCTGCTACAAGACCTCAGGCTAGTGGGTTAGGACAAAGTACCAGGTTTGGGGTTGAACTCAGGATTCCAGAATTTACTCTCTTTGGCAGCGACGGTGTTGTTGCCTTTGTTGTGTGCCGTGTTGCAAAGAGCCTGTGTGTGGTGGGACAAAAGAGGAAGACAGGAGCATAGATTATGTGCTGCATTTCACTGGCTAGCTAAGCCTGGATCCATCTGTAATTCTGTTCAGAAGACCAGAGAGGAGTCTACCAGCCACTTTGATTTTGACCAATACCGGCAAATGATTAAGTTAGAGAATGAGGGGTGTCAGTCTCATTTTAGTTCAGGGGCCACAGCAATCCCAATAAAATCAGAGCATAATAAGCTATGAATGACCACCACTTCAAATTTTCCCCTTTCTTTTAGTGCAAAAAAGTACAATTCTGACAATGTTCACATTTAATGAACTATCTTTTTACAAAATAAGTTCAATTTCAACAATATTATGCATCAGTTTATCATTTACACATTACAACTTACAGATCACAGTGTACTGTATCTACAAAGATACAAAACATTTAGTTTCAGATATGTGGAACTGAACAATGTAGTATTTTACTTTATGATCAAAACAACTTGTCAAGATCTAGAAATTATTAAATTTTTTTTTAGCAATTTTACAAATTTACAGTTTGTAGTTAATGTCTTCTCTGTAATTTTTACACTTTGTAAAGTCATCCCACAGGCCAGACTGGACCCTCAGGTGGGCCGTGTTATGACTTTATTTGATAAAGTTATGTCTATTTACTGAGTTGATAATTCATATAACACAGTTAATGTAAGGAATCAATAAGTTAAATAAGAATGCACTTTTATTTGAGTATTTTATAGAAATTGTAGTAGGAGACTCCATTACCCATGATGCTCAGGGTCAAGCAAGGGAATTTTGGAAACTCAACAGCGCATACAGGTGCGGAAAAAAGTTTAATTTATGCTAGTAACAAGTTTTACTGTGCCATGAGCTGAAGCTCACTAAAGCAGTGTACGAAACAGAAGTTCAGGCTCTTGTCTTTTTTGAAGGTCACTGTGGAAGCCACTATTGGCTGCTTTTAGCCCGCGGGCTATATGTTTGAGACCCCTGATTTACAGTATCTCCTTACAAACAAACAAAACAAAAAATGCAAACCTTAGGAAACATCTGATGGCTCAATATTGACATTGGGTCTATCGTAGGGGCACGCATAGAGACATATAGTATATATAGTATTTTACTTTATGATCAAAACAACCTGTCATGGTCTAAAAATTAGTTATATATTTATCTTTCTATGGTTTTACAAATTTACATTT
Organism: Amphiprion ocellaris; assembly: GCF_022539595.1. Taxonomy (NCBI): domain Eukaryota; kingdom Metazoa; phylum Chordata; class Actinopteri; family Pomacentridae; genus Amphiprion; species Amphiprion ocellaris. The sequence goes on along the minus strand of NC_072769.1, from coordinate 26,130,489 downwards.
TGCAGTTGATGTCTTCTCTGTAATTTTTACACTTTGCAATGTCGTCCTGTGGGCCGTATGTTTGACACCCCTGCTCTAAATCTTCCTCGCTGGACCTTTAATGCTGCATTGTCTGCATACATATTCTGAAGTTTGCACTGTAAATATAACAGCACAGAAATAGTTGACTAGACTTTATTGAAGATGTAGACGGATTACTGCAGTCTGGACAGCACCGGAGACCAACTGAGGATTTTTCATGTACCGACATGCAGTCGAACACACAGCTAACAAATCAGCAAATGCAGACAAACGCTCAGGAAATTGGTTCAGGTTCAAATTGAATGAAATAAAGGCTTCTTAGATTAATAAAAATCTAATTATTCCTCACGTTACCATTACAGATATTCTGAAATTGAACGCAGAGAAGGCGGAATAATTTGGGTCAGTCGGTGCCTTTAATCGGATGAGAAGAAATCACCATTATGTTTTAAAGCAGGTCAATCCTAATCTGGGCAACGGCATGCGTCCTTCATCGTTCTATTCATTCTCTAATCCTCGGACATCAGCAGGACAACAGCATGACAGCAACTGTCCAGCATTGTAAACCGTGACACCCAGTGTGCTTCTCGAGTATCCATGTGCGACATGAGCCAGAAAGGAATTTGCAGCAGGGATTTATAATGTGTCCGGTCAGCTCACGAGAACACGGCATGTTAAGTGCACCAGCAGGGAACAACAAGGGATGGAGCTGGATTACATGCCATACCTGAATGTGCAACAGATTAGTATGTACAGATATTTGATTTAGTACAGTTTTAATCTTTTTTTTTTTTTTTTACCAGGTGAGCTTTCACTTCCTCCGATGAAAATCCGATGAAAATGTAATCAAGCAGTGATGAAAAATAGATCTGAAAAGAGCAAGAATTAATTTTATGTTGCAAACGTAAGTGTGAGATATTTGAAGTTTAGGATCTGATTAAGAATTAAATATATTTTCAGTGTAATACACACTAAAAGTGAAAAGTTTGGACACACCTTCGCATTCAATGGTTTTTCTTTATTTTCATGACAATTTACATTGTAGATTCTCACTGAAGGCATCAAAACTATGAATGAACACTTATGGAATTTATGTAGTGAACAAAAAAAGTGTGAAATAAGTCAAAACATGTTTTATAGTTTAGATTCTTTAAGATAGCCACCCTTTGCTTTGATTACTGCTTTGCACACTCTTAGCATTCTCTTCATGAGCTTCATGAGGTAGTCTCCTGAAATGGTTTTCCAACAGTCTTGAAGGAGTTCCCAGAGATGCTGAGCACTTGTTGGCCCTTTTGTTGCCTTCACTCTGTGGTCCATCTCATCCCAAACATCTGGATTGGGTTTAGGTCAGGTGACTGTAGAGGACAGATCATCAGACCTAAGCAGCACTCCATCATCTCCTTCATGGTCAAACAGCCCTTACACAGCCTGGAGGTGTGTTTGGGGTCATTGTCCTGTTGAAAAATAAATGATGGTCCAACTAAACACAAACCAGATGGTATGGCATGTAGCTGCAGGATGCTGTGGTAGCCATGCTGGTTCAGTGTGCCTTCAGTTTTGAAAAAATCCCCAACAGTGTCACCAGCAAAGCACCTCCACACCATCATACCTCCTCCTCCATGCTTCATGGTGGGAACCATGTATGTAGAGACCATCCTTTCACCTTTTCTGTGTCGCGTGTTGTTTCTCTTTACGTAGCTGATTGGTTCTTGCCATAATATGGATTCTAACAGTTATCAAATAGGGCTGTTAACTCTGTAACAACCTGACTTCTGCACAACACATCTGATGGTCCCAACCCCATTAAGAAGGCAACAAATTGCACAAATTAACCTTGACAAGATACACCTGTGAAGTGAAAATCATGAGGTGACTACCTCATGAAACTCATCCAGAGATTGCCAAGTGTTTGCAAAGCAGTAATCAAAGCAAAGGATGGCTATTTTGAAGAATCTAAAACATAAAACATATTAAGAGTTATTGCACACTTTTTTGTTTGCTACATAACTCTATATGTGGTCATTCATAGTTTTGATACTTTCAGTGAGAATCTACAATGTAAATAGTCATGAAAATAAAGAAAAACCATTGAATGAGAAGGTGTGTCCAAACTATTGACTGATAGCTTATATATGCCTTTCCAGTGTCTGCTTCTGTGTACTTCTTTCTCTTTTGACTATCAGTTGCAGAGACAAGGACATGACTGGATTTCTTTTAACTTCACAAAATGCAGAAAAAGTAACACTTTTCAAATTGCCATCAGAAGCAAAACATAATTGATTATTTTAATCTTTGTTTCATTCAACGCTGGGACTGCCGCACTCCGCACAGTGACGTTAAATTGAGATTTAATAAGTGTTATGAACGCTACAGGCAGTCATTTCAAGAGTTGTGATCAAAAATCCTTAATGTCGTTTTAAATAGAGAGAAACTTCAGCTTCCAGTAATATTTTCCCCTCTGCTCTAAAATCCCATGTTCTTTTAATGATACCCTTGATGTTCCTCACTGCGAGCACACTGATATTTAAAGGCTCTAAATATGCAGGTCCACATGCTTTAACTGTTCTGTTGCTGAGAAATCCTGTTTGTACCTTAACTTGGGAACAGATAACCTGATGTTTTTGAACACAATGGATGATTAAACCAGTTTTATGCTGATTGAATCCTCTTCTGGATCCATCGGTTGCTCACCACATCCAGTTTCAAAATGGTAACAATGAGCTTCAAAACAGTAGCGTCATGGTGGTTGTATATACCTTTTATGTACCATTTATGGGACTTAAATTATCCCAGATATTTCCCACAACAGTGTTCAAACCCAGATAAATCTCCTGTCAATGGTGGTGAGGTCATTTATCTATTTAGCATGTTAGCATGCTGTTGTTTTTTTCATTCTCTTGTTTCTGATGTTACTTCAGGTAACGTTAGCTGCAACCACTTCATTAGAATAAAAGACATAAGGTGAATATCAGCGACTACATGTGACATGAATAAAACCTTTATCTCATCAACAACAACTCCCATGATCCCCCTCTGCACAGCACCACTACCGCTTTTGTTATTGTTTTAATTGAGAGACTGCTAATAGCAAAAGTCACATAATATATATTTAAAAAGTCTGCAGATGTTGTTTGGTCGGTTTAAAATGCACATAGGAAAGTCACACAATTTCTGTATGTGACAGCCGCATAGTAAAGAACAAATCCTGATTGCATCCTCTGAATTTTAAACAAAATTAAACAATTGAATGAGTATTCACTGTGAAATAAGTTCATATTTTATGATATGAAAGAGTGCTTTGGTTTTTTAGTTCATTGCCCTGGAGAAAGGTGTTCTCTCAGTCATGAAAAAGAAAAACTAGAATTGTAACACTGCCTTAAATAATTTTATCTCCATTTTCATTATTGTACTCATTCTGCAGATTTTACGGACCCAAACCTCCAATCAGAGCCAAGCACACTATAGTTGCAAGGTTAAAAATGTGGACTTTGAGAGGATTTTGAGCAAATGCCCGCATTAACTGAGCAGGTTTCAGTGGTTCCAAGTGGAAACTCATTAACCAGCTCCCAGATGTGAAGGGAAGTGTTCCAAATTGCTCCAGATTTTACAAAGGGCACAGTCAATTACAGACTGATTATGAAACTTGTCCAGCCAAGATGCTTCCAGTGCAGGTGGTCACCAGCACAGGTGTTTAGAAGCACTAACAGATGGTTTGTGCCTCTGGAAGTATGTGCATGTGTATGTATATCTTATCTTATCTTATATGTATATGTAGATAGTATGTGTGTGTGTGTGTATATATATATATATATATATATATATATATATATAAAGCTGCATTTCTGACAATGCCATATAGGGCATATTATGCTGTGATTTTACTGGTCTGGCCCACTTTAGATCAAGTTGTGCTGAATGTGGCCCCTGAACTAAAATGAGTTTGACACCCCTGGTTAATGTGGTAAATGACTATTCTAGATGGGAACAGCTGATTTTTAATGGAATATCTCCATAGGGATACAGAAGAACATTTCCAGCAACCATCACTCCTGTGTTCTAATGCTACATTGTGTTAGCTATTGGTGTTGAAAGGCTCATTGATGATTAGAAAACCCTTGTTCAATTATGTTAGTACATGAATAAAAGTGGGAGTTGTAATGGAAAACATGGAATTGTCTCGGTGACCCCAAACTTTTGAGCAGTAGTGCACGCGCACGCGCACGCGCACGCGCACACGCACACGCGCACACACACACACACACACACACACACACACACACACACACACACACACACACACACACGTCTCATTTTCCCAAACGAAAGACTTATAAACATAACCTACGTTATTAAATGTATTATTCAGAGATTGTTTGCACAGAAGGCTGCATGTTTCAATGCATATGTCTATAAACTGTTTTCCTGCATGAAAGAAAACACTAATAGAATTGTATTCACTTATTTATCTGTTTTCTATAGGCACAACAAACTACTGTCACATGTTACTGTCATGGCATGTTGACAAAGGAGACAGAACCCTGTGATGTTTATGTTGGTTTAATGAAAGATCATGTTTTCATTGGATGAATTTGTAGGATAACACATTTTCTTTTACCATTAAAAATAGATTATAGCAGCAAACGATTATAGTTGAAATGGCCTCTTTCAGTACTATTCGTGTCTACTTTGTTTCCATTGATATTAAGCAAAACAGTGTTAAATGCTTGCTAAGACGGTTTTATTCTGAAATGTGGTGACAACAACAGCGAATACATTTTCTCAGCATGCATCTTTGCCTCTCACAAACAAAAAAATTGATTTTTGGGGGGCATTATAACCCACATTAATCATTCACTGGGTCTGCAGAAATGACTACAAGTGATGTATTGACTTTCAGTTTCTATAGCCTCCAGTGGTTCTGCAAGTTACATTTTAAAATTCATTTTTCATGGCAAATTTAGCATTTTGTGTTGTGTGCATGAAATATGAAACACATACCAGCAGTGCTCAAAGTTTTTTAGGCTGTCAAAGTAGAGCCAAGATGTTTTCAAACATAATGCAATGAGCAGTATTTATTAATTAGTTAACAGTGTGCAAGGTGCACTGAACAGAAAACAAATCAAATGAATATTTAATGTGCCAAACCTTTGCCTTTTAACGAGACTAAACATTTAAAATGTGTAAAACTTTTGCACAGTACTGCATGTGAGGAGGAGCTGGGGTCAACACACTGTAGTCCCTTCAAGGATTCAAATGCAGCTTAAGGGGATAATCCCTTTCTCTTGGAAATTCATCGGTCAGAGATCCTTGCATAATTCCAAAACGATGTAATTCCCCTTTAGTGGTCTTCTGTGCAAAACTGAGTGTGGCCAGGGACTGCTTGACATAAGAGACCATGAAAGCCTGAATGAAGATCACTTCAAATAGCTCATAAATAGCTTGCATCCTATTTATAGCCTTCATCCCTGTGAGATGCTGCATCACACCTGAGAAGACAGAAGAGCTCATACATGCAGTTTAAAGACAGCAAAGGCAGCAATATAACATGATTGCCAAGTTAATAAAAAAAGAAAAACTTTGCCAAACGACAAATCAGCCAGATTCATGGGATCTAGAAATTACCCCCTACATTCCTGTTGCATGTTGTGTATACATACAGGATAAGCAAAATCTGCGTTTTACTTGAATATACTTCATGGGTTGCTACATATTATCTGCAGACCCCTTTGAAGAACAGCAAAATGTTCCTCACTGCATGCAGCCTCACGTCATCCATCTAATCTTCCTTTGAGATGTTGCTCGTCTGATGGATTTAAGCTTCCACGGAACAGTCTTCATGTTGTGTGGTGACATATAGCTCATGAATTTGCACCCAAAAATACTTTAAACTTTCATTTATAGTTGCCAATGCAGCCTCAGTAACTCTTCAGTGGGCAAAGTGGCAGAAGAAAAGTGCAGAGAAATGAAAAAAACTTGCAGAGAGAGAGAGAGAGAGGGAGGGAAAAAAGAAACACCCCAAATCACAGAGATGTTGATTCTGCAGGACTAGTATGATTTTTTTTTTTTTTTTTAAATTTAAAAAATTAGGGACATGGCAGATTCATGTTGTATTATAATCAACCATTACCTCCACAATTACTGCAAATTAATAAAGTTCTTCAGGTAATACTAGCCCCATGCAAATAGGGCTAACTATGTAAAATTATGGAACTACAAATAAAAAAGGATCAACAGCATTGTTAAATGTTTGTATTAATGAATTTAACTTAAACTGACCACATGAAATCAAGGTGCTGAAATACTTTAAAAACAGAGGACAACTCTGACATGAAGGTTTCTTACACAAACTGAAATAATGCCAGTTGCATGTTTTATTTTTTACCTATTTTTCAAGCAATATTCTCACTTGGTATTGGCAAATCACAAGTCTTGCACACTCATGTAGGTGTATTTCAGTTACTGATTGGACCTCTGACCACGTTGAAGTTCGACTGAGCTTCAGGAGCTTTAAGCTTTTTTTTTATTTCTGTAACCAAGTTAGGGCTGGTGAGGTTTTTCTGGTTTCTTTTAACACGGAACCGACAACGCCACCTAGGGACTTCCACCCTAAGAATGTTAACAATCCTGCCTCTCAACAGAGGATTCCCCTACTAAACACAGGTACGTGCACAAATGAATACAGCGGCGTGTATAGAAAAACATAAATACAATTTCATTCTTATACAAAAAATATGTTCAGCACACAACACACTAATGTTAATATAAACGCAGAGTATAGTGGAGCTACATCCGTCAATCAATTTGAACCCCCTGCTGCAACGGCCAAACCAATCATTAGTTCCCCCACAGCTGTATGGCATGATGGCTAGTCAGCCGGTCACACTTCCATTTCAACAAGAATCAAGAATCGGAGAAATCTAGTCTGGATTCTTGGTCTGAACCAGTTTTCTGCCCAGATTATTTTCTATTGTGAGGGTTTACAGACCCGGTCTTAAAACTCACAGACTCATCATGGCCGCAGTGATTAAGATTATCGAGCTGGTTATGAATGTCATGCTACCGGCTGAAGGAGTGGGCGCTGATGTCCAGCAACACTTAACATTTTGAGGATAACATTAGCCACTGCTCTTAAAAGTGATATTTAAAATCTCAGTTCTGCTCACTACCTCCTTCCAAACATTCTCTCATCCAGACTTCTTCAAGTCTTCTTTTGCAAAGTATTGTTAGTGTTACAGCAAGTTGCAGCTCCACAGTCTCTACTTTGCTTACTTCTGCAAATCCATACGGTCACATGAGGTGACGCTCTGTTCCCCTATTGCTCCCTCTGGCACGATAATCTTAATAATATCCTGCAGTTTGTGCGATGCACCATTATTTCCTAATCTTGTAGTGTGTGCATGTCTGAGATTAGAGGGAATAGTATGTGTGAAGTTTCTCTTTGTAAGTGTGTGTGCGATGTAACTTGATTTTGTTTAAAACTCCTGTAGTGTGAGCCTGAGGTGGAGCTGTGCTGAGGATTACATGGCGTCACTAAAACTCTATCCTCTGATAACAAAGATAATGATGTAAACAAAGTTAACTGAAGGGTGAGGGAGATGCCAGCCTGCACATTCTAATCAGGAGGCGTTGCGTAACACCTGTTTGGGCAGCCGGTGGATGTGTAGGAGCTTTAAGGTGGGAAGAGGTGCTGAGAAGGTGCTGATCAAGACTGTTACAAGACCTTAATGCAATAAGAGCAGAAAAGCACTAGAGAGGGCAGTACTCCACCAAGGCTGCTCAGTCGTTATATCATTTGCGCCGGATTAAATCTTTAATAAAAAAAATGACCTTGCGGTGATCATAGGAGTGTGTTATGCATGTGTACATTATATACGGATACCGAAGCACATAAGTTAAATATGCAGTGGGCGGTGGCAATTGATGGGACTCGGAAACACCCCCACAATTTAATCAGTTGTTCCTTGTATCATTTCTGATGGGTAAGTCCCGATAAGTCCACAGTGGTCGATTTGTAGTAGAATTGCAATCATGTGATCATCAGCAGGCAGCTGATGTAGTGTTCACTTGTTGTCATAGTTACAGTGACGCCGTGCTGCTATATTGCAATGATACTGAAATCTTTAACAGGTCTGTAGATCCAGACTATGAGCTGTATCACTGCAAAAATCGAATCACTTGGTCCGTGTATCATTTCTGACCTTCCCTGAAAATTTCATCCAAATCCATTAGTCCGTTTTGAGTAATGTTGCACACAGACAGGCAGACAGACAGACAGACAGACAGACAGATGTAGGCCCATCATCACACAACTCCACCACGTTCCTTGAGTAAATATAACATAACTCCAAATAAATCACCATCCAAATGTCAAATGCCATTAAAAATGAGAGATTTTGTCAATATTTGTCTTTACATGATCTGGTGGAAAATCTGGATGAGCTGTAGCAAAAACCATTAAAGTGCAACGGTGCTTGTCTTTCTAATTTATTAAAGATAAATGGAACAACAATGAATAATAAATAAGAGAAATGCAGAGTGAATATTCCAGCTGAAAGGGCAGAGGTCTGACCCAGACAAAAAAAACCCAGATACAAAATGCAATCTTAATAGTAAGTTTGCATAAGAAATAAAATAAGCTCACAAATATGTCACAGGTACATTTTGTTTGATAATGGGTGTTATTCAATTGGTGTTAAATTGAAATTGCATTAAAGTGACTTTTTTTTTTTTTTTAACAAAAGAATGCTGTTTGAACACTGATCAAATCCATTAGAATGTGCTTTGAATGCTTGTTAATCTCAAGTCTCTAAACACCACATTTTAGTTGATTTTTGTGGAAATATATCTGAAATGTTGCATTACCGGTACAGTTTTTTGTTGGAAGTGAAACTGCTGCCACCGGATCATACAACTTTGTATTGTAATGTAGGCAGCATTCCAAGAAGCATTCAGATCCTTTAATTAAAAGCACTGATCTCACACTGTGAATAAACTCGAATACAACTAAAATCCCTACATTTAAAATCTTACTTAAGTAAAAGTAGGTAAGTAGCAGTTAATTTACTTAAAGCTTGAAAGATAAAAGTACTGAACATGCAGAAAAATAGTCCCTGTTACTGTTTTACCCTGACATGTGAAATTTTAGGGTAATACTACTGTTGCGTATGTTGTATTTTACCGTTGTTGAGGTTTACGGTTGGACTTATTTTAATTTTGTCATAAAATGGTGTGTACTTTAAATAACAGTAAAACATCATCTGTCCTTCACACAGCATAGCTTTGTCTTTCTCATGAAGACAAGACAGATTCCTCAGCCGGGGAGTCTCATGATCTCGGTGTTATTAGACCTTGTTGTTTGACCCTGGTCACAACAGAATCACGTAACATAACAAAATAAGAGACAGCTATCAGAGTTTGGTCTATTGTGAGGCTGATTAACAGTCATGTCCAGACTTGGTTGTGATCGTCACAATACGGATGCAATTCATCCAAGTACAAATGAAATTTTACCACAACACCTGACAACAGTAAAGGTTCAGTTGAAGGGTTTGGAAGCAGAGTGGTCTAATCCCCTTTCTGTAGTTTTTGAGAAAAATGGGTTCAAAGCTTTGTGTTTTCAAGAATGATCTAAAATTGGAAGCGCCGCTGTAGCGCTATATTTGTGTTGTGGGTTAGACCACTTTGCCACTAAAATCTAGACCATAAAGTATTACAGAAATTATATAGAACATACTTTCAGAGTTAGCTTGTGCAGTCGGATAGATTTCAGCTCTAATAATTTAAAGTGAAGTCGAAGAGCTCATTGCATATGTTAACCACCTGTGTGACAGTCTGAAACAATTCAACTTCTGTCTGATAACATGGAAAATGCAGTCACAGCTCTGCTTATGTTAAACAAATTACGGCGAGGAGCAGCCTCATAACATTTCAAATACATATGGTTCTTTTATCCGGTCGCGGGGATTAATGTCTATCAGTCCCTGTTAAAATTCCTGCTATGAAGTCTGCAGTCTGTTCCTCTGATTAGCTCTTCTCGTTGTGTTGGATAATCCCTCCATCTCACCCCTTTCTTCAGAGGCTTATATCATGACCCATTTGAACTTGTCTTAATCTCACTACCTCTGCTGCCATCTCTTTCTCAGAGATCACATCTGTTCATCTTGTACATTGAGCTACAACTATATGCACCCTCTTCTCCTTGCATACATCTGGCTGTTTTCTTCTGTGCGGTTACCTCAAAGTCTCCTTCAGAGAGCAGAGAGCCGGCCTCTGTATACCTCAGAAGTGTCTGTGTAGATTCTGAGTCATCCAGGTCATGGTAAGTCGCAGTGTGTCACACATGAGTGCAAAGATGAACTGATTTAAATTTACAAGTGAAGAGTTGTAACCCATAACAAAGGTCCATTTTAGGGGAAAAATATGTTCTCACGTTAAATTCAACATTCATTATCCCAAACATAAAGTCATGACCCCCTTTTTTTTACCCTTTTAAACTAGAAATTGCTTTATATCATCAAGTATTGCTGCTTACCCAAAATGGCAAATATATGAACTCTTCACATGAGGCTCAAGCTTTACACAATGCTCCATAAATGCTCCATAAATGACCAACACCCTGTTTTCCATTAGGCAGAAGAGAATGTCTGACTTCGTTGCACAGTCTTCTTCAATGTAACTGTCAACTATCCATCAAACAACAAATATTAAAGAAAACCAAAGCAAAACTGTGTTTTTGTAGACATTCAAAAATGGCAAAAATCCTGTTTTTAATAACAGGTGTGTGGAAAATGGAGGTAAAGAGAGAAGATAATACACTGGATTATCAAGGGAAAGGGAAACATGTTTCAAAAACCTTCAAGAGAAGTCCAGTTAGTCACTTAGAAATGTCCTTATTAGGCTAAAGTTGCAGGTCAATGGCCTAAAAGGCTTGAAAGCTTCAAGCAGTAGGTCTCTTTAAGTTTGCCGCTTTTAAATTTGTCACATTTGTCACTATATAAATGTATTTTGATTACATCCAGGTTCAGAAAGACTGCCTGAGTGACCTTTACAATGCTTTTATAATCAAAATAATAGTGATGTATGGGAACTGTAATAAACAACTGACAGAGAAATTATACAGTGTCACCAAATGTGTTGTATCACCTGCTGAGCTGCACATTAAGTAATTCAGCTATCATCAGAGAACGTGGATAAGTTGGTGCAGTTTGTTTCTGAAGGTTTTAATTACTGACAAAACGTATTACACACAGCAGGTAGATATTACATTTGCATGAAAACACAATTAATGGCTTTCGTTGACGCTACAATGCATTTGAGTTTAGAGAGGTAAATGAATGTTTTGTAAAAGTTTTTAAATCCCTCTCCGGTCATTGATTAAACCCCTAAGAACTCACCTCTGTGTGTTTATGAAATAATCCCTTCCTGCTTTTAAAAGGCTTAGATTGAGCTTTGCTTTCTTTAGAATGTGCAGATCTGTAAAGTGTGCATCCCTCTGCATTGGCTGCATCTTGTGCACACCTCACCTACAACTCCGGTCAAACAAAAGTTGTAATATTGAAGAACATAAACACAGATTGATGTAGAAAGATCCACACTGCAGACTGACAAGATTGGCTCCTTAGGTTTGTTATGTATGAACCCCTGGAAGTCTGTTTTGAGACTGTCATTAGACCACTTGGCCTACACTTTTCAGTACGATGAAGACTATATTTCTGCCATGATGTGTCCTCAAGTACATAAAAAACAACATATGAACATGTGAACTTGATTTTCACCAGCATGGGTGTACCTGAAAATACCTTTTTTTCTGTCGTTTTAAGGCACTTATCCAGGTTGTTTTCTCCTGATTAGATCCTTGCTTGTGTTGTGTCAACTCACAGGTGTACGTCACTTTGGATTAAAGGTTGCAGAATTGTAGGAGAGTGACTTGGCCAAGAGTCCAGTATTGCACCAACAGTCACACACAATGAGAACTCAGTCTATTGGCCCATTTTGGTGGTCTTTGTCTGCATACAGATTGTGTGAGAGTTAAAAAAATCATCTTATTAAGGCCACCAGTGAGCTCTCCTAGCTGATCACACTGGTTAATTTAGTGATATGCTGTGGCTAAAAAAAAAAATCTGAGATGTAGAATGTATATCAAAATTTAATATGTGTTGAACTCCACTATAAGTTGTTGATTTTGCTCTGTGCTGAAAATGTTATGACCCAGCTGGCAGCTACCAGCTCTCACTAGAACGACTTGACCACATGTCCTAATTATCATGCATATAGGTAGTCTCTTCATGATTCATTAACCTTAACTGGGGAAGGAGATCTCCCTCTGCCACCTTTTAAACACTAAATTATGCACATGCAGCACCGGCTAAAATCTCATTTTGCTGGTGGACGAAGACAAAGTTTGCATTCGGGGTAGACATGCAGAGGAACTAAGCACATTGACACAGCTCAGTTAAAGAACAAAAACGAGGCACTTCGCACTGCTGAATGCATCTCCTTCCCCCTTCACTAATGTGCCTGTTAATGAGTGCACATTAGACCCAGCGTCGATGGCAACGGAGAATGCATCTGGGACGGAAACATTTATGATGGCTAACCAGCTGTATTCTGCTCTTTACTTGTTTTAATGTGATCCTAAATAACAGACCAAAGGCAATTACTGACTTCGCCGCTCTCCCCCTCTATCTATTTCACTCCTATCTCATGACATCACTGATGGGCTTTACTCAGGTTTATTGAGGGCAGGATTGATTTGTGCCCATGCTTCGTGCTTTGGTCAAAGTAGACAGTGGAAAAGTCTTTGAAAGAATCCCATTTAAACTTGAACATACATTGCTCCTGTGGCCTGCAGCTGCAGTCATTTTTGTTGGGGGACATGATCAAACTGACACTCTAATCTTCAATGTGAACTTGTGAACTCAAGCCTTTTTTACAAGAATGCTGACTGTTCCAAATCAGAAGAAAGAATCCATATGCCAGAAAATGAATACCTAAGGCCTTCCAATCAGCCTTTCCATGTTTTATGTTTCATTTTGAATAGAACACAGAATCTTTGTGATAAGCTAATTTAGAGAACAGCAAAGCTAAATTGTCCAATTTAAGTGGTGGTGCTTGTTGAGTAAAACAAATCAAGATGGCACATAAAAAAGGAACAAAAAACAGTGACGTGTTCCAGGTTTCAATCAGTATTTACAAGGTGCAATGAATGATAGGCTTTCATACAGGCACAAGCCCTGACGGCAAGGACTTATGAAGGCCTACCTGTATGTAAATGTGGACTACAGTCGCCATTCTGTGTGATTTCTACCAAAAGAACTTCTTGGCTCTGCCTGTGAAATGATAGCACATGCCCTCCAGTTAGACAAAAGGTCTGTTGATGTCTCAGCTGTTTTTAGCGATAATCGAATCTGTTGTGAACACAGATGAATTACCTTATCGTGGTTTCAAGGCAACATCTGTTTATTTTTTGTGTAGTTGCCGATCAGATCCTGTATTTGATTCCTATTTGATGCAGAGTCCAACTGCTGCCACTCTGACTTCATGCAGCGTGGCCCTGCAGACACCAATCACCAACGGCGTATCCTGTTGAACAATGTGACCCCTTCACTTTTGTTCAAGCACCACCATAAATTTTTTTTGTGTACAGTGCTTAACAAATCTATTAGACCACCACCTAGAGTAAGATGTTTGCCACCACTGCCCTAAATTAACAGTTTTGCTGATTACCAAAATAGGTTTTTATGTTTCTGTAATGGTTAATCCGCCAGTATGCGCAAGCTCTTTAATCAAAATGACATCTTCAGTGCTAAAATATAATTATTATTGTTGTCATCGATGAATTTGAAAATTTACACTTATAAAAAAGCAGAAAAAAATAGTAAAGCACATTATTACTTTTTGATTGAGATGCCAAATTACAGTTATTTGTCTGCACTCCTGAACAGAATATTTAGTTTCAGTGGTTGTTCTTGATTCATTTCTGAATTCTCAGATAATTCCAGTGTGCTGGCTCAAATTTGGGTATAAAAATATGAGTTCAGTTTGAAATTCGTCACTCTTGTTCAAAACGGTGAAGTCTAGGGACCTCACTGAGAAAGACAGAGTCAGAATTAAAGCACTTCATGATGCTGGATGGCCTTTGAGACAAATAGGGCAAGACATAAAGTGTTCTCACGGTGTGGTCAAGTATCCTTTGGACTCGATGACAGAGGCTGGTGCTTACAAAATGCTCCAAGGAAGAGGCTGAAAACAAAAGCTAACTGAAGCAGATGTCAGGCACCTCAAGATTTGAAGTACTACAGACAGAAGGAAGAGCACTGCTGATCTTCAGGAAGAGATTAATGCTTCGAGATCAGAATCAGAGAAAGTCTCCTGAATGGCCATAAGCACAAGGCTTAAATCAAAGAATAGCTCCTGAGAAAACATTATTGAGACCTGCAAACATCCAAAAACATCAAAAACTTGCCACAAACACTGGATTGGAGATGACTGGAAGAAGGTACTCTGGATGGATGAGTCCAGGTTTGAATTTTTCGGTCGTATCGTCGTGTTTATGTCTGCAGAAAAGCTGAAGAAAGTTTTGAAGCCACACTGAAACACCTCATTAATGTATGGGGTTCCATTTGTGGAAAGGGCATGGGCAATTTAGTTCAAATGGATGGTATCATGAACAAAAAGGTCTACCACAACATCTTGGTTCATCGTGGAATCCCTTCTGGATTGAACCTGATTGGTCGTGGGTTCTCATACCAAGAAGACAGGACCCCAAGCAGACTTCAAAGCTGTGCAGAGACTACTGGACCAAGGAAAAGGAATCTGAAATACTGGAACTGATAGGACTGGCCAAGTCAAAGACCAGACTTGAATCCTATTGAACATATTTATTGAATTCAAAAATAGATCATACAAAAGTTTTATCCAAAGCAAGTCTGTGGGAACAGCTAGAAACTATTTGGAACTCAGTAACAAATAGACTGTCGAAAAGTCCAGAAAAATAATGCCAGCAAGAATGCAAGTTGTTTTCAAAGCCAAAGGAGGTGATAGAAAATATTAAGATTTTTGGTTAATATTTGTGAATATGGACTTTTATTTGCCTAATAAATAACAATACAATTTTTAGCATGAAACCTGTTTTTGACAGATTTCTAAAATATTTGCATTTTCTGATTTTTATGACAGGTGGCTTCATCCATTTTTAAGCACTGTATGTTTTAGAGTAAAATATAACTGGATGGGCTGCCATTGCTACAGATATTCAACATTCCTAGAGAGTAAACTCTAATGACTTTGGGCATCTGACTTTTCCCGTCAAACAGCATCCACTAAACTGACAATATATTTTTGCAGACATTCATGGTTCCGTAATGATGTATCTAATGGCTCTGATACTACATTTAACCACTAACATCTCCTGCAAGGCAAAGTTTTCATGTATTCATCGCAATGTCTTTAGGATGTTATGAATGGATTGCCATTAACTTTGGTACAAAGATTCATAGGCTCTATAGGATGAATATTAATTACTTTGATGCTGCACACTTGAACACAAAGGGGACTTCTAGGCTTGCATAACTTTAAAACAGTGTCTCTACTTTGTTTTTCTGCAAATACAGAAACACAAACACATTAGCACAACAAGGCTACATACTGGGGGCTGTCGGGTGTCAACTGATTGACCTGCGACCTCTGTGCCTGAGCATCCTGCATCTCAGATCACACGTTTATCAGCTTACCGGTGTAAACAAATGGCTACTAACAAAATGATCAAACTATAAATGAGATTGTGAGTGTAGTGGGTCAAAATAATGAACCCATTAAAATGCCAGCATTATTATGGGTTTTCAACTCTGCAATTAGTTTGACATTTCATGACTGATATTGAGCGCATGTCCAGTCCAAACCCCATGACCTGGTGATTCGCTTAATGTCATTGATTTTTAATCTGTTGAACTCTTTTTTTTTTAAAAAACATATACATGTAAAACTAATGCAATTCCAATAACGTGGAACAGCTTCAGTTTGTGATTAGTGTTAAATAGCAAATGCCTTCAGGCTAAACTAAGAAGGTGAACAAGTATATATGACTATTCTGGTGCACACATTTAATTCAGTCGTGCCTAAGAACAGCTTCGTAGTGTCTTGATGTGAACTGATTACAATCAGAAATTTGCTTATTTCGATTTTGATACAAGGACATGGATAAAAAATGTTTTTTTTAATCTTCCAGTCATTACTTATTTTTGCCCCAAAAGAGAGGAGAAAAGTCTTCAGATCAGGTCAAGTACTCCTCTTTGGCGATCTATTAATGGATATAAGTAAGAGGGATGTTTAGAATTGAGTTTAATGGAAGAACATCTCGTGCTCATGTCTATTACCTCTTATTATCTACTATGTTGAACAATGTAGAATATTAAACTTCATCTTGGCAAATCTAAAAATTTTCTTCTTGAAAGACCTTTCATTCTTTCTTGCAGCAGCTTTTACCACATATTCTAGTCTTATTTTAGGAAAATAATTATGCTTAGTGTGAGACTTCTCATTTGAAACTTTCGAATGCAGAACGTACAGCGGCTGTTTAGCTTTATGGTCCGTAACAAGGTCATTCGTCAAACACACAGTATAGAATTAGCACATGAAGTAACGTCTGGCCGGCAAGCAGCTCCCATCAGATGGGTGGTGTCAAGACCTCTAATGGGCTGAAAATGACAATTCTTATCTGCAGGCGGGCAGATGTGGATAAAGTAGACTGATAAGGAAGGAGCCAGCTGACGTTGATACACTGTTGATGAGACGGGGAGTGAAAAGATCTTTAACATGCAGCTGCTTCTGGAACGAGTGTCTCATTAAATGCATTAAGGGTGTTTAAGGTATAAAAAAATAAAAATAAGGGCCGTTGCACACATTTACGCGCAGTTACTCTGTTATTGTGTCCTGGAACATTCTGCTTTAAATCAACCCTCACTGTCTCCTAGAAATGACATTTATATGCAATCAATTTGCAACAGTAGAAGAGTATAAGGATGATTAAGTATAAATGTGATTCTTGATAGAAAATTCCCTCAAGAAGCTGAGGCTGCAGTCGTGTTATCAGGGTGTCATTCACAAGAACAAAAAAAGCTTTGGTGGATGCACATGTGAAGTATAGATTTATGCATAGCAGCTCCATTTCTTGACTTGAAAGCTGCACGCTTGGACCATATGAGTAGTTTGCTGTTGGTTATTTGGCTCATTAGATCATTTATAGATTCAGCTATGATTACACAGATGTATAATGTTGCAAACAGCATTTAGGACACCGAGCTCTGGATTTTGAGGGTGCAACTAACCATTATTTTCTTGATTAAGAGTAATATTTTGGAAAACCATAAGAATCACTCCAGAATTGGAGGACATTTGGGCTTCAAAATGTTTGAAAAATAAACCTTCTCTTATACAATTTTCTGCTTCATCAATAATAGGTACTAAACTATCAAAGGCTTGATTGGCTCAGCTTGAATGGTACAGTTTTTATTACATGTTTTATTTGTTGCTAACCCTAAAAAAAGTCTTCTCCTGATAATATGCATAACAGGGTTGCATGAGGTAGAGTGAGACATTCAATCAAGGCTGACAATGTTATGAAAATAGAAAAATAGAAGCAAGGACATACAGTAGCTTTGCTCTACTCACTCTTTTGGAAAACTGTTTGATGATGTTAATTCCAGCGTTTCATGTGATTCACTGTTTTATTCTTCTTCTGCCAGCTAAAAAGGCTATGCTAACAGGGTTGTGTACATGTAGTGGGACACATGTTCCATTTCATTTTAATGGTTTTATTTGAGATTCAATTTGGTCATCATCGGGGTGGAACGAGAGAAACATGGAATTTTAGGGGGAACTCCAGATTTATTGGTATTTTAAAAATATTTTCAAACATTTTTTCTTGTTTTTTTTTTAGATTTGGTCTCAGGACAAGTACGTTTACACAATAACTGCATGTTTTAGTATTTTGTACATGGATTATTTGAAATTTGATGGGTGGGACATAAAATGTCCTCCAATTCTGGAATGACCCATAAAACAAACATGTCTGTGTGAATTCTCAGTCATCCAGGTC
Source organism: Amphiprion ocellaris (assembly GCF_022539595.1). Classification (NCBI taxonomy): domain Eukaryota; kingdom Metazoa; phylum Chordata; class Actinopteri; family Pomacentridae; genus Amphiprion; species Amphiprion ocellaris. The sequence continues at coordinate 26,112,374 of NC_072769.1, read as the reverse complement.
ATGGTATTATCATAGGAGCTTGAGTAGAAATCAACTGGACTTCTCTTGTAGGTTCTTGAAAGAACATGCTAACTATTACAGGTCTTTGTTAGCGATGCTAACTAGCAGCTCACACAAAAGCAATGCTGGCAATGTTTTCATTTAAATTTCGGCAAGAAAGCAAACATGTATCTCTTGAAAAACATCAAAGTATCCCTCCAATTGATTTTTATGCAGTCTCAATCAAAGTAGACCCACTGTTCTGTTCTTGAAAGAACCTACAAGAGAAGTCCAGTTGATTTCTGCTGAAGCTCCTGCGATCATAGAACAAATCCATCTCTATATTTTCATTTACAAAACAAACAAAACAAAACTCAAATATATTCAGTTTACAGCCATAAAGCAAGGAACAACAGTGATCACTATATTTTAGAAGTTACAACGGAGGCTGTTTCTTTCTGCTGGCAAAAATGTCTGTATAAATAAACCGATAAACCGATATCAAAAACATCAGGTCAATTAATTTTTGGTTGATCTTTTGTTTCAGCTCTGTTGGGTTTCGTGCCAGATTTAAGATCACATCTGGTCATATCTGCTATGAAACACTCTCAGTATTCTCCCAAATCAGTTCTCTGAAGGAATAAAGAGTCTGGCATGGATTTTAAGCTGAACTTCCTTCGATAAAGATTTTAACATGAAACAATGAAAGCTAGTCGCTCTTTCTGTCGTTTCCCTGCCAGTCCTGATAATCAGGCCAGCAGAGCATATGCTGCCAAGATGCCCAGTTCCCACCTCTTTATACCGAGGAAGAGGCTGCGGTAAAGAGTTTGGGTGGCACCGACCTTTATGGTATACGTGCTGCTTTTAATTTGGTCCTCCCAGATTAAAGAGTGACACATGTCAGCAGGAAACAGAGATGTGAGACGGAGACAGCTGGCTGAGATTAATGATACACTGCTTGTTAAATCTCTGCTCCAGTGACTTTCCTTTCGGCCTCTGGCTCACTCCCTCTCTTTCAACTCTTTTGTCAGAGTTTTAGTCGCACTAATGTAGCATAATGAGAGTGATAAATCAATCCTGTCTGTTATGTATTGCATGGGACACTGTATCAATGGATTTGTTTTGAGCAGAGAATAAAAAGCTTTAAAGATGGGACAACAAAAACTGATGGGGGATCAGCACATAACAGTAAAAAATGAGAGGTGTTCATTGACACTAAAGTGTATTTGGCTAAGTTAGTGGTCCAAATTAGTGCTTTTTAAAAAAACAAAAAAAACAAAAAAAACAAGACAAAATATTACAAAATATTTGACACAAAATGACAAAAGAACAATGAACAATCCAGTATTTTGCTTTATGATCAAAATAGCTTGTAAAGGTCTAGAAATTATTTTAAATTTATAGTTTTACAAATCTACAATTTGCAGTTAGCGTCTTCGCTGTAATTTTTACATTTCCCAAAGTCATCCCATGGGACAGATTAGACCCTCTGGGGGGCCAGTTTTGGCCTGTAGGCCGTAATGTTTGACACCTCTGACATTAACAACGTCTAGACTGTATTTCTGATTCATTTAATGTTATCTTCATTGAAAAAAAAAAAACCTTGTTCTTTCAGCAATAAGGACATTTCTAAGTGACACCAAGCTTTTGAATGGTAGTGTATATATCCAACAAAATTTGATATTTGGTAACCATGATCTACCATAATTCTTGCCATATGATCTAATATTGTCTTATAGCCAGAGTAAGCATAATGCATTTAGCATTATCTCTAAATTGTCACAGAAGGTTTCTGTTGTCTTGGACAAAACATTTCACATTCTATTTTAATTTAATACAAAGCTGCTCCCCTGCTGTTCCATTTGCCATTCTCATTGTTGTTGTGCATTCACTGTGTGGAAAATAATAAGTACACATGGAAATGGTTTTTGTTCTACGTGTATTCTTAAAATTGCAGCCCACTCTCTCTAACACTTTGTTTTTTGAGATCCTGCAGCCTGTAATTTAGAAAACCTCACTGAGCGACATTAGAGACGAGTAAACTATTTCATTAAAGGTCCAACTGGGCCATTAAGCAGATACTCTTCCATGTGGTGAGTCATAACTGAAACAGGAAAGTGTTCCTTCAACAGTTTGAATGTCTAAAAGGGTTGTTTCAGCATGGAACTGTCTGCTGACACGGTCATCAAAATGCAGAACTGATCGATTGTTGGTTTGTTTGCTCGATTGATTAATTGACTGAGAAAACCTGCTTTACACTAGTAACATGTCAACATGGATGAGCCCCGGGCTGTCCTTTGAAAAGTTGATTTAAATGAAAGCAGCTTTTAATAGTTAATAAAACAGCAGTGTAGTAATATCACAAAAACAGCAGTACAAGAAAAACAATAGAGAATTAGACGCTCGTGGCTCCTTGATCCCAAACTGTAAAAGCTTTGAATGAGGCTGTAGTGGTGTTATCCCAGTAGTGATCCACCTTCCTGAAACTGTCCAGAAAACACCAGTCTATAAAATTAAATAGAATTCAATTCAAATTTTTATAAAATTTAATAAAACACAACCAAAAGTTAAGTTCTTGAATTAGTCATGTTAGTTTCCATAATTAGTTGTTGTGGGGTCTTCATACAATATATATATGTGTGTGTGTGTGTGTGTGTGTGTGTGTGTGTGTGTGTGTGTGTGTGTGTGTGTGTGTGTTGGTTAAAGTTAAGTTCCATTATTTATTGTTATTGCATTAGTTATTTTATTCTCCATAATTAATACCACTGTAAGGTCTCACCTTCATATGTATTATGGTCACCTAAAATAGCCTTTCATATCATTTTTTGCCTACTATGTCAATTTGACTAAACTGTTTTATCTTGTTTTACCGCATCATTAGGATCTTGTTTATTTGTTCAAATATGCTTTCATTCCTTGCAGAATTGCGTCTTCTTCTTCGTCATCTTCTTCTTCTTCATCTTGTGCTTTTTCGTCTCCTTTGTCCTCATCTCTGTCTTCTTCTTCCTCATCTTCTTTGTCTTTTTCTTCTTCGCCTTCATCTTTCTCATCTTTTTCTTCTTTGTCTTCTTCTTTGTCGTCATCGCCTTTGTCTTCTTTTTCGTCTTCTTCTTTGTCTTCTATTTCGTTTTCTTCATCTTCTTATTCTTTGTCTTTTTCTTCATCTCCTTCTTCTTCCTCGTCTTTTTCCTCTTCATCTTTGTCATCTTCTCCTTCATCTTCTTCTTTGTCTTTTTCTTCTCCTTTGTTTTCTTCTTCATCTTTGTCTTCCTCATCTCTTTCCTCTTCTTCGCTCTTGTTCATCTTCTTTGTCTTCTTCATATTCTTCTTTGTCATCTTCTCCTTTGTCTTTTTCTTCTTCGTCTTCTTCATCTTCGTCTTCTTTATCACCTTCTTTTTCATCTTTTTCTTTTTCTTTTACTTCGTTGCCATCGTCGTTGTTCTTCATCTTCTTCTTCATCGTCTTCGTAGTAGTGGTAGTAGTAGTAGTATACATTACACAGTTGCCTTGACAACTTTTTGAATTGTGTAATTTATTGCATGTTTTGTGTAAGTCAGTCAAACTTTAACTGAACCTCGCTGCTTGAAGTAAAAATTCCTGAAACCCGATAAACAAACACTAACCAAAAATTCACATGTAATTATCATATCATGTTATTTATTATTTATTTATGTCTCTAAGCAGCAACTTCTGGATCTAAGAAACAAAATCGATTTTAAAATGCTAAACACAGTTCATCAAATGGCCACTAGAGGCTTAATGTTAAACAACTTTAAACATTAAAGGATGTAAACATATTTACATCCTGCTACTAAAACAATCTTGGTCTCTATAGCTTATTCTCCATTCATGGCAACTGTGCACTGTATATTTTTATATAACCAACCTGTTGATCATGTATTTGGTCTTAAGGTAATACATAATTAGGAATGTGGCCACACTGAGCGACAGTCCGCAGGATGTTTGCACGACCAGCCTCATCTCCGTTTACGTTTCATCTCTTTACTTAATTTTGGATTCGTCTGGAGTTGGAAGAAGTCAGACTCAGCCACCAAAAGCTTCAAAACCGCTGTTCAGGAAACCGATGGGTGATGTCAGAGAAGGTTGGTTCATCTTTATATATACGGTAGGTGGTTGTTTTTCTGCGAAACCCCACAAGTCACCGCACTGTAGCTGCCCGAATTATAAAGCACCATAAAGCTACACAAGTCATGTGTGCTATTCCTCCTCCTCCATCAGTAGAATAACTCCAGACCTTTTCATTTCACTTTGACTTATGACACACTGAAAAAAACTGAAACTGAAATTATGGTCAGCAAAACCACAAATGACGACGGCACCATCCCTCAAGAATGCGAGTGAAAAAAAGATCAAAACCAGATGCTTCGTTAGAACGTCATAAGAACTGAGACGGAACCCAAAGGCTCAAAGGCATCGGCAACAACACAGCACATCTGCCTTGAAGTAATATAAATTAGTATCATCATCAGCGTGGTTTAATTATCTCTGTCAAACACAGGAATAATCAAATGCTGCTCTATACATAAACTGCTATAAATCAGCAATAAACACTCGGTAAAAGCAACTTCGTGGCAGAATAACAGCTCAGCTTGTTAGAGCCGACAGGACTGAGCCACCCTTGGAATGCTGAAAGAGAGGAAGAAGCAGGAACAACTCCTGAGGGGGTTTGCTCTGCAGGTCAATATACTGATAAATCCTGAGGCTGTTTCATGGAGAGAGAGTGTGCATTGCAGTGTTTATTATCTACGCAGGAGAGAGAGAAAAAGATGGGGGGATTTCGTTCTCCCTAAGAGAGAAATAAACAGCACGCAATGAAAAGATTTATGTTCATTTCCCCTTCACTTGCCTTCGTTATGAATGATGCATGAATAATAAATGTTTAAGCCAGCATAAACCTGACTTCCATTGTTGCATCACATGATGGATTGGTTTGACTGGGGCGTGCCCTTCCTTTGAACACTGTTGCTCTTTGATTTAATGTGGCAGCTGGGGATGTGTTGGAACACGGAGAGCTATAGCCTTTCATTGTTCTACGCCGCTGCCTCTCCAACCAGCAGGCATCGGGGGACGGGCATGCAGGTTGTCATTCCAACCAAACACTCCGGCACTAATTAAAACACCTCGAATCACAGAGCAGAACGGTGAAGTGAAATCACCTGCTCAAGTGTTTGGTTGGAACAAAATCTGAAGGACACACGGGCCCTGTTGTGCACACATTGCACGACAAAACCGCAGCTAACGGCTTGTCCCAAAATGTGCAACCAAGCGGAATAACATTTATCTTGTCCCACGCAGCGGCCTTCTTTCTCGCTCCAGAAGTAAAATAAATAATTAAAACAATAACAATAAATAACAAGCGGTGGGCACTGGCAGACCAGCCTGAGACAAAAATGACTCGTCGAGATGTTCCAAACACGTCAAGGGAAATGCATTTACCGCCAGAGTGATCCTCAATCACAACATTTATTTTTAAAAACGTAGCTGGTAAATGGTTTACACTTATATAATGCTTCTCTACTGTAGTGGTACTCAAAGCACTTTGCAGTGTATTTGTCATTCACCCATTTACACACTAATGGTGACAGGTGGCTGCCTGCCATCAGGAGCAACTTCAGGTTCAGTGTCTTGAACCAGGACGCTGTGACATGTGACTGTGAACCGCCAACCTTTCAATTAGTGGACAACGTGCATAGGATGCTTCTATAAAATACAAAATGGAACGTGTTGGTCAGGATGGAGGGCATAAACATCAAGGACAGGATTGTGATTATGGAAGTTCACATCCTTGGCCCAAGCTGTGGCAAAATAGCAATAAAACGCTCATCTGATCTCTTGACTTTTTCAAAATGAATCAAATCTCTGGTCTTTCCTGAACCCAAACCAAGTGTTGCATGAGTCTAACTAAACCCCTACGTTTGAACACTGTTCAAAAAGAGTGGACACTATAAGAAAACTACATTAAATTGTTAGTCAACTATTATAACGCAGTAGTACACTGCTATTTGTATAAGTTCAGTAGAACATTTTCTTATTATGCTAACAAAAATTCATTGTTTCTCTCAAAACTAACGGGTCATGTCATCTCAAATCATGAGGGGCTTTTGCTGGACCATTTCTGATTTGCTTGATTTAAAAAAAAAAAAAATTGGATATGAAAAAAGAAAAAGGTATCTGTGAAGTGTGAAACTGATATATCAAGTACTTTCCATCTTTAGTCTTGAAAAATGTGCTGAAAGTGGGTCGAAAAGCAATTTTGAAAACAACTTTATGATGGAACATATTTGAATGGATTGGAAGCAGAGTGGTCTAACCCACTTTCTATAGTTTTTGAGAAAAGCGGGTTCAAAGTTTTATGTTTTCAAGACATTCAAGACATGGTCTGGCATTCGAAGCGCCACTGCAACACTATATTGTGGTTATGGATTAGACCACTAACACTAAAATCTACACCATAAAATATTACAGAAATTGTAAAAAAATTCAGTTTGGATTTTTTGGTCAGTTAGACCACTCTGCTTCTAACCCCCTTCATTTAATATATCTATATAAAAATCTTTAGAAATATCAGTGTAAAGATTTCAGGCAGACAAGAGATGGTCGGGCAGAAACTGAAATGGAATGAACTTTATGTGCTTTTGCAGCTTACATGTGTATTAATGTGATTTCTAAGAGACAGAGTTGCTTGAGAAGTTGCCGTAACTCTGAAGCAATAATTACATTTGCAAAAAAAGCATTGCCACATGGGAATGAATGGCATTAAGAGGAATATAACAGTTTTATTTTCAAACCATGCTGAAGTGCATCAAAAGCAAATATGAAAACAATGATTTGAACCAAAGAAACTGTGCATCATGTATTGTAGTGGGACTGATTCTAATGCTGGCGACACAACACATGAAATCTGTATTGATTTGACCATCGAAGCTCAATAAGTGCTGACCAGGCCACCGGTGAGTGGACATTCATGCAGTCTGCATTGCACGCGAAGGCTATTTTCGAATGCTCCATTCTTCCTTTCTGATGCTTTATTGTTGTTTTGAATACATGAGCCTCTAAACTTTGAGTTCACACTGGGGAAACGGCACATTTTGATCTGCTCACCGAGGAACTTCGTAGCTGTAGCTGCAATGAGCATTATGTCAATGTCACCGTCCGGTTGACTGAACAGTCTCAGAAGCTGGTAAACTGCTCCAGCAGCAGGAAAAAAAATACCCTTGAAGTGGCCACTACCCACACAGAGTTCTTACAGGGTTACTGCCGTACAAGTTACATCCATGTTTCTCACTTGTTCATTACTCTGCCGAGAAATTTGGTGGAGTTATGTGATGATGGATGTACGTTTGTCTGTCTGTTTATCTGTCTGTTTGTTAGCAACATTACTCAAAAATGGACTAATGGCTTTAGATAAAATTTTCAGGGAAGGTCAGAAATGACACCAAGACCAAGTGATTAGATAGCGTCACGGCGTCACTGTAACTATGACAACAACTGAACACTATGTCAGCTGGCTGCTGATGATCACATGATTGTGATCCTACTGCAAATCGACTGCTGCGGACTTATCGGGATTTAACCATCAGAAATGACACAAGGAATAATTGATTCAATTGTGGGGGTGTTTCTGAGTCCCATCAATTACCGCTGCCTGCTACATATTTAAGTCATGCAATTCGGTATCCACACATAACATACATATGCATACACATGCTCAGCGCAACATCCTATTGTTTGTAGGGACATCTATATTAAATGGGCACATACTATGGTGCCGTGATTTCTGACAACTTTTTTCAAGATTTCAGCCTTGGCGGAGTACTGCGCTCTCTGACTGCTTTTCTTGTTTACTGATGGAGCACAGCTGACTACACTGGCTGTAGAACTGCTCCCATAATCCTCTCTGTCCTTACATTTAACAGTGTTCCTGCCATGTCTCTTCCATTTTTTTAACGTTTTTTTGCATTATTCCACAATTACAGCTACACAAACAATGCAGACAGATCCACTGAAATATTTTTGTCACCACTCCACCCCAACCCTCAGCAGCTCCAGCTTTCTATAGTATTTAACAACATTATTGTTCTGCCATTTATTTTTAAAAGTATTTCTTTTTTTCACTTTGTCTCAGTTTGCTCAAACTTTCTACGAATGCACTTTTAAAACTTTTCCCTCTCTCGTGGTATGTGTTAATTACAAATACAAAACACACCACAGATTCCATGGCATCTAAATGTGGTATCACAGCAGAAGCACAGGAAATGTGGCAAATAATTAACTTAAAATAGTCCAAAAGGAAAAAAAATAAAACGTGGTAATGAATAATTTTTTCAGCACATCATTAGCAGTGACACAGCCCTCTGTCTCCTTTTAAATTTACACCTATGTTTGTGTTTCCTTCTAACCATTCACAGAGAAGAATTAAAGCTCCCCATAGTCCTTACAATACAACATATCAGACTGCAAATTGGTATTTTCTTTGAAATCATCACCACAGAAGTGTAAATACGAATCTGCTTTCTAAGTTCAGATCTAGTTTCCAGTTGTCACAGAGAAAATAAAACATTTTCCCAAGCCTAGGTGTTTGGTTGAATGTAAGTCGACCTTTATGCCAGCAGTCTTCTGTATTATTTCCTTGAAGCTTTGAATGTAAACCGGATGAAATCATCTTTATTCCACATTGTCAGGCGTCTCGGCAGACCAGAATAAACAACAATGCGGTGATTCAGCGCTCTCCGAATACCTTTTGTTGTTAAACTGTATTTCATGCACTTCGTCTCACTCACAGGCATCTCTAACAAATCTGGTATTTGCAGGTCATACTCTGCTGGTTCCCAGATTTATGGCTGTAAATTGCAGCCTCATGACATTTCATTTGATTATGGTGAGCGGAAAATTCATTCCTGAGGATCATTTTTGGAAGGGCATAGTAGAGCCATCGTTCTTTGGTGTTTTTTAATATAGACGTGCGGAAATTAAAGAGACAAAGACCTCTGGTGGTGTTTGATCTCTTGCAAGAGGACGTATCTGTGTAAGCAGTTAGCTGCATGAACAAATGAAACTCATCTAATAGCCAGAAGAGGAGATAGAAGCATTTAGATTCTTAAAGATGACAAAAATCCTCCATCACACAGAAAAACTGGTTTCAGTGTTTTGTCATTGATGCATTACAGACGCCATCTATTTAATTATGTTCTGTGCTTTGATTATATACATCACACAGTGTCAGATTATCAGCTCTCCCATCCCAAACAGATGAGATTAGAAAACAGTGCATGACATGCTACACAGTATTATTAAGGTCTTGCCAGAGGCGACTACACATCACCTTTGCCTCCTCTGTCATGTTCACATTGGTCTCTTCATCTCTGCCAGCCTCCTCCTCTCTCACAGACTCTGTTGTTCTATCTGTGTCTCTCCCAGTCACTCTTTTTAACATGAAGTTTGTTAGGACATGTTAGCTCGCCATGTTCAGCTGGCTTTTCCAGGACATTCTAACTGAGCTGTCCATCAAATCTGTCATTGTACATCTATCTGGTGAGCATTTTAACAACTCCTTCCTTCCTTTCTGAGGCGACATGACTGCCTGAGTGCACTCAGAAAGCAATCACATGCTCTGAAAAATGGGTCGTTCCACGTCAACTCACCGATAGGGCCTCCTGGTTGAGCTCATGGATTTTCTCGAAATAAATCCAACATAAATTTCATTTTTTCCCAATTCAATATTTGTTTCTAAGACTCTGTAAGCTGCAATACACGTGCAGGGGTTTATTGCTGTAACATCACATCTTTAATTTTTACTCTGCCAAGGAACAAGGTGGAGTTAGCTGATGATCGGCGTTGGTTTATCCGCCTGTTTGTCTGTCTGTGCGCAACATTACTCAAAAACAGACCAACAGATTTGGATGAAATTTTCAGGGAAGGTCAGAAATGACACAAGGACCAAGTGATTAGATTTTGGCAGTGATGCTGCTTATAGTCTGGATCCATGGATTTGTTAAGGTTTTCTGTATCATTGCGAGATGGCAGCACGGCGTCACTGTAACTATGACAAGTGAACACTACATCAGCTGCCTTCTGACAATCACATGATTGCAATCTTACTACAAATCGACCGCTGCGGACCATAAATTGTTGTAGTACTGCGCCCTCTGAGTGCTTTTCTTGTTTAATATGTTTTGAATGCATATGAAGACTTTCCTTTCAAAAAGTTGAAAGTAAATCAAAAAAATCCTTCCTGCAAAAAAATATTTAGAAAATACTGTTAAAATAGTTCCACCTCCTGAGCTGCATTATGGGAAGAGACTTCCTCACCAGGGTTAAACATCTGTCACATAGGAAGCAGATATTGCGGTTATGAAAAATGGAAATCCAATTTAGACTTAATTACAAGTAGTGGAGTGAAAAAGTGTTGGGAGTGTTTTGTTCCCTAAACTTCTCATTTACAGTTGCAACACCAGTTGTAAGTGTGTTGAATGTTATGAACGGTGCCATGTCATATCACACACACAGACACACACACACAGACACACACACACAAAAAAAACCCAAAACATGATTTCTCAGAAACAAAGTTGAAATGCCGAGCTGTTAATTAAAACTCACGGCCCTGATGGGAACCAGGTTGATTGGTGTGAGATTTACTTTTTTCTTCTTCTGTGTTTGGTAGAATATAGTTTAAAGAAAAAGGAGAATAGAGGAAAACAGAACCTCCCTCCCTGGACATGAGTGATTAAGCCAACAGAGCCTCATTAGAGCTCAAATTGAAATACAATAGTATACATCAACAATGACTACAACCGTACAGCTCAAGGGCAGCTGTTGAGATGTTGTCTCCATCCTTCACGGGAGATTTAAATCAACACTGTTATGGTTGGGATGTTTTACATACCACCCGTCGTGGCATATATGAAGCAGGATCTTCACAGAAGTCGGGTAATGTGCAGATGGCTTGAAGACGGTATCGATGCACACATTCAGGTTTAAATAACAACAAGCTTCAGCACTTTGGGAAAAGACAGCAAATCTAGAAAATTGCATTTGGTTTATTTGAATTAGACATGAGATTTCAGTTAATGAGATGTAAACAAAGAAGCTAATGAAGACACAATTCGGATATAATTGAAACATCTTCGGTTAATTTACTGTAAACAGAAGGTGACTTTTGTCGATGGGCTGTGATTGAATGTGTGTTTGACCTCACTGTCACCCGAGCCGAATCGAAAAGTCTGCATTTCTGTGCAGCACTTCAGCCGCCGGTGCCAGACTGTGACTTGGCAACCTTGTGCAAGGGTCAATGACACGGCACAATGATGACGTTTCAACCAAGGACAAATGGTTTTCAAACACATCCATCATGTGACGTAATAGCAAAGTGGTCAGTTTAGGCTCTGTTGGCATTTTTTATTCATGAGCGGGGGAGAGGAAGTGTCTTGCAAAGTAGAGGACAAATGAATATAAACATCACCATCTCTTTATACCTTTGTCTCTGAGGGGATTTTACCCTTGGATCAGTCTCAAACATGCATCAATATATCGACTGGAATAATGCATTGAACTCCCAGAGGACTCCTTTGCCTTCCCTCTGTGTCTTGACAGCATGTGGAAGATTGAAGCGATCCTCTTTCTCATTCAAGAGAAACAGCTCCGGCATTAAGACGTTTCAATCAGTCTGCTTTGAAGACAAGTGGCAATGAGAGCGTGCAGCTAATGAGGATTTGCCTAAAGATCAAATAAGCTTTAAAACAGCCGACACTCTTTCAAAAGTATTGTAAATTAAATTAATACATTCTCAGAAAATTAGCAGTTATCCGCAGACCAAAATGTGCCTCGTGCACGCCGGGGCTCGACTCCAACGGGAATTGAGATAGTGTGTGAATTCTGCTTCCCGTTCTTTATCTTGACTCTCGGCGGGGGTTTTTCCATTACCGAGGAGAAGTGGGAGCAGCCAACCCCAGACTGTCTCCCAGTGGCTTAGCACAGTTGGCTGGAATGATAAATTTCCAGAGTCGCACACCTTTTCAGTGCAAGAGAAGGAACAAACAGTGTCTATGTTTAATGTAGACTTCACCAGGCCGCAAAATGTGATTAATACGAGAAGTGCCCCCCATTACAAACTGGCAAAAACAGGTCAGCAATTAGTAATATATCACCGCTGTGTAATTTAGAGTTGGTATGTACTGAGTGTAAACAAAGGTGGTGAGAGGGAGTCCAAATAGACGAGACAAAGAGTTACTGATGAGCGCTTGGACTTGAGGTAATTGTACATCTGGCTGGTTCTTTTAACTGTAGATTTGCACACCTTTTTATATGCTTCCTGCCGACACTTTGATCCAACTAGCCTCCATTAAACGCTCTACATCTGCCACCATGCTGTGCCACCCACTTCAATGCCACAGTTATAAATCATTTCCACTACAGAGGCAGAGAGCTGGGCAGTCTGGTCGCTGGAAGGAATGTGGTTTGGCTCGGGTGCTGTTAACGGACTTTCTTTTTTTTTTCTACACGTTAACCTTTTTTAAAAAAAATCGCTCAATCACTTGTCTTTTTATTTCTTTCTTGTCAATTTTCTTTATGCAGAAACCACTTAAGGATGTTTAATTCCTCACGTCACACACAGTATAGTGAAAAAACTGTCACATTGGCTTATCAAATGTGTGCAAGTAACAGTTTATGTTCTGTAATTGCTGCTGTTGTAAAATCCTGTGCAGCATTTTGACATTTGATAGGCTTTCAGGTTCATTGATCTCTTGCTCTAATTGCACTTCCTGAGTTGGCTTTCACTGGCTCACTGTTACCTGAAACAAATTTGCCCCACAAGTGTAGCTGCTTGCCTGGTTTTTAAAGCAGGGATGCTTTTATCTGGCCATGACCAGCTAAAGATAACCTCGGTTGATGGACCACATGCAGCTCTCCAGGGAGGTTGCAGCTGAAGGCCACTCGCCACCTGAGAACACATGTAAATAAGACAACCTGGGACGCTCAATTCTCTATTTTTTTTTTTTTTAAGTCTATGGTCTGTCTAAGTCACAGCAGAAACTCTATTTCTGTTTAGGCAGCAAACCCAGTGTAACCATGCTCAGTCATACTCTGTCACTGGCTGGTTCAAAACCCCTCGACTCTGCATTGTGGTTACTTTTTAAAAGAAGTCGAAAGGCTGAAATGTCTTCTCTGTGCCGTTTATTGCATCGTCTGGTAAACATGAGAAAACACTCTGGTCAGGCTTGTGCACGCCTCGCAGGAACTGACAGTGTATTTTACACAGCGATACAATATTAAAACAAAGAAATAAAGCAGAATATGTACCTGGTAAATATAAGAAAACATTTGTGTACAGTACATTATAAAAGGAGTGTATTGCACACGTACAAAATAGTTCATGGTCACCTCTGGCAAGACCAGCACGTTCATTAGGCTAATGCTCGGTCGACAGCTAGCTTGTGGAATGTCTCAAACTCCCCACAAGTATATTTAAAGTAATAAAAACATTACATATATAGGTGATTCCAGAATTGGAGGACATGTGGCCTTCAAAATTTTAGAAAAATAAACCTTCTCTTTTACAATTTTCTGTTGCATATTCATCAATAATAGGTAATAAACTATCAAAGGCTTGTTTGGTTCAGCTTACTAATCAGTGGTTCCATTTTTATTACATGTTTTACTTGTGTTTGTGTGTTGTTGGTTTGCTAACCCTACTATAATCACAGTAACACGATTGCCAATCTATGCTAATGTTAGCGTTTTCTCAGGAGTAGACGCTAGCTATTTAGCTAGCTGTTACTGCTGACCAAGAGGACAAACTTAGTGATGGGAAAAAGTAAAGAAAAAAGTAAACAGAATTTGTCTTCTCCTGATAATATGCATAACAGTGTTGCATGAGGTAGGGAGAGACATTCAGTCAAATAACTATGACAACAAGTGAACACTACGTCAGCAGCCTGCTAACGATCACATGATTGCGATCCTACTACAAATCGACCGCTGCAGACTTATCAGGACTTATTGGAAATCATACAACGACTGAGCAGCCTTGACTGCGCTCGCTGAGTGCTTTTCTTGTTATTTAAAGTATTATGTTGAAAAAAAAATGTCCCCACAATTACAAGAGACATCAATGCAAAAAAATACTCAAAAAATAAGGTTTAGGTTTAATTTTAACTGCATTATTTGAGATTCAATTTGGTCATCGGGGGGTGGCACAAGAGAAAAATGGCATTTCGGGGGTACTCCCAACTTAAGTGGTATTTTAAAAATATTTTCAAACAGGAATTCTTTTCTTCTAGTTTTTTTTTTTTTTTTTTAAAGATTTGGTCTCAGGACAAGTAAATGTACACACTAACTGCACGTTTTTGTACATGGATTATTTAAAATTTGATGGATGGGACCTAAAATGTCCCCCAACTCTGGAATGACCCATATGTCAGCACACTCCAGTGAACATCTGAGTAGATCATAGTGAACATATACTCATAAAATTAATAAAAGAACATCAAGAAACCAATCACTCATGAGCCCCAGAGGGGATGCTATAGAGCCAGCAACAATAAATGAAAACCAAATTATAACAAGTGGAATTATTTACCATGTATACACACCATGTATACACCATACATGAGCAAATCTCCAATGTTTGAAGTGACAGAGAGATTAGTTGCTGTGATGTTACTACTGAATATCAACTCTTAAACCACGCATTAATAGAAAAATACTGTTATGCAGCACACACAGTGATAGCACTAAACATTTATTATATTGGTGTTTTATTATTAACAGCCATGCTTTGTTTTATTGATTCTATCAGATGACATAATCTCTCTATAACAACCAAATGCTTACTAGTTCATCTATATTTCTTCCTGTCACAATTAAAGCTTTGAAAAGGAGTCTTCAGAACTTCCGACATCATCTCCTCCTGCTTCTATCTCTCTTCGGCGCCTTCGCTTCACCCACAAAGAGTCAAGGGTGTTTTGTTTTTATATTGCAATAATGCTACTGGACCATGAAATGTCATCCTCTCCAATGCAGTTCCTCTCCTCCCTGTGGGGCAGAGGTGGTTGGGGAGGACTCTGACATTATGCTGCCACATTTTAGAACTGCCTGTTCCTAACAACAAAACCTACTCTCAGTTATTTATTTTAATGCCTAAAAATGACAGTTATTACATGAGCTGCATACATACAGCGACAAGAGGGAATAAGCAACACTGAGAGGCTGGATACCTCCACGAAGACTGCACTATTCCCTAAAATATTCTTGAATATCATTCATTCAGAAACCTTTAGAAATGAGGATCTGCATGCTAATACATGTGGACTGTGATTGTGTCATGAGTTTACTATTTTTTTTCCTCTGCCCATGGCTTTTCCTTATCCATCACTGTTTATATCCCTACTTAAAACACTACACTATACAGTAGGAGGAAATTGCGAGCGCAGCATTAAGAGGAATTCCTCAACTTTGTTTCATGTCGGGCCCCTTAACCACAGAGATCCCACAAACCTCTCAGCAGTCCTTTCTTGTGGGCTTTCATGCCAAACCGAGCGAAAACACAGCTTGACTCAGGCAGCAATGATCAGTGCCCATCCTCCAGGAAGCGTCAATCAGAAAAAGTCCTGGGAATAGAGGGAAAAGTCCTACAGCGTGTGCAGCGTTCACAGGTGACGAGCTGACAAGCCACGGAATCTGGGAAGTTCATGTTCTGAATGATTAGCCCGAAGCCATTAGGAGAGCTCCTGGGCTGCGACAGCGGCACGCCTGCACCTGCGATGAATAGTGGATGCTTTACCGGTAGTGGTGTATGATTTCTGCTGGTTTCTGATTGAAGCCAGAGGCGTCTGTTTGTCAGCACTCATATTTTCTATCTGTGACAGGTGTTATACTGTATGTTTGCCCTGAGTACACACAAAAAAACATACCCTGGACCTTTACTGTAGATTATTTTACTACACAAGCTAGACTATATAAACTTGTCAAATGCAAACTTCCATTCTCAAATATTGTGCCACATCTTAGATAGAGAGAACAAAGGAAGCACTATACGTAACCATAGCAACATTTCTCTTCAGTTCTACATTACATATTGAAGCAAGAAAAGCACTCAGAGAGCGCAGTATTCTGCCAAGGCTGGTCAGTCGTATCATTTCCGACAGATGAAATCTTTAATAAAAAAAATATCTTACTGTAAGCACAGGCGTGTGTTACGCATGTGCACGTTATGTACAGATACCAAATCGCGTGACCTAAATATGTAGCGGGCGGCGGGAATGAATGGGAGTCAGAAACACCCCCACAATTTAATCAATTGTTCCTTGTATCATTTCCGATGGATAAGTCCCGATAAGTCCACAGTGGTTGATTTGTAGTAGGATCACAATCATGTGATCATCAGCAGGCAGCTGATGTAGTGTTCACTTGTTGTCATAGTTACAGTGACACCGTGCCGCTGTCTCACAATGACACAGAGATCTGTAACAAATCTGAGGATCCAGACTGTAAGCAGCATCACTGCCAAAATCTAATCACATGTCATTTCTGACCTTCCCTCAAAATTTCTTCCAAATGCGTTAATACGTTCTTGAGCAATGTTGCGAACAGACAGACAGACAAGCAGACAGACGGAAATAACATAACACCCCCACATTCCTTGGCAGAGTAATTAATCTAAACGTATGGTAACCTGACTAAAAATTGAAAAACAGTTGACAAATCAAAATTTTATGAACAGTGTCTCCTGGAGATTCCAATATTACACTCTGCGTTGTCTACACATATAATAATTGACCTGACAGGTGAAATTGCAGAAGCTTGGTTGGGTTTCGATATTTCATCTCTACTTTGTTTGAAGTTTATGCACTGCATATGAAGACAACAATTCAACATGCTAGATACCAATTTTGGTATCTAGCATTGGTCTTTTCTAAGTGATCCCAAACTTTTAAATGGTAGTGTAGTGTTTTTTAAAAAATATATATCAAGAAAATGCCAGAAGCTGAACTAAATGCTTGCAGCACCAAACGGTATCATGAGTTCATGCCAGCGATGCTATGTTAGAGATTTCATATCTTGAGAACAAAAGAAGTAGACGTGTTTTTACTCATGATGTAAAACTACTAAATGTGAAAGTGATCAAGAGTCAAGAAAATACTTTCACTTGAGTTAATCAAATTTAAGTGCAGCCCTCGGAGAGCAATGAAGTAATGGTAACTGCTACCCTTGTTTAAATGGAAATGTTTCTGAAGTGGCAAAGTGCTCCAAGTGCATCGCTAGTTTGTCACTGATACAGTTGTACTTACTCTTGCATTTGACTGAAGGAGGAAGAAATCCTCCCTCAAGTGAGGCTGTAGTCCTGTTAGAATGATTTTAGAGGTCTGAGACATGATTTCTTTTTAGCTGCCAGTTGAAGCAGAGCAATGAGTAGATCGACAAAATCAGAAACTGTAGGAGTCTTAGCGAACCTAAGCAGTTATTACAGTCATGCTGAGCTGTAATAAGTAGAACTTGTCAAGTAGAACTCCATTACTTCACACCACAAAGTCCTGTATATGAACAAGAGACAAGAGGCTATAAAAAAAAACCCTTTATGAGGAGAACTGAAGAGGTTATGAAAGTGATTTAAGAATAAAGTAGAAAAGGTGTGTTTTTTAATCTTAATAGGAATACGAGAGGAATTTTTTTTTTTTTAAATTACTTTATGCATAGTTATAATTACATTCCAGTCTGCAAGTCTATTAGAATTCAGACAGAAGTTTTGTCAGATGGGTCTGAATTTAAATCACTCTCATTAAAAGCAGCTCTACATACAGAAAATGGATTTGATATGTGTTTCAAGTAAATGTAATTCTGCTCATGAATTTTCTATTGCATTTAGATAAGAAATGGGCCTATTATCTGTGAAATAAAAAAGAAGAGAAATGCAATTTTTGAAGGATTTAGATTAAAGGGTTAGCATTTGCAAGTTTCTGTGCTTCTGTGCCAGGAAATGTAGTTTGCATCGGTGAGTTTCAGCACTTTGAACAAAGCCATACCTCAGGTCTCTTCATGTGCTTTTGTCAGGCCTTTGGGAAAAGGTCAGCTGTTCATCATACAGTAAACAAAAGTGATGCTTTTGCTCTTTACAAAGTAGAGTAATATTTCAGTAAATCTGTAATCGGTGGTCTGTCAGAAAACACAAAAAGTGCTGGAGCCAATGTGGGTGTTTGAATTATTTGGTGAGGTCAGTATCTGGGTATTTGCACTCCAGACCCAGGTGGATCTGCAGAGGAGCCGTTGGGAGGTTGGCTCCTCTTAATAACACATGAGCTGACCTGAAAATACGATTTATGAAATTTCGGAGGGTCTCTAAAATATTGACAGTATATATTTTATCCATTCGTTTCTTTTTTCCCCAATCTTCCTCATCTAGTTATGCATGAGGGTTTCATCATAATTTACCTGTTCAGTATAAAGATAGCAGCATGCATGCAGGATGTTGATGTCATCAGCGTCAAAGTGTAGCAATGAAGTACTACAAATTCAAGTCATCTTTTCTGAAAGATAAGCAATCTTTCCTGATGCAAGACTTTGTAAAACAAAAAAGAACACACCTAGAAGTAGGCGGCAATGGCTACTTTGCATCTGTTTTCTTACTCCCATTATTCAGATTTGTATTGATTTGAATAATCATAATAAGTAAAAGCTAAATCAAGGGTTTTATGAATGTTGCATCTGTCATTTCTGTGAGTTTCCAAAAAGCCGCAGTGTAGTTTGCACACAGCTCCAGGCCAGTAGAAGCAACAACACAGTCATGTAGTGAGCTTCACGTAATCCAGCTGCACACTCAGAGAATGTTTTTACTGGGTGGGTGGCAGAACAGTTTCTACAACTCAAACTCAATAAGCCAAATGTCAGGTTCATGGCCTTTAATGCTCACAGCAACCCAACTGTCATTTGTTTCAGTCAGTGTTTGTCATGCAAATTGCAGCCATCAGTTTACTACATACGAACCCTTTGGTTTCCAATTAGACGCTAAATAAAGCTTGATATAATGAGTTATTTCTTGGATGAAAGTAGTTGTTAAGCAACCAGAAGAGAATCTAGACAGTAACTGACAGGTAACACCCTTAATGCTACTTAATGAATTATATTTTTCCCCAACAAATTAAACAAACTTGTTAATTAGTGATCTGTAGAGGTGCTGGTAGGGAGACCTTGTTTCCTTTGGACAAAGCCTGGTTAGCCATTTCAGCTTTTGTGATAAGCTCAACGACCCAAGTGCAGGCTGTAGCATCATATTTACCACACACACATGAAAGTGATATCAGTCTTCTCATGCGACCCTGGGGATGAAATCATACGAGTGTGTTCATGCAAATATGCCATTTTAATCAAGAGAGACTGGTTTACTTATACAAAGCAGTAATTATAAAATCTACGGTCAATGTCTGGGGTCCAATTAAGAGACGACTGCAATAATCTGTCAGCAACATGAAGCCCTCAGTACAGCCGCTCTGATCTGGAGCCTTGATGCTGCTGACGGTTGATTGTTTATGTCAGGGCTGGGAGCCGATAGCAGTCCGCCACATTAGTAATTGCCTGGTTAAGTACAGCTTGAAGGCTGACACCTACAAGGTCATTTTTATTATTCATAATGTGACACATAACATGAGATACACAGTTTTATACACAAAGTACATAGAGATGGAAAGTTTCTAAAAGTAGCTGTAGACTTGTTTCTCCAGTGGCCATAGATCAAGTGCAGATAAGAAGTGTCACATAAATTTTGTCCACCTGTCTGAGAGAAAAATGGCCAACTCAGCATTGGTTTGAATTCATTTGGTGTGACTCAGATTCATTCTCCTTTCAACAGCACTTTTCTCATGCTCAACTGAAAGTATTTTGGTAGGTATACTTAAAGTTTTTAGTGTTACAAACTGATACTCCTTCTTGGAACTTAGACATTGTTGAGGAAAGCTAAAGGTAGTGAATGCTTCCATAGGAACACAGTGCCATGAAAAAAATTTGCCCCCCTACAAAATTCTTCTATTTTTGCTTCTTTGTCACACTTAAATGTTTCATATCATCAAACTAATTTGCTTCAGTTATGGTCCGTCTACATGATTCCATAATAAGGCAGACTCTGGGAGGAAATGGATCCATGGAAGAGCTGCAAGGATCAAACCGCTACTGATCAAAAAGAACATAAAAGTTTATCTTGTAGTTACAAAAAATATACACTACCATTCAAAAGTTTGGGGTCACCCAGACAATTTCATGTTTTCCATGAAAACTCACATTTTTATTCATGTGCTAACATAATTGCACAAGGGTTTTCTTATCATCAATTAGCCTTTCTACATCATTAGCTAACACAATGTAGCATTAGAACACAGGAATGATGGTTGCTGGAAATGTTCCTCTGTACCTCTATGGAGATATTCCATTAAAAATCAGCTGTTTTCAGCTAGAATAGTCATTTACCACATTAACAATGTCTAGACTGGATTTCTGATTCATTTAACATTCTTCATTGAAAAAAACTTATTTTGTTTCTAAAATTGAATTAATTATATAATTAAATTCTAACATTTGAACTTTTGAACAGTAGTGTATATCTGGATGAGTCCCAAGACTTTTGGGATAACATCCTGTGGACTGATGAGTCAAAGGTGGAAGTTTCTGGAAGACATGGTATCTAGTATAAAACTCTTCCACACGAAGAACATGATTCCAACAGTGAAACATGGTGGTGTCTGCATTTTGTGTTGTGTGGGTTATCTCTATCTAATAAATATAAATATTAGTTTGATGATGTAGAAAATTGAAGGGGGCAGATAGTTTTTCACAACACTGTATTTAACTGTAGCTTTCACTTGCAGCAGAAAACTGGCACTTTTTCAATAGTAATATGAGGACTACTGAAAAAGTAGCCATTGTATCATTCCTAAGCCCTCATTTGTTATCAGCTCTGCAGCTTATTAACCCCTTGTCATCCTGTGATGACAGATCTCACCTCGACCAAATAATGATACATCATTATTCATGTTTTATGATTTTCTGCAAACTGCACAGAAATAACAGTTTCAAATAGACATCTCAACCCAGAGTCCATAAATGAGCTTTCTCCACAGCTTTCAACCCAGTCATCTAGTTTTTTTTTCTAGCCTGCATGGATGAGCACTTAATGGGGTTAGTGGAAAAAGCAAGCAAGCAGATTTTAAGTAGAGATTGGAAACAAGGACTAAAAACTGTGTTAAAATGTGTTTATGAATGAGGAAAACTGGCCCCTAATAGCACTGACAGAAGATAGACAGTATTTGAAAGTTTCTAACTGTGCAGCATCAGACTGACTCACTGCTTTCTGGCTCCAACTTCTATCTGTACTGCCAGAGGAGGAAAAACAGGAGCAAAATAAGTGCAGAATACAGAGTAGAGGAAGTGGGGTAGTGAAAACTGGAAAACGTTGATAAGACACATCTGTGGGATTAAAGGAGACTCTATCTGGCTTCTAAATGAGCACCCTCACCCCTATTAGTGAGGTTCACCGAAACACCATGGAGTCAGCTGGGGTGCCCCCCCGCTGCGAGGACATCAGGTTGTAAAACACAAACACAGGCATGTTTGCTTCAATTCTAATAACAGATTTAGATAGTAACAATGTGTTTCAACTTTGGTAATACTGTAGTTTTGAATTTTGAGCCTCTGGTAACACGACTGATTAAATACGCTATAGACCAGAGCCATGTGATTAGCAGCCTTACCCAGGATTATCAGAGCCAGTTATTGCGGTGAATAACAAAATAAGTCAACATTCAGGGAATAGTTTAACAAGATTTAAACTAATCTCATCTCTGTATGTGACATTGAAACAATGCTGCCACATGGAAACACCAAGCCCAGCTCTACAAAGCCACAGAAAGAAAAAGAAAAATCTAAAAATGACACATTCTAATTGTTATTGTGGGTTTGTACACCAGACTGTTTCTTGGCCTTGCTGGAGTCTTGTTGTTTCTCCAGGAAGTCTCAGCTTCAATCAAGACATCACTCCAGGTAAAATGACAAATTGGCATTAATCTACTCATCTAACTCTCACCACTAAAGCAAATAAGCACATTTCCCTTAAATACTAGTTATACAGTGCTGTGAAAAAAGTATTTGCAGATATCTTATATGTCTGCATATTTCTCACACTTAAATGTTCCAGATCATCAAATTAATATTTATACTTATCAATATTTGACAGAGATAAAACACAAAATGTCATTTTTAAATTTTATAGGTTTATTGAAAACCTATATCATCTCTAAGAAAAAGTAATTACCCCTCCTGAAACTAATAACTGGTTGGTCTCTTGGCAGCAACAACTGCAGTTAAATGCTTGTTCCAGCTTGTGAGCAGTTTTTTTATATCACCATTTAGGAGTTCTGATCCACTCTTCTCTACAGAATAGTTTTAATTCAGTTGCATTAGATGGTTTTCCAGCTTGATAAGATTTTTTAGGTCTTGTCACAGCATCTCAGTTAGATTCAAGTCCACTCATTCCCAGTTCACTTGGCCACTCCAGAACATTCATTTCATTCTTTTCGAGCCACTCAGAGGTGGACTTGTTTGTGTGCTTTGGGTCATTGTCTTGCTGCATAAACCATTTGTGTTGAGCTTTAGGTCATGAACTGATGGTGGATTTTCTCCAGGAGGATTTTCTGATAGAGAGCAGAATTCATGGCTCCATCAGTGATGACAAGTCATCCAGGTCCTCCAACCATCACACTACCACCACCATGTTTCACTGCTGGTATCATGTTCTTCTTGTGGAATGCAGTATTAGATTTAATAAAAAGACCTTATGTGTGAATGGAGGAGTTACAGGTTAGAGAGAGGAGAGGAAAAGAGATGATATGCTGAGGCTGGGGAGGTCAAGGAAAGGATCGCATTAGGTAGGAAGAAAGACGGCAGATTGACAAGTACGGGTAAATTCAAGGGAAAGAAGAAATCGGAGGAGCAGATTCACTAAACCTGCTTCACTCTGAGTTATTTATCAAACAGCAGCACCAATCTGGAGTCTACTTTGGCTGTCATCTTATGCACACCTTGCTGCAAGTCACTGGAGTACATCTGCCTGCTTCATGCATATGCATTTAAGGCACAAGAGAGCAAAGAAACAGTTGAATAAGTGCAGTTGATTGGACATGCATGCTGTAATCCAATCTCAGAGAGAAGAAAAAAATATTTGGGGGGACTCCCAATCTTCCATCAGGAGAGGTGGTCGTCGCGTCGTTGGGAGAAGCTTTTTTTTTTTGCCTGAATTGTGAAACGCCACTGAAATGCCTTCACAGGCAGGTGCTTAAAACTCCAGATAAAATGCAGAATGTGTTTTATCAGAGGCTTTTGTCAGAAGAGCAGGTTTGTGGTGGTGCAGCAGTCGAGTGGTTCGGGTGCATAACCTCATGAGTCCCTGCTTTGCATCCTGGCAGGCCAGAACATTTGATGCATCTCATTCCCCCACATTTCCTGTCTCTCTCCACTGTCTCTTTTAAAAAATATATATTCTTAATAAAATATCAGGTCCTGTGGGTATTGGGGGAGAATTCAGACACGTGTCTACTCTGACATCTCTGTCTCCTGGAAATTACATTTCTTTATCGTGATGGCACATTTAGAAAAGGAAAGTGATACTGGATTATATTTTTTTATAAACATCATGAGGAAACTTTGTTAATATACACTCACTGGCCACTTTATTAGGCACATAGGTATATGCCTTTCTTGTTCAGCTTGCACCTAAACATAACTGTGAAACAAAAAATTAGATGTATCAAAATGTAACTTTCAAGGAGATCTTGTCAGGATTAAAATCTCTGTGTAATCCATAAACAGAGATTTGTCAGTTCAGACAGACTAGTCTGATCTGCAGCTATGTCACTGGGTATGCTACAGATTGAAAAAGAGCATAGACAATTATATATTTTTTTTTACCAGAATGAGTAAACACTGTGCCTAATAATTACTGAAATGACAGACATTACCTCACCAACTCTCTATTAAACCATTTCAGTAGTAATGGTACTACTGGTTATTTCAAAGAAAGCCTTTTAAGGGCTTCGACTGGCGGCAGTGCAAAGAGCAGCAGTGATTGAAAAAGCCAGTCCAGTGTTTGGAGATAATTAATTTGTTGGATATTTGGAGAGGTGAATCCCAGGATGCAGTCTGCTGAAAAACAGACTGATTTCTATCTTTTCCTGGAAAGATGACCAGAATTTCTCTTAAATCATCCAAACACAATGCTCTGTTTGGAAATGACTATTGGCACCTCATAAAAAAAAGTAGTAATTATAGCTTATGAAATAAAATGAATGTCCTTAGTCAATGGAGGTAGATCAATTTTACTTTCTGCTCGCTGCACAGAACAAAGATTGAGGTGGACCGACAGTCATTCTGTAACCTTTAACAAAAGTTCAGCATTTATTTCGTCTACATGCAATACAACGGAAACATGAGCAAATATTTCAGGGTCTGAACAGAAACAAGAAAATGGTACAAGTTAATAGGGGCATTTTACAAATTGATTTGGAGCAAAGAAAATACCTGAAAATGAAAAAAGACAGATGGTACAAGCAGAGTATGCTCGAAGTAAAGCCAGAATTTCTCATAGAGTTCATACTTAAGATTAATTTCAGCCCTATTTTGCTGTGTACTTGTTGACCTACAGGCAGAGGGCTATCGTGTAACGCAGCCAGTTTGATCGAAATGAATTAGCTGTATGGCTAAAATGCAGATTTCTAAAATTCCTTTGAGGATTTTACTGTTAGAACCTGATGAATCAGCTCCATCGGTAAGGAGAGCTATAACACTACAGAAACAGGATATCATTCTCCAGGAAAAAGCTCCTGATTCAAAAAAAGTTGACTGTTTGCTGTGTAGACTTTACATAACTGAGTCTGAAAATATGGTTTGTAAGGTTATTTATTTGTTTTTAATAAAAGACCGTATAATGTGTGAGTACAAGCTGCTGTCTTTCGTCCACTCCTCTACCTGTTTGGCTCTGGTCCACTCAATCTAGAAGTATGCTCTCATTAACATTAGGTTAATTGCTCTGAAAGCCTGCTCCCAGGACGTATAGTAGCCAGAGTCAGGTGACTTAATTTCTGATTACCAACCTTTGCCAAGATGTGTTCAAAGAACAAATAATGAGAGGGGAAAATAATTACAAAAATTAATTAAATTACTAATTGGTGTCATTTGGTTATGGCAGTCACTTATGAATTAAAAGTAGTTACACAAAGTTTGCCGACTGGTTTCCAGGCAACAGATCTTACAACAACCCTTCAAATATAAAACTGTGGAGATTTAAACCTCTGGATGCACTGAGTTCCTGGAATTTAGGATGCTTCAGCTACTTTAAAAAAAAATGAAACAAACACAGGACATATCTTTGTTGGCTGGACAAGGCAAGGAAAACATTTTGTCCTCACTGCAAAGATGCTTGTTCTTTCTTACAAAAGCAACAGATAAACTATTCCCATTTGAAGGCTAGAACCTCCACAGGAAACGTTCCAAGAAAGAGGCTCCTTAAAAGGATTTGAAGGACATACTGAACCTGCATCACCCCCACAAACAGACCGTTTATTCACATTGAACAAAATTAGCTAAGAAACATTTTTAAAGCTTTTTACCAAGTTGCTTTCTCATGAAAAATCACAGTGCGAGTGCGAATATTTAACATCTGCACATAATGCATGCATTGCAAATAGGGTACCAGCTAAATATATGATAAATATATCACGTCATTTTTATCTATGTTTTGTCTATGCTTTTTCCATGATGTCCAAATTATATTTTACTGCTGTAAAATTTAAGTACAACTGTGTGAAGCATTGTTTTTTTTTTTTGGTTTTGTTTTTTTTTTTTTTGGTTTGCTCATTTATCTGCTTTTTTCAATTTTACTAAAATGAATGACAAAATTTCAACTATCTGCTGCAGAAAATTGACAGCATTGCCCTAGGATTTGAAGGTGTTAATAACAATGAATTAATTACAGAAAAAATAACGCTTTAAAAGAAATAATGCATTTAATTGCACCTACACAGTTAACAATAATCCACACTCCAGCCCGGAAGGTGGCGGTAATGAACCTAAAGTCTAGATCAGGGGTGCCCAACCTTTTTTGACCCAAGATCTACTTTTCAAGTAGCCAACCTCCCGAGATCTACCAGTCCAATGCCAACATCGCAAACCCACGCATATCGTTTCCAGCCTGCAGTAAAGAACCGAACAACATTTTTTCTTGTTGTCACAAAACCACTCGACATCACATCACAAACCCTCCCTCTCTCCAACACACACAGACACAAATTCCTCTCACACAGATACCAGTTTGCATAGTGGGCTGTAGCACAAACCCACTCTCTCTGCTCCTCTTTCTCACACACACATGTCAATCTGCATGGTGAGCAATAGCCATAACTGACCTAAATATGAACTAAACAGAAAAATAAATGAGATACACAACAGGTAGATCTGAGTTTGAAAAAAGGAAATCCCTTCCTACCTTAGTGGGAGACCTGGCACTGGGAGGAGGAGGCCAGCTTCTTGTAGTCAGGAGTGTAGGAGCTGGTTGCAAGGCGTAGGCAGGCTGCAAGGTGGTCATCTGTCGTTGCTGATCTGCGCTTGGACTTGATGATTTTAATGTGCGAGAAAGCAGACGCATAAATAAGTTGATCCAAAAAGAGTTGTCAGGTTCAAGGCATCTTCTGAGATTGGGACATTTCTCCTCCACCAGTAGTTTCCAGAACACCACATGCTCTCCAGGTTGAGCGGATGTTGATCTGGCTTTGATCTCAATGTCATTTTGCAATGTCAGAATCTCATCCTCAAGAGCGGAGCTTTCCAAGTCAAAAAGTGATTTGACTTTGGCGGCAATGTCACCAACATCAATACTTGCACCAAATGGATAACACATATAGCTGGCTACAGGTTTGATGGATGCAAAGTCAGTAAAACGTCTCTCAAACTCTGAGGAGATGCTCTGAACATGCTCTTCATAACGTGCACTGTCAAGCTGTATCACACCTTTACCTTGACGTTGTAGTTCTGCTTGCATGTGAGGGAAGTTGTGCAGGTTACCACGCTGCAGCCTGCTGGACATCAGCTGTAGCTTGCTTTTAAACGTGTTCACTGAACTCATTGTGTTGACTACATCTTTACCCTGCAGCTCTAAATTCAATTCATTGAGCTCACCAGTCAGATCAGTGAGGAAAGATAAATCTAAAAGCCACTGGTGGTCCTCTAGCTTTCTATGGTAATCCACATGTTTTGAAAGCTTGAGGAAGTCCTTGATTTCAGGCAACAGCTCCGTAAATCTGGCCAAAAATGTACCTCTGCTTAACCACCTAACATCCGTGTGAAGCAGCAGGTCTGTGTACTCAGCATCATTCTCCTCCAAGTGAGCATGGAAAAGCCTTTTCTGCAGACTCCTGGCTCGAACTGAACACACAGTCTTCATCGCAATATCCATCACTTCTTTCATATTTAAAAATCTTTCCACACAACGCTTGCTGGTGAATTATACAATGATAATTCAGGATATCCGGGAAAGATTCTCATTCTTTGCACAGTGCAATAAATCCACTGGTGCGGCCCATCAGCTGTGATGGAGATCAGCTGGAAGAGGGCAGTTTTGTCTCGCTAACAAAGCTCATGAAAGCATTAAAAATATCCTCACCTCTGGTGTGTCCTTTTAATAGCAAAATGGTGAGTTCTTGGCACTCATATCTTCAAAAACCATCCTGATGAAAACACACAATTGAGCCGGTGTTCCAGTTTAACAGGTGATCAGGTTAACTGGCGATAGTTGCCGTCTCCAGATGTTTCGTCCGCAGATTCGTCACGATCAGACCTGGATTTACGTGAAATAAAGATACCAGATAAAGAAGACCTCGCCGAAAAACGTCGGCATCACTACTTAACAAAGTCTATATCCATGTAAATATCATCTACAGACAGTAAAAAGAAATGTGCGGGCCGAAATAAAAAACGTATTTTTCAAGTACGGTGAGAGGATTCGAACCCACGTAATCCAGCGATAAAATTACGAGACCACCGTTTCACTCATTGTGCTACCGATCAGCTCTGCAGGTATTCTGCTTCATCTACATAGATCACTGCCATCCTGTCAGGTGTTTAACACCTGGTGATTGTTCAGGAAACACGCCCATGTAAACTGGGGATAATCACAATTTAACACAGGCTTCCTGGTTAAGAACGAGTCAGAAAACTATTTATTGTCTCACCAAGCTGTGTTGTGTGTTAGTTTGTGTGTTCAGTGGAACAGATCCAAAGCAGAACTTCGAGCTGCACTCGAGTTTGTTCTTAGAAACATTCAGACCCTCAGCAGCCTCCCATCATAACAACACGCAGCACATCAGCTTTATTTGCTAAAACGCATCGGAACAAACTGAGACCACGTTGTTTAAACTAGTCACTCAGAAAACAATAAAAACTTGTTCAGTCATCCACGTCCTAAAAACGAAGTAAGAGGATTCGATCTGGTCAAAACAAACAATGGTTTATTCGTTCTACACAGTGAGCCATGAGCACCTATTGGAGGTATTGAGATACACTACAGTCACATTTGAACGTTACACCTACAGATATTCCTGTTGTACTCTGAAGATATTGTGCTGCCATATTTGTATATTTAGCCTACATGTACTCAAAGGTGGATTAGGAACATGTCATTAAATCAAATACTGTCAAACACCACAATTCACTCTAGTCTTCCTCTGCGACATCATTAAAAGTATCTTCTGCCATTTCTAAACCAGCCAGGGTGTTTGGGAAGACACAAATCACACAAATATATTGTTTGTTTTGACCAGGTCGGATCCCTTCACTTCCTTTTTTTTAAAAAAAAAAATATTGTCAGTGGTTAAAGTGCTCTGAAATGACGGTTAGGACGTGGATGACTGAACGAGTTTTTATTGTTTTCTGAGTGACTAGTTTAAACAACGTGGTCTCAGTTTGTTCCGATGCATTTTAGCAAATAAAGCTGATGTGCTGCGTGTTGTTATGATGGCAGGCTGCTGAGGGTCGGAGTGTTTCTAAGAACAAACCCGAGTGCAGCTCGAAGTTCTGCTCCATATTGCCTTTCTTTGCCAGCGCCACCGTTGCATTGCATATCAAACCAATAGGCTTTGAATGAGAGTAAGCAAAATAATAATCATCCTCCCATTCAGGGTGACACTGGTTTGTCTTGGCTCGTTTCTCTTTGGCCATGTTCACTTTTAGGAGTACGTGACCGCTCTGATGGCTAGCTGCTAGCTGCTAGCTACTATTGACAGCTGTCAACTACCTGTCATGCATGTCACGCGCTACCATAGGTTAAACGTGACCTACTTTTTTTTCTTTTTCTCCTTTTTTAAAATATTTTTTTTATGTGGAAGTGTTTAAGAGACGGATAGGGTGCACAACAAAACATACAGTCACACATTAAAAAAAAAAACCTTTATTTAAAAAAAAAAAAAAAAAATCCTACAACCTGCGGTCGACTTGGGATCAGCCCGCAGTCGACCAGTAGACCGCGATCGACTGGTTGGGCACTCCTGGTCTAGATGTACCTACAGTTGTCTCTAATAGCCGTGAAGAATATGCACAGGACATACTGAATAAATCAGCATAGAAATGTCGGACCAACAGGTCGGCTCGGTCGCCAGCTTTCTCTTTTATTCCGAAAACAGTTCAGCAAAAAGTATTTCTGAAAGCATTTGAGGTGAGAAATAAACTGCTGAATCTCTCCTTGTTTTAGGTCAACGACGGCTAGTTTAGATGTTTGACGAAAGTTTCACGATGCGTCGGAACTCCACTCCCTGTACTGCGTTTGCATAAATGAAAGTCCTTCATGCAAATGATCTCTGGGTTGAAGCACCATACCTCAGCTACGACAGTCCTGGTACCGGCAAACAGTGTAGCCATAGACCACTTTTCAAGACATCAAAAGTGCTTGAGTTTACAAAAACTCTTAAAATGTTGAATATAATCGCTATAGTTGCACTTTGAGTTGCAGTAATCTGTGACTGTAGAAGACAGACAAAAAATGCAGATAAATATAAATGAAATTAACATTTTTGTTGTTTAAATTAATGTATGTCTATTCATCGATGCAGTTGTCAACCAACTTTTGTTTGAACTGAAAAACTTTGCTTATTGTGTCAAATATTGCTATTTGACAATAAATTGATTAATGTAATTAACTACTAAGCCTGTAATTAATTAGATTAATTTTTAAAAAAATCACATCTCACTACTATTTTTAGGCCATTATGAAGTTTAGATTAATAAAAGAAGATCATAGAGCAACTTAATCAACTTAGGGAATATTTTGATTTAATTTGTTTTATCACTGCATACTTTACACCTATTACAATATTTTGATATTGATATATTGCACTGCTTTTTTCAGTAAATATACTATACTGCCATCTGTAAATATCTATCTACTTGCACACCAGCCAGGCAGTATTTTACCACACTTTTGCACTATCCATTGCATTGCATTGCTTCTTTCTTAGTGTCTTGTTTCTTAGTGTCTGTGTCTTTTTTTTTTCTACTGTACCTTGCACGTTTGCACCGGGGTATGAGAGAAACAGCATCTTAATCCTGTTCATGTCCTGAACACATGAGAGAACTGACAATAAAATTGACTTCGAAATCTTGGGACATTTTTACGCTTTATAATTATAACGTCTCACCATCGTTTTTATGAGGAAAAAAAACGCGTTACATCTAGCCATTGAGATCTAAACTCGGCCAGTTTGTGCTAGTGTGTATTTTCTACATTTTAGTTTTAGGTTGGTTTTAAATTGTGAATCAGCCCTCCAACCCTTTTCTGTCGGTGCTTCCGCAGTCCTCACCTGCAGAGCCCACTCAGAGCTACAAACCATTTAATCGTAACAGGAGCGAAGCATTAATGGTGCTGAAAAATGCTAATAGCTTTAAAATTCTTCAACAGTTCATTAACAGATGATCCTGTGCTTTACGGTTACCAGCGCAGACACTTCAGTGAATTTCACAGTCGTTAAGCATTTTAACATGTCTGACAGTTTTGTTTTAGTCAGAATATTTTCTCACTGCAGATTGCTATTGTCTATGAAGTGGAAAGCCAATTTATTCAGATCATTATGAAGGCTGTAAGCCCAGAGGAAGCAATTATCAGTGAATTTTTAAGGATGAAACACATAGTTGTATTTGTAGCGAGTACTGTAAGCTTTAAGCGTATAACAACATAAAGCTAGTAAGCTTATTTAAACTATTTTCTCAGGAATATCTGAGTTTCCAAAATGTATTTTTCTTCTGTATTCTGGTGTTTAATATGAATCACAATGCATCCTACAAATAGCAAGTCAACTTTTAGGAAAAAATTGTTGAAAAAGTTATTGAAAGAAATAGTTGCGGTGATGAAGATGATGACATAAGATTCATATATTGAAAATGATGTAACATATAGGTTCTAAAGAAACACAGGGGAATAGAGTGATCAAAGGATAATGCACAGGAACATTTTACAAAAAATGTATGAGGAATACATATCAGAAAGAGAATCAGCCACGGATCCTGTTTGTCCGTTCAAATTCTGACGCTTTCACAAGTGTGGTGAAGACTAAAGTTATTCTTTGCAATTATATAGCGTAACACAGTCTGCTGATGTCTGTTATCTTTTTTTCAACATATACATACAGAAAAAACAACAAAACGCAGAACAAAACAACAAACTGCTCCGTCTAACCAACAGCTGGAAAATCCACCCTATACAAAAACTGCCTGGTTCCCCACAAAATGAACAGGAAAAGCACTCAGAGAGTGCAGTACTCCACCAAGGCTGTTCCTTCCCCCATATGGCATTGTCAGAAATTCAGCATTTTTTTTTTCGAAATGTAGCATTTGTTAATTAGTTATTGATGATCAGAAGTCACAGCAACATAGAATGTGGCCATTTAATATAGATGTACCCACAAACAAAATGACCTTGTGCTGAGCAGAGGTGTGTGTTATGCATGTGTCCGTTATGTACGGATACCGAATCGTTTGACCTAAATATGTAGCAGACAGTGGGAATTGATTGGACTCGGAAACACCCCCACAATTTAATCAATTGTTCCTTGTATCATTTCCGATGGATAAGTCCCAGTAAGTCCGCAGTGGTGCATTTGTAGTAGGATCACAATCATGTGATCATCAGCTGACATAGTGTTCACTTGTCATAGTTACAGTGATGCCGTGCCGCTATCTCACAATGATACAGAAATCTTCAACAAATCTGTGAATCCAGAATATAAGTTGCATTACTGCCAAAATCTAATCACTTGGTCCTTGTGTCATGTCTGACCTTCCCTGAAAATTTCATTCAAATCCGTTAGTCCATTTTTGAGTGATGTTGCAAACAGACAGACAAACAGACAAACCAACGCTGATTGTCACATAGCTCCGCGTTCCTTGGTGGAGTAAAAAAGAGTCCTTGAATTTCCTCATATTTTTTGTTTGTCTTTTAAAATGTTATTTTTTTATAGTGGATGGTTTGACATCATTTGTTTTATCCAATGTGTAGCAGATGATCTGTGAACAGAACTATCACCGTTTAGCTATTTGTTAATTTTCATGATGTTCTTTTGGATACAGACGAGGTAGAAATAAATTAGGGTCCAATGAAATTCTTTTTGAAATAATCTTCTCACATGTAGCTCTAACCTCCCAGTAAAATGTTTTAATCTTTGTCCACAGTGTTCCTTTAACCTCTGTGCATTTAGTGCATGTATCTGGCTTGTTTTTATTTAATTTAGCTTTGCAGGAGTTCCGTACATTCGAATTAGCCAGAATTAGTCTGAGCAGTGCATTTATTGTCTGAGTTGCAGCACAGGTGGATTTTCACTCCTCTGCTTCAATTTAGTTTCCAGATCTTTGTTCCAAGCACGTAGCTTATCTTGTGAGCTCTCAGATGATGTTATATCTATTGTGAAAAATATATATGATCTTTAAGTCTGAATTGACATGTAAGCAGTCTTTTCTCAGAGACTGACGTGAAGCCTTCAGGACAGTTGGTTCTGCGGACAGACCTCATCTCAGAACACTTCCACAGCATAGGAACAGTGTTTGAAGGGTTGACAGAAAACGCCGGGTGCCTCATCTGAGCAATCTTTCGCCAGCCTCCCTCAAATGAGATCAGGTCCCGGGGTCTTGGATGGATTGAGCCGTATGTGAGTGCAATTAGCTGACCTGCCCCTCCTTGATCCTCAGCCCCTCTGCTGCTGCACCGAAGTCCTGGATGTCACACCAACAATAAAAGAAGTTCATGTTGGTGAGAAATGTTGCCTACTGCCCCTCTGACCTCTCTCTGGTTTTCTTGGCCAACACAGAAACTTTGCCAGTTTCAAACATGGCCTTCACCCATTCCACTTGATGTCTTTTTCTTGGATTATCGCCCTTCTGTTTGAGAGGCTCTTCTCTCCTCTGTATCCAGCTTAAAGGTTCTGTACTTAGTTTGACGTGCTCTTCTCAGTTAAGGTCTGTGACCCATGGCTGGTTGCTGAGAAGAACTAGCCGTCTGAGCATAATTTCATGATATTGTAACAGACTGTTCGAGGTCATGGTCCTAGTTGAAAACCCTGCAGACTCCGGGACTCACTGGAGCACATATGAATTTCCTCTTTTTACCTTCTCTTGTTTTATTTTATGTGGTGGATTACAGATCTGACAGCTTTTTTTTTGTGCAAGCTGCTCGGCAAAACCTCCCCTGTCAGGGTTAACAGGTATCACAAAGATGGTTATCAACTTTCTTTGTTAAGTTAGACTTTCTTACTTGGGACATTCATGTGAAAGGGGAAGGTTGCTGCATCCTGCGACTCTTCTTCTGCACAAATTCAACCAATCATGTGCCTTTAGTCAACAGGTTATTTTAACGGAGAGCTAGAACGGACATAAAAATTCATGCTGCTACTACGAATAATGCATGCAAAACTGTTAATGTTGCATGTTTCAGCTGCACATTAAAGCTGTTCAACTTTCAATTTCATACATTTAAAAGTAATATTTGAACTAGTACATTTAGGACCTGCACTGTTTCATAATGAACAATTGCTTTCGCTTTTGGCACAAAGACTAAATGAAATTGATGTTTTTGACTGAACATTATCTGTAATAAATAGCAACCGAATAAATTATTTTGTAATCCGTGTTACATCAGCTGCAGCACCAGCAGAGTAAAACGGTCTCGAGAGCAAATCAGAACCAAACATAAAAAGTATATTTGTGCATTTTTTTGCATTTTAGCATGGCAATGCTATGCATACAGTGTGCGATACTATAAACACACAATTTCATTCAGTGGTTTAAATAACATACAGCTCAGCAGGATTGCAGATAAAATGTTTTCTCATAACTAAGAATTTGCATCGCTCATAAAGAGTCATAAGGAAACGATTTGTGTAAAAGGAGAGGCTACTTACAGCAGATTTAAGTCCCAAACTCTGACCATAACCTGCTCTGGACCAGGGACCAGGTCTGATTTTAGGCTCAGCATACCTGGCTTACCCATTAATCTGGCTTTGTAGTACAACCCTGTGCAGTTGAGCTGCTTCTCTCTCCTTATGTTCCATAAAACATACTGCTCACATGTTAGTCTGCAGGTGTTAAAACACCCAAGTATAATCTGTAGCCTCTCAAAAGATTGATACATTCTCTAAGAAGTCTAGTTGTTGTAGCTGATGGAGGAACAGAACCATGTTGTCACAATCTAAAGGTGAAATGATGCAGGGAAACAGACAACAGTTCAGGTAAACAGCAAGGAAAGGCATTTTGTAATTGGTTGAAATCAGTCTTACTTGGCAGATACAACCATATCCTGGAAAAAAAGAAACTTAGATGGATTTCCATTTACCTCCACTCCAGCAGTAAATGTTTTTTTTCCCCCATTCATTTTTGTGTAGGTCTCATGCTGTGATTTTTCCTCACATTTTCTCATACAACTGATAAACATTATGAAAGTCATTCATAAGGGCAGCGCAGGGCAAATTGTGTTGTCCATGTATGTTCCATATTGTGTTTACAGTTTTTTATTAAATATGTAAGAAGTCTGCACCTAATATAGAAGCTTGTCCCATTTCACAATGTTCAAAATGCTTTATTATGCATGTTTCTATAGCTGAAAACAACAGCACAAAGGCAATGGCAATCTTATCCAATGTGGTCTGTGGGAAAATATTATCACATACTTCAGTTATTCAGGCAACAATCACAATTTTACAGTGTTATATACTTTCTTTGAATATGAGTGAGTTTCAGAAAGCACTTTGGTCACAAGTCATCTTATCTTATGAGGTGAATTTTGCATGTGACATCTGACATATACATAATGCTATCCATTTATTTATTTGTGTTATTTTCTATGTTATAGATTAATACTGAAGATTCACACTTTTTTGTTTACAACATAATTCCATATTATGGAATTACGTTGTATGTATATATTATTATTCCATATATTATTTTATAATTTTGATGTCTTCAGTATTAATCTACACTGTACAAAATGATTTAATAAAAAAAACATTGAATGAGAAGGTGTGAATGACAAGGAGGGCATGTGCTACACAGGTATTTTTCTGCTTAAATGAAATCTGTGCAATATAGATAATCATTTGTGCAAAATTAATACTTACATCAGTATTTCCATTTATGAAAGAATCTGTGCAATACCATTGGCATGTGCAATAATGTTTTTTCTATAGCCAGTACTTAAGTATATCTTGTATTTTTTTTTTTTGGTTTATTTTTGTACTAATTTCCAAAATGTTTGCACTATCTTTGCTGATGGAACGATGCAAATGTCCGCACTGCGGGAATAATAAAGGCTTATTTTATCTTATTTTATAAGACATTTATTCCAGATATTTGCATTGAATCTTGAGAGTCTAAGTGAGTCAGCGTTGACTCTGACTGAACTGAGTCTTTGGTTTAAAAAGACTCACAGTGAGAAAACAAGCTGCTGCACTGAGACTAAGACCAACACAAGTGTTTTTATGTTTCAACCCGAACATGCTACGAATTCAACCAAATCTCTGCCTGAAAACATATTCTCACACAAAAACACACAAGCATTTACAAAAAAAGGACTCTTTCGTGTCAAAGTGAAGACATATTTCAACAAAATAATGTCAACTGATATACAATATAAAATGGTCAAATTAGTGCTTGCATCAGTATTTACCCCATGCAAACCAGTGTTTAGTAGATGCATTTTTGGCTGAATGGAAAGTTCTTTTTCTTTAAATTCTTGTCCAAAAAAAGCCAAATCAAGTTGTTCCACAGTAAAATAAATAAATAAATTCAACACCGTACTTCCTCGAAGTCCCAGTGACTCACACATCGAGTTTGAAACTGATCGGATGAACAGTTGTTGAGATAATTGAAAACCACAAGAAAGATTCTAGAACTCTGCTGTAGACTTCATCGATAATCAAAGAAGTGTGTGTGTGTGTGTGTGTGTGTGTGTGTGTGTGTGTGTGTGTGTGTGTGTGTGTGTGTGTGTCTGTGTGTGTGTGTGTGTGTGTGTGTGTGTGTGTGTCTTACAAGATACATGTCACATGCAAATAAAAAAAAATCTTAAAATCACACTAATCGTGTTATATATTTATCTTGTGTCTGATTATCTCTGGCAAAATTCTCTTAAATTTACTGGTCAGCATTTGTTTTTATTTTTCTTATAGAAATATTTTACAGAAAAGAGTAAAGAAAAAGATATCGATATCTTTTCTGTTCTTCTGTATGTAAACAGTGTGAAAACTCAGATGTACTGTAGCCTGATTGGGAGTTCCAAACCATAGAGGCTTTATAGCTCCAAAGAGGGTAACTGTGTATTTTATGTGTGAACATGTGTGTATGAATACGTATGAATGCTTTTATGAAATGCATCACATCGTATTCTTGCAGAATGTTGTGCTCCTGACTAGTTTAATAAGTTTAGCGTGTAAACTGAGTGTAAAATGTTTATTTCTTGGCACTTATACAAACCCGCCCACATAGCAGGCTTTAATGCCATTCACAAAGATTGCTTTTCTTTATTCTGCTGCTGTTTGAAATCCTTTTGCATTTTACACTTGAAAATAATACAGTGCTCACCTCCTGCAGACGTGACAGTGGGAGGCTATTAAAAAAATCTGTGGTTCGTACTTTCAACGTGATTATGGCTGTGAAAGAATTTCCAGCACTGAATGATCCCCAGGAGTTTCATTTGAAAGTTTTGTGATCACATTCTCAGTCCTGTGTTATTCTTTCACTTCTCTTTTACACTGTTGTGTTTCGAAAAACTCTTTTGTGTTGCATTTCTTCAATTGTATTGTTCAGATTTCCTCCCTAGTTTGCCTCATTGTCCAAATTTTACTCTTTGGTGACATCTCATTATTATTTTTTAGCAACTTTGAATATTCTTTCACTTTCACACTGTACCATTTTTAATATATGAAGAGCTTTCATTCATTTTATCCTCCCTCCTGTAATGTTTTTCTTAATTTTCTTTCTTTCTTAAATTTCTGTTTCCTTCTATATTTTATTTCTTTGCTACCATCCCTTCTCTCTGTTCTTGACTCTTGACTGAGTAATAAATCATTCAGTCCACTTGAAGGAGCTTGCAGCACTCTCACATGGTCTCTGTGACCTAGAAATACTAGCAGCTTTCTTCTCCACATGGCTGGATTTTTGACAGAGCTCCTTTACGTCAGGCCTGGCCCTGCGAGGTCACTGCCTATCTTCTAGTCACACTCTCGCCATCCTTCTGCTGACACACACTGCAAAAAATGTCACAGCAGAAGACGAGTGCTTTTAGTTTCACATTCAGTTCAGGGGAGAACTCGTCATGAAGAATGTTGGATTTCAACACATCGTTAGTCATTAGAGCTTTTTCTCCCCTCAGAGCTGTTAATCGCATGATTGCATGTAGTAATTAGGCAGAACAATGACAGTGACAAGCTGATTCACATGTAAAACTAACCACCTACAGCACAATAGTTCCATACAGAGCAGCCAGTTAACCTTAGTCCCTGTGAGTCATTCAGCCCACCGCTAATTGTCCTTTAATTACAACGCTCCCCACCCATTTAAGTGAGGCTCTTGTACATAGAATACCAAACAAATTGTGTTTAATTACTGTATTGTTTGGTTTTTCTCTTTCTTTAGTTAATTTTTAAAAATTATCACCAGAGACGACGATCACAAATTCGCCAGGTTCATGAACAATATTCTCAGGTTTGGAAAAGGTAATCAGCATCGTAGGCAGGCAGCACAATTACTCTCTCAGGTATCTGGATAACGCTCTAATCTTGTTTCATAAAATACTCTTGGATCAGCGGCACACTAATGAGGATGCCTTTAGTTAAATGATTACTGCAATTCATTATTATTAAGCTCCCATTTGATTATCCTTATCTTAATAAAGCAAATCTAAAGCGATCTGAATTGCAGAGGCATAGTTGCTCTAGCTTTGACTCCGTAATTAACAGCAAAATAAAAAGCATTTCAGTAAAGGTGGGATCATTTCAAAGTGCATGACAACAGTAACAGAGGAAGACTGCTTTGGCCCATTAAGATAGCAGAGCAGCATTCATATGATTCTGGCGGCGGGGGCGTTAATTAACTGACAGTCGAGTGAATTTCATGAACCACCCTGAAGGTCACAGTAGTAAAGGGGAGAGGGAGGGGTTCTGCAGTACTAGGAATCAAGTGCAGGTTGGTGATGACACCTAATTATAATTTTCTCAATTAGCTTTTTAATATAAGCAATGTGGTTGCACATGACCACGCACAGTGTCTCATAGAACAATTTTGGTTATTTAATATGAGAATTTTTAATCTGTCGCTCGCTTCTCCTACTGGGTGCAAAAAAATTGAAATAAGCATAATGTCACATTTACAAGGGATACCAGTCATCATTATTATCACAGCTACGGTGGTGTTTTGTATGATCATTCTGTGTTCTCTCCACAAATGGAACAGCTGATGTATGTCAGAGTGAGAGTGATACCTTAAATAACAAAAGATGGTGCTGCCTTGATGTTGGGAAACTACTCACCCACCTCCCCTCCAAACTCTTCCCTCCAGGCTCTGCAGCTGTAGTATTTTATCATACTGCAGATTTTTGTTCACCTGTAGGAGTTTGTAAGAGTGGATAGCCATTTCTGCTGAATGGTTTTCTCCAAGCAAGGTTTTTTTTTTTTTTTTTTTTTTTTGTCAGTTCTGTTTGAATATTGTTTTGGCTTTTTTCTCCCCTGGAGACATAAAATGACTCGTTAGTACTGCAATTATTCTAAATAAATAGCAGAACTCCACAATTTGCATTCTTTTGCTGCTCGTGACCTGAGAAAGATGGGCCCTATTCATGTTATGACTCAGTCACCTGTAGAAGGGACGTAACATCCTAATAACATCATCAGATCATCATCATAATGGCATATTAACATCCTAATAACATTGTCGTAATAACATCATATTAACATCCTAATAACATTGTTGTAATAACATCATATTAACATCATCACAGCATCATAATAACATAACTTCTCTGCTCTGTCCTCACGGCCTGGATCCACACCAGACTGCCTCTTACTGTGCACTTCACATACTTCACACGTCACTGTATATAGCTACTCTTAGGCACATATAGGGACACGACAGTTAGGGCCCTGAGAGCAGGTGGGGGCGGGAACGATGGGCTCTGTGGTGGGGCGGATGGCAGTGCATTTTATAAAACAAGCCTGTGGTTAGAGGTTCTGCAAATTATTTTGTGGATTTCACACGGGAGACCGTGGCTCAAATGAAGACAGAGTGCTTCACTGTGCTGAGATGGTGACGGTTAGTTTGGAAGGGAAGGCAATGCCCTGTGGGAGTCGGTTGCAGTAGGTTCACCTTAACACTAGCAGGTGA
Source organism: Amphiprion ocellaris (assembly GCF_022539595.1). Lineage (NCBI taxonomy): Eukaryota > Metazoa > Chordata > Actinopteri > Pomacentridae > Amphiprion > Amphiprion ocellaris. Next base: position 26,072,446 of record NC_072769.1, on the reverse strand, counting down.
ACAGTTCAGCATCTGCAGTATGAGTCAGACTAAGTGAGCAGCAGGTCCTCAGGTTGGCACACTGGTGTGTTATTAAGCAGGAGTGGCTGTGAGACTGCAACACCTCGCCACTGCACTGTTTACCAACAATGGTTTATTTACTTATGAGTTTATTCATGCATTTGTCTGCATTTGTGGATGTGCAGAATGCTACTGGTTGTGTCGTAGCGGTTGTTTTGGCAGAAAAGAAACTGAGCTGAGGATCGACATTAGGAAACCTAATACTCACATTGTGATAGTACAGAGTGTACACACATTCACACACACACACACACATTGTTCCCAAGTTTTGGTGAAAATATCCACTCGTATGTTTTTTGTTTTGCTATGTGTTTTGTGAAATAGAGAAGTGGCCACCCTCCATTAGCTGCTCTGCTCTCATCATATTGTTCAGACAGTAATCACAAGCAGCCGAGTGGAAACAAAATTCACATCTGCCTCCAAGTTGTCCTTTAGAGTGGGAGATGTTGCAAATCCCTGACATGATATTTCCCGTTTGGAAAAAAGAGCTACAAGTGTCCGCAGATACACTAGCAGCCTGAATGCAAAGACAGACTGATTTCAGATCTTACAAACACAGCTCTAAAATCCTTAATCTGACATTCCTGTAGCTGTTAACCTGAAATGAATGTGGTTGTTGCTAAATGACCTAACGTGTTGTTCTCACATTTCCTCTTCAGACTTGAATAAATTAGCATTTCTTTGCTTTCTCTAATGGGAATTCTTCACTTTTACTGCTGTTTCTTTGTGTTTCAGTTATGTCATTTGGTTTAAGCCACACCTGCACAGGTAAATAGCTGCATTTAGATATCAGGAAAAGATGCATACAGTGTACTAGAGTCTGTAATGTCACCTAAATGTCAAATGATTAATAATTAATAATATAGTTCACAGCTTACTCGATCCTCCTTAGCATCAAGGATACCAAAAGTTCTGCAGAGGTTGTCTACCATTCTTTCAAGACATTTTTTTAGCTGCTTTTTGCTGGTGGGCTTGTATTGCTTTTCCTTTCTCTTTAAAATACCCCTGAGGTGTTCTACTGGATTCAAGTCGGGTAGCATACTTGGCCAATGTGTAGTTTTTATGAGTTGTCTTATCAGCCAGACATTCGTGGTGTCATCTATAAATGTCACCTCCCAGACACCTTCTGCATTCACACAGCCCCACATCATCACAATCCCAACTGTGTGCTTCACTGCCAGGACTTTGCATTCACTGTGGTAGTCCTGGTGAGGTTCAAACAAACATGCTGGACTCCATCTGAGCCAGACAGATTTATTTTGCTCTCATCTGATCAAAGAATGTGCTCCCAACATTCATCAGGTTTCTTTTCATGTATTTTAGCAAAGCCCAATTTTGCAATCCAGTAACAAAGAACAAGCAAGTTTTTTTTTTTTCTCGAAAGCTGTTTTGTTGGAGTTCATATTATACAATGTCCTTCACACGATCTGAGCTTTCACAGATGTCTATTGATCATTCTATACCCCAGATTACTGCTACAAGTTTAACAGTTTTTTTTTTTGTTTTTTTTTTTAGCTGATAACAGGTCTCCCTGTATTCTTTTCCATCTTTGTAAAGTCATACAAACAGATGTTGAAATTACTCTGGGAATTCTGAAATGACGCAGACAAGTACATCCAAGAACTGTTTAAGTGCTGGTGCTCTCAGCTCATTTTATAAACCTGTACATGCAGTTAATTTACATAGTGATTTCAGGTTTTTTAATTTGGGAGTCAGCGATCACAGCTTTTTTTTTTTTTTAAATTTGGGGCCTATGTTTTAAATATAGTATTTCTAAAGTGTCTGTTTCTGACTGTTAATAAGATTGCAGTTAATGAGAGGTTATGCAATTTGACATTTAAGTGATTTTGCTCAGGGATGTCCAGATCTCTTTTGTGTACTGTACAAGCAACAGTAGTCTGGTTTCTTCTGAGAGTAGCCAACATATTTATGTTTCTCAAAACCTAGTTTTTTGAAACTGATAGTGTCGACATGCACACAAAACCCAATAATACAAAGGCTACTCCATGTCCATTGCTTAGCTCCCTTTAACAAGCACCATTTCCCATAAGCCGCTTGTTTGTGGGCTAAACATCTTGACAGCAGAGTCCAGCAAACTCAGACACATCTGCAATAACAACAGGACGGAGGATACAGAATGTTTTGAGTTTTTTCTGCACTCACAAAGTAACTTTTCAAAAGGTGAAAGAAATGAGAATAAAAGAAGCTTGTGGAACAGAAGTCTATTTTCCTGTATTTTACACATGTAACTGCAAAGATTACAAAATGCTGTAAACCTACAGCTTAATACTGTGCCTGAAAGACTCCTGTATGGACGCACAGGGAGCTGCAGAGCTGCTCTGCTAATTTGCTGCTCGTTCTACGCCTTCTATGTCGACACGTTGTCAGAACTAATATTTACATTTGGTAACCTGTGCGCTGGTGGTCTGATGGTTCTGTAAATTTATGACAGCACAGCCCGGAGTCAGATATCCTCTCTGCTCTCCATTTATGGGTTTAGTACATCATCCTTTTGACATCTGAACTGGCTTACAGTTCAAATGCCCATTTTGATTATGGTAAGGGATTATTATGTCCCATCGTTTATCTTTATACATGTTCATTTCAGGAAAAACATGAGAGGCAGCCAGCACTGGGCAGTAAATAATATTCAAAGTTGGACTGTTTTATTACACCAAAACTGGACGCTTTCTCCAAATTTCTCCAGCACAGACACAGAACATGAATACATACACAAGTATTCAAAGCTCATATTCACATATCACTTAAGTTTACACTTTTATAAACTATATTTTTGGGGAAATATAATTACAATTTCTCTGACAGACTACTGTAATGAATTCTGATTCCAAGTCTAGATTGCTTCTACTTTTAGCACAGTGTTTATCGAACTTTAATAACTTCTCAACAAAATTTTGTTTGCCTGACTTTTATGTAAATTGCATCATATCGAGGTAGAAAAGGAATTCACAAGAGTTAAGATGAAACCATCAGCGATTAATCAGTGAACAACCTTTTTCGTTATGAAAACAGGGAAGACTGTGAACACAGTTAAGAAAGAACTTTGCTCTGTGAAATCACTCTGCCTCCACATCTGCTGTGAAAGCCTTTTGTTATCGCTCACATATTTACTCAGTTTATATTAAAATCTCAAAGCATCTGCAGGTCTGTTGCTCAGCTCCTACTTTCTGCGGTTTGCATACAAAACAAAAACAGAATTCAGGTATATTGTGAGTATAATTTGAGAGACAGCAGGCACAAAGAAAGAAAACTTGTTGAGTATCATTATTATTAGAATACAGCAGACATATTGTAGATATTGGCAATAATAAAATGAATGAAAACATTTGTACAGTGCATGTGAGCATGAATACATCAACGAATGTTTCTATTAAAGGCTCTACTACCTAAGGACCTAAAGAAATCAGGGATGTGTATGACATCCCTGATAACAGCTGTGGTGAATGCTACATGAGTGGAACAGAAATTTCCTTTGGGAAAAGAGAACATCGGAAACAGACAACACCAGCTGTCCGTGAACACCAGACTGAGACGGCATGTTCACAGCATTGAGTCGACGGTATCAAGGTCATCAACCAGGAGACCAAGAACGACCAGAGGGAAAAAAAATACGACAGAAGCTTTTCCTTTCCAACACCAGCAGCAGTTCACTCCAACTGGGGTTATCCGTTCCCGCACATGACCGCCTCTTATTTCCCATGCTTTGGTCATGTGAAGAAGATCTGTAGGTAGAAGATAAACTGTTTATCTTTCAGCAAGCACCTTCGCTGCATATATAGTGTTGCGCAAAAGTATTGCCCCCCTACAGAAATCTTCTGTTTTTGCATATTTCTCTCACTTAAACATTCCAGGTTATCAAACTAATATTCACATTTCATGAATCTCCCAAACACCTTTTGCACTAATGAAGCCCCACATCATCACAATCCCAACTGTGTGCTTCACTGCCAGGACTTTGCATTCACTGTGGTAGTCCTGGTGAGGTTCAGACAAACATGCTGGACTCCATCTGAGCCAGACAGATTTACTTTGGTCTCATGTGAGCAAAGATTATGCTCCCAACATTCATCAGGCTTCCTTCCATGTATTTTGGCAAAAACCTAATTTTGCAGTCCAGTAACGAAGAGCAAGCAAGTTTCTTGGATGATGGTTTTAGGGGTTCATATTATGCAATGTCCTTCACACTATCTGAGCTGTCACAGATTTCCATTGATCGTCCCCATTTAGGAATGCGCTGTCACTTTTGGACCACCACTGTTGCTCTGATTAGTGGTGCTGTGACTTCTTCTATACCCCCTGATTACTACTACAAGTGTGTTTTGACAGATTTTTAGCTGGTAACATGTCTCCCTATTTAATGAATATTATACAGAGATAACATACAAAACACAAAATGCCGTTTTTGATTTACGGTTTATTGAAGAATTACTGAAAATCTATATCAGCCCTGTGAAAAAGTGATTGAGGATTTGTGGATAATGTCTCTCACTGTGGTTCTCTGGAGCCCCAGAGCCTCCAGACTGATGAATGTCAATGTCTTTGTTTCTCATGTTCTTGAATTTCTTTAGAACATGGCATCATGTGTTGCTTTTTGAGTTCCTTCAGCTAATTCACAATGCCAGACAGGTTCTATTTAGTGATGTTTAGATACAACAGCCTATCTTTGTCTTACAGTGCAATTAGTTTGATGATCTGAAACATTTAATTGTAACAAATGTGTAAAAATAGAAGATTTCTGGAGGGGGGCAAATACTTTTGCATGGCACTGTATACAGTCACAGATTGGTTTATAAGAACACCTGTATCCCTGCTCGTTCAATGGCAGAAGTGCAATGCATAAAATCTGGCCAATCTGGACCTTTAGTTAATGTTCACATCAAACCTCAGAATGGATACATGTCATCTCCTGATCAAAGTCACTGTACTTCGCCTGCGACCATGACTGCTGGTCCCAGATGTGCTGGATTGAATATTTCTAACGCTGTTGATCTCTTGGGATGCTCAACTCAACAACCTTTGGAGTATACCAAGAGTCCATCCAGTTCTGCAGATGAGTGAGGTCATGAGTGAGGTCAGGCGTTTTACAACTGTGAGCAGAAAAGCATCTCAGAAAGCACAGCAGAAGACCATGTCACTCACTGAGGCTGCGGTGTTCCCAGGCTCACCAAAACTAGAGAAATGCATCCTGGAAAAATGTAGCCTGGTCTGACGAATCTTGATCTCTGTTAAGTCTGCAGATGATAGTGTAAGAATTTGCCTTGAGTTAGCAGAACATAGGGCTGAACTATAAAGCCAGTTTGACATATACACGCTTTCTTTGTGTAAGCTGACTTGACAAAAACTAAAATCTCAGTCAGAGTTAACGGGTATCACAAAGGTAGTTAACAACTTTCTTTGTTCACTGGTTCAGACTCTGTTCACATAAAAAGGAGGCGTTTAACGCATCATGTCTTCTGTATGTGTTCTTCTGCACAAAATAAAACGATCGTGTGCAGCTGCTTTAGTCACCAGGGTTTTTTTTAATAGAGAACAAAGAGGAATATAAAAATACATGATGGTTTAAAGCTGCTACTGGAAATGATGCAGGACCGGAATGTTGGTAGAAATCTGTTCAGCATAGCGTTTTTAATTTGTGGCGAAATCAAAGTGAAATTAATGTTACTGATTGAATATTCTCTGTAATAAATAACAATACAATATTCAATGTTCTAATCTTTGTTCTATCAACTGCAGTAGTAAACAGACTTGACATCGAATCAGGACCAAACATAAAAACATGTTTATACGATTTCTGCATCACCAACTAAATATGTAATGGGTTTCCATGGTAACTACATGGCATTCATTCAGTGGTTTTAGTAACATACATATCAGTATGTTTGCAGATAAAACATCTTGCTCAGCTGAGAATCTGTATCGCTCATAAATAAACATCAGGAAGCTTTAGTTAAAGGGAGACACTTCTTACAACCAATTTAAATCCGAAACTCTGAACAGAACCCGACAAGGTTAGCTCCACAGCACCATGGAGATCTAGTCAGGTAAATATAGACACCTTTGTGATGCTGAAAACTCTGACTTTAGGCTCAACATACCTGCTAATATACTAATCTGTGTGGTGTAATGGTGAATGTTTTCTTGGCACACTGGTGTAGTAATATCAATGAGTCAAGGTTTGAACACCACAGATCCCTTTATGGTCTCATTTTACCATCCTCTAATGGCTGCTTTTAGAACAATAATGCAAGTCAGAAAGCGACATCAAACTGATCGCATGAACATGACGATGAGTCCGTCAGCCCCCTCTGTGACCACATCTGAAACTTCCTTTGCATTACGGTCCATGGGGAGATGAGCATGAATGTGCAGCTGACAAATCTGCAGAAATTCTGTGAAGCAATGACATCAAAGTGGAGCAAAATCTTGAATGTTTCTGCATCAGTCATCCAATCTGATGACCAACGCTTAATGCGTATTTAAATTGAGGAAATTTAGGTGTGCAGATGGTCTTTCAAACAGCTGTTATTTATTTACAAAACATGGCACTGAATTTGTCGCATCTAAAGCATGAACAGATTGTAAGGAAAAAAACAAGCAGCTGTGTAAAACAGACATCATTCAGCTAGAGGCTTTTGTGAAGTTTTATAGTCATTGTTTGCATTTCACTGTTTTGAGGAACAAGAGGTAGAGCTGTCACTGTGAAACTTATACAGCCAAGCAGTGTGACAATGTGATCCTATGAAAACATCCCAGGGGAGAAAAAAACACAGAGTGAGAACGACAGAGATTTTGTGGGGTTATAGCACAATGTCACTTCCCCCTGTATTCATATTGTAAGAAGTCAAGAATACAGAGAAAACAAAGTGAAATAAATTGACTCTAACGGTAAACAGACCACATTACAGTGACATAAATCTGACTTAATATAAACTGACTCGGGTTTCTAAGTGCAGTGTTTCTCTCCATGACTGTAGACAGATGCTGGATCATCAGTACATTTAAATTTCAAAAGAGTATTGTACCATTGCTCACTGCTTTTCTTCATTATTGTCTTTTTCGCTCCACTTCCCGACTAAATCCCCGGAGCAGAGAAGGCACCAGCCGAGAGACGTTCAGTCTCCACTCCTAACAAATGGAGGTACCCTTCATTTCTATCTATTCCTCTGTTCGACATATCCCATATCTCTCAGATCCACATTGAATGTTTTCAGATATCTCAACATTATAAATATATTCTTTTTATCAAATTACATCTACTGATTTATGTATTTTGCTGGTTTTTCAATTTCCTAAAACCCGATCAAGCAGGAAAGAGTTAATCCACTTAAACTAATCGCATGAGTAGCATGGCGATATTGAACAAGTTTTGTGTGAAGAGCATGAAGAGGTGATGTGTAAAGGCACAGATAAAATTTCAGGTTGGTTAATTCAAGTTGACCACACTAACCTAAATGAAAGGAATCTGGTGAGGAAAACCAGCTCATTTAATCTTCGAGTTTTTTTCCAAGATGCTTCATCTAAACTTGAAACTTTTCTGCAGATTCTTCCACTTATCAGGTTGTCACATGGACAAAAGTGCTGTAATTAGACAAAGGTATGTCTGAAATACGGCTATATTTCTCCCTAATTTCTGCTCCACTCGAATCTGTGTAATTGGTCTGTCATTTGTCTTTCCAGACTTTTTATTAATGAGACGTTTCTTAACAAGGTTTGGGTTGGTGATAATAAGCTTGACTCTTTAACAGAAATATAACCAAGAGAATGAATGTAAATGGCAAAGAACAGTCATTATTGTTTAATGTTAAACATTTAAGCTACATGTTAATAACAAGGTTGAGTCAGAGACATTTCATTTCAATTCAATTCAATTTTATCTATATAGTGCAGATTCACAACGTATGTCATCTCCCAGCGCTTAGCATAGTAAGGTACAGACCTTACAAATTATAAACAAGAACAGAAAACCCAACAATCCAAGGCTGCCTTTGGATTCCCTATGAGCAACGATGGGGAGGAATGATAAAAACCCTGGAATAGGGAGGGGGAAAAAAAACCTCCAACAGAACCAGGCTCAGGGAAGGCAGCCATCTGCCTCGACCAGTTGGGTGAGAGTGGGGATGAGGGGGATAAGCAGGAGGCATTGGATGGGGATGGCACCATTTCAGAAATCTCTTTAGCATTATAATTCACAGACCAAAGAATTGCATGCATGTCATCAGTATCCAAAACAAATGAGGCTTTTACAGGTAAGACTGTATCTGACCTTCATACTGAATATGAAAAGTAGCGCAACTCTGAATCATTGTCAACCTGTCAGTTCTTTTGATCTCTTCAAGAGAACAAATGTCTGTTGTCCATAACTTACCAATAAGTATCATATCCTACCTGAAAGGCTTGCAGTAATGATTAAACTAGATTGTAATCTACTGCAACTTCTAAAATTTCTAAATCTCACTTAATGGCAACAACATTACATGTGGTATGCCCCAAGGCTCAAGATTGGGCCCTCAACTTTTCTCCATTCTCTAAGAGCCAACATCAATAACATCATTTATTTCATGTTGGGGGTTTAAAAAAACTGTAAAATAAGACAAATCTCTATTCTGCGGTAGAAGTATGCAACATTTATGCAATGTGGTGAAAGTTTATCTTGAGGAGGTTGAGGTGCCTGAAATGACTACAAACAAAGATAATAATTTAGATTCCTCAGTCTGCTTACATTAATTTGATTATTTTAATTAACTTTATTCAGCTGGTTTTCAGCTAAACACATGGACTGAAAATAGATGTAGGGATTTTTTTTTTTTTTTTTTTTACAATATTTGACTCTGATAATGAGTAGTGCAAATGTCCACATTCACAAATGATCAACATAGTTATAAAGAAACTCCTCTGCCGAGACGTCTCATTCGTACATATGATAGTTTTCTTTCATTACGTTTTTGTAATCATCTTCAGTCTTAAAACACACAGTGAGAAACTGCTCATTGATCTGGCAATATTGACAGTCATGCTGTGTTTTACCTAAAGTGTTCAGAATAATTAAGTTGCTGTGCTTCCATCTTAGTTTCTGGGGGAAACTACCCATGAAATAGACAAGTGATCTCCAGAAACTCTGCCTTCACTGTAGAGGAGATTAACACATTATCTGGATAGAGATGTACATGACTCGGGGCAAATTGCAGAGATGGGTTTGATGGAAACTGCAAAGTGTGAAATGATTCTAGCGTAGTCTCATCAATGTTTATGGTGCTGAAGATGCGAGCGGTGACATTCAGCAGGATGCAGGGCGTGCTGGAGTGCAGACACGACTGACACATGTTCCAGTAAGCTGCCTCCTTCTCCAACTCTTGTCTTACCAGCATCTGTAATAAGATAGCAGTCACACAGAGAGAGGTCTGGAATACATTTATGTATGATCATGGTGGAGTAAGGGAACAATAATTGCAACAGTGAATCGAAGGAAGCACAGTCGAGGACATATAAATGCATTATACATGTGTGCTTAAGTATATATACAGTATAGTCTATTTATATTGCTTTAATATATTCTGCTAGATGTGCTTTATTTGAGCATAGGATTTGACAAGCGCATACAGTCATTTTTATGATTTTGCTTAATCCTTTTGTGTTTTTTTGAATTGCTCTGTTTTGAAGCCGCAAAATTCCATTTCTTCCAGTTCTTCAATTCAATTATTTTTATTAAACATAAACTTAAATTGCTAAAACTTTAAGCTCATCATGCAAATTTCTCAGTTCCTTCTTATTATTCTCTACATTATTCTCAGACAGCAGAAGGTAAAAATGTAAACTAATTATCACCAAAGTGCAATTAAACATGATCTACTTTCAACACATAATGACATGTCAGGGATTACAGACTAATTACAAGGCAGGTTTTGCAAGAGAGAGAGAACGTCCCACGGTTTCAGTAGGAAAAGTACAACTGAATTTCCACTGCAGGGGGATATTTTTCTTTCTGGTGTAAAGCTAGATGCACCGCAATAAACACATATGGTTTGAGAAAAATATAGAATTTTCCATTTAGGTATTATTTTCACAACAGGAGGTCGTGTCAAACTAAAATGCAATACTACTCCTGTTCTGTGCACTACCAAACAACTTACACAGCCGGCTCTATGCAGAGATGACATCAGTATGTATGTATAGATTTGTCCTGAATCAAGAAACACAGCGAGCGGTCCAACGCAGCCCAGAATTTCTGCCTCAGCTTCCTCCAATCCATCGACTCTGGGACCATGTGACCGTGAAGTGCAATGAAGATCTTCTTGGTCTGACGATGAATGACAAATCTAGGCTCGAGAACATTTTTTACAATAATTTCTAAATAGCAGAAACATCTTTTAGTACCGTACAACACCACAAACTGCTTCCACCAGAATGAAAACAGTGTAGCATTAACCCTAATAACAGACACCTGCTCATACCAGAGGGTGGCACTGAAAAGTACATTTGCCCCTCTCCAAATGACTCCTGAACCTAGAAGAGTTTGTGATACTTTAACCACTAATAAACAAATCATCCGTTAACAGCACGATTCACTCACAAATTCTCTTCAAACCTCTTATTTTGTCTGATGTGGTCAATTCAGTAACTGGCACTTTGCTCTAAGGATTGTGCATCATCCTGAAAGGGGCAAAAGTTGCCACCTGGTAAGTTCACGGATTTAATTCGAAAGAGGTGTTTGTACTGTTGACTTTTGCCAAATATCTTCTCTTTTGTTGAGCGGTAGATGGGGATAAATACAACTTTGGACTCTCCAGCTCTCTACTCCCTCAAAGGTCAGCACTGTCAAGACAGCTTGCTATTTGTCAAAGGCCCAAAGTGTGGAAAATGGCTACAGATTTATGGATAGATGTGTCTAATATGACAAATGAGCATCCTGTAGGTGTCCTCATTCACTTAAAGTGTTTATTTATTGTCCGTTCTAATCATAATGAAACACATGCTCCAAATGAGATGACAAATCAAATTAAATATTCTGTAGATGTGCAGAACTTAAAACTAATATTGGACAGGAATCCTTCGAGCAGAAAGTGTCTCAAACTCACCTTTTTTATTTGAGCGGAACAGTTTCTTTAGGGTCAGTTGTTTGAATTTGATTTTCTCCAGGAGGATTTTCTGATAGAGAGCAGAATTCATGGCTCCATCAGTGATGACAAGTCATCCAGGTCCTCCAACCATCACACTACCACCACCATGTTTCACTGCTGGTATCATGTTCTTCTTGTGGAATGCAGTATTAGCTTTACACAAGATGTAACAGAACCATGTCTTCCAGAAAGTTCCAGCTTTGACTCATCAGTCCACAGGATGTTATCCCAGAAGTCTTGGAGCTCATCCAGATATTGCTTTGTGAATACTTGATGAACCTTTATGTTCTTTTTGGTCAGTAGTGGTTTGATCCTTGCAACTCTCCCATGGATCCATTTTCTCCCAGAGTCTTCCTTATTGTAGAATCATGTAGACGACTGAGGCCAGTGAGGTCTGCAGATCTTTAGATGTTTGTCTGGGTTCTTCTGTGACCTCCTGGATTATATGTGGATGCTCTTGGAGAAATGTTGGTCATTGTTCCACTCCTGGGAAGGTTCACCACTGTTCCATGTTTCTCCATGTGTGGATAATGTCTCTCACTGTGATTCTCTGGAGTCCCAGAGCCTCAGCAACGGCTTTGTAACCCTCCAGACTGATAAATGTCAATGACTTTGTTTCTCATCTGTTCTTGAATCTCTTTAGAACGTGGCATCATGTGCTACTTTTTGAGACCCTTTAGCTACGTCACAATGCCAGACAGGTTCTATTTAGGGATGTTTAGATTCAACAAGCCTGACAGTAATCCTACGTGAGTGTGGATGGTGAAACTGTACCCAACTGCCGAAGTAATTTGGTCATTTGGTGGAAGGTAGCAAAGGGGGCAATTACTTTACTTTAGCGCAAGATGGGCTGGACAGCATTTTTCCTTCAAAAAATTAAATTTGCATTTTCTTGGGTTGTCTTAGTCTAATATTGAAATTAGTTTGATGATCGAAACATTTCAATGTGACAAATATGCAAAAATAGAAGATTTTTGCAGGGGGGCAAATACTTCACAGCACTGTATCTATCTACCTTTCTGTCCATTTGTTTCGAGTTGCTTTTCTAGATTTAGATTGCAGTGGCATCAGACTAAAGAAAGTATTCTATACATACTATTTTTCTGTTTGTCTGAGGAGAGATTTAAGAGAATGTGAACAATGTGTCAGCTTTGTGGCTTAAATTGAAGAGGTGACTACTTTGCCATTACCCCTCTGCTGAATTCACCCGATCTTTTTGACAGTTACAATGGTCTCTCAATGTTTCTATTCTTCACTAAAGGAATGTTTTTCTGTGCTTACTTTTTCATTTCCAGGCCTTTATGTTGGACTTGTTTTCATCTGACAGACTAGTTTGTTTTGGATCATTTTTTTCATAAACTTGCAGTTGTGACTTTGCGTGCACACTCACAGGGATACGCCTCATAATTGGCCATAATGTGTAATTATCTAGACCAGGCAGCCTGTCGCTATTTTAAAAGAAGTTGGCACAGCGAGGGAAAATGAATTGCTTGAATTGAGTGGGGAAGCTGTTTTGTCTTTAATTACGATGGTAACTTGGAGGTCTCACTTCTGACTATCCTCCACCACTGCAAGCAGAGGGATATCCTCCAGAGAATAGTAGGAGCCATGATGTTGTTGCTCTCCTGTAATTCAGCCTTATTAACACCGCTGACAACTAAAGTCTTACCAAAACACCCAGAGAGAGGAATCTTTTTAGCCAACTTATAAGTGTGCTGCCAAGGATATGGGCATCGACTGTGTCAGTTTCCTCCCACAGGCCCTGTCCCATTAACCCATCATGGTGGAGTCTGCAATTCTGCTAATGTGTATTTATCTGTAGGCTTTTTTTGAAATAAACATGTGCTACTGCTATATATGTCTCCTCCTGAGAGCAGAAAAAAAAGATGTCCATTAATTTAAAGAAGTGGTGACACATAAATGTTAAAGGAGACAATTTTATGCAGCCTGTTAAGTTCGATTACCATTAACACATATGATTGTTGTCGTGTTGTTTTTGTAGAGAAAATTAATGACATTAGCAGAAGCTTCCGGTAAAGACCCTCTTCAGTTCCCATGTAATTACGGCTCATAACTTTTGCACATCTAATCTAAAATAACCCCCCATGATGACGAACAGCTGATGTGAAGAGAAGTTATGATTAATGAAGGCGATGCGCCGCAGCACAACCAGTGGCATTTTAACACTTCCAGTCATGACTATCTGCCCATATCCTCCGTTCACATCTTGGCAATTAGATCCTGTTAAAATCAAAGGAAATTCCAATCTACATCATTATTACATGACTTTACATCAGACAGTGTTCTGGCCTCGGCTGATGGCATCTGCAGAGCACATCATCAAACCTTGATGATGCTCAAAAAATGATGGTCTTACATGTGAGGTAAATCCCTTCCCCAAGTAAACATGTGAGTGGCACTCAGACAGCCATGGGATCTTTAAATTATGAACAGAGAGCTTGGGTTTTTTTGCTGCATTATGTGTGAGTAAAGTATTCAGGAAAAGCAAAGCTTTTCGGCTAAATCAGCAATAAAGTGACGCGCATCAGTGCAGTGGCGTACTGATGGGAGATGTTTTTTCCTAATGTTTGTAAGCACTGAAGTTATCATTACACAATAATCCCACTGCAAGATAAGGATGTGTTGAATCAGTTTATAGACATGGTGCATTAAGAGCCTCATTTTGTGACTCTTTTTAAACATTGACCAACAAATTGAAGACTGTACTCATGGTAAATATTTACAGTGCATCTTTATCAGTAGAAAATAAGCTGTAAAAATGGAAAATTAGATGACACATTCTGCTCTGGGGAATAAAATAGGATGACTGTGGTGAAGGGTATTCAGCAGCAGGAACAGGTTCTTGTGCCTGGCTGGTTGAGTGGTGCATTTTTGGAGAGGAAATTTATCCATTTTCAGCTGCCTATCTGGGAACAGTTGAGTGCATATACCTCTCCTCACATCTTCCAGATTCTTCAAAGGAGGTGTCCCCTGGAATGAAAAGTAGCATACAGTACTTTTAGCATTTTCGTGCTAAGAGCTAGTTTTTGTAATCAAGGTTTCACTCACCGAGGACAAATTTAATATCAGACGCATCACGAGTTGGACTGGCAACAAAAAGCGGCCCAGAAACTACACCGTCAAGAGACCTTAATACAATGCACCAAATCCAAACTGACACGAGTTTATCGAACATGAAAAACACAGATTCTGTTTAATTGTATTATTTCTGTCAGGCTAATATGTAAAAGAATTAATCAAATTTTTCAAGATTTTCCTCCTTATGTTTGTGTACAGAAAGCAAAGAATCAAAATTGAATAAACGTATTGACGCCTAATTGGACTTGGCTACTTGTATTGTTTATTATTTCTCCGCCAAGGAATGCGGCTGAGTTATGTGACGATCGGCATACGTTTGTCTGTCCATCTGTTATTCCGTCTGTGCGCAACATTACTCAAAAACGGACAAACGGATTTGAAAGAAATTTTCAGGGAAAGTCAGAAATGACACAAGGACTAAGTGATCAGATTTTGCCAGTGATGCTGCTTATAGTCTGGACCCACATATTTGTTGAAAACTTCTGTGTCATTGCGAGATAGCGGCACGCATCACTGTAACTATGACAAGTGAACACTGCGTCAACTGCCTGCGGACGATCACATGATTGCAATCCTACTACAAATCGACCACTGCGGACGTATCGGGACATTTCTGTCAGAAGTGATACAAGGAACAATTGATTAAATTGTGGGGGTGTTTCCAAGTCCTATCAATTCTTGCCGCCCGCTACATATTTAGGTCACACAATTCATACATAATGTACACATGAATAACACACGCCTGTGCTCAGCACAAGGTCATTTTATTTGTGGGTACATCTATATTAAATGGCCACAATCTATGTTGCTGTCACGGCATGGAGGTGAACCCGAGCAGAGAGCACACATACGAGGGACTGAGGCAAGAACGAAGGTGGATTTTATTAACAAAAACAAAGGGGAGTGCTGGACGGGGTGGGGAACCTGGTGACTGGAATAACTGAACTAAAGGGGAGGTTGGGGGGTGTGACTGTACCAGGAACCGGCGGCCCGGTTGGCGTTCTCCGTGGGGTGGGTCGGCGGTGGAGAGCGGGCAGGAGGGCCTCGTTCCAGAGGGAGCGACAGGCGGAGTGTTTTCTGGAGCCGAGGGGGGCACATGGCAGACAGAGACCCTCCATGACGAGCAGGAGATCCAGGAGCAGGCAGCAGGTCCAAGGTGAGGGAGGCAGGGGGGAGGTCTGGTCAGGGCTGGATCTGGAGTGCAGGAGATGGGGGGGACAGAGCAGGTGGAACCAGGCAGCTGGGTCAGCAGAGCTAGACAAGAGAAACACGGTTAGTCAAAGTAAAGTTTTTCAATGGAAAAAGCTCAGCAAAGGTGCAAGGCTAGACAACTGACTGCGTGAGCAGAGTTTACTATCTGGCAGGGTGTGGAGTGTGCAGCCGGCTTTTATGGTAGAGATGATCATCAGGTGTGCTGCACCACAGCTGTCCAGAGTTCCGTTGATGAGTGATTGGTGATGAACAGCAGCTGGACAGAGCAGGAAGGTTGAGAGAGGAATAGGAGGAAGGAGGGGGAGAGGGAGGATGAGGGAGGTCAAGTGGAGGCTGAAGCTGGGACAGAGGAGGGAGCTCTGACAGTTGCCATGATTTATGATCATCAATAACTAATAAACCAATGCAGCATTTCTAGAAAAAAAATGCTGCATTTGTGACAATGCCATATGGGGGAATGAAAAACTTCGGTGGAGTACTGCGGTCTCTGGGTGTTTTTTTGTTCAAAATAATGCAAAGTCATTCAAATTCATGTAATCAAACAATAAATAACTTGAATAAATCTAACCTGACTATGTGAACTATGAATTGTTATTTAGCTTACTTCACAATCGTACAATAGATTTCAATAATGGACCTCTGATTGGGTTCCTCCTCCTCCATTCTTTCTTGTTCTTGTTCACCTTTTCATCTAAATTGTAGAGTATTTAACAAATCATTTGACTGCTGATCTTTCCTGCAAATGTTTTACGACATTTAAATTATAATGCAAAAAAAGAAAGAAAAATCTGAGTAGTCTAGAATAAACTTATCACATTTTTTTGTTTTTTGTCCATTCATCATTCCAGTTGACACTAATTTATTTATACACCTCAGAGAATTTGAGCATGAACTTCTCTAAACATTTGTGCACCGAGTCTGACCAGTTAAACTTTGGAAAAGGTCAAACCCCAAGGTGAGCAAAAACATTTTGTTTGTTCACTTAGCCAGTTCACAGCACAGAGCATGTAAGCACGACAAAGCAGCTGTTCCCTGCTCCTCTTCTACCACCGCCGACCTCGTCATCACCTGCAGGCCTCTTAAATAAATCAATTATATCTTGGCACACTCTGCAGTATCAAGGCTTTCTCTTTGTTTGGTGCAACTTCTCTGCACTGTCGGCCTCAGGTCTTCTCTTTTTTAAAGTTAATCATATGACTTTTTATCCATGTTTTGCTAAAAAGCGCTATAGATCATTTTAAATAGAGCTACATACTCACTGACCAAGTGTTGGCCAGTTTTAGTTTTGGTTGTCACTGCTGCCTAGCATACCATTGCAGCTAGGAAGACCTAAAATTCCCAAACTTCCCAATAGGTACAATAGATAGTGCAAACATGAAAGGTATCGATTGATATTAAGACTTTATGAAGGCACGATAAAAAACAAAACATCACAGTCAACTTATTAGTTTATTCCTGAGGTTTCTGTCACCCTCTGTAGGTCTAAAGAGGCTGAGAACCTTTCTAACATTATTACTCCACCAAGGAATGGCAGAGTTATGTGACGATCGGCGTACATTTGTCTGTCTGTTTGTCTATCAACAACATCACTCAAAAATGGACAGACAGATTTGGATGAAATTTTCAGGGAAGGTCAGAAATGACACAAGGACCAAGTGATTAGATTTTGGCAGTGATGCGGCTTACAGTCTGGATCCATGGATTTGTTAAAGATTTCTGTATCATTATGAGATAGCGGCATGACGTCACTGTAACTATGACAACAAGTGAACACTACGTGAGCTGCTTGCTGACAATCACATGATTGCGATCCTCCTACAAATCAACTGTTGCGGACTTATCGGGACTTATCCACTGGAAAGGATACAAGGAACAATTGATTAAACTGTGCGTTTGTTTCCGAGTCCCATCAATTCCCACCGCCCGCTACATATTTAGGTCACGCAATTCGTACGTAACGTGCACATGCATAACACACGCCTGTGCTCAGAGCAACGTCATTTTGCTCTCTGAGCGCTTGTCTTGTTCGTCACTCTTAATTTAATTCCTTTCCCTGTAAACATACAAACAGTCAGACTTGACACACGTGGCCACTGCTTGCTGCTTTACATCTAATGTAACCAATAACCATTAATAGAGCTGTCATCCTCTGTGTTTGCTGTGTAAACAGAATAAACACAGACTGTAACACTCCAACTGTCAAATTTGTGCAATTCACAAACTCTTCAATTTGCCTCTTTTAAAGTAGTGATCCTCTGAGGATATGACCTTGCTTGAGCCCTTATTCTCCTTCTTATGGATACCTTTAGTTACCTTTGGCCCCCTTCTCACATAAGAGCCAATAAATTGCCCTCACTGTAAACCATGATCTTAATGCTCCACACACTGTAGCTCTGAGGGTCACGAGGGCACAGAACCCTCTCCAGGATGATAAGATGGCAATTCCGGGGCGAGTTTCATAATTTTTTTTTTTGTAAATCCCTCGAATTTTTCTAGTCTTTATGTGGCGGAAGAGGGTTTCAAAGTGGTAGTTAAGCTGAAGGATGTAAAGACATAATCTCAGCACTGTAGGAAATCCAAATCTCCTCCTCTTGATGATTTTACACAGCCTGGTTTGACCCAGATCTGATGAATGTGACAAGGTAAGACATGTGCTTTAGGTTCTCAGCAGATGTGATTGGAGGAAAAGAAGTTATTTTTATTTTAAAAACTTCAACAAGTGTTTATGCCTGACACCAGGGTGAATTTTACCAACATCACTGTTGTTGAAAGTCTACAAAAAGTTAAAAAAAAAAAAAAAAGCAGATGTCTATGCATGAAGTACTCATGGCTTCCAGAGACAAGAGGCAAAGGTATAAAGTCACACTCAATCTTATGAGGTTTATCTCTCATACTCCTCCCAGCAGAGAGAAAAACACTGGAGGTCAGTCACTGCTGGTTTTGTCTGACTGTTCCATCCAGCCAGATGCGCCAAGGCCTCCACAGAATTATTTGTGTGGGCCTTCAGGAGACGAGATAAGGCCTCCTGTGCACTCAGGGTCAATCTGACTTCCTGATATAAACTAGAGTGGATGAGAATCAAACCTTCACATGAGACAGCACAGAGTTAATGTATGAAAAGAGCTACAGACCGAGTGTAAGCAGCGGAATATAGTAAAACCAGTCAAGTAAAGATGCAGATACAGATCACCAGCCTTGGAATTAGCTTGGCTTCAGGGTCAGGTAGGGCTTAAACTTGTGGTAGCTGTCAACAGCAAGTACCAGTCGGATACTAATCTTTTCCACAAATCTGTATAATGGTATTTTAGATACATCAGATGATTTTACGCATCAGAGATTGCTGTGGCCAGACTCTGACTGGCTGACTGAGTGAGAAAGTTAAACAAATACACTGAAATTATATTCAGTGTGTAATAAGTGGAATACTTTTTCCATTCAGCCAGAAAAAAAGCTTTCCAAGCTTCCAAAATGTCTACCAACACCTTCTAAACTCACTAATTAGCACGCCTGTTGCATTTGCTCACTTATTTATTTCTTTGTTGATCATTTGCTGATTAATTCGTACACAAACTGGAATGTTAGAAAGAATAATTATAGAGGAATTTTGTGGTGAAATTTTCTTGGCAAAACGCGGTGACTTCCTGGAGTCTAGTCATTACAGCCAGTTTGCCAGTAACCCAGCATGAATAGCTGAAGCCAGTCTGCTGCTGGTTACATGATTGTTCACTGAGCTACACACAAACAAGAGAATAATCACATCATTGTTCATTAAAACATGAAATGGGGCTACATTATATTTTACATTTTACTACCTGTTTGCTGATTATTGAATATATTAAGATGCAAATGTGGTGCTGAGAGAGTAGAGGAACTGGTGGTGGATTTTAGCAGGAACAGACACACTTCTCCTTCACCAGTGAACATCCAGGGAGCAGACATTGAGATTGTGGACTCTTACAGGTACCGGGGTGTTCAAACATAATTTAAACAAGAAACTGGACTGGACTGCAAACGCCAATGCACTTTATAAGAAAGGTCAGAGCAGACTCCACCTGCTCAGAAAACTCAGGTCCTTCGGGGTGCAGGTAGCACTTCTGAGGACCTTCTATGATTCTGTGGTGGCATCAGCAGTCATGTATGGAGTGGTCTGCTGGAGCAGCAGCATCACGGCTGCAGACAGGAAGAGACTAAACAAACTGGTACAGAAAGCCAGTTCTGTCCTGGGCTGCCCCCTGGATCCTGTGGAGGTGGTGGGAGACAGGAGGATGATGACAAATCTGTTGTCTGTCATGGAGGACACCTCCCAACCCCTGCAGGAAACAGTATCATCACTGGGCAGCTCCTTCAGTGACAGACTGCTTCACCTGCAGTGTCTAAAGGAGAGACAGAGACTTTGTCTTTTTTGGGGGGTTTTCCTACTGTGCCTTCCATGTTTGCACCAGGGTCTGAGAGAAATGGCATTTCAATCCTGTTTATGTCCTGTAAATATGGCAAAATTTACAATAAAGTTGACTTTGACTAAATCTGAGTTTCCGCACATGGAAAGGTTCAACAGAACTCCCACAGAAATATGTGCTGACCAATGAGCCACTTTTCCGCTGCTCTGTTTTAACTTTCTAAAAGGCATTTCCGTGCCTAAAACGCAGTACTGCATGTTTCATTTTTGAAGTGCAAAAAATGTGTGTTGCAAGCAGGAATGATGTCAGCCTTTGTTTGGAAAGGCGGAGAGAGATTAGAGGTGGCCCCTCCTGACAAAAGTACTATGTGATCGCGGTAACCCTCCACAATTTGTTGTCAAGAGAGGTTCAAAGGCCTCAAAGACCCTGCTCAAAGAAGATAGTTAATCACGGATGTCATCGTCACCTGTGAACCCAAAAGTGCTGAGATGAAAGTGAATAAATGATGTTTTGGTGCAGCTCTCATCATTATCTGTGTTCAGCCCTGTAGCTGTCCTGCTGCTATTTTATTAGAAGTGACAAATATTAATTGCAAATTTCTCCAAAACCTAAAAAAAATAATGCAGGTATTAACTGCACCAAATTCAAACAAAGCAGTGTGTGAAAGAAAACAGCATGTGTAACAAAATGCTGCAGCTATTCGCAGCGCAACTGCTGAGTAGTAAACAAAGCCTAAGACCCCCTGTGACGCTGATTCATGGTGTTTCATAGTTTGAGTGGTTGTTACTCAGAATATTTCACAGACAGTTTTCCATTTAGAAAAGTGTCATTGAGGTTCACACAAGTTTTTTTTTTTTTTAATCACAATCAACAAAGGCGTTCCACAGCGCGACATTATCAATATACAGTGTGCAGCTGCTACAACCATTTGAGATATTACACTTTATGCAGCTGCTGCTTATATAAAGTCACACCAAGGGTAACTGCATTTCCCTGAACCCTTTGTCTTTCAGGCACTTTTATGAACAGGGGTGTTTTATTATCGAATCTCAAGAGCAAATATTTCTGTGAAAGTGCACAGTAGAGACAATAGTACAAAAAAAAGAGCCAATGTAATGCTCAAAATGTCTTTGGCATTTGTGATGTGCACTGATACTGATAATACTCTTAGCGGGAGCTGTGACCTTAACATCGGTGCTGTGGATGTGTGCTCCCTCATGTGTGTTGGTGTTGCTTGTTGCGTCTTGCCTGGAGGCCCTGAGCGTACAGACACTTTTTTTTTTTAACATGCCCAGGCTTATCTTGAGCATCTAGAGGTCAGGGAGGTTAAAACTCTTCAGCCCCGTCTCCTACAGAGTCAGTTTTATGCAACTTATGTGCAACAACAAGTACATTTTGAAGGAAACACAGAATGAATTAGGGTTTTGTTAAGGTATATGGCAAGTCTTCATATGTTGATGTGAAAGTTTGCAGCCACTTCAGATGTCCTAAGTGTTAATTTAACTTCATGGTAAAGCTTCAAATTTCTAGTTTGTGTGTGAATGTGTTGGGTTGTATTATACACTGCCTGTTCAAAAAAAAGTTGCCACTTGGATTTAAATAAGCAAATAAGTAAGAGCCTTCCATTGGGTAATTACTGCAGTGATGAATATGTCTCAGCTGCAACAACTTATTTAACACTAGCTGATGCTGTGAGGAGCTTCTCATTTCTTAAACAACCATGTTGGAAGACATATCCTGTGGTCATGGAAATGATGTTAATCTGTTTTAGAAAGGTCAAATTATTGGCCCGCATCAAGCAAAGAAAACAACTAAGGAGATTTCTGAAACTACTAAAACCAGGCTAAGAACTGTTCAACACATTGTTAAAACCTGAAGGATAATGGTGAACCATCATCTTTGAGGAACAAATGTGGTCGGAACAAACTCGTAGATGATTGTAGGAAATCAACAGTAGAACTCACGGCTGTGTTTAATAGTGAAAGTAAGAGCATTTTAGATTTAAACAGTCATGGAGGTAACTGGTCACTCAACTCAAAATATGACTTCCAGTGTATACAAAGCATCATCTTAGCATGTTAACAAGTTAAGAAATTTAATTTTAATCATCACTTTCACAGATGAAAGATTTTGTGTTGGAAAAAAAGGTATGTGGAGAGGAGAGAAGAGTGACAGTGGTAAGATTTCAAACATTGAACAGCAATGTTGTCTCATACATCCCTGTCATTTGAGCATTACAGCATTTGAGTCCTCACATGCAATACAGCTGAGAAAGTTGTCAAGAGTATCACATAGTGGTTGTCAGTGCGGCCATCCAAGAGGGAAACAGAAAGAGAGACTGACCAGATGCAACCAGGTAGGCTGCAGTATTGTCAAATTTTACATATAATTGGTATTTCAGGAGGAACTCACTTGACAGTCTCTGCCAAGCAAAAGAAAACAGTATATCATATGGGGGCTGTCAGTGTTCTCAGACTAACAATTAAAGCTCTCTAAAGTAATATTTTCACATCAACTCTCAGTTAAACGACTTCCTGTGATTTGAAATGTCCACTTAATTTGTGTAAATTAAGTTTGTGTAAGATCTGCCTGTTAGCACCCATTAGATGACAATTAACACCAATTAAATGATGCTGAGTTTACCATACTGGGATCAGGAACCTCGATTAGGAGGCTTTTGTTCTGAATTTAGGAAACACAAAAAACACAGAAGATGTGTGAAAGTCAAAATCATTTCAACAGTCTTCATTTTTACTCTATACACAGTCAATAGAGTCACATGTCCAGCTCCTCAAATGTTACTTGTATCCATCTATATAGGGACACTCACTGTAAGCATATAAAAGTTAAGATTAACTGGTTTAAGGTAACCATTTTGATATACCTGCATTTGCTGTCAGTGTTTCAGAGCTCCTGGAGGTAACCACAGTTGCAACCATAATGGAGCAGTAACCCGTGGTAGTAGTGTACAGGCCAGACACACCAACAATGTGTTGTACATAACGTTGCCACAGTTTTGACATGCAGACAGGAGACAAATTAAAGGAAGAACCAGCACAGAGTGTCCTCGTAAGGTGTTGGGCCACCATGTGTTGCCAGAACTGCCTCAGTGCACCTTGGCATTGATTTTCCAAGTCTCTAGAACTCTACTGGATCGATGGACACAATTCTTCCAAAAGATATTCACTCATTTGGTGTGTTGATGATGGGGTGGATAGTGCTGGCTAACATCTCTGTCCTATATCCCCCATAGGTGTTCAGCTGGGGTGAGATCTTGCAGTTGAAAAGGCCAAAGCATAGGATTCACGTTTCTATACTAATCAAACCATTCATTCCTCCCTTGAGATCGATGGGTGGAGGCATCCTCAAAAAGACCAGCCCCATCGGGATCGATATGTTTCATCACTGGATCAAGGTGATAAGTCAGAGCAGCTTCATATTGATTTGCAGTGACCGTGCCACCAGAAGGTCCCCCCACAGAGACACTGGATCCCTTCATTGTAGCTGTAAAAGGTTCAGGTTTTTCCTTTGATTTGTCACCCTTCTGCATCTACCACTTCTCGTCCTAATCCTCAACCTGCCATTTCTGAAAAGAAAGTGATATCTACCAATCAATATCCACGCTTTGTCCTGGGAAGCAGTGAAGCAGAGGCAAATGTAATCCAACCTTTTCTTAAAATCTCACTTTCATTGAAAAACAAGAAAGCAAATGATCAAATCTTTGCAGAAAAGCTGCAAATACGATTGCCACTTTATTCTTTACCTTCTCATTTTCTATGAAACTCTGTACCTGGTTGAGTTCATAGCTCACAATTATCTATTTTTTTTTTACCTTGGGATCAAGTGTATGCTGTCACTTTATTTTGTTCTCCCAGTGCTCTTGGTCATATCTGCATTGACAAATCAGTTTGCTGACTAACAGGAGTGTTCACCCTGGTTCACATCTTGCAAATTGTGCAGTTCTGTCTCCAGAACATCCCATTCGCTGCAGTATCTACACTCTACCTGGCATGACATTTGCGTGGCACTGACCAACTTTTCCAGAACCACCATACCTGTTCTGTTTTAAGAGCTCATCTCGATATGAGTCGATGGGATAATGTTAGCCTCTGCTGCTGCCTGTTGTCTTTTTCTCTTCTCTCTCAGCACTTCTGAATACTTTCCCTCAGAGATGTGCAATTCTAGAAATCCGTCAGTTTCTTATTGTGTGTCAGACATACTATCATACTCCTTGTATTGGTAAGACATTGCATATTATTTATTCAAGAAATCACGAGTCAGTTGAGTTTTCAAAGCAGTTAAAACAGAACCATGTTGAGCCTGTATTTTGTCATAATGAAGAACCCTGTCACCCAGTGTATTGGTGTGGCTTACTGATGTCTTTTTAATGGTTTCAGGTCAACAATGGAGCTCTCCGGAAGTGACAAAAAAGAAAATAAGATCTTATGTCATTATTGTAACTTCCAAATTCAGAACTATATGATCTACATCTCTTGAGTATGAGAAAGGAGTTCATAACTGCAGGTCCACAGCATAAAGGAATAAGCTAATAATGATACTTTAGATAAACAATATTTCCTTGCAAATTGAAATCTTTTCATGGGAGTTGTTGACAATAAGTTGATGATGATATTATGCAGAATAGTTCTGTGATTCGTACATCCTTTGCAACATGCAGTCTGTTCCCTCTTATTATTCATACAGAGTGCAGAAGAAACAATGATGTAATATCTGTCAATTACAGTGGCTCCATCTTAAACATTTTAACTGTTCATTTTCAAATTTTCCTTGTTTCAAAAATATCATAAATTATTGTGTAAAGACAGCAGGAATGGTGATTACAGAATGCACAACGTTTTCTACCTCTTTACTACTTTCCAAACCAAACCTGCACCCTTTAGGCAAGTGTTTTCCCTCCTCAAGGGACATAGACATTCACCTTCCTTCTGTCCTGTTCTTTTCTTTTGTTGCTGTAATTGCCCCCTTTTTAAAAAACAAAAAGAAAAAAGAGAAAGTTTTCAAGGGTGAAGGGAATAAAATATTCACTTTGAGGGATTGTGGGAGACAGGCTTGTATTAATGCTGCCTCACTGTCAAATATCACCTGGAAGTCATCAGATTTTGTGTTGCAAAGCAAATGAGGTAGAACAGAATTTGAATCCTTTGAACAACCAGACACACACTCACTGACATTACTGGAGCACTGCAATAATTTTTGCTTGAACTGTGTTATTGGGGCAAAATTTGGTGAAATACTGACTTGGACTTGTACTACAAAGAACAGATTGCTGCATTTATTTAATTTTGCAGCCACTGGAAGATAATCATACAACTTGCCAACACTGATAAATTTCAAAATGTAATGGAAGCATGACTCCTAGAGCCTTGCTGTTTTCTCCAAGGACTTGCCATCACTGTATACTTTGCTGTCAAGCTCTACTCCGGTGTCATACACACAAATTACACCTAAATGTAGGAGGCACTGACAGTAATGGTCAAAGATTTCATCATCTGACTGAAAGACAGATAATAATCTGAGACTGCATTTGTCATTTTGTGAGAAGAGTTTTGGAGAAACTTTCATTGTTCAGCTCATGGTCAGCACTAAAAGCTGGAACTTTAAAGCAGTGAGAGTCATCTGATGGTGATATTTTTTGATTAATTTTTAGTGAATGGAAAAAGTGAGAACAGCCCCATAAGGCTGCCCACAGCATCTGGCATCTTGAAATGCTTGTTTGTCTGAGGAAGCGTCCGGATTCAAAAGATATTTATTTTTATTTAAAGAGACTTTAAACCTTCATTTTTACAAATAAAACTTGAAGTGTCATTTTAAAAAGCACTGATACGCAAATTAAGGAATTTGTTGTCCATGAACTGAAATGCCGGTTGTGTCATTTGTGACAGTTTGTTAAAAACTGCCAGATTTTGGACTGATACAGAAATTGTTAATAAAAGGGCTTCATTTGCAGTGATTTTCGGATATGCAGAGCTCAATTTTGCACCATTTTCATGAATAAGTGTCATGAATACACACTGTTCTGTCAAATCACATCCACCGGCTTGCACAGTTGGGATGCTGTGATGGATGCATGTAGTCATGTGTTTCTATACCCACTGTTTTCTTATCAGCCTGAAACAGCCGGGATAAGAGCAGCCTTTTTTTTTTTTTTTTTTTTTTTGTTATCATCCGCTGTCTGATATTTTTGTCTATTATACCAAAGCCAGCTAGATGTCTTGGGGTTATATTTCTGCTGGAAGAGGAGTTTGTCAGCCATGGCTTAAGAATAAAACTTTGTCTCCCGTTTTTTCCATCTTTCACAATCAAGTTTTTAAGCCACCTTTGGCTACTGACTGAAACTGCTAATCTGATTCCAGCTCTTGTGGTATACACAGTTACATTTTACACTTTAAGCACTTGGTAACCTTTATCAGCCCCTATTAGTGACCAACTTAAAGCAGCCACGTTTGCTGAATCTTGTGCACACTGCCACGGGGCTTTGACAGACTTGTGTATTCTGACAAGTCTCAAGGACTCTCCATCATCACATCAAGTCAGAAAGAGAGCTGGACCATGATGGGGGGAATATGAGCAATGGGCAAGGGTTTGATCAATGCCAAAATGTTGACCTGCAAAGTGACTTCACATGCTTGTGTACAACTTAAAAATTCACTGCATAAATGAATCAAGAAATGTAAATTTCTAAGAATTCTATAGATAATCCCCAAGCTTATCAAATTTCTTGTATTTGTACAGTAATTCTGGGATGTACCTGTCATGCTTATGTTGCTTACCCAATTCATTTAATAAAAACATCTCTCAGGATTCACTGATATTCTCCTCTTTGCGGATGGTTTTGCTCTTGTGTTGATGTTTTTTCATTCTTATCATTTTTATTTAGCAGTTATTAAGTCCATATATGTCCGTTTGGTTATGGATAGATGGAAATTTCCCCGACGATTATGTTTAACAATCTCTTACAAACACAAATATTGTAGATTAGCGTTAGCACCTGATTTCGTTAGCTCATGAAGCATGCTACTGTTTAATAATGCAGCAAGGAGGTCGCAATGATACAGAAATCTTTAACAGACTATAGGCCGCATCCTTGCCAAAATCTAATCAGGTGGTCCTTGTGTCATTTCTGAACTCCCCTGAAAATTTCATCCATATCCATTAATCCGTTTTTGAGTAATGTTGCACACAGGCAGATTCACAGATTCACAAATTAAAAGAAGGACAAACTTCCACCAATCATCACATAACTCCACTGCGTTCCTTGGCGGAGTAATAAGAAATGTGTTGCATTTGTGGGATCAGTTGTCGATGGATATTGGTATACATATTGACTACATTATTCTAAGTTTCAGCACAGTTGTGACAGCACACGTAAACACAGAATTAGGTTTAGGTTCTTGCCAATACTGTTCAGTTAAAAAATCCTTTGATCAGCCCTAATAATAATTAAAGGCAAAATCTTAGACTCTGTCCAAAGACATACTGGGACCTAATGTACAAAGGCTAAAACTGAAGTCATGTGCTCACATTTCTAGTGTCTTGTTAAAATCCTGGCATTTGGCTTCTGTGCAGTCTGTAAAAAAGACTGTCACATGATGAAATTAAAGTGTGTAAAATAGTCTTCGTGTTTCTAAAAACTAGGATTGTATTTTTTAAATACTTCTAAAAATGTTAAAAATAGTATTGTTCAAGCTTTGTGGTGTGCTACTGAAAACTCAAATTACCGCCAAACCAGACACCAAACATACCAGGCTCAAAGAATCTAACTGGCAGGTACATATGTGTGTCATCAGCATAGAATAAAAAGCGGCAACATCTTCATGAATAATGTGCCCAAAGGGAAGCATTGTATTAAGAAAATAAAGCCGATCCCTTTGCCACATCATACTTAACCCATGAAAACAACAATGTGTGGTTGTTCACAGACACAAAGAACCCACTATTTCACACATACGATAAGAACTGCCTCAGTCTGTCTAACTAGATGCTGCAATCAGTTGTATCAAAGGCTGCACTGAGGTCAAGGACCGGACAAATGCAATCAGCAGCAGACACAAAAAGGTCATTAGTAACTGAGCTGTGCAATCTCAGTGTTGTGAAACCACAAGAACCCAGACGGAAACTTTTCAGAAATGTTGCTATGTTCCAGACCAGATAAAAGTTAAGGGGGAAAATATTAACAAATGGAGATACTCAACACACTACTTTAAATAATTCAAGCATTATAGAATTTTAAGAATGTTTTGTTACTAGTCATAACTTAAACTAGTCAACAAACTTTAAATAGAGTATGTTAGTGTGCTACAATCCAACCTTTATCTTCTATAGGGTCAGTATATAATTGCAGGACTGTTTGTAACGTGGTTGACATTTTTGCTGTTTTCAGGCCTAAAATCAACATGGCCCCTATAACCAAACATCACATGGCATTTTTACAGAGAAAATATTATATATACAATTGAGTTCAATTGAAATTGAAAGTTATTCATAAAGATATTGTAGTAAACCTCTTGACATGATAAATACACTACTTTATATTAACTAACTAAGAAAGCCTTAGAGTCTTGCCAGCCTTTTCTTCAGGAGGAAATTACATCATGTGGAGATGGTCATGTGATCTGGAATTAACACACTTCACTGAGAGGTGTTTTTGTAATGGGTAACTTAATTGAAAGTGATTTCTCAGACACAGATACAGTTTGTTATTTTCCATATAAAATTTGATATATTGCCAAAAAGGAAATATCTGTCGTGATTATCTCAATTTAATAAAAAGAACACAATCAAAACATTTCTTGAATAATCTCATTTTATTATTGTTTAACTAATTAGAAGGTGGTCATTTTTAAATTTGGACAGTTGTTTAGTTGACATTTTACTGATATCCAGTCATGTTTTATTAATAAGTGATTGTTTCCATAATAAATAATTATGGAATTTGTCAAGACATGATAATAATGAACACAAAAAACATTAGTTTTTTTTACTTTTAATAAAAATGTATGCAAGATATATTCCATGGACTTCGAAAGTCCCTCAAACGTATATTGACCCTATAGTTCAAATACTGAGTGAATAGTATGTTAGGAAACCAATCTGGCCACATTGCAAGATGGGCAAAGCACGTTCTGCCCATCACAAAGCATTACAATATTCTGCTTGCTATTCAGTCTGCAGCTTGCCTCTCCCTCTCCGAGCGTGCTGCCAGTCTCATTATTACACATGCTGATTAAAGCTAAGATTAGCCAGTGGTGGCCCCACATGCTCCTCCCCAGCAGCTCGCTCAATCTCACAATACCACAATCAGATAACATAATGTCAGTTGTGAATCAAAGATGAGAAAGCATGCAGCTACAAAACAACCCGTAACCATGAAATGCAACGCACAGTAGACGCCTAAATGAAATATTAGCAAGAAAACAGACCGCCAAGCTATACTTGACAAAATCTGGTGTTGCGGCACCATAATAGATGAAAGCATAATCAGTGATCACAGAGGATGTAATCATGATAGCGCACCAGAACGTTAACAGCATTATTCATGTCTGTAAAAACACTTAGCACATATGTAGGTACATTTTTAGTCAAATACATAATAATATAGTTCAACCTTGCTTTTACCATCCCGGATTGGCTCCTGTTGCCAACCCGAGATGATTTTGCTCTGCTACTGCTTGATTAGTGATCGCTGTCTTTCTTTTGAAAGAAACTGACTATTTCTGGATGACTGCCTTCACATTGTTAGCTGCTTCGTTCAGTTTTCTCTTCGAAAATCAGCTTTTGTGCTCATACTCCATTATGTCTTAGTGTCTCACTGTCTTTCTTATGTGTGGATTATACATGTCCTCACAGATAAACACATAAAGACTTAAACTAAAATGATATCATACAGACTAATTGAAATCATCAGGAAGGACCCTTATGTGTGCGCCTGAAAAGCAGCTGCATACGGGCATATATGGTAATTGCACTTTATAATTCCAAACTATTTTTCCTAATTTTGACATCAAATATAACCTTGAAGATGCACCATGAGGCATGTGCATCAACCTGCTCTACTTTTCTCGCCTGCTGATGTGTTTTTGGAGTACATACAAATCATTATTGGTGACATTTTCATGTGATTTTGTGGACTGAATTTAAACACATATTTTCATATATTCTCCTGTGCATCCCAGCTAGCAACCAGACTGTTCACATGGACAGAATATGGTATGCATACTGTGCTGTGCATGTAATAGATGAAAAGCAATAAGTCACCCGAGACACCTAATAACTTACAGATGTCAGCACACAGATCAGATCTGGACTCCCTCACACCTGACAGCCAGTAGGTACGATATTTACGCATGATGTCGCTCTCCCTTTTCAGCCAGTCAGATGCAAGCATGCCTTAATTGGTCTTCTTGAAGCCAAAGCCTCTGGGAAGGCACACTGGAATTATCTTCACTCCAAAGATAATACAAACAAGTTCGCTCTGATATTGGTAGGGACAATTCTGTCCTTCTGAAATATCGGAAGAGACGCGCCCCCGCTGTGCGTCGTCAAACTTACACCCCTGATCAACAGACCTTAACTTGACATTCTCTCTACTCTTCAAATACAATAATAGAGCAAGCCATTAGGGAGACTTTCTTTGTCTACATCATAAACCAATTCATCATCGTATTGTCTGCAGGAAACACAATCAAATAGCTCTGGAGGGCAGAGTGGAGGAACAGCTGTTGGAGACACAGCATCTCAGGTGAGGACTGAGAGCGGCTTCCTGATAAGATTTATTACCGCTCTTGGTAACGAATATTGAATACAAATTTTTGGTAAAAAATTATCTTGTGTACACGTTGAAATTGAAATTATTTGGATCAAATTTAGTTTCAGATTTGTAAAATATGTTACACCTTAAAGATAACATGATAGAAGAAATAAACTACCATGTGAATGAATGGCGTAGAAAGCATGTTTACAGTACACACTAATAATTGTACATATCATCTGACAAAAATTATTCCACCGGTGCTGCAGTGCTCTTCTGTCTCTCCGCCATCGAAGCTGATGAGTTGCTATGGTTTCTACTGCTGCTAGTCTTGTTCTCACAGCCTTTCTGATTCTACACTATCCACACACGGAGAAGGGCAAAAACTTGACATAGTTTAGGGTAGAAGGTCCAAGACGACTCAGATCTTAGAGGAGGTAGAAGACAGCGCTATTGGATTTTGTCTGGGTGAAGGAAAATCATTTCTGTTGCCATTGACTCTCCAATATGTGACCAGGTTCACAAGAAAGTGTAGTCAAAGTGCACATGTAATTTACAGCCTACAGAAAGTGGAATTAATGTGAAGCTGCTCTTTAGGGTGTCAGAATGACAATCATCTTCTTATTGCATAAAGATCTCTGCCTTCCTCCACTTCCTCAGCTCTTTGATGACCTCTAGGGATCCTGGAATACTGGCAATAAAGGAGCCCACCTCCTGGTAACGATCTTGTTCCCTCCCCTGAGTGGGATGATTATGGCATTAATGTGAATATAAATGTATATTAATTCATGTTTGATAATGGAAGTTCCCACAGGATTAGAAAAAAAGAAAGAACACAGCATAATTATTCAATTATTTCATACTTGTGAACATTTGTTGATGAGATTAACATTCACACCTCATTCTAATGTTCAGTATTATTATTATTGTTACTAGATTCTGTGAAGGCTGCATATTACTGATGCACAGGTTTAAGCCACCCTATGGTTTCTTTGTATTTATGAAGACAAATCCCCTTTTTATTTTATGTAACTAAAATAAACCTGCAGCTGCACAGCAAAGCTTCCTGAAATTATCCCTGAGAGGATTATATTGATGTTTGGTTCCAGTAGTAGGGACCTTTTCCATGTGTGCTGCCTTTTGATTGGAAACAAAGGTCAGTTGTTCTCCACAAAACAAATGGCCACTTGTTTGGTTTTTAACATCAACAGTTTTCTGGCACGGCCCTCGCGGTTAATACATTACCATTTTATCAATAAAACAAAAAATGCAAACGCAATTACAGCAGAGATACGACACAAAAGTGCCAGGTGAAGCAGTCACAATGCATGATAACAGTGTTTTGTCATTTTTGATGGAAGCCATCCAAAACACACTGCAGGCTACAAACAGGCAGATGATTTGTTGGTGATTTGTGTTAATCAACAAGCAGTCAACACAGCACAGATATATTGTGCTCATTTTGTGATGCTTGACAGTAAGATCATTTAGTAGAAATGCACAATCAATGTCGTTGTCTGGATGCAGATGAACTCCCGTGTCTATTCATAGTGACCAAAACAGTGTGAGATGCATCATGTTATTGTGCCCTAATTGCATAGAGTCAAGATTTATCAAAGGAGGGGAAAGCAGAAGGAGAGATAATGATTACCTCGTAAACAATGATGACCAATTACATTCTGATTACTGGAGAGAGTTCCCATCCGGCTCTAAAAACAGCGTATAGGCACGAAATTATGGTCATTTTCTCCATGCAGTGATGTACAAGAACGTTTCTTACATTCTTCTCTGTACATTGACAACATAATGGTTGTCGAGAAAAAGCAGCACCTGCTGGAAATAGTAGATAATTGTGGTGTGCAATTTTATAATCCTACTTGAGCGTCTTTGCATTGTGCTCATGATGTTTCCGCCTGCTGATAGGTGCAGACCTTTAAAAACTATAGGAGGCCACTACTTTCTTTAGATGTCTCTGTCCAGGAGATCTGCTAATGAACTCCTACTTCATGCATTTTTTCATCTCTACCCATGAAGCCAGGACTAAACACCTAATTCCTACAATGTATAATGCGACTTAGCTTTTTTACTGTATCTATATTGTCCTTAAAATTCTTTATACAAAAAGATAAAGTCCTGAGATTTTATACTCAAGAAGTCAAAGGTCAGCTTCACTGTGATGACAAAATGTTCTGCAAAAACACTTTTCTAGCTGTTATTCAACATCATAAGCAATGAAGAGTGTTACAACCCAGTTGTCTAGGGTCAAACTGGGCGCAAAGAAAAATCAGGTATTCTTGGTTAGGGAACATATTTACTGAAGAAAAACAGTGATATACAGAGAAATCAGAGTTGGTAGGTGTTGCCAAATTAAAGAACCAAAGCAGGATTTGTTGCCTAAAACATGAAAGTGGAATTTTAAAATTTTTATCATCACCATATCTGCAAAGTAAGACCCCGACAAAAACACCTTCATCATCCTCAACATAAAATGTGAGAAAAGATGGAAACATCAAAACACCCAACAGATGAGCCATTAATCAAGATGCATATCAGAGTCAATGAAGCTATTTTCTCTAATTATGTAATCGACCTTTTGTCAACTAGTGCTACATGCTGAAACACTCAATTAAAATCAGACTGGAACAGGTTGATTAAGTTTGTTAAATTTACAGAGAAACTTAAGCACTGACCTTTAACAAAAACTCGATTACATCCTACATGGAGCCAAAACAAAAACAATCTCATTCATTAAGATTCATCAGCTCAGCAGCAGAAGTGCAAATGAAATTTATTTTAGCATTTTATAATAATGCTAAGAAGAAGAAAAAACACTGCATTTGTCGACAGTGAAACACATCTCAGTTGATGTATTTGCATGTGACATTAAGGCTGTTTCTTAATAAAATGATAAAATGTTTTTTTAAATTAAGTTGAAAAGTGACATTATAATTTGTGATATTTCATGAAGTCTGTTTGTTTGAAGATTTACCTGATTTTAACAGTTATGATTTGACCCAACAAAAACCATTTAGATAAAGTTACTTTTTGGAGGCCTTTACAAAAAAAAAAAACATCCAACACGAAGGAGGATTTTATCACTAAAATGTTAAATGATTGAAAATCCTGTCCATTTATTGCGATATTATGTGCTATTTGACAAACTCAAGAAAAATGAAACCAAGTAATTTGAAAAATAGGAACATTTTAATAATCAAACTACAATGTAAGGTCCAGATGCTGCAGCAAAACTGAATATGTCACTCTTTAGTGATGGTCTATTACTGTATTTTTGAATATTTTATCTATCTGTCTTTATTTTTGATCACAGATTAAATCCTCAAGGGCATAAATGGTATCAGTCCTGCACAAATCTTTGCAGATAAGTTCATTCTTCTTTTCAGCTGCTCTTTGCAGGAGGGGGTTTTGCTTCTCTTCATTTCCCCTTTAAAATAGTCCAAAGATGTTCTGTTGGATTCAAGTCAGAGGCCATGTTTGGCCAGGTCATAGTTGGAAAATTCCAGCATGCCAAGTTTTTGGAGACTGAATGAGATTCATTCAGTATTTGGTGTACAAACCGGTATCGCAGTGCCAAATGTCATCTACAATATTTGCAGCCCCACTCCATCTCTGTTTTCTTTACAACCTTCGTCAAACATGCTGGACCCCATCTGATCTAAACAAATCCAGTCTGGTTTCATCTGATCAGTTTTATCAATGCTATATTATGTCATATTGTCACTGCTGAGCTTTGTTGCGTGTATGTAAAGCACCTTGGGTTCCATCTACAAATACAGGTTATTATTATTCATCAGGCTTCCTTTGGCAAAGTCCAGTCTTGTAGTTTGGTGCCATTTTATGAGCTGCAGTTTTGTAGGACATCATCTGTGCAGGTTGATTTCATGTGGTGTCCTTTGTGTTGCTGCAAGCACTGAAACACCACGCTGCACACATAAGCTCTGGTTTTTAGTTCTAAAATCTTTATTAGTTTGTGAAGATGCCCACTGCACCTCAGTGTTGCATTCTGTATTTGACATTGCATTTTACATATGAAAAGAAAAACAGTGAGGCAATTTGAGCTCAAACATGATGCTCTTCATCAAAGCTGATTTCTAGAAGTGGATTATGATCTCCGACTCGTGGATTGGCTGAAACTTGTTGGTCACATAGCAGCTAAACTGTCACTGTTACAGGAGAAAGATGGGTTTATGGACAACTAATCCACTCTAGTTTTACTGAGCTGACAAGCTCATAACAGCCCACACATCATCACTGCCTACTTATTGCTTGATGTATGAACGCTCGGTAGATGTAGTAACAAAACAGTGAGTTGTGTTATTTTTTTATTTTTTATTTTTTGTTTCCTGTCACAAATGCTAAAAGAAAACTTGTGGGTGGATAATTAGTTCATTATCATAGTTAAGTGCCTGAGAAATATCAAACAAACGTTCATTGTGCACAGTATGTGTTAAAGCTCTACACACACTTCACGCCCACACAGGTGTTATTTGGCCTGATTAGACCTCCTCTCAGGATGCTGTGAAATAAAAACTGGCACTGATTGACTTCTCCCCCACCTCTACTTACAACTTGCACTACTGTCGTTTTATTGGTTCATTGAGTTAAGTGGCCTTTTGTAATGGTGTGACCAGAATGAAAATTCAAAATGTCAAGATTTTAAAACTTTGAAATCAGCCCCTCGTTTGTTCATTCATTCATTCATTCATTACTCTCTACCTGAAACAGTTTCACCATCTGCACAATGAGGAACGTTGTACTGTGAGATTGTTTGGTGAATACATACCATCGACACAACTTTATATGTTTCATTGTGTAATTTTCGGATGAATAATATCACACTAATTTTATTACCAAAATTGATGTATGGGAGATTCACAAGGATCAACCCACTACTGAACAAAAAGAACATAAAGGTTCATCTGATATTTGCAAAAAAATATATCTGGATGAGCTCCAAGACTTTTTGGATAACATCCTGTGGACTGATGAGTCAAAGGCGGAACTTTCTGGAAGACATGAGTCAGTTACATCTGATGTAAATCTAATACTGCATTCCACCAGAAGAACATGATACCAGCAGTGAAACATGGTGGTGGTAGTGTGATGGTTGGAGGACCTGGATGACTTGTCATCACTGATGGAGCCATGAATTCTGCTCTCTATCAGAAAATCCTCCTGGAGAAAATCCACCATCAGTTCATGACCTAAAGCTCAACACAAATGGTTTATGCAGCAAGACAATGACCCCCAAAACACACAAGAAAAAAATGAAGGTTCTGGAGTGGCCGAGTCAATGTCCGGACTTGAATCCAACTGAGATTCTGTGACAAGACTTTAAAAGGACAGTTCATGCTGGAAAACAAACTAATGTGGCCAAATTAAAACTATTCTACAGAGAAGAGTGGACCAGAATTCCCCCATGATGATGTAAAAGTCTGAGTGGCTCAAAAAGAACAAAATGAAGGTTTTGGAGTGGCCGATGCAAAGTCCAGACTTGAATCCAGTTTAACCAACTTAAGGAGGCAGTTAGTCTTTCACAAGGGGGATGTAGGTTTTCAATAAATCTTTAGTAAACGATCCTTTAAAAATTGCATTTTTTGGGCTCTCTCTGTCTAATATTCAATAAATCTGAATATTCATGATCTGAAACATTTAAGGGTGAGAAATATGCAAAAAAAAATAGGAGATTTCTGTAGGAGGGCGAATACTTTTTCACAGCAGTTTTTTTTTTTGTAAATGTATGCTGAAAAAGGTCATAATGCTTTCCAAACAAGCAAGAACCAACAATCTCAAAAACAGTCAAAAGTAAGGCCAACACAACAAGTCTACTTTATAACATCCATCCTCACAATGCGCAGCTTGTTGTTCAGTCCATCACTGTGTTGCCTCGGCAGCCACTGCAGTTCTCTCTTTCAGGAAACGCCACAGCTCAGCCTCCAATAATTGTCCTTCGTCACTCTCCTCCTACACTCTCTGCAGCAGCTGCTCATATCAAAACCCCCACAACCTCACACAGCTCTGCGTTCTGCCTTCAGAGGCCACTTAGCTGCCTTCCTGCCTGGTTATCTATCTGTACTGTCTCAACTCCTCTCGCTGCTGGCACCTTGATTGTGAATGAATGACTTTCCCTTTGACCCTTCTGTCGACAACTTTATTATTTTTTTCAGGAAACAGCTCACATCAGCCTCTCCCCACTGAGTAAGTTGTGCCCCAGTAAATTGGAAATTGCTCTACAAGTCCCTTATATATCTCTAGCTTGTATAATATTTTGAAATACGGTTTGTGGCAGCAGTGCTACCTAAAATGTGAATATAGTAAGACTGAAGTCCTATTTGCACTGGACTACAATTACCAATTCCCCATACATCTGAGTTTTGTGCTGCACCTTCACATAGAACCAGCAAACTCTGTGTTTTACTGAAATTTACTGACATCATCTCCAGACATTCTGTTCACGGGCTGTCAATGACAAACAGCAAAATGTTCCTACTGCATGTCACCCATCTAATCATCCTTCAACATTTTGTGCCTCCATCATTTTTGAAGAGAAAGAGGCAGAAGAAAGGCACAGAGAAAACAAAAGAACCTTTCAAAAAAACAACAAACAAAAAAAAACCACTCAGATGTTGATTCACAAAAGGCTAATAATATCAGGACCACTGTGTTTTAGAGAAATATAGTAATTTGCGGTGAAATTTGTGCTTTACAAATTACAAACATGGCTTTTTCCCTTGAAAATAAGATCACAGATGACCTCATCAATTATTGCAAATTACTGAAGGTCCCCAGGTAATACCAGCGCCAACTGCAGGGTGATGAAACATGTGTTGTCACAATTTCTAATACTGTAAATGGAAGAACTTTCAAATAATTTCATCAGAATGTCAGTCTCCATCGTGTCACCTCAATTAATAATACACTAAATATGTTTTAAAGATTCTATTCTACATGTGCACTTAATTGAAAAAGTGACAGTTTAATTGATATGTTCACACAGCAAATCAGTGTAAACATCTTTCAACATTAAATTATGTAATGTAATGTGTTTGCATTTCCTGCTAACGCTAATTCCTGTCTGCGTTTCTTTCTTTCATTGCCTTGCTGTATGTCCCTAAGATTGCATGACGATTACGTGGGAAAATACCAAAAAAAACAATAACAGGAAAACATGAAGTTAATAACAAACAGGTAGGTGACACATAAGACAAATATTTAAAGCAAAAGGCCTATAAAATGGCTAAGCTAGAAAAAGAATTGGTCATTACAGTTTTGTAGCTTTTATTACTATATTTGTGATTGATACCAAATAATGTTTTAAATAAATGAGTCTTTAATAGCGTTGTACGCTCTACGCCATTGCTTTGACTCACCCTGATGATTTGAGAGAAAGAAGAAAGTTTATCCCTTAATATGTTTACAGTGCAATAATGCCACAATGTGTTATTTCAAAGAAATATGCTACCAGTCAAAAGTCTGGACACACCTTCTCATTTAATGTTATTTCTTTATTTTCATGACTATTTACATTGTAGATTCTCACTGAAGGCATCAAAACTATGAATGAACACACATGGAATTATGTAGTGAACAAAAAAAGTGTGAAATAAGTCAAAACATGTTTATATTTTAGGTTCTTCAAAATAGCCACCCTTTGCTTTGATTACTGCTTTGCACACTCTTAGCATTATCTTGATGAGCTTCATGAGGTAGAACCTGAAATGGTTTTCCAACAGTTTTGAAGGAGTTCCCAGAGATGCTGAGCACTTGTTGGCCCTTTTTCCTTCACTCTGTGGTCCATCTCATCCCAAACCATCTGGATTGGGTTTAAGTCAGGTGACTGTGGAGGCCAGGTCATCTGACCTAAGCAGCACTCCATCACTCTCCTTATTGGTCAAATAGTCCTTACACAGCCTGGAGGTGTGTTTGGGGTCATTGTCCTGTTAATAAATGATGGTCCAACTAAACATAAACCCGATGGGATGGCATGTAGCTGCAGGATGCTGTGGTAGCCATGCTGGTTCAGTGTGCCTTCAGTTTGGAATAAATCTCCAACAGTGTCACCAGCAAAGCACCTCCACACCATCATACCTCCTCCTCCATGCTTCATGGTGGGAACCATGAATGCAGAGACCATCCTTTCACCTTTTCTGTGTCGCGTGTTGTTTCTCTTTACTTAGCTGATTGGTTCTTGCCATAATATGGATTCTAACAGTTATCAAATAGGGCTGTTAACTCTGTACCAACCTGACTTCTGCACAACACAACTGATGGTCCCAACCTCATTAAGAAGGCAAGAAATTGCACAAATGAACCTTGACAAGGCACACCTGTGAAGTGAAAACCATTTCAGGTGACTACCTCATGAAACTCACTGAGAGAAGGCCAAGTGCTTGCAAAGCTGTCATCAAAGCAAAAGGTGGCTATTTGGAAGAATCTAAAATACAAAACATGTTTAGAGTTATTTCACAATTGTTTGTTTGCTGCATAATTCCATATATCTGCTTCATAGTTTTGATGTCTTCAGTGAGAATCTACAATGTAGAAAGTAGTAAAAATAAAGAAAAAACATTGAATGAGAATGTGTGTCCAAACTTTTGACTGGTAGTGTATGTTTGTTACCGAAAACCGTGGCGCCTTGAATTTTTTTTCTATGCACTGTGGTACTTAACTCAGCCCTTTGGTTATTCACTCATTAACTGCGGGTGAGAGAAAAAAGCCACACATAACATAAACCATGTCTACATGGAATAAAATATGGCGTAAATACCACAAATGTCTCTTATTGCCAATAAGCCTTCTAGGTCACATGATTAGTGGCAATTTCAGAAATTACAGCCAAATGTCAGCATGTGCCACAATAGCATCTCATAATAATAATAAACCATCTGCTTCACCTGTTAGTTCACATCAAGCTCCTCTTTGCTTTTTTTTCTCCCAACTGTCGGCCAGATGTTCCTAAAATGACAAAACCTTCACTAATTCATTTGGGACTTTTTAAGCATCTGTTTATTTTTTTTATTTTTTTTACATTGCTTACTGACTAATGCAACACATGCTGCTGGCTGTGGCGTCTGTTTACTTTTTCTCATCGGCCACCATGTGTCCTGCTTGCAACACATAACAGACTGTGGAAAATCAGTGCAGCACCTGAAAAACATTTGAAAATAGCCATCCCGAAAGCTAATCCCAAACTTGACACAGAACCTTTTTTGGGCTCAGTCCAGACAGAACAATTCTAGTTTCCATATAAGAGTTTATGGGTTTGTCCATCCTAAAGAAAGCAAAAAAAAAAAAAAAAAGAGAGAGAGAGTAAAAAGATGAGGGAAGGAGACGATGTCAATTATTCATCCTGTCCTCTCCACTGCCCTCTGATTACACACCACTAAACATCTATTTACATCCATTTATAGAATCCCACAGCTCACTGGCTCTGACCACAGTTATTGGTGGGCAACACGCTTGGCTTATTGCCTATTGCCTGCACCAAATATCATGTTTGCTAACTGTCTGTGTAATTTCAGAATAGTGATCCTGAAGTTTTTTTTTTTTTTATCTGTAACCTGTAG
Source organism: Amphiprion ocellaris (assembly GCF_022539595.1). Taxonomy (NCBI): domain Eukaryota; kingdom Metazoa; phylum Chordata; class Actinopteri; family Pomacentridae; genus Amphiprion; species Amphiprion ocellaris. The sequence goes on along the minus strand of NC_072769.1, from coordinate 26,032,191 downwards.
CTCACCGACTCACCAAAGTCTCTTTGGCACCTCTGTGGTGTTACAGACATAGTTGGCAAAAATAACAGGGGATTTGAAGTCTGGATTTTGAAGAGCATCCACTGCCCCAAATGTTAGTCCTGAAGCTGTACAGACTTGAACATATAGTCCTGCAAAATGTAATTACTGCATCAACAGGTCTTCTCCTCTGTCCAGAGAAAGTCACATTTGCAACAAAGGAAGTGGGAGCACCGTGCATGTTGTGGCTGAGCGCACTCACATTTTTCTTCTAAAGACTGACTGACTGGAAAATTGAATTAAAGTCATTTAACACAGGAAAGGGCATTGGTTTCGTGCCTTGGTGGCTCTGTGATATACTTTGGTATAGGGTAATATTTGAAAAACTACCTTGACCTTATCGCTGAATGTAAATATTGTATGATCTCTCTAAAAAAAAAAGAAAAAAAAGAGGGTAACATCTAATATTGTGCAGAAAGAAAGAAAGAAAGAAAGAAAGAAAGAGGAGCATATGGTGCAGCAGTGTTTTAGCCGGGCATGTTGCAGCATGAAACAGGACTTGTTAAGGCGGGCCATCAACATGACACATAGGCCATATAGTGGGCAGAGCAGGGCATTAATAATTCATTGACCCTCCACCCCCTTATTTTCCATTTTCCTGCTCTGTGGCTACGCTGACTTCATGTCAATATCAGACGCTCCAACACACCACCATTCATCAGTGCAAAGTGCAACTTTTGCTCTGCTGAAGAGAATTAAAGACATAAAATGTGTAGCAGTCGAGCAGAGGAGGCTTTTTAGTGCATTATTTCAGAAGGAATGAATCAAATCAGAGTTTTGGAAAAACTCTACAAAAAATTTAGGGAACTATCTTTTTACAAAACAATATGAACAACCTGAAATTTCTTAAGAAAAATAAGTTCAATTTCAACATTTTCAACATCATGCCTCAGTTTATCATTTACACAATACAACTTAAAGATCACAGAGCATCTACAAAGGCACAAAACCTTTAGCACAACTATCTGGAGCTGAACGATGTACTTTAAAAAAGACAAAAACCTCCAAAAGCAATACAAAATATTACAAAAATGAGACAAAATGACAAAAATGAGAAACAAAATGACAAAAAAATGAGAAAAACAACTTGAAACATAACAAAAAAAGGGACAAAAAATGAGACAAAAGTTACAAAGTGACAAAAAAATGGACAAACGACACAAGACAAAAAATGACAAAAGCATGAAACTAAACAACAAATCGATACACAAAGCAATGAATAAAGCAAAACACAAAATGACAAAAATAAGACAAAAAACACAAGCGAGACAAAAAGGAAACACAAAGCGACAAAAACAAGAAACAAGACAAAAAAAGTCAGACAAAGAAAAAAGTCAGACAAAAAAAAGAGAAAAAACAGTACATCTAGAGCTATAAACACAGTTCCCTTTGGGTATGATTGGACAACAAGTCTCTACTGACAACTTTAAATCTTGTTAAATTCTCAAAAAAAAAGCCAAATGTCTGATCTACAGAACTTATATAAGAGTAAGCCTTCAGACTTGTTTCAGAACAACAGTCAATAAATGTCTGGAACCAAACAAGAAATTCATGAAGTAAATTCAAAAAGTACATTTAAAGAGTTTCACTTTGTGATTTGGAATCAATGCAGTTTTGAAGTTTGAAAAACACCACTGGACTTAAAGTTCTGGTGTATTCGACAAAATGTTATGTGGCTATTGGTTTTATTATTAGTTTCTATATGTGTGACTGTGTGCTACTGTTTTTCTGAGTCCGAGAGACAAACAGAGAAAGAAATTTAATTTGGCCTTTTTTTATTGTTGTTGTGGTCAGAGATGGTAGCAGTGAATTGCACACAAGAAATCAATAATATTTTGTCTTTCGACTTCGACTGTCAAGATTAATACCTAGCAGTGAACAGCATGTAGGCTTGTGCTTATGTGTAGAATCTGTGGCTGGAAACTGTTGTGCCATTGGGGATGATACCTGGTGCATAAAGTTGGAGGAGAAGCGTCACCACAGAACAGGCTGCATGTCCTGAAGCTATATTTGTGCTAAATATTTAATGAGATTAAGTTCACTGTTAAAGAGTAAAAGTACTTCTGAAAATTAGTCAAGTTAGACTTTAAGCAAAAGCGCTTGGAGAGTCTGGAAATAACGAATAATTAAAAGGTTATTGTATGTTAGCAAAGAGCTGATTATTTATGCATCAAGTGCTCTTGGAGTAATGATTCTGTCCACCTGATGCATTTAGAGTCAATATAAATTTTTTTTCTGTCTTATTCTCCATAAAACATCTGTTTATGCTGCTAAAGCCCCATTACATTCACCAACGCTAACTGTTGCTGCTTATGTACAATTCTCTGCTGTTTCCTACATTATCAATTGCTTTTTTCACGTTGATCAAAATGTATTATAATAGGTCTCTGTTGAATAGTTTTTCAATAGTTTTTACATTCCCCTACAATAAAATAATGGGTTTCCATACCATAAATTACGTTTTAAAGCATCTTTTAGCCTTTGTATGACAATCTATTCAAGATTTGACCCACTTAAGCTCACTGGACCTGGTCTAATATGGTCCAGATGCAAAAAAAAAACAAAAGCGCTAAAATCTCCATGTTGTTCTGGAGCTGGTCTAAAATGATCTGCATGAAAAAAGACAGTGAAATCTAATTTTTTTTGGTCTTTTTCTTTTTGTATTTTCACAAATACAATAACAGTTTTACAAATCAGAAACTCTGGGTTAAATCATCTTCTGTCTCAGCATGACAGTCTAGCCCAGAATCCAGTTCTTTCACTTTTACCTGCCAGTGGTTTGTTGTGGCTGATTGGTGTATCTGTGTGCAGTACGTTCTCATCTAAAAAAGCAAGAAAGGTCAATAAACATATTTTGAAATGACTTGTTAAAGGGAGTTCAAAGCATGTATTCTAAATGCAGTCCAAACTCATGTTTATGTAAATGGTAATTGCAAAGCTGTGGTAAATGTAAAGATCCAGATGATGGATGTATATTGGAGATATATATGGTTGGTCCAGTTTAAACCGATCAGAATCAGTGTTGAATGAGATGCCTGGTTTGAAAGCAACTAATGAAGCCTAAAACAATTTTAACGGGAATGTGCTCCCTAACCCTTCATGGACTCTTATTAACTATGATTTCCGGTCTCCCAAATCATGTGGACAATATCTGGGTTAATATTTGGTAAATGGTTGGTAATTGGAGTTTTTCCAACGAAAACAGCTGTCATTTACACAATTGTATCAGCAAAGGTGTGGCCCAGGAAAGTGCTTCAAATGTATTAGGTAAAATTCAAATGTGAAGAATGATTGATGATAAGCAGCACAATATTTCTAATAGATTTAAATCATAAAGTCAAGAGAGAGACTTTGCTCTCCTCATGAAAAGGCAGAAACATGTGTCCTTGTACACCGTGACACCAGTAGCTTGTCTTTTATGGGAGCTCATTCAGTGAACTACAGTTGGTGGGAAAAAAAATTACTCTATAGTTTATATTAGCAGCACGCTGTTCAACTGCTTTTGCTTTTTCTGTGCTTAAATCATCACTCACACATTGTCTTGATAATTCCACTCATCGCCTAGAGCATCTGACCTCTGACATTACGGCTCTCGTGGCTTAATCATAGGAGACATTAAGCACTTCTGTCTGTGCAGAAGGTTAATATTGCCATTAGAAAGCCATTATTCACCAGGAAGACCCTGAACACATGCCAGTCTATGCAGAAACCCACCAAATCCTTATCCCCTGCTCCAGAAAGATAATTACCATGAGAAAGGTTGATGATGGGATGTCACTGACTGATATTCATCACTAAGATACATACAAACTCCATTAAACATGTAGCTGTAATAGATCTGTTCACAGAGACAAATTAAGATTTAATGAAACACTAAAAGGTACAAAGGCTTTTCTTTGCGAGGTTGAATATGGCACTGAAATTTAGAGAATATGCACAAAGTCGGGTGGATTTTCTTTTTTATTATTGGGAAATGTAAAATCACAAAATTAATGAAGTGGTGAGAATGAATCCAAAGAGTAGCACTCACCTGAAAGATTTTCTCACCCAAGTCTTCTACCCACGTTTCCTGTTTCTCTGTCCACTGTCCTAAATAATAACAAGAAAAGCACTCAGAGAGCACAGTACTCTACCAAGTCTGTTCAGTTGTATGATTTCTGACAGATGAAATCTTTAAACAATTCATGGTAGCGGTCGATTTGTTGTAGGATTCCATGTGATTGTCAGCAGGCAGCTGATGTAGCGTTCACTTATCATAGTTACAGTGACACCATGCTGCTATGTTGCAGTGATATGGAAAATCTTTAACAAATCCATGGATCCAGACTATAAGCCGCATCACTGCCAAAATCTAATCACATTTCTGACCTTCCCTGAAAATTTCATCCAAATCCGTTTTTGAGTTATGCTGTGAACAGACCGCTGGAGAGACAAACAGACGGACAAACGTATGCCAGTCGTCACATAACTCCACTGTTCCTTGGCAGAGTAATAATGTAAGAAGGGTTCTCTGCCTCTCTAGACCTACAGAGGGCGACAGCTCAGGAAGAAACTAATAGGTTGACTGTGTGATCTTTTTTATTTCCAGAATTAATTCTCTTTTGCTAATGTCTTAATATCAATCAATGCCGTTCATGCTTGCACTACCTAATGGGAATTTTGGGAATTTTAGGTCTTCTTAGCTGCCACGGTACGGTAGATAGCAGTGAGCAATGTTGCGAACAGACAGACAGACAGACAGACAGACAGACAGACAGACAGACAGACAGACAGACAGACAGACAGACAGACAGACAGACAGACAGACAGACAAACCAACACCAGCTGTCACATAACTCCACCGCATTCCTTGGAGGAGTAAAAAATGGGGAAAAGTCCAAGAAAATATATATTTTTTGCAGAAAATAAAAAATTTACCATGAATTATCAACTCTTATAGTATGAACTCATTATTTCCTACTAATTTCTTGACATTTTTATGAGAAAACTGTATGGTTCGGTAACTCTCCAGTTCTAGAATTTAGTAATTAATTTTCCATCTGCTGTGTCATTGTTTGCCTCTAGTTAATTATATGTGTTTGCATCTCTGGCTGGCCTACTGTGTATTGACTAAAAAAGTCCAGATTGCACGAGCAAAGCACTTAATTGGAATTAATTAATTGGAAGCATACCAAGTGAACATTGCATCCAAACTACACTGCCAAATTACATAGTTGTCTTCAGGAAACACTATCATTATTGCTATACTGCACTGATCAGTCACAACATTGAAAATACCTCCCCCACATTGTGTCGGTTGTCCTTATATGAGTCAGACAAGAACGGACATCCTCTGGAGTTGTCCGTTACCAGAAGATTCTTAGGTGGAGCCTCCATGTATCAGCCTTGTTCTGGTACATCATGTGGATGCTCGATCGTGTCTGGGAACATCAGAGGCCGAATCAAAGCCTTGGGTTCTGGCAGGCTCTCTAGTAGAGGTGCATCCACAAATCAGGACATTGGCCACTTTCACTGTGGTTAAGGCGATGCTAATGTCTAATGGCTAAGTTAGGGGGTGCCCATTAGCAGCAGATTCATTGAGTCCTGTCGATTGTAGGGTGGAGCCTCCATGTATCAGTCTGATTCTGGTACATCGTGTGGATGCCCAATCAGATTCAGAGTCAAAGCCTTGGGTTCTTTGTCGCGTTATTTGAGCCATTCCTGAGAGGTTTTTGTGGCATAGCTGGTTTGATTGTCTTGCTGGCAGTGACTTCTGGCATAAGGGGAGTGTTTACTTGGTCTGCAATATTTGTTTAAGTGGCTAGTATGGGTAAAAGCTGCATCCAATGCAAGGACTCAAGATTTCATAGCAAGACATTGCAATGTGATAAAATTCTCAGTGCTATTTAGCTCACCTGTCAGTGGTTTGAATGTTGTTGCTGGTTGTCCTAGGTTATTGTAGTGAAGTACTGTAAGAGTATACATTACTTGCTTAACATGTTTCTTCAGTTTAGGGATTGGTCAATTAACGGCCTGACCGATAATCATGACTGATATTTATCATTTTTCTGATTATCGGTATCATTATTTTTATTAACCAATTCTAGATCTGTAGTATCAGCAATGGCTCGCCCACAGGTCCACCTGATTGGTTACATATGACACCTAACAGTCAATCAACACTGAAAGCTACTACTGACAGGGACCAATTAGTACATTTGCAGAGTGGAGCTGTGTTTTCAGGGCAAGGTAAAAGACATTGTTGAAGATGTAAGACACGCTACAATCTTACACGAGCAAACCCAGTTTCCCTGTAGAACAAGAAGTGCCCAAATTACAGCTGGAACTTGTTTTGCTCATGGCACAAGGCTAAGACTGTTACTAAGAGGGTAACTGTCAGGCCTGAGGCTAATGATATCTTTCTATAGTAAGATTAACAATCTGCTCTAACTGACAAGCACATCTCTCTAGCAGAGATGTTGCCACAAATTAGGAAATTAGCTACTTTCACGGTGGTTAAGGCTATGCTAATGGCTAGTGGCTAAGTTTGGAGGCAGCCACTGATTACCCTGAGACAGTGTCTGGACTACAGTAAGAAATAATGCTTTAAGATTTGGGCTTTAGTAGACAAAAGGTGACAGAACAGTCAAAGATTAACAAAACAGCAAACAGCAATGAAAAAAACAATGGTTTCTATTGCTATTGTACATATTCAGCTATACTGTTCCCTATTAATGAAGAAGACTAGTCATGAATCAAAGGTTCTCTGCTATTAATGTAGCATATAATGTATATTGCTTCTAAATACTGGTTACGGGTCTTTCTTAACTACCTGTAATCAGCATCGGCCCTGAAAAAAACATTTTGTTCGATTCCATATATATATATATATATATATATATATATATATATATATATATATATATATATATATATATATATATATATATATATATATATATATATATATATATATATATATATATATATATATATATATATATATATATGTGTGTGTCAAAGAAAATGTTTACTTTACATTGTACATAGTGTTAGCAAGACTTTTTATTTTGTGCAATTTAGAGAAGCCAATGTTCATAGTCCATTTAGGGGCTGCCTCTCTTCTTCTACTTTCACAAATGTTATTTTTTTAGTGTAATGACAACCTGTAAATGGAACAGAAACCACAAGACCCTCCAGTGTTCAGGGGAGGGAGGAGAGACTGGAGAAGAGGGGGGTGGGGAACAAGGAACATAACACAACACACAATTGGATACATGCATGATAAGCTAGCTGATACATACAAAGTACATGCTAAAATCTATTTCCTTGTCTGAAAACAGTAATCAGTGAAAGCCATGTCCTCTGTGCTACCTTTTAAGGACATACATTTACGCACCGAGAGGCTACTAACACCAGAAAGTGGACGTAATCCACCTGAAGCGCAAAAGCGCAAAGCAGAAATGTTTGCATAAGAGCTTCAGCCTTGAAGCTGCTTTATGTGGTTGTGTGTGTCACACTGTGAAAATGAGAGAGCAATCAAGATGGTGCACTGCACTCCTCGACTCCTACAGGTTTAAAAGCCATCTAATGCATTCGGTCTTTAAACTCTGCTGGCCGTTTGTGTTGGACCTCTCTGGAGTGGATTACAGCAGCTCAGCACTGCAGTGGAGAACATAATACTGAAATATAACATCACAAGTAACAATGGAGAGTTTCATGTGAAGTTAATGAATTATGCATATCATTCAACTCAGTTTGATGACCAGGGGGCAAAAAGATGATGTTTGACAGTGGGGAGTGACTGGAGCTTAATTACAATCAGTGGAATCATTTCATGAAATGATCTAACATCAAGTCTGATGGCTTTTCGCATTAAAGCTGATTATTGCAAATGAAAATTTCAAGGTTTTCTTAGAATTCACATCAGTGCCCTCACAATGTGGCACGTTATTGTATTCGACCCAGTCTTTTAATAAAATTATGTGTATAGACACATTTGTTAACACAAGCCTTCTGTTTTAAATTGCTGAAAGATTGTAGTTTTAGTTAAAAGTTAATGAAGTCAATCAAGTGATCTGAATTCCAAAACAACCATTAAAAGGTTCATCATGCTTGACTTAATGTGTGCAAATACGGTGTTTTAAAGACACTACTGTTCAAAAGTTTAGGGTCACTTAGAAATGTCCTTGTTTTTGAAAGAAAAGCAGTTTTTTTTCGATGAAGATAACATTCAATTAATCAGAAATACAGTCTAGACATTGTTAATGTGCTAAATGAGTTTTCTAGCTGGAAATGGCTGATTTTTAATGGAATATCTCCATAGAGGTACAGAGGAACATTTCCAGCAACCATCACTCATGTGTTCTAATGCTACATTGTGTTAGCTGATGGTGTTGAAAGTTAACTGATGAAAACTCTTGTGCAGTTATGTTAGCTCATGAATAAAAGTGTGAGTTTACATGGAAAACATGGAATTGTCTGGGGGACCCCACATTTTTGAACATTTGTGTGTACAGCAGGAAAAACAAGTGGAATCAGTGGAAATTTTCTACATTCTGCATTTTGCAACTTGAAGAGAAACCAGCACTATGCAGTTGCTTCAGAAATAATTCAGACATCATCACTGTTTAAATATTTTATTAGATTGCAGATTTAATTTTAACTACAGAGAATTGACATTTCCCCTCATCAATCTATGCCCAATAACTCACACTAACAGTGAAACATGATAAATTTTGTAATTTTATTACAATTGCTTCATTAAAATCTCTCATCTACCAATTCAGACCCTTTGATGTTCGACTCCAAATTGTCATAATAAGACCACAACCAAAGCCATTAGCCTTGCTTGCTTATTTACTTCAGTAACTTAGTATGTGTACACTCTGAATATCATATGTAAGGCCATGAAATCAAATCACATAGTTTAAATGTAGTTGAAAAAATGTCAAACTTTACTAGAAGGCTTCACTTTAAGCTTTTGTTAAGGGAAATGTTTGTCTTATTTGTTGATGCAGAATTATAGGTAACATAAACAAAAAGGATATCTTCCTTGTTTAAGCTCTGGTAGTAGTTCAGTTAAGCCCACTTTACTCAAAGATTTTTTTTAGTCATGTTTGGTGATGTTGCTCAGTGCTGGGACCTCCTTGCCCTTCCACATGCATACGTAGAAAGCCTCAGGCAGGGAGCGAGGCAGCAAGGGCCACCTTAGGGTGAAGAACAGAGCAGGCACTGGTGACAGCAGACAAGATATTGATTAAGACAGAGACGGCGTGAAAAGGAGGGGTTGGGTTTGAGGCGGGATGCAAAGTGGCTTGCAAGGCAGACAGCGAGGCCGGGCCGGCTAAAGCAGCTTAAACAGAGCACCCATTATGATATTTGCCAATGAGCATAGAAGTAAATCAGCTCATGAGATCTGTTGCAATCAGCTGATGTGCTGGGATTGTAGCTTGAGCTGGACTTTGCAGTCTGCCTGAAATAACACAATCAACAGTAATCTAATAGTAGCATAGAGTAGCATAGATGTTTTTTTGCATGCTGACTTAATTTTTTCAGCACCAGGGACAGCGCTTAAGCTGTTTTTGCTTTAACCACTGTTCAATGCTTCTAGAGACAAACATAAATGCTACACAAAAACCTGGAGATACAGGGACTTAGTTTACTTAAATCACAACGTTTGTGAGTGTAGCTTCATACACTGTGTGCGGGTAGGTTATAGTGACTAGCCTTGTAAATAGCAACAGTGTGCAACTTGCTAGATAGTATAAAGACGCACCCTGTTTGCTTTAATGATCATTGTGATGTGTCAAGAATCTATCTTTGCATGTCAGTAACAAATTAAATGAATTGTGTATAATTTAGATTTTATATATATATATATATATATATATATATATATATAAAAATAATTGTGTACATATATAATGTCTCACAATTTGCACTGCTAGACAGAGAGAACAAATCTGCCATGAAAGAAATGACAACCATTTTGTCAAACAGCAATTAAAGAACTCCGAGAGCATGTGGGCAAAAGATTCTCTAGCCTGATAAGAAAAATGTTCAGCTATTTGAGTGGAAATCCTAGTACTGTGTATAGCAAACATCAGGCTTAGCTCATCAGCTGGCCTTCCCTGCACTGAAGCATGGTGGTGGCAGCATCATCCTGAGGGGATGCTATGCACAGCTGAAGGGAGAATGAATGTAGCAGTACAGAGGGGTCCATGTAGAATGCCTGTTTTTGTAAATTTGCAAAAGAAAATCCTTAAAGCATCTTTTCATGTTGTCATCACAAGTTATTAGTTGTAAATTGATGGGTTTTACCAATAAAAAAATAAATGCACAGAAGCACATTATTCGAAATGACTATAAATGTAATTTTTGAGAGATAGGGTTGTGTGTTTACGAAATCTTTTTACAATTGTCCTCAATCTAAATAAACTGGCCTACATTTTCCAACAATGTAAAAATGTTTTTAATAATTTAAATTTTAAAAAATACAATCATATGAAAATAAAAACTGATTTCCAAAAAATATTACGTAGAAGTTAACAGCAGTGCACCTACAATCAGAGACACGTCATTTAGAATTCAGTGTGATCTGTATTGTTAATGTAGTAGTATTTTATAATTTCAAAGTGTTTTATCTCCAACTATGCATGTTTTGTTTACTGTGTTAGGTATTATTTTATTTACATTTTTACATCTTAGAAACAGCAGCAGACCAGTATGGAGATACAGATGGGTTTGCCCTCAACCTTGCAGTGTTTCATAAATATTCATGGTAACCTCATGATTGGAGCAGTATTGCATTACAGTGTTCTCCACAGTCATCAGCTATTCAGCTTTTTGAGAATGTTATTAACAGTTTATGTACATCATGATGTAACAGGATGCAATCCTAAAGTCTGTATATAGAATGACCACAGATCCCAACAGAACTCTGTGCTGTGCTGGTGTGAGTGAGACCAGCCTCTGTAGTCAGGCCATATACAATCTATAGGCTTCATGATGAAACAACTGCTGCACTAGTTATTGTGGGTATGTGGTTGAACCGAGCTGCAGATACATCGAGTGGCCACTACTTCAAAAGTCCTTCATCGACCGCTGGAAGCTCCGGGCTGGACTCTCTTGGGAGGGTTTCTGCTGTTGTGGCCAATGTGTGAAGCTCGCCCACTTCGAGAGTAATCACACTGTGTGCCTACAGACACTGCATCATCTACCAGCACAGCAGCACTGTGTCATTTGATGGTCCTCACTGGTAATGGTCTCTCATAAATTCTCTTTGCAACAAAGAAAAGGGTTAAATTAATCTGCTCTGGCCCACTGAAAACAGAACGTAATCCAATACTTATGTAAATTAGAGCTTAAATATGAAGGAAGAACATGTTTTCTCATCTGCAACACCCACTGTGCTTAGCGTTAGAACTTTGACTGTGTGATGAGTGCTTTGTTTTTAGAAAGAGTCCTACACCATCGCTTTAATGAACAAACATCAACGTATCCCACAAACAAGTGCATGCGGCGTATAAAGATATGGCTCCAGGGACGGCGCTGCAGTATGGCCATGTATGCTGCTGTCAGCCATGGAGTGAGAGCTGGTTACTTCCATTACCAACCCAGCGCCTCCATTCTCACTCCCTCTGACAGGCGGGAATGAAAGCTCTAGTGCTCAGCGCTGCAGGGCCAGGCAGGGAAAGAGAGTGCTGCTCTGAGGTGGGGGAGAGTGACAGCCGGCCGGTGGAACACTGCAGGGGATCTGGAGTTGGGAATCAGGTGTCTGTGCTGGGGAGAGAGAGAAGGAGGTGCAGCGAGGTGGTGGGAAGGAGTGACAGAGAGTGCTTGTGGCCAGCAACATGGATGTACTGAGTGTGTGTGCAAATCTTTGTAGTACATTTGCAGTGTTGTACCATCAGCAGAGTGGAGACAGGGCTGCATTCCTTCTATGTTATGGCATGCTGCTACTGGAAAACACCAGATTTATGTCCACAAGAGAAAAGGCAGAAGCAACAAAGAGGAACTGCAAAGAATTTCCTGAATTTTTAGAAATGATTAGAAACAAACCTTTATGTTCTATTTGATCAGTAGTGATTTGATCCTTGCAACTCTCCCCTGGATCCATTTCCTTCCAGAGTCTTCCTTATTGTGCAATCATGTAGACGGACCTTAACTGAGGCCAGGGAGGTCTGCAGATCTTTAGATGTTCGTCTGGGTTCTTTGAGACCTCCGGGATTAGATGTTGATGCTCTTGGAGAAATGTAGTTCATTGCTTCACTCCAAGGAAGGTTCACCACTATTTCATGTTTCTCTCTGTGGTTCTCTGGAGTCCCAGAAGCTCAGCAATGGCTTTCTAACCCTCCAGACTGATAAATGTCAATGACTTTGTTTCTCATGTTCTTGAATCTCTTTAGAACGTGGCATCATGTGTTGCTTCTTGAGACCCTTTAGCTACTTCATAATGCCAGACAGGTTCTATTTAGTGATGTTTAGATTCAACAAGCCTGGCAGTAATCATATGTGAGTGTGGATGGCAAGATTGAACATAGATGCCAAATGAATTTGGAAGTTAAAAGAGCAATTACTTCTTCCCACAGGGCAAGATGGGCTGGACAGCATTTTTCCTTCAAAAAATAAATCTTCTAAAAACTGCATTTTGTGTTTTCTTGAGGTAGCTTTGCCTTATATTATAATTAGTTTGATGATCTGAAACTTTTAAGTGTGGCAAATATGCAACAATAGAAGATTTCAGTATAATCAGTATTTGCTTCATCACGTACACTATTGTTCAAAAGGTTGGGGTCACTTAGAAATGTCCTTATTTTTTTAAAGAAAAGCATTTTTTTTTAATGAAGATAACATTAATCAGAAATACAGTTTAGACATTGTTAATGTGGTAAATGACTATTCTAGCTGGAAACAGCTGATTTTTAATGGAATATCTACATAGAGGTACAGAGGAACATTTCCAGCAACCATCACTCCTGTGTTCTAATGCTACACTGTGTTAGCTAATGGTGTTGAAAGGCTAATTGATGATTAGAAAACCCTCGTGCAGTTATGTTAGTACATGAATAAAAGTGTGAGTTTTCATAGAAAACATGAAATTGCCTGAGTGACCCCAAACTTTTGAATGATCTGTGTGTATGTTTGTATATCACACTTTTTGTTTATTCATTTCTGATCATTATCAGTTTTGTCCACCCACTCTTTTCACGTCTACCCTCTGTGCTGTTTACTGCAGGATATTCCAAATACCTCCTCAAATTCTCACTTTATTTGCTAATATGTAACTAGTGAAAAGTGCAAAGCCTGCAACTAATAAAAATAAAGTGTCTTGTGTTTATATCCAGAAAGGTGCTGCAGAGTTGCCTGCGGTATCAGTCACCAGTGTAGCAGACAAGTGCAGCACATGTTTTCATCTCACATCAAGCTCATCTGTTAGTAAAAGGTTAGCTGTCCCCTGGTTAGCAGACAGACTGGCATGTGAGCCTCTGTTCAGCCTGGGGATGCTGGCATGTGGTCAAGTCAGTCAACCTGTTTCCATCAACGCGGTAATCAATAGTGTCAGAAACGTCTCTGATATCCTGCCGCACACAGTCACCCTGACAGCCGTATTGTTGTGTGACCGGCAGCTATGTCGACTAGTGGTTCGCAGTGTCTCCATTATCAGTGAGCTGCAGTAACACAGCAAAGGTCACAAAAACACGCCTGCAAGACATGTAGCCGGTTATTTCCTCCATGTCAGTCAAGAACACATTATCTCACGTTTAGGTTGATTCAAAGCAGCAGTAATAGCTTTCCATAATGACTGTTGTTTCTGTGCAAACCTTCCTCTCTACTTGAATTCAAAATGCTGTTTCTTGAATCTTGACTAAGCTGACAGTTCGAATTTATCCCTGCAAGATGTTGATGAACGTTGTTTAACTTCAGAGGAGTCATAATATCCCTCACTGATTTATGATGTCCATTGCATTCAAGCACTGTGTTGTGATGAACTGCTGTAATTTACCTTTTGTTGCACCAACTTTCACTCAACTGGCCTCATCTGCTGCTACTTCAGTCAGTGATTTCCTGCTTTGAGTTCCAGTGACTTTCACAAAGCTGCAAATAGTGAACGTGACTTTGGAGAGTTGCAACATTTTCTCAGCTGTTTTGTGAATCATTTCCTCTTCCTAATTACATTACTTTATGTCATTTCACTTTTGTTTTGGTTTATGCATCAAAATTGGTATCTCATCTTCATTAATGAATAATAATTAACTAATGCATAAATTAAGATGTCAAAAAACGCATGAACTCATGATAATAGAGTTCTTTATTTTAAAAAGTTTGTAATAAATGTTGCATAATTTTTAGCAATTCCATTTCCTATGACTATTTCATCAGTTTATCAAGTTTTTATGCATACTTCCATCTAAAACAAGTGCTGTCTACTGTATATGGGCCCTGAATCTAACCAAAAAGCAGTTTACTGACAGTAAACGAGAGAAAACAAAACTTTAGTCTAACAGTAATGGCCCCATGCAGGACCCAAATCCTGATCTCCTGGATGAAGCTCCTGTGGCTCATCCCTTCATCTTCCCATCCTACCTCCTGACATGGATTTTGTGGCTCTTTCAAATTGGAAGTCTTTCCCACAGTTTGGAAAATCAATCACATATCAAAAACAAATTCACCTCAAAATGCAGCTTAGTTATACAGAAATGTTCTTTTGGAAAGAGAGGGTTGCTATGGCAGTAGCCTTCAAGTTGGTACCTAATGCAATTTCTTCAAGGTTTTCGTGCATTTTACCAAGTTGCGAAGCAGCCTGTCCAGGTGATCACTCATTGAACTTAGCAGTATAGGGGTTTTCCCAAAGATTTCTGTGTGATTTCCTCCAAAACTGTGTGCTTCTCTTGTTGGCATTAAAAAACCCTGAATAATAGACTTATTTTCATGAAAACTAAAATTGGGATCCATTCCTTTCCTATCTTTTTCCATATAACGATGTTCTGAGTTTGGCAGTAGCAACCTACTCCACCTTACTGAAGAAGACTGTCCCAGTGTGATGCCTTGGCAACTTGATTAAGAGTCAAGTCATTTCCTGTATTGAGTTTGAATGAAACTGTCATGGTGTGGAGGTGAACCCGAGCAGAGAGCACACAGACGAGGAACTGAGGCAAGAACAAAGGTGGATTTTATTAACAAAAACAAAGGGGAGTGCTGGACGGGGTGGGGGACCTGGTGACTGGAATAACTGAACTAAAGGGGAGGTTGGGGGGGGTGACTGTATCAGGAACCGGCGGCCCGGTTGGCGTTCTCCGTGGGGTGGGTCGGCGGTGGAGAGCGGGCAGGAGGGCCTCGTTCCAGAGGGGGCGACAGGCGGGGTGTTTTCCAGAGCCGAGGGGGGCACATGGCAGACAGAGACCCTCCATGATGAGCAGGAGATCCAGGAGCAGGCAGCAGGTCCAAGGTGAGGGAGGCAGGGGGGGAGGTCTGGTCAGGGCTGGATCTGGAGTGCAGGAGATGGGAGGAACCAGGCAGCTGGGTCAGCAGAGTGCGAGAGCAGAGTTTACTATCTGGCAGGGTGTGGAGTGTGCAGCCAGCTTTTATGGTGGAGATGATCATCAGGTGTCCTGCACCACAGCTGCCCGGAGTTCCGCTGATGAGTGATTGGTGATGAACAGCAGCTGGACAGAGCAGCTCTGCTGAGCTGCAGCAGGAAGGTGGACAGAGGAATAGGAGGGAGGAGGAGGAGAGGGAGGATGAGGGAGGTCAGGTGGAGGCTGAAGCTGGGACAGAGGAGGAAGCCCTGACAGAAACCAAAAAAGGGGTGAGAATGGCGCAAGACAAAGGAAGAAGAAGTCATGCACATAGTAAAAACGCAGTTTGGTTTACATTCAATTGCCTTCAGATGAGAGTTCGTAAAAGACCAGAGCCAGCAAGACTAGGACGACTTGCTGATTGGCTAAGATCTGATTTGATGGACAGTAACTGTGGGCACCTGCTGTGGTGCTGATCTAGAAATCATTGTAGCTGAACTGTAGCTTCCTACTCACGATGAATGATCTAACTTTTCCAAACAATTAGCAACCAGTAGAAAGAGGATTTACCAAGTTTTTCTCTCCAGTATTTAGTGAAGCTCAGCAGATAGTGTTTGGAAGACTGCCCAAAAAAAGACAGTGAACTGATAAAATAGGCATAATATTTAGTTATTTAAAATAATGCAAATGGCATTTAGGTCACTATATGATCATAGTGACCTAAATGTTTGAAAGTAATATGGGTTTTTTGACATTATTATTGGCAGTAAGCGCATCTATGCATTTATTGCAACAGCAATGAGTAATACCTTCTAAATTGTTCATTAATACACCTTGTAAACCGTTACCCTGAGTTTTCCGGGCAATCTGCCCAGTAGTTGTTTTGAACTACCTCATGATGGTGCAAGATCATGGGCTTCATCCACTGGGGAACATGAACACCTGTACAACATTTCATGGTTACCAATTCAAGAGTTGTTGAGATATTTTGGCTGACATGGTGCACCATCCTGCCCATGTTTATCATAAAAACAGTATAAACCCAATACGATGTCAATATCACTTTGCTGCAGGAAAGTCTTCCTTTGAATTTTTTTTTCAAAGCAATGAAGCACAGCTCCAGAATAGTTGTTATATTTAGTGCAACAAAATGTTAACAATCTCTGTGAGCTTTTCCATCTGTTACCCGTCAAAACATGGGGGTTCATAACAGGAGAGAGTTCTGTATTTGTGTTCATGGAGCGAAGTTTAATATATCATAATATGTAGATTAATTAAATAGCTGATTGAAAACACCATATGTTCTTGGTTTGCTGACGTTACCGTGGTGGATGTGACTGATATGCACCTCTGATGCACGCAGGAGTAAGTGCTAAAATGGAGTTTCTGACTGGGATAGTCCTGCTGCATGACACTTTCTCAAATGATCTTGTAGGGAAAGCAGATGGCAGAGAAATGCTGCTGGGGCTTCTTACATGATGATCTGATAGAATCAAACCATGTTGCATTCATTAACATTTACACAGAACTGATTTGCCATCCTTCTGTCTTTCATTTTTCTGTTTGCCCTTTTGAAAATAACTATTTAAACAGAGCAGGTTTACTAGATCTTCTAGCAAACAGTAATTCAAGCCGGAGACACTGAAACACAGCAGTTATCAGACATGATATGCTACAACGTCTAATGCTTGTCTTGCCTTTTTCTACTGTGTGTGATGCACATGTGCTCAAAAACGGACTAACAGATTTGGATGATTTTTTAGGGAATGTCAGAAATGACACAAGGACCAACTGATTAGATTTTGGCAGTGATGCGGCTTATAGTCTGGATCCACGGATTTGTTGAAGATTTCTGTATCATTGCCAGATAGCGGCACAGCGTCACTGTAACTATGACTACAAGTGAACACTACGTCAGCTGTCTGCTGATGATCACATGATTGTGATCCTGCTACATATTTAGGTCTTGCGATTCGGTGTCTATACATAACGTACACATGCATAACACACACCTGTGCTCAGTGCAAGGTAATTTTGTTTGTGGGTACATCTATATTAAATGGCCACATTTTATGTTGTCATGATTTCAGCTATCGGAAATGAAACAATGACTGAGCTGCCTTGGCGGAGTACTACGCTCTCTGAGTACTTTTCTTGTTTTTACTGCATTCACATCTGACACTTTATTGAAATCAATGCTGTTGTCACTGAAAACCTTAAAGTTAAAGTCTCATGTTCAAACTAAATGTAGAGACCTCATTATGAAGTCTCTTCTCCCTGTTGGTGTGCCAAGTCGTAGTTATTATTTCCCTACATATGACTAGTTGGTGCCTTCCTCCACAAGCTAATATTCACAGGTCACTATCACCTCATTAAACATGACTGAGATTGAACACATATCAGGGTTTGCTGAGATTTCATTAAAATCCTTATCCAGAGGTGAAGGAGTAGGTTTTGTCCTTAGGTAATTGCTGAACTGTCCTCCAGTTGACTGGGGTTCATATCCTGCATGGGGGTTTAGGCACTAAAAGTACTTAGTTAGGTTTAGGAAAATATGATGTTTTGGCTTCAATTTGCTGGAATAAGCTGCTTTTTCACACACGACATGGTGTCCTGTAGTGGGCCGGCATTGCATACTGGGCTGGAGGACACAGGTGGGCAATTTTACATGCACTTATTCACTCACCTGCAACAATTTGCCAGCATAAATATCTGTAAACTTTATTTATCTGTAAACATACCTCTGCACCTTCTTATGTCATTTGCACATCCAAGCACATTCTGTCACTTTTGTATAAGCTCTTGATTTTTTTTCTATATTACATTTCATATGCTTATTTAAATCTTATTTCACTTTATTTTATTTTACCTTCACTTTATACCCTAATATTCTGTGCTGTTTTATTGTTTGCCCCTTTATTGAATATCTGTGCTGCGGTAAGAACTTTAATTCCCTCCAGGGATTATATGAAGTCATCTGAGTCTAAGTAAGTCTAAGTCTAAATGTGGCTTATTTACTCTTTATCGATGATTAGAAGGGATGAAAATGAACCTTTAGATATACGAGAAGTTTGCGAAATCTGAGCCATAGTTATGGAAGTAAGGACAACTGCTAACAGCTGTTCAATCAGCTGAAAATATTCAGCGTGAGTGGAAAATGTCACTGACCAACCCGGACGATGTGAATAGGAAGAAGACAAGCTTGACTTCTATTTCTCAGTGGCAGAGCATGACGATAACAAATGTTTTTGCACTGGAGAAGGGAATCTTAACTTGTTCTTGTTCCAGCCACAGCTTAGGCTGTGAGCTGTGGCAGGACTCTCTCCTCCCTTGGCCTTGCTCTCTCTCTCCCCTACAGGTGTGTGTGACGCTAACGAGAGGTCCAGGTGTTTCTATTTGCAATCAGCAGATCGTGTGCAGGTGGAGGCCGGCTAATCAGCTTCTATGGCGTCCCTATAAAGACTGCGCTCAGTCGTGGTTTGATGCTGGACTGTTTTTGTTTCTCCAATCAGTGCTGGGAGCCGAACTGTCTGAGCCACGTTATTTTTTTGTTCAACCAGTAATTCTGTTTTCTTGTGTTTAGTGCTGACCTCTGCCTGCTGTTGGTTCCTGATTCCTCCGGTTCACTGGTTTGCCATCTGGTCCTCCGTTTTTCTCCGTGGATTCTGTTGGACTGAGGAAACTGGCCGTCGTTGGAACCACCAGTATAAAACCAACCACAACACCTGGAGGGTCCAGATCCATCTTACCTTTCTCTTCTCCTTTCTCGCTTGGGACGCCATACCTACCATCCTCGTGTCCGCTTATTGAAAGGAGGCTCCTAGGAAGAACCAAGAGGAGACGAATACCCCCCATGGACATTCCCCCTCCTTCTTCTAGTGTCAGTAAGGTTCTCCAGCCCTAGAGTCACCAGATGTAGATTATACCAACCTGTTTTCGTCAACTCTTAACCTTTGGGATTTTTTAGGTTAGAGCTTTTGGGGTTTCAGTACAGTTACTGGTTGTTTTGAGTTTGTTTAGTTGGGTTTCCTTAGTTGTTTTCCTGCCTTGGTTATACCAATAGTGGGTTAATTGTAGTTTTGGGTTTTGTTTTTGTTTTTAGTTCTCCTTACCTCTAGAGGTGTTTACGTTCAGTTCTTTCTTAGTGACCTTTGGCTCGGATTTGTAGTTCCGGTTTTTGTTATGCATGTATTCCTTGAGTCTGTAAATAAAGCATTTTAAAACGCAACTCTTTCTGCTCTCTCACTTCCTGCTATTGAGCCTCTGGCACCTGCCCTAACAGTTCTACGTGTAGTTCTTTGGTTTTGGAGATGTTCATATGGGTCCTGCTGTTGTTTGATGCTGCAGGTATTTGATAAGTTCAGAGGAAAAACTGAAAGCAACAAACCAAACTGAAGCTTCTAGTAAGGTTTTGTCAAAAATAAATAGATAAAAGCTGAATTACAATAATTATTGGAAAGTACCATTAATCAGAGCTGCTTCATCACACTGAAGTTTTATTTTTGTGGGCATTTGTTTCTTTTGCTCTCTATGATGCTGTATACTTTTTTGCACCATTTTAAGAAGTTTAACAACTTAAGTTTTAAAGGTCTTAATACACACACAGATAAATAGATTAAACCTTTTTTGATCCCTTGTGGGGGAAATTTGCAGTGTTAGAGCAGTGAAATGGCACCAAAAAAGAGCAGCACACAATGCACAGACATAAATAGATATTTTGTCCTTCAAGAGAAGCAGTATAAATGTTTATAGCATTACTTATAGAAAAAATAAGAATATGGTCATGTTATTGCATGTTATCAGATACAGGCCACATCACTGTTTTCATAGACTTACACTTACTTTTCTACAAAATTTTTATATTTTATATCTGCACATTTTTACTCTTCTTTTTGTTGTGCAGCATACAATGACAATAAAAGGAATTATTTTATATTCTATTTAAAGCCTCAGACTTCCACTAGCACCAAAAACAAAAAAATTAATCAGTGACCCATGTCATTGCACTGCATGATTCTTCATTATCATAAGCACTTACAGTCTTGTTTATTTTGAGCCACTCTATGCATCGTACTGTAAAAACTGACCAGAGAACTACATCCACAACTGACATTAGTCCCTGGCAAATGCAGAATTTACTCCTGCTTGTTTAAGCTCTTCAAAGATAACTGTTTATCTAGCTGTGTCGGTTTTTATTAGATCGTCTTAATGAAATACTTTTTATATGTTTTTGTATACAGTGCCAAAGTTATGAGAAGTACTGCAGATTTGTTAAGTACAATACAAAGCCTGCCAGCAGCAGAGAGTCTTAAATCTCACTTCTTGTATTTCCAGTTTTCAGACTCATTAAAATGTCATATTTAACTCCTGACATTTAAAACACGAATACTGTCAGAAGCTGCAAGTGTTTCTTTTTTCTGATCTGACTCACACAACCTGTTAGGATGGAAAAAAACATATTAAGTGAAAAAGAAGATCCTGCACATCATTATGTGTATTTCTGGCCAACTATTTTTCCTGAAATCATTACTGCTTTTCGAGGACAATTCCTCCCTCGAGTGACTGTGGCCATTACCCAAAAAAAACTCCATTATTAGGAAGCTGCTCTGCAGTCTGCAGCATTGCAATCTGAGTACAAGTTGTAATTGTTCGTAAATATTTCCAGTCAGTTTTTGTGACCAATCCCACTCAGGATTCCTCACACGGACGCTGCTATCAACATTTTTCATGATGACTTCTCTCAGAGAAAGGAGAGATAAGGCTTCAGTATTTCTCCTGTTTGTTTATCGGCTGCTGAACAACATCCTCCCCTCTCTCCTCACCCACAGAGGAAGTGAGGGGGGGGGAGACAGAGTCAATAGCATCTGTAGGTTGCTTCACTGAGGTGTTGCTAATTAGTTAATCCTGATGGTTGTCATTAATCTGCCACTGGCATCATTTACAGTCAGTGCTGCTTTGCTCCATACATAGCTGGAAAGTGAATGTGAGTTGAATTGCACACCTTACACTCTAAATGCAAATTTCCCAAAGGAAAGATATGCACAGAGCCACTGATCACATTTTTGTGGTGCTTGGCTTTTTGTATGTGCGTGACTGTGGAGCTCGTCGCATTTTCCTTTTTCATCGTCATGCCATGTAGTGCGGTCAGAAAGTATTAGGACGGTGACACATTTTTTTGTTGTTTTGGCTCTGGCAGTATGGCTTTCAAATTAAACAGTGACTACGAGCTCAAAGTGCTTACGCTCCACTTTAATTTGAGGGTGTTTACATCCACACCAGATGAACAATCTGTTTTATGCGCAGAAGCCGAGTTTTAGGGAGAGGAAAGTAATTGAACCACTTAACATAAACATAAAAGCATCTCGCATTTAATATTTGGTGTCAAATCATTTTCATTCAGTGACTTTCTCAGGCCTGTGACTCACAGGCAGCACTGCTCCATTTCCATACTGCATACAGATTGTATAAGACATGCTGTGTACTACAAACTAGCTAACAAGACGTCCATATACACACCATTTCATGCTAAAAGGAAAATATTAGAGCGTCCGTGCCATCAATGAAAATGCAATCATTTCTCTGCAGCTAACACTAGCAATTTATTTTAATTTTCATGACCTTTTAAGCCACTTGACTCCACACAAGATCCATTAGTAGCTGTTCTAAGGGTTTGATTTGATCTTGGCGACAGCAGGGTGAGTGGATGAGTCAACTAATTATTGAACTTTAACGTAGGAGGCCTTTGTTCATTTCCTTTCTGAAACTGAAGTTCACGTTTCCTTTTATAACCCGAACTCTGAGAAACCTTAGAAACCTATTCGCCACAATATTAAGCATATTATTGTGTAGGTCCTCCCTGTGCCACAAAAACAGCTTTGATCTGTCTGATCTGTTCCATCGCATCCCACAGATGTTCAATCAGATGGAAATCTGGGGAGTTTGGAAACCAGAGGGCAGCTCTATGTAGCTGCTTTGACATAGCCAGACTTTCTTTGTGTTAATCAGCTCGACAGCAATGAAAATCTCAGTCAGAAGTTACATGTATTGTGCTTCAAATTCTCTGCAAAAGGAGGGGTTTAATGCATCATTTGACTCTTCTTCTGCAAAAAATGAACCAACCATGTGCAGCTGCTTCAGTCAAGAGGTTGTTTTAATGGGGAGCAATGAGGAGAATAAAAATGTATGCTGCTACTGCAAATGATGCGACAGAAATGCTGGTATAAAACTGTCAAATGTGCCTAACGTATTTATTTTACTGATCAATGGAGCTGATTATTTCTAACCAAGAGCTGCACAGTAAAGCTATTAAACTTTAAAATTCATATTTTAAACATAATGTGGTATTGAAGTGCATTTCGGTCTGACACTGTCCCATAGTGAAGAATATCACTTTAATTTGTGGAAAAATCAAAGTGAAATGAATGTTACTGATTGAAGATTCACTGTAATAAATACCAATAAATAATCAATGTTCTAATCTAAGCTGAGGAACCAGCAGAGTAAACTGACCAAACATAAAAACATATTTGTGTGATTTCTGCATCACCAACTAAATATATGTTCCTGTGGCAACGCGATGCATGCAGTGTGTGACACTGTAACTACACGGTTTCATTCCCTGGTTTTAGTAACGTACAGATCAACATGTTTGCAGATAAAATGTTTTCCTCAGCTGAGAATCTGTATCACTCATGAATAAAGTTTTGGTTAAAGGGAGACGCTTCTTATAATCGATTTAAATCTGAAACTCTGAAGAAAACCTGGACCAGGTCAGCTCCATCAGTTACAGTGTTGTTGTTTATTATTCTGGACTCTAGGCACATGTTGGCACGGGGCACAAAATGTAGTGGCAAGCTGGTGAGCTGGTGTTTTCCTGGGATTTATTTCCTCGACTGCATCGATTTGGTATCACGGTGACTCAGTGTGTGAACTGTGGGAGGAGAAGAGCATTAGAAGGTGTGTGGTGCGATGTTGGTGCCAAGAATGGATGGATGCAGTTTATCTGTCGCCTGCTCGAAGTGGGTCAACTGTCTGGAACTCTTTCTCTCCGCTGTTTTTGTCATTTCATTCAGAGAGAGCACAATGAAATACTCTCCTTAAAATCACACAGCCCCCTTTTGTTTGTCTTTCCATTTCCACCGATAAGTTAAAACATTAAAACCATCAACAGGAAAAATTAAATGAAATACATTGTGGATTAGACTATCGTGCAGAGACGGAAGATGATTTAACCCACAGTTTCTGATTTGTGAAAAAAATGTGTGTATTGGAGATTTCACTGTCTTTTTTGTGTTAGAATGTAAAAACATGGAGATTTGAGTGCGTTATTTTGCATCTAGACCACTTCAGATCAAGTCCAGATCAAAAGTCAGTGAGCTTAGGTGGGTTAAATCTGGACACAGTTTTTGCTGATGCAAGCCTCATCCATGAAGACCCCATCCAGGAACCCAGTGGACCTAAAGGATCCACTGCTGATGTCAGGCATAACAGGACACCCATAGAGGTCCCATGGCTATGTAACAAGGTACAAGTGGTTTTAATGTTGTGGCTGATCGGTGTATATTTTAAATTCTTCAGCAAGCCGGCATCTGATCATAAGAATGAAAAGTTGCATTCCAGTTATGCAAATAATCTATGAATGATTTTGAGTCTCTTCATATCCATCAAAAGGCAGCAGTAATCTGTATCTGCAGATATCACAATTACACACATCAGATGTCCTGAATAAGTTTTGTGCATCAAGCATCAGCCCGAACCTCTGTGCACATCAAACTTCTCATTTTGATTAGTTAATCTACACTTTCCAGTGCAAATCAAAAGGCAAGCCACAGTCAGATCTTCTCCCTTCGTTAACAATTTCCTCAGGACTGTCTCTATCTGTCACTTCTCCCCTGGAGTCTCCATCCAAAACACCAGGTAACTGAGGAAACTTTGAACAAACACTTGGAGTTGCATATTTTTAATTATATTACAGCTTGATGTGTCACTGCATGGGTTACATTACATGTTGGCATCTGTTTTAAAAAATCCTAATATAGTTCTGGATCAAAGCAGGATCACATCTATGTCAGAACATGAAGTCAAACAGAGAACTCTTTTTTTTATCACATTGTCAGCTGTCTGACTGAATCAAACGTTAAAAATCATTACAGAAATAAAGAGACGCAACATGAAAAACACCTGGACCCATTTTTAACTCCACTGTTGTTATGGCACCACAGAGTTATCAAAATCAGATTTGCAAAGTCCTTTAAAACAAACACGACAGACTAAAGAATAAAATATTGTGGAACTCAACAGCCAAGAACAACCGTAGACTTGCAGTTGTGGATCATTTCTTCTAAGGCACAGAAGAAATCATGTGAAGTCAAAAGGAATTCAGAACTGAATCCAACTTAAAAGAAACATAATTTGCACTTGGGAATACATATATATGAGCTGCTATATTCATATTCTGAAACTCTTTACATCTGAGACAACAAGAAGAACCCTCAGAGAAAAAAAACTCTCCACAGGATTCCCCAACTGTCAGCGTGCTTTGACAGGAATGGAAATGTGTTTGAAGGGAATGAAAGATGGTGATTGTAATTGCCAGTGATTGCCACCAGCTCTGTGATAATAGATTCTATCAGATCCCGCCAGTTCCTAAGTGTACCGCAGGTATGCCAGGTGGTGGCTTCATAACTACCAAAATGCATGTGGCACACCTTTGGCACAGTAGGCAGCGTGGATTTGATTGAGCTCTGGGTTCACAAAAACATGGCCTTGGGATTCACTGTGTTGGATTCCTCTATGTTTTGCTGCCTGTGACACTCTGCCAGGCCTGTTAGGCAGACATCTTCAGCTCTTGCTTGCTCCATTTCAGCTCTTCAACTAATGAAACACATGCTCATGTAGATGTTAGGTGACTAAATCAAGAATGTCATACTATGTATTTAGTTTAAAAACACTCTTTTGCTTATATATTCAAGACTCGTGTCCTGTTTAGGCCTAAGTTTGTTCTTCAAACTCTTAATGGTGAAACTCAACATTTTACTCTCAATTGCTTTGTGTTGGAACAGAACTGCTGCAATAAAAAGATCAATTTCAATATCACTTTCTGATGCCAAACAAAACGCATTCAAATGTGTTTCTCTCCCTTTCATCAAATTAAGATGCAATGATAGTATGACAGGAAGCAGTTATGCTGAAATATTTCCTGAATTTACGGGCTGATTTTGGCTTGGCATTAAGAATTAGCTAGTAGCTGGTGTAGACAGTATCTACGTGGTGCGGACCTCATCAGCACTGATGACAGTCAGGACTGACAAGTTTCCAGAATCAGCCTAAAAGTTCCACAGCGCCTGTGAGTTGCTCTGTCTGCAAGGAATTTGTCATGGGTGATTGCTTTAGTGGTGGCATTAGCAGACATCGCTGCCCTACCCCCAATGGCACTATAAGCTTCCTTTGATGCAAATACTCTCTGAGCACATGAAGGAAATCCATTTTCTCTCACACAGACCCCATACTGACACATCTCGGGAAAACTAGAGAGACTCGCTTTTCCCAGGAGAGCCGGTGTTCGGGAGGCAGAGGAGAATAGACAGGCATGACCTTCTTCCTCGACTCTGCTTTGCTGTAGCCTGGAGATCCTGTCAACATAAACTGTTACAAAGACACTGGTAGCTTCAATCCAACTTTGTATTTTTGTCACCACACTGAAAAAAAAATATGCACGTCAGTGGGAGGTTACCGAAGCATATTGAAAGTTGATTCTGGGTACTCCCTCGAAACCCTGTAATCCTCAAATCCTCCAGAAAATTGATCTCTAAATGTTAGGCTAACTGTAGCTGCCGGGTTGATGATCAAACTTGCAAAAATATGGTGCATTTTATAAGTTAATATTGTGAAGCATTTGACTCAAATGCTGGGAAAAACAAAGTAAATGCTTGTCAGATTGGATTTTAGAGCTAGTTTAAAGAAGAGTAATAGTTCTGACAGCTGTGTTTGGCAAAAGATTTCTTTCCTTAATCACCGACATTAGGCTTCTGTTTGGTAGCTGACTTCCACAATAAGTAAAACTGACATTTCATTTGTATGTGGAACATTAAAGGAATCATTTCACATGTTGGGTCAGTGGCCATTTTTCTATGCAAAACTGGCACATCTAAGAATCATTTCAGACAGAAAAAAAATGCAACATTTAGTGAAACTACTCTGACTGTTTTTATTGCACTACAGTGGTATTTAATAGGAAATGCATCCAAAAGCAAATTCAACTTAAAAGTGACATAATTTGCTTTGGGCAGTACTTAGTCTGGTATTTTCTGATTTTGAAACTCTGTACATTCTGAAAAGCAAGTTTCCTCTGAGAAAAATTGTCAGTCCATCATGAGAGGGAAGAGAGGAAGTGTTTAAAGGATGAAAGTAGTGACTAAACGCAGTGAACATAATGGGCAATTATGCTTATTAGCTTCCTTGCTAAAGGTGATTTAAAAAGATTGATCCAGTGCTCTTATCTTTATGCTAAATGTGAACCTACAGCTGATGAGCTTAACTCAATGAACCTGAGCAGAGAGAACTAGCGTGGCTCTGTCTAAAAGAGGATAGGTTTTCCCTGTTTTTCCTAATGCAAATACAAGCAACCTATCTGCTGGCTCCGTATTTGGTGCACAAATGTAAGTGCAATATTAATCTCTTGACTTAACAGGGAAAGTTAACAGAAAGTAAAATTTCGGTGGAGAAAACCTTCAACACAGCATTAAAATCATTTTAATACCATTGATCATCTCTTTACATTGCAATGTTCTGCTGGGAAACCTTGGGTGGATGCTACTTTGAACAACACTTTCTGATGGCAGCATCCTCCCCCACCACCTTAAAAAATGCTCAAGAAAAGTTTGAAGAACACAACTACAAGTCAAAGGCCTTGTCCTGGTCTCCAAACTCTCCACATCTCAATCTGATTTAGCATCTGTGAGAAGCACTAGAACAAACCTGAACCATGAAGACCCACTCTACAATCCACAGTACCCAAAGGTTCCACTGCCACCGTCACCACAGAAAGCCCCCAGAGGTCCTCCATGCTCCAGCGGTTCAGTTATTTAACGGCACGAGGAAGACCGCTTCACTTTGGATGTAGAATAGTCCAAGTAGAATTGACAATCCCTCCCCAGAGTATGCGGTTTATCATTAATGACTTGACCTTATAGTTACCAGTGTCTCCATGCACACTGTAAACCCGAATGTTCAAAATAATTAAATGTCGAGTTTGGGTAACGTTCTTGCTTTTTGAGTGAATTAAATCCAAAATTTTTGATTGATTTGAACTATATGTGCATTAAGTAAGAATAACTTAAAAGCATAACTTGAAAACAACTTAAAAGAACTAAGCTCTACATTTTATTCAACATTTTATTTTGTAATTTTTATGTTATGTTATTTTTATTCAGTTTGAATATTATTTTTGAATAATTTTTTAAAAATCATTATTAACATTACAAGGTGCTTAAAGTGAGGGGGCAAGAAAATGTTCAGTAAAAGATTTTTAGGACTTTTGGTCAACTACCTCAAAATTTTTTAGTTTTGAGTCACATGTTTTTGAGTATTACTAAGTCAATTTTGCCATGTGGTTACTTAAAACAAAAACAACATTAACGAAAACACTGAGTTTTGTTAACGTAAAAGTGTATGATTGTGTACTTATTTTTTGAAGCTCTGTTAACTTATTCCTACTGAAAACTTTGTCTTATAAACACAAAATGTTTGTGTTGATATAAATGAAAATTTAGAGTCGTATTAAGTGAAAATATTTGAGTTGACTTAACAAACATTTAATTTAACTATAATCAAAAGGGAAAAGTAGCAGGTAATACAAATTTTTAAATAGATTACCTGCTTAAAGGGTTTAAAACTTTTGACTGTCACGTTCAGCAACTCGAAAATTTTGTGGCAATCGATTGCCTCATTTTTTTGCAAGGGTAATACTCCAGCAACAACCAGAGGAGGATCAACACAATGTTAGGCAGGTGGTTTTTATATTGTGATTGCTTGTTGTATTAGTCTCTATTTGCTTGAAATAGAGCGTTGCTTCTCTTCTTGTCCCAGGACTGAGGTTCCAAAACTGCAGCCTCTTCTGCTGTAGAAACCTGGCATAGAAAACAACACAACACACAGAAACCAGCACGATATTGGCAGCAATAGTGGAAAAGAGGCATTCATATCAAAACAAGACAATATGAAGAACTCGAGCATACAAGATCAATAAACCAGCTAGAAACAAATATAAATTAGCAAGTCATAAGTGTCTTTCTGATTGGGTTTATTTTATTTTCTTGCCAGAAAACTTGTCATATCAACATGCAGCCTTGTTGTTGCTTGTCTCGATGACTATGTTACTGATGTCATCATTTCAGCCAATTACTGTATCTTCACTGTCTTTTTTAGTATCTGGGTTGTAACTTTGTTAAAAGCACAGTTTTACAGTTTGTGAGTTTTTACCAAAAGCAACAAGCAGGAAGTGGACCTGAACATTTGTTGGATTCTGTCTCCAGGTCGTTTGTGAAACATCCCTTTGCTCTGTAGTCGGGCTTTTATGAACTGCTGCTGTTCTACAAAGCATCACTAAACTGTTTCCATTTTGGTTTCCACACAAAGCTAGTTTTGAGCAGTGCTGGTTGGCTGTTAGGAAAGTATTACTGTGACAGAAGCTGAGAAAGGCTTTGCAACAAAGCTGCAACTGACTTTTTTGATGGAAGAGGAAGTAAATCTGCTATTATATTTGACTTTTCACATTGGTTCTGTTTTATATACATATACATAACGTGTAAATTACCCATATTACTATGTCTACATGAATTCCCTACTGTGCTTTGAGTTATTCTGTTTCTTATATGACCTGTTATCTTAATATTCCTGTTTGCATGTGGTGTCTAAAACACATCACCATTGACACCAGCAGTCCTCGCTAACCCAGAAAATAATCATATGTGCACAGGTAAACTAAGGGCATTACTTTAAAAGAGCTAACACAATTATATGTCACAGGCTGGCAATTTGTGATCACACAGGACATGATTTAGGCAGCAGGACGTGTTTTCTTTAATTGCTTTTTTCAATTAGTTTGAAGGACTTTGTTTACAGCTTTTGCATTATAGGAGCCATATACATAAAACTTTTCACTAAAACTTTCTGCAAACACAGAGACACCACTGAAATATGCACACACACTTTTGAGTCAGATTTATAAAGCCAATTACTGAGGAGCTGGGCTTAGTGCACGAGTCTCATTTCTGCTCCTACAATTTGCTGTGAATGGACAGAGACACAGAATACAACAAGTGAAACTGACTGAGCTTCTCAACAAGCTTCTCCAACAATGTCAGAGTACATTGTTATTGGTAGTAATATCTAAATTGTTATTATTATTAAACATAGCACTGGAATCAATAGATTCATTTAGAGTGAATCAGTGGATGGCATTGTGATTGTGGTGCTCATACTCAGATTTAGACCAAAATCTGTTTTATTTTAATTACACAATGTATAATGGAAACTCTCAAACTGTCATAAATATATATAAAAACAAGGAAAATGTATACAAATTATAGACAAATAGATACACACACATAGATATTATAGATATTAGTGACATTTATTGTGCATTTGAAACAGACAGAAAATAAAATGCACCAATAAAACATCAAAGAAAGTAATACAAATCATGATCATACTAAAGCAGTTTATCAAATCAAGTTTCTAAATGCATCCTTAACTGAATGATGTCAGTAATGAAGAATTAGAATGTTCAGTTAAAATAGTAATGTTTATTTATATAACACATCAAAACCAGACAAAATAAAAATGAAGAAGAGGCATTTTGCATGTTACATTTGAACTTCAAGCAATAGAAAGGAGAAAATAACTGTTGCCCTGTCTTTTCCTGAGTTCACACAGTAGCATCAGGCTTTAAATGTAGTGATGGAAATAGGTGGTGAGTTCTCTCTTGAGCGCCTAGTATTTAAAGCTATTAAGGACATTAGCTCATGCCATCAATTATGCTGGCTAAATGACTGACAGCAGATGATTTTACGGTTGCCTGGTGACAGTAGAAACCAGAGTTTCCGCCTGAGTTGGCTTCTCAAACCAAAAGCAGACTCTAATTTTCTAAGTCTGTCCTGCTGGAATTAGCTCTGTGAAATAAACTAATTAAAACATTAAATAATTGTAATAAATCTTATTGTGGCACTTGTATTTACTACTTGTCATAATTAGATTAGATTTAACATTTAATGTAGTACAAATTAAAATCATTTCATGTAATAGATTAATTTTTTTTGCATGTTTTTTTCCCTAATATTAGATCTCAGCAAAGAAGGAAAGGAGAGCTCTGTCATGATGAAATATATGCAAATAAACTCTCACCTGCATTGAAGACAAAACAGTTGCTTTTTTAGCTTTAAAATCCTCAGCATTCATTTTGGTGCTATTTTGGAAGAGTGCAACAAAGAAAGTAGATGAAAGTAGTTTAAGACGACCCCCTTTCTTTTGGCTTATATTTTTTTCAGTTTCAGCTTAATGGTGCTATTGTTCACTAAAATATGTGTTAACTACTAATTTAACCCTAAGAAACTATTGTTTATCCAGACAACGGAAATGATTTCTCATCCTCAATATAGCCACTCATTGTTCATAAAAAGCACCGCTGGGTGCCCTTGAGCTTCATCAGCAGTACCTTTGATTGCTCCACTGGTTTGAAGACAAGGGGATTGCACAAATTAAATTCATTCATGTGGTAAGACAAAGGCTGACACCATTTCATTTCAGTAGGCCGCTAATGCCACCTTTCAGGACTCGTGTTCCGTTTCAGAGCACGGACTGCACTCAGGGGACGAAAAGTCACCTCCTCTTCCAGGTTCTGCTGAACAAACGTCTTCCCAAGTGGTGAGCAACACCTTGGAAATGCAATTAAGCATCAAGACTGAATGCGAAATTACTGCTGAGATCTTTGCTGTCGCCTCTGTTGCATAAGTGCAAATCCTAAGTGGAACAATCAGTTACTTCACACTACATTATCGTCTATAGAAAATCTGAAGGTAGACTTTAATGGCCTACTGTATCTTATAATCCCATCGTGTTTTCTAAAAGATGAGTTTATCTACTGCTAGAAGCTTTTGCACAATATATATTGGTCAAAATGTACAATTATTAACTATCATTGTTAGTATTATTACTAATATTATTATTACAGCAAAGTGTATAATTTTGACACAATGAATAAACTTTGCACGCTTTGTCCTGCACATGGTTTTGACGCTGGAACACATTGGTCAAAGATACTTAGCTTTATTCAAATATTAAAGTACTTTCAATTAAAGTCAACAATGTTTAACCAAGTGCCCTAAATACAGTGCCGTGCAAATGTATTTGCTGTAATCTTCTATTTTTTGTATATTTGTCACACTCAATAGTTCAGATCATCAAACTAATATTTATATTTATTGAATGTCATGCTGAGATTACCCACAAAACACAAAATGTCACTTTTAAATGACGGTTTATTGAAATTTGATTGAAAACCTACATCACCATTGTGAAAAAGTAATTGCCCCTTGAACCCAATAACTGGTTGGTCTCTTGGCAGCAACAACTGCAGTTAAATGTTTGTTCCAACTTGTGATCAGTCCTTGACACACAAGTACAAAAGTACTTGCACAAAGTAAAATATACAGTAGGCACACTAATGAGCTACATGAAAGTAGTGTATGTAGTAATCTACTTCTCTTTTGTTTTTGAAAGATTCTGGTTAAATTGCAAATATTTTCTACAATTTCCAGAGAGCTTTTATTCTTCCAAATGACTACAGATCCTGCTGTGGTTAATTTACAATCCCTTCCAAAAAGGCGTTGATATAAAAGAAACATGAAACAGTGGGAGAACTGAAGAATTCTTATGTATAGAATGAACTACACATGCAAATCATGCATCCCCCCACTGTCCTACTATGATTTCTAATAGATTCTCATACATATGACACATCAGATCTCGCTGTACCTTGGGGGATTACTGGTTGTAATGAAAAATCAGCAGTTGCATTCAAGGGCCAGCCTCTGGCAGAGGTTGAGTTTGCTTTCATGCTATTACCATTTTTATTATCATTTATGTACATCCTGTTAGTTCTGTATAGTTTTTAAATGGGGTTTTGTCCCTTATGCATCTTAAGCATGTATTTCCTGGGGTTTTAGCCATTCTACTTGAACAATTTCTAAGATATATTTGTGATTCATCAGTTGTGTTTGCTATTAAAAATTGCCATTTGGTGTAATTTATGTCATCCAGTAGTCTGTAGGGTATGTTCATTGGTTTGAACTTCTGATTTAAGAAATCCTCTCTCTGTATCAAACCATTTGCCTGATGAAAGTCCAGCATGGAAACATGATGAATTTGAATGTTGGATAGTGTGCAGGAATCTTTCTTAAACTGTCTAATGAAATAAATATGCTCCCTTTTCTTGAAGCACAACTAGAGTCTTTTTAAAATTTTTTCTTCAATGTATTTTTCTTCTTTGAAACCCGGCTCCTACATTTAACCCCCAATGCAACTTAGCAGCCAACAGTTTATTGGAAATTCAGGTGTGTTATGCTTTTAGCAGCTAATGCAGCCTTGGGCTGTGGAGGTCTTCACACCCACACGATTGATTTTTATTTTCCAGTTTGTAGTCTCCAACTAGAACCATCACCAACAGAAGTGTCAGTAATTTATCAGATTTGTGGAGCTGCTACAGAAGGCTTTCAGACACATTTTGATTTTGTGCAAAAATTAGCGAAGTTGTTCTTTAGGTGACATTTTGAAGCCAGTATATATTTACTTGAAATGTGGTCACTTTCTTTGGTAGTATGTTTTTACTCTGGTAAAGGACTTCTTTGGTCATTTCAAAAACAAAAGCCGTTTAGGTTTCTTTGGAAAACATTTGATTCTCATATTCAGGCCATACTGTGTCTGAGTCACCATAATTATTGCAGGAAACTTTGGCTGGTTTTATGTTATGGCCTTTCTATTTGATGCATGCATATTTCATTATGACTCATTATTATACATTGTGATCATTCAGCTTCAGCCTCTGGGGTTTGTCTATAGCTTTACTCTGTATCATTTGTAATGGTAGTCCTGGACTGCAGTCTTTTTTTGAGCTGTTCCACAAACTATTGCTCTCTCGTGAGCTTTTAGTTTTCCCTCCACTGCTTCCACTCCCTGCCTTATCAATGGGATGCAGCTGAAGTAAACATTGCGTCTTGCATATAATTCTATGGCAATCCCCGCCAGCAGTGATAAGCTTTTGGAAGCAGATGTAGCTCATGAACTAACTTTATGATTCACCTCACTGGAGGATGCCTAACAGGATATGCCTTAGCAAAGCTTCTGTCCAGTCTACACAATTTTTAATTCATGAAGTCAACACTTTTTTATTTACACTTATGCTCCATCATGTGAATGAGCTGAAGCCGCGCTCCCCAATTTGCAATGCAAATGATCAGAGCGCAACAACAGTCCTGACATATTCTGAACAGGTGGAACCTAAAGAGCTCCATCTTGTTGGCTGAAACACTTCAGCACTAATGTACCATGAAAGATACAGCGGCTGGGAGTAAAGCTAAATAAAAGATTTTCATTATTATTTAATGGCTCCATTCTGGTCAAACCGTCACTGCAGGTGCAAGGACATGATGGGATTTTGAGATGCAGACCCTCTCCTGGCTTTGTTGGAGTTAAAGTGATGCATGAAGCCAGAGAAGACGCTAATCAGAAGGAGCTATGTTTTCATTCGCTGGACATTTTAGAGAACATGCTGTTAGAGAGCACTCACATCAGGGGACGAGACCATAATGATATTCTCAGAGCATTTGTGCTACATTGATATATCAGATGAGGCATTAGACAGTAATTTATTTTTGTTTATTTGGCTTCAGCAATTTTTTACTCATTACGCCAGCAGGAGACCATTTGGTGTCCATTTTCTCTGCATGTAACCATGTTTAGATGCACTGCAGTAATTTAACTGGCAATAAAAAAGGTCTAAAATATGATCTTGCTTGACACAGCCATCGCATTTCTCATGATTATGCCCATCACAGTGTCTTGCCTTTCGAAGTAAACAACTGCACTAATCAGAAGCTGGTGCATGGCCTACAGATACTGTACTGCTGTCTGTTCCGCTCATGCATAGTTCAGTGCAAGTTCAGAATAATGTTTAAAAATCCTCGCCTCAAAAGCCAAGATTAACAAACAACATTGCAGCTTGCCACCAATAGTATCAAGATGAGGTGTGTGAACATGACTTATTCTTTCAGTCATCCTGAAGCTCATGGCTGAACCTTTTAGCAGGAAAGATCACAGATGGAAAGTTTAAATACTGAGCGAAAACTGAAGTGGCAGCAGCAGTGTTGTTGGTTGTGAAGGACTGAGACAAATCATAAGAGTCAGCAGCGTGTTCTTACCCTGAAACTGATTTCTTTATTGCCTGCATGTTGCAGGATGTTACGTATGTACGCTCACCGGCCACTTTATTAGGTACACCTGTTCAATTGCTTGTTAACACAAATTGCTAATCAACCGATCACATGGTCGCAACTCAATGCATTTAGGTATGTAGACGTGGTCAAGACAACCTGCTGAAGTTCAAACCAAGCATCCGAATGAGGAAGAAAGGGGATTTAAGTGACTTTGAACGTGGCATGATTGTTGGTGCCAGACAGGCTGGACTGAGTGTTGATCTACTGGGATTTTCGTGCATGACCATCTCTAGGGTTTACAGAGAATGGTCCAAAAAAGAGAAAATATACAGTGAGTGGCATTCGTGTGGACCAAAATGCCTGATGTGAGAGGTCAGAGGAGAATGGACAGACTGGTTGGAGATGATAGAAAGGCAACAGTAACTCAAATAACCACTGGTTACAACCAAGGAATGCAGAATACCATCTCTGAACACACAACACATCCAGCCTTGAAGAAAATGGACTACAGCAACAGAGGACCACACTGGGTGCCACTCCTGTCAGCTACGAACAGGAAACTGAGGCTACAATTCACACAGGCTCAACAAAGTAGGACAGCAGAAGAACAAGAAGTGGTGGCATGGTTTGGGGATGTTGTATTGGCACACTTTGTACACCTTAGAAATAACTGCGCATTGTTTAAACTCCACACCCTACCTGAGTACTGTCACTAGCCATGTCCAGCCCTTTATGGCCACAGTGTACCTTCTTCTGCACGATGTCACAAAGCTCAAATAATCTCAAACTGGTTTCTTGAACATGAGAAGGAGTTCATTGCACTCCAACTGCCTCCACAGTCACCAGATCTCGATTCAGTAGCATCTTTGGGATGTGGTGGAACGGGAGATTGGCATCATGGATGAGCAGCCGACAAATCTGCAGCAACCACGTGATTCTATGTCAATATGAGCCAAAATCTCTTAGTAATGTTTCCAAAAACTTGTTGAAAGTATGCCACCAAGAATTAATGCAGTTTTGAAGGCAAAAGGGGGTCCAACCTTTTACTAGCAAAGTGTACCTAATAAAGTGACCAGTGCGTATAGGCTTACCTGAACTGCCTTTACTCCATTTCCTTAAATATCTTCCATCAGATTCAAATATAAAATTTTACAAACAACTCCTTATAAGTCGATTTTTTTCTACTAGACACACTGTATTGATTTCAGAACTCAGATTTCTTAAAGTTGACAGTAAAAGTAAAGTAAATCACAGCTTTTGTATTGAGTTGGAATAAAGCTCAAACTACTATTTCATCATATGTTTTTTCTCCCCACATAATAGTATGTTTTCCTGATGGTGACATTCATAGTAGCGTTAATTTAATCATCACAAGTGTGTATTATTTCAGCTCTTTCAGCTTCGATCATGCCTGAAGTAGTTGTGTATAGCTATAGCATTGATCAACATGGAATTTACAGTCAGATTTAACTGATATTATTGCATGTTTCAGGGAAAGAGATGAAATTTAGTCACCGCTGATCCATTAACTTCTCATTTCTTACCATAATCAGGCCAATTTTCACTTTGTCCAGTACTTTTCTCGACTGATCAAACAGCTGCAAAATTATTGACTCATTCGGTTCATTTTGTCTTTTTGCACAAAGTAAAATATACAGTAGGCACATTAATGAGCTACATGAAAGTAGTGTATGTAGTAATCTACTTCTCTTTTGTTTTTGAAAGATTCTGGTTAAATTGTAAATATTTTCTACAATTTCCAGAGACAACCTTTTAGCTGTTGCTCTTCCAAATGACAACAGATCCTGCTGTGGTTAATTTGCAATCCCTTCCAAAAAGGCATTGGTATAAAAGAAACATGAAACAGTGGGAGAGCTGAAGAATTCTTATGTATAGAATGAGCTACACATGCAAATCATTCATCCCCCCACTGCCCTACTATGATTTCTAATAGATTCTCATACATATGACACATCAGATCTCGCTGTACCTTGGGGGATTACTGGTTGTAATGAAAAATCCGCAGTTGCATTCAAGGGCCAGCCTCTGGCAGAGGTTGAGTTTGCTTTCATGCTATTACCATTTTTATTATCATTTATGTGGTTTTGTTATTCTTCTTTATTTATTATGCATTATTAAATTCTCCCCAGTGTGTGAGCGCTGTGTTATGAAGCGGATTTGTTGTCGAGCGTGAAACTCTGCTGTCTCTGAATTCATGATTGAATTCAACATGGGCACTTAGAGCAAGTGGACTACAGTGTATGGAGAGAAAAAAATGATTTAAAATGAAAAATGTAGTATTCAGGAAGCATAAAATCTATGCTACCCATAGCTATAGTATGTGTGGATACAAGCAGATGGCCTGTAATGAAAATCACTCGCCCTCACCAAACCACACTCCAATGTAAATGGAGAAACATGTGCAGAGTTAAAGACTGAGGCAGCCTCAGAGTCTGTGCTGAGGTCAAGCCTATTTAGGGAGCAGACAGTCTGACTCCTCCAGGAACCAGGCAGAGGAAATGACAGACTAACACACAGAAGAAAAAATAAGGGCACACACTATGAGGAAAAGAAGAGAGAGAAGTTGATTTGAGCTGAACTCTCATCTCCCACGTAACCAGACTCGAGGAATCGCCTGTTTGTAGTGTTGTGTGAACACCGGTTGTCTACAGTGTCTATCTAAGTATACACACCGATGGACAGGAGTACAGATGTGGGGAGAGTGTGTGTGTGTGTGTCTGTGTGTGTGTAGGTCTGTGTGTGTGTAAGTGAAAGACAGAGGGTGGAAAAACTGTAGTGAAGGCGAGGGAGTGTGAGTCAGAGTTTATACAGAGTTCAAACCAGAGAAAGGAATGATTCCTTCTAAGACAGCGGAGTCCCCATACTTTACCTGCTTTATCTCCTGTGTGTGTGTGTGTGTGTGTGTGTGTGTGTGTGTGTGTGTGTGTGTGTGTGTGTGTGTGTGTGTTCCTGTATTCATATCTTTGACTGGACCATTTGAGCTTCAGACACTGCAAAGACATTTAGCGTCATTTTTACTGGTCCTATCTTTACGGTTTTATAGCACCACTGATAACCTGCAGCAGGTCTATGTACATTTTAAATAAAAACAACATTTCAAACAACTGTTTCAAATTAACGTGAGATACTGTGGTTGAGATCGTTAGAATTCATTTGAAACACATGTATACATTTCTATAAATGAATATAAATGTGCCTTTGCTTTCTGAGACTCGGGCCCCTTTCAGATGTGCAGCTCTGTCCATTATTCTGACAGCACCTCAGCATGTCGCCTTCATGTCTGAATGAGCACTCTGGTCACTTCTCTGTCAAAGTCATGAAGCAATCTTACCAGGTCGGCCCTACCCGCTGAAAAATTAAAGTACTATCTGGAAACAAAAATGGTTCTTAAAACCATTTATATTTTCCTAAAGAACTTTTTAGCAAGAGCGTCTTTAAACAACTGTTCTTTCAAGATCTGCAAGAGATGCCTCAAAGAATCATTGAAAAATCTTTCAAGCACCATTAAAGACGATTTAAAGAATTGAATGTTTAATTTAAAAAATCAATTTCGAAATTGTGGACCTTCCTGGTTCTATTTTGATAATGGGACTTGATAATTTAAGTAAAACAATCAAATGTTTAAAAAAAGAAAAAAAAATTGCTGCCTTCCAGGGACTCTTCCATTAGAACACATTTAATATTTTGGGTTCTGGACTATTGATCAGACAAAACTACACATTACAAGATGCAAACTTTATTTTCAAAAATAACCTTTTAATAAAGGGTTCTTTAAACAACCATTTCATTCATCTGTTCTTTGAAGATCTCCAAAAGATGCCTCAAAGAACCATCAAAAAATGGTTCTTTAAGGCACTATTAATGACTATTTAAAGATCTTTAACAAAAAAAGGAATCAATTTCAAGATTGTGGACCTTCCTGGTTCTATTTTGATGAACTGATGAAGTAGAAATGTTAAATATGTGTAAAAAAAATGGCCTAAATGACATTTGAAAGAGAGCACTCATTCTCTTACAACTAAAATATTGACTTCATGAGCAACTGAATAAAACTTTTGATTTATTTAGAGGTATAGAGACACAGCTAAAGACTAGCTTTAATGTAAATCTTCAGTTTAATATACAGTTGCTGATTTTTCTTGGCCACCTGAAGACAGTGGAAACAAGCTGTTAACAAAACTCTGGCATATTATAACCTTTTAATTTCTGCTGTTTTCACAGTCAACAGACACATGGGAACATTGTCACTCATTCAGAGTAAGTTTTGTGTCCATCTGATCACAATAGATGCAATATTCACTCTCCTCAGCCTCCACTAAATCCTGGGAAATATCTTTAGCAGTGAAACTCTCCAGGTACTGGTACTGGTACTGAAAATGAGAGACATTTTCACTGAAGATAGCTGCCTGCTGTGGTTAGAAAATCATGTTAATAACAGCAGTACGAGAAAACAAAACCACTGACTTTGCAGACCTGAATATTTGAAACAATGAGCTAACAAATGCTATAGTTTCGCAGAGCTGAGACAGAGACCAGAGTGGTAAAATGATTTCAGTGATAAATGCAACCGACGAGAATAATATTGTTTAAGCTACATGAATTTGTTTGGTGGGTAAATGTGTGTATTCCCAGTAAACGCAGCTCAATTTAAATTGGCGCAGATGAAGAAGGTTTTTTGTTCCCTGTTGCTATTTGTCCGAAATTCGCAATATTTTTAAAAATTGCCAGCTTAACATATGTACTTTTCTTGAATTCAGTCCATAATTGCAACATGGACAAACTGTCATCCATTGGTTTGTTTTGATCCCTTGGACTGAAGACATTTCCACTGTGTCAAAACAGTATATGACAGCTAAAAAGCGGTAAATAATTAGTCTTAAAACACACTATTAAGGCTGTATTTTAGCACAATTTGCATCTGAGAAATACTGCAACATTTACGTGTCAGCTGTCAGACAGCTAAAGAGACTTTCTCCTTTTTAAGAAAGCACGAATAAACAAGGGGCCCAGCTTTAGAACTTGTAGTATCACAACTATTTTTGCTCTTAAGGCTGTTTGAAAGTACGAAAAACAACCACAATGTAAGGTGAAAATTATGTTGAATTCAGATTTCCCATGACACCACAGTTACCGTTTTGTGCAAATGTGAACTTGGCATCACAACTTGCAGAGAAGAGACAAGACGATAAAAGCAGAGATTAAACTGTGAGCCAGAGAACAGACACACTCCACTTTGTGCATCCTGCTATGCTGTGATTATATATTTATATATATTTATCCAATATTCAAACATGATAAAGTTCTCTTGCATAAAAAAGTACTTAAAAATGTATTTTCTTTTGCCTTAAAACATTACTAGTACCTCAAGTGCACTTTATAGGACCAATTGATTTGTCAATGTTCTGATTTAAATCCCTTTTTAAAAGTCCTGTCCTGCACTGTATAATAATGTATTATATTGCTGTAGAAGGGGTACTTTGTTGTTGCCCTCTTTACTTTGTGACACTGCATTTGCTATCAGTGAGTCACCACATTAAAATCACTAACAGGTGAAGTGAACATCATTGACCATCTCACTCAAATGCAATGTTATGCTGAGAACCCTTGGATTCAGGAAATTATTTGCCCCTCTACAGAAATGTTCTATTTTTGCATATTTGTCACGCTTAAACGTTTCAGATCATTAAAGTAATTTTAATGTAAGACAAAGATCACCCAAGAAAACACAAGATGTAGTTTTTAGAAAATCCTCCTGGAGAATATCCACCGTCAGTTTGTGACCTAAAGCTCAACACCAATGGTTTGTGTAGCAAGACAAAGACCCAAAGCATGCAAGCAAGTCTGAATGGCTCAAAAAGAACAAAATTAAGGTTTTGTAGTCAAAGTCTGGACTTCAGTTCCATTGAGATGCTGTGACAAGACATTTAAAGGGCAGTTCATGCTAGTAAACCATCTAATGTGACCGAATTCAAACTATTGTGCAGAGAAGAGTGGACCAGAAATCCTCCATGGAGATGCAAAAGGCTGATCACATGCTGGAACAAACATTTAACTGCAGTTGTTGCTGCCAAGGGACCAACCATTAGAGTCAGGGGGGCAATTCCTTTTTCACAGGGGTAACATAGGTTTTAAGTAATTCTTTAATAAATTATAATTTAAAAATAGCATTTTGTGGATTATCTGTGTCTAATAGTCAATAAATATAAATATTAGTTTGATGACCTGGAACATTTAAGTGTGAGAAATGTGCAAAAATAGAAGATTTATGTAGGGGGGCAATTACTTTTGACATGAACCACCCATCTAAACTTTGTTCCAGACGAAGTGTACCCTTCATGGCAACGAGACTTCCTGATGTCTGCAGCCTCCTCCAACAGAACAATGCACCTAGCCACACCTGAAAACTGCTCGAGGAACATGACAAAGAGCTGTGTATATAGTTGCTGGTAGAGATTCTATGATTGTCCTTATTGCCACCAGATGTCACTGTCTTTTTTAGATACTCCTGTGGATGCAACAACAGGTTAGAGAGAAGCTACATGTGTATGTATCTCTGTTTGTCTAACAGAGAAGCTCCAACTTCATTGTTTGCAATAACACTAACTGCAATACATTTAGCAGTAGTAGTGCAGAGTCAAGTGGCGTCTTCACATATTTACTTGTTCCTTAAAAAACAGAGTTCATTTTGACCAAGTGAATAAGAGAAATGTTGGTTTGTTCCTGTTTGTTTCTGTTTCTCTTTCTTTCTCATATTGGCACAATGACCCTTAAGCTTCCAGCTTTTCCATACAAGCTTTATGGTTTTCAGTCCAGCTTCTCTGTGGATTATTGCACATGACAGTGAATTATGCAGGAGCATGAAGTCACTGTGTTTGACTACAACGAGCGCTCGCACCCCTCCCTGTGAACTATTATAGATAGCTATGGAAATGAATGCAAGGACATGGAGCTACACTGAGAGTCTTGTTGTCCGAGAAGCCTTTTTCTAACAAACACAGTTTGAGGCCTGGGCAAAAAAAAACTTCAAATAATCTCATCTTCATTCCTCTCCACTATAATAACACAATCTACTCTCCCTCAGTCTCTACATTCATTTGCATTCTTCCCTTTGCAGACTTTTGTTGAGGATCATTGTAGCTCCTAATGGAGCTCTGTAATTAAGACAGAGGAATCAGTGCTTTTATTGACACACTCTGTGTTATCTGTGCTGTTCAGATAAGGCCAATATAACTGAAATAAAAGCCTATTTGTGTTCTCGCTTTGCTGCACATATCATGGGTCAAGAAACCTATTTTTCAGTGTCATACAGAGACAAGGTGAGCAGGCTATTAAAGCTAGATAGTAAGTAAGTACATGTGCTGTATGTCTTTATTTTCAGCCCCAAATAAAAAAATAAAATAGCCTAAATAATGAGATGTGAAAGAGGTTTTGTTATTCCTGGAAGGGCTGGGGAGTCGTCAAATGACTTCTCCCCGGTGTGCAGGAGCCTCCGCCTCAAGTCCCCAAGCTGCTGCTGGAAACAAAACAAAACACCCGTTTACTGCAAACACACACACACGGTAAAAGCAAGTAAATGGATGTACAGTTTGTCTTTGATGAGGAAAAACTGCTAGACATACTCATCTGATTTATCTGTATTTTTCTAAACTCTGCACCGGTAAAGCCACCATCAAAGATAGCCGGGAACTCTGTGTCACAACAAGCTGCTCAACTCGAGGGACAGCACAAAACAATCTCAACAAATAATGGATGCATCAGCATGAAAATTGGAACAGATTCGCGGTCCACTTAGGAGGAATTGCACTTACTTACAAACATGGGAAGTAAACACTTGTTTACTGCAAACACAGAGAATGTGATGCAGAAACGTTTCTACATACTGAACCCATGATTTTATGAAAAACTTGTCAGACGGGAGTTTTACTTCAGGGAACTCACACTTTTCATTTCTGTAAATTAAGTGTAAATTGAATGTGGTGGTAGTCATGTGTGCAAATTTCTTA
The DNA here is from genome assembly GCF_022539595.1 of Amphiprion ocellaris. Classification (NCBI taxonomy): domain Eukaryota; kingdom Metazoa; phylum Chordata; class Actinopteri; family Pomacentridae; genus Amphiprion; species Amphiprion ocellaris. Next base: position 25,989,123 of record NC_072769.1, on the reverse strand, counting down.
CTGTAGTGCAGTTGTTCTCAAATTTTTTCTGCCAGGCCCCCCTTCGGAGGACAAAAAGTTTTACTGGCGCTCCGCCTGTCATGCCTCTGCGCCCCCGCAGGGAGGCGCGCCCCATTATTTGAGAAGCACTGCTGTAATGTTCAAAATATAACAACAGTAAGACCCAAAGAGCAGAAACATAAATCAACGGTAAATCATTAAATAAGACAAAGAAGAATGCCTTCACCCTCTGGTTAGTCTTTCCTTTTCTCCATCTTCTGCCCTCTTCAGAGCCTCCAGCTGCTTTGTGCTGTGATGTGTCCAGTATGAAAACTAATGGTGGTGGATGGAGTGTTCCACCCGCAGGCGGAGAAACTCAGATCTGTGGCCACATTAGTCCTCATTCTCTGATGCCGACTTAATATGTGACCAGGAGGTACGGCGTGTTGGGGGTTTGGACTAGTGGAAGGCAGTTTAGTTGAGGATGTTGTGGGAAGGAGATCAGAAGGCACCTGAGTGTGTTGACATCTTTATTCTTTTCTGGGAGGAGATGGATGTAGCACATTAAAATTCAACAACCCATACCAGGATGGTGGCTGTAAGCAGGGAAGGTTTTGCTTTAGGATGCTCTCAGACAGTGAGCTCCTGCTGCTTCTGCTGCCTGGTGTTGTTGGTATTCTGTATTTTGAACAGGACACGACTCTGCTGCTGTCACTACCGGCTACATCTATCCAACCAGCAACCAGTTATAGACTATGAGTAACATCATGAGAGGTTTAAAAATCTCGGACTGCAAAGCATTTGCCAAGAAACAATAGCTTGTTATAGGTTATGTTGAAGATAAATTGTGGGAAATTCATAAATAAACAAGAAAAGCCCTCAGAGAGCGCAGTACTCTGCCAAGGCTGCTCAGTTGTATCATTCTGACAAATGAAATCTTGAAAAAAATTGTGGTGGAAATCGCAGCACTATAGCATGTGGTAATTTAATATAGATGTACCCACAAACAAAATGGCCTTGCGCTGACCACAGGCGTGTGTTATGCATGTGTACGTTATGTACGGATACCGAATCACATGACCTAAATATGTAGCGGGGGGCAGGAATTGATGGGACTCAGAAACACCCCCACAATTTAATCAATTGTTCCTTGTATCATTTCTGATGGATAAGTCCCGATAAGTCCACAGCGGTGGATTTGTATTAGAATCGCAACCATGTGATCATCAGCAGTGACACTGTGCCGGTATCTCACAATGATACAGAAATCTTGTGGATCCAGACTATAAGCTGCATCACTGCCAAAATCTAATCAGTTGGTCCTTGTGTCATTTCTGACCTTTGCTGAAAATTTCATCCAAATCTGTCTATTTTTGAGTAAAGTTGATAACAGACAGACAAATGTATGCTGATTGTCACATAACTCCGCTGTTCCTTTATTTTTATCTTATTTTAATGTTTATTTGGCAGGGACGATACACACAACATTGCCACAGAAAAGGGAAAATGCAATGCATATAAGACGTCTAGCTTCAATTAATTTGCACTTTGTCCCTGGTCAGGTGTTTAAAATACAATGAAATATACTAAATACAATTTAAAAAATGCAATGACAAATACAGTGAATAATACAATAAATAAATAAACACAGTTGCAGTCGTCAATTACTGATAAAAGAAAACTGAGTTGCATTTAACATTGAACATTAGTAAAGTGCTGTTATGTTGACAATGACTTGTAAAAAAATTAATGTTCACACTTCTGCTGCTGCTTGAGCCAGTATTTAACTTTCACACTAAACCTCTTCAACTCTGTTTGTGATTTAATTTCTGATGGTAAGGAATTCCATAGGTGTGTACTTTGCATTGATAGAGATGATTGGCCAAACGTTGTTCTGCATCTTGGAATTTGATAGTTCTGCTTGTTTCTGCTCCTTGTCATTGTCCTGGAGCTGTCTGTCTTTTTAAAGATCTGAGACATCACTTTTGGGGCCAGTTCATTTAAACACTTAAAAACAACTTTTAGGAAGGAGAACTTCATACAATTGGAAAAAGACAACAAATTGTATTTTTCAGTAATTTTACAGTGATGCCATTTTTGTCGTTTCTGGTCTAAAATTTTCAAAGCTTGTTTGTGAAATGAGAGTAGAGTTCTGGTAGCTGAGTCAGTGGCTTGGCCCCAGGGAGCAATGCAGTAGGACAAATGTGAAAGAACCATGGCATGCAGATATAAATGAGCTGCCTTAAAAGAGAGACATGACCTGATAAGTCCAAAGCAGTTCAGACTGGTTTTTACAGTTTTGGATAGCTTCTTTATATGTGCCTCAAACTTAAGTTGTGGATCTAGAGTTATACCTAAATATTTAAACTCATTTACCACCTCAATTTCTTTAGTATCAATAGTGATGTGAAATTTCTCAGGGACTTTCTGTCCAATTGAAAAGCACATTGATACTGTTTTTTTGTGATTAAGTGTTAAATGATTCCTTTATAGCCATTCTGAGACAGTAACCACCTGTCTGCTAAAGATGTCTGAAGCCTGACAGGGAGTCTTTGCTGAAACATAAAACACTGTGTCATCAGCATACATCTGACATTCAGTGCCCGTACAGATGGTAGGCAAATCATTCACGTATAAACAAAAAAGAATAGGACCTGAGACTGATCCCTGGGGCAGACCAGTCTTACTGTTCAGAGGAGATGTTTTCACATTCTGTAGTCGAACACACTACTGTCGATGTTCCAAATATGAGCTAAGCCAACTAACAGCAGGAGCAGAAAAATTAAATTGATGTCTTAATTTACCGAGAAGTATCCCATGACTTACAGTGTCAAAGGCTTTTTTCAAGTTCAAAAACACTGCTCCAACCACATTTCCATTGTCAAGTGAACATTTTATTCTTCAGTGAAATGACACAGTGCCGTCTTGGCGAAGTAATAAATGAATGTCTGTTGCAAACGAGTTCACATAATGCTGACTGAGCCCATCAGCACAGGGTTAGTCTGTCTGTATTTCCCAGCATATTGGAGTCTTAAATCAACATTCCTGCTCTGTTGCATGTGTTTTACATTAATCAGCAATAATTAGTTTTCCAGAGGAGAAGAGGGGAGTAACTGTAGTGACAAAGATCAAGTGTGATACAGCAACTAAGAGTATGGCAGAGACTCTATTGGAGAAACCTCGGAAACGTTTCTGATGCTCCTGACAGAAAAAGAAAGTCGGCGTTCAGAGGAAGTATTGCATTTTAATAAAGAAATATGTCACAAGCACGCATCAACAGTGTTTTTGTAATTACTCTGACAACCAAAAGAGGGAAACAGAGTCTGCACTGCAGGTTTAGCTATAATTAACTTATGTATTAAAAGAATAGGGCTGCACAGGGGCTTGGTGGTTAGCACTTTTGCCTTGCAGCTAGAAGATCCCTGGTTTGTGTCCTGGCCTTCCCAGGATCTTCCTGCATGAAGTTTGCATGTTCTCCCTGTGCATACATGGGTTTTCTCTGGATACTCCGGCTTCTCCCACAGTCCTGAGGTTTATTGGTAACTCTAAAATTGTCCGTAGTGTGATTGTTTGTCTGGTGACCTGTCCAGGTATCCAATGCCTTCACTCTAAGTCAACCAGCCCCCCAGCAACCCTAATGAGGATTACATGGTGTATAGACTATGGATGGATGGATTAAAAGAATATCCTGATATTTAGTCAAAGCTGGTCATCATTACACAAGATAACCCATCTGTTAACGCCATGTTCATGCATTTAATGACACATTAAAACTGTGGGTAGCCTGTATTGAGATTTTTTTTTTCATGAGGTAACTGAAACACTGAAATACAGATCTGAAATAAAATCAATGAAATAAAAAATAACAACAGTGCTGGTATCTTCCCATACAAACCTGATGCAGCCTACTCAAAATCAGTCACTACCCTTTCATTAAGACAAGACAAATTAAGCATAATAAAAATGCATATTTTTGTAAACATAATCTTCATTCATAGTGAAGGCGTCTACATCCACATCTACACATTTAGATACTGCTGCCTGCAGAAATTTGTATCACAATACTTTTGTGCTTTTAAAGTGCATCTATAATGTTGGTCAAAATGTTGGTTTTGTGGAAAGTTTTAGCTCTGGTTGCATAAAAGAGAACCAGTTGTGTTTCCACACAGAATAATGTTTTTATTACCATTTCATCAGACATTTTGAACAATTCCGAACTATATGTATAAAGCAAATAATTAACACTTTATTGACTGGATCCAAAGTGCTAATAAGATCTTCAAAATGATACTAAACTCCAACAATTTAATAATAAATGTATTGCATAATTCCCATAGGACACCTAAACAGCTAACAACATGTATGACTTAACCTTGCTTGCAAGATGGTTGACAATTTGCGAGGCGTAGTCTCCAGGATTGGCCCATTCTTCCTGTAAAAACTGGCCAAGTTCATGAAGATTAGCTGGCTGTGTGTTTCCGGCAGCAACTGCACGCCCAAGAGCATCTTACAAATGCTCGATGGTATTGGTGTCAGGCGAGCATGCCAGTTGGTGCAAAACACCGATTCCTTCCTGATCAAGAAAATCCTGCACAATCTGTGCTCTGTGTGCTGGTGCATTATCATCTGGGCACTTAAAAGTTCTCATTCTCTCCAATGTCTGCTGAGCCCATAGCAACAGGTGATGTCTCAGCACACTACGGTACACAGCCCCAAAGATCTCCAGGTCTGGTTTGCCGTTGGAGTGAAGGGCCCCATATATGTATACACAGATCTCTACTGGCAAGTCTTGGCTGTACACCATCCTCACTGAGTCTTTTACCTTGCATTCAATGCAGCTTGACATCAGCAGAAGCCGCGACCGACTCGTCTCCAAACAGGACATGTTGCCAGTGATCTACAGTAAGGTTTCAGTACTGCCTGGCCCACTGAAGGAGTTTGTGACTGGCTGTACCACTTGACTTCCTGACTGGCCTTCTAGCAATTCAGACCCCTTCTCCTGTTCACTGTTTTAATGACTAACTTACATATTTGCATCCTGTTGTCAATCTTACATCAGAGAGGTATGTTATATTCACTAAAATGGTGCTTTACAGCAAATCCCTCATGTTTATAAGCTGTAACCAACATTTTGACCAACAGTCTATATCCTTATGCTTGTAGAACACAACAAACACTATATTTCAAGATGATCAGACCATTCCTGTCTGAACATGCAACACAACTCCTGGTCCAGGCTCTCGCAATATCACGCATCGACTACTGCAGCTCCTTACTGGCAGGCGTCCCTGCATGCACGGTCAAACCTCTGCAGATGATCCAGAATGCAGCAGCTCGTCTGGTTTTCAACCAAAAACAGCACGTCACCCCGCTGTTCATATCGCTTCACTGGCTTCCAATTGCTGCCCTCTTAACATTCAGAACTCTAACACTTGCATAAAAAACTGCAATGAAAGCAGCTCCTCCTCACTAAACTCTATCATTCAGGTCTACACTCCCTCTCGTTCACTACGCTCGGCCAACAAAAGGCTCCTGATACAACCACCACAACGCTGCCAGTCGATAGCTGGACTCTTCTCCTCCAGTGGTGGAACGAGTTACCAAACTCTGTTCGATCTTCAGAGTCCCTCTCAGTCTTCAAGACTAAAAACCCAGCTTTTCACTGAACACTTTTGCACTTGGCAGACTGCAAAATGAAAAAAAAAATTCCTATTACCTCCTGCGCTGCCTGTAGGCACCAAGGTGCTATTATCACACTTGAAATTGTTGTGTAGCATTTATCCACGTTGTTTTCTCCTGAATAGATCCTTGTTTGTGTTGTATCTACTCTCAGATGTACGTCGCTTTGGATAAAAGCATCCGCTATAGGAAATGGTAGAAATTTCAGAGTTTTACTCTCTAGCTCCCGTAATGGTCAAAAAAATTCACCTTTCAGTCCTCACATTTTGGTTTGCAAATTGGGCAACAAAGCAATGCTGAAATCTGGTTTAGAAATCTCACAAGTACAGAATTTAATTCAGACTCAACACAACATTCACTGAAGTGGGATATTGAATTTATTGTGTTATAGTTTACTTGATTCACCACAAAAAGGGGGAAAACCAAGAGGCTGTTTTATTTTGAGAACTGAAGATTTTATTTACTTTCACTCAAAAAAGGTATAAAGTACCCTCACACCTCCACGCTCCAGACTGCTGGGACATCTGGAGTGAGCTTTATGACGTCCCTTCCTCGTGTTAACTAACAACCAAAGATGATTGCTGTCACATCTGACAAAACTATAAAGCAAAGGAAAAAAATACACTTTTACCTCAGTCTGAGTGATGGCATGGCTACACCTTCAAGTCCTGCTGTGTGAAGTAGAGCATTAAATTATTCCTGGAGGGATTGTAATTCCACATCTGTACTCATCATGAACAACAACCAATCACTGCTGTGTGTGCTGCAAAGCAAACAAGCAGAAGCAGCAGACAGCACAAAGAATCTGGTTAAAATGAGCAGAGCAACTTTGCCAGGGCAGAAATCCCGCCAGAGCGCAGCAGAAAGAGAAATCCTGCTGCCAAACATTTGTTGTGTCCCTGATCACTTGGACAAGCTCTTCATAGAATAGAATTTTTTTTCTAAACAGCTGCTGTAAAACTACCAATCAGGACTGGGCCATAATTTCAGAGCTTAGTCCAGTGGGTGCTTATTACACAGTCTAAAATGACTGAAGGCCAGTGATGTAAAAAAACAAAAAACATTACAGACCTGTAATTGTGTAATCGTGCAGCTAATCTTGGTGAAACTGACAGATTGTAGGCTTGTCAAGTTTTGTCAGAATACACTATCATTCTCATTTTCATCATGCTTCCTCAGTGACAATTCAATTCAATTAAATTTTATTTATATAGCTCAGATTCACAACATATGTCATCTCAAAGTGCTTTGCACAGTAAGGTACAGACCTTACAAGTTATAAACAGAGAACAAAGTGGGAGTGTGATTAAAGTGAAGATTAAGGTGCTTAGAAAATACTGAAAATGACTAAGCAAAAAAACTCCCTGTAAAGGTGAGAATTGCTACAGATTCAGGAGATAATTGATCAGAAAGCCTGGTCTGTGTTTATTGGACAACTAAACTGTCAGTCCAAGCTCATAAGTCAATGGAAGCACACCTTGGCCTCGCCCTACACCTGTGCTTGAAGACCAGACTACACAACCAAGCCAAAACCATCAGCAAACAGTTGCATTTATTTGAACAAATTGGAAAAGATTGGAACCTACAGACCCCATAGAAGTGGTGAGTGGATCTCATATCACCTCATACTCCAACAACAAGCTGTGCAGATTTAATTCACCAATAAAACCCATTCATTCAGTTCAACATTGAGCTGCCACTCAGGATGTGTTGCTCGGGACGGCTTTGTTTTCATGCACAATAAAACACCGTTGCTGGAAGTGGGAATGCCAGATTTACACATTAAAACCATGTTTCATTTACCCATTTTCTTCATCTGTTTACCTGAACAGGTCAGGGTTTTTTGTTGGACTTAAATCATCATATGGTGACCTAGAAAAACCCTGAAAAGCCTGGTGGTGTGCAGGCCTCCAGCCTGGCAGCATTAAGGCTGCTGCTGTAGTAAGAATATACTGTGCCAACAGGCAATTTCATGTTTTCCATAAAAACTCACACTTTTATTCATGTGCTAACATAACTGCACAAGGGTTTTCTAATCAATTATCCTTTCAACACAATTAACTAACACAATGTAGCATTAGAACATAGAAGTGACGGTTGCTGGAAATGTTCCTCTGTACCTCTATGTAGATATTCCATTAAAAATCAGCTGTTTCCAGATAGAATAGTCATTTACCACAGTAACAATGTCGAGACTGGATTTCTGATTAATTCAAAGCTATCTTCATTGAAAAATTTTTCTTTTTCTTTCAAGAATAAGGATATTTCTAAATGACCCCAAACTTTTGAGCTGTAGTGTGTGTCTGCAACTAACTCTTTTCCCTTCTGACTGATTAGTCTGTTTATTTAGTAACTGTTTAGCCATTGGCATGTCAATAATATTTCAAAGAAAAGTTTGAAAAGATCAATACTGCTTCATTTCAGTGCTAATGAAATGTGTGAAAGTGCAAAAATATTTCAATCCTCAATCTATCCATTTGAAACCTTTTAAAAAACTGTCCATTTTAAGTTGACACAGTATGTGCATTAGTGAGTTTTTTGGTGCTGGGAGTGGAACTATTTTACCATTGAACAGAGGCTTTTTCCTCACGTTTTCCCATCTAAATAGTTTACTAAGCTAACTGGCTGCTGGCAGTAACATCATAATTAACATATAGACAGGAGAGTGAGATCAAACTTGTAACCTTCATCAACAAATGGAATGAATATATTTCCTCTCAACATGATGAAATTGTCCTTAAGACTTGTGTACTCCATTATCAGTATTTTTTGTGACGAGTATGTTCCATCTGTCTTTAAAAAAAAAGAAAATCTGTCCAACCAGCTTTCATTTTATCTCACAAAATATCTTTGAATGCAAAAACGCTCCTACAAGCTGCACCAGTAGATACTGACGATACATGAAATGCAAGAGAAGTCTGTCATTTCATTTATTTTTCCTCTGCAGACTTTAAACTGTGGATGCTGTGGACTAAGTAATATTGGACAGAACAGATGCAGAGGCTTTAGTGTGCTGTGAAATGGTGCAACTATGCCAAGATAAGTTGTAGGCTTGTAACTTCTAGCGCTAATCAAATATAAAGAAATCTGGTGTTTATGTCCACCACTCCAACTCTCTATTTTACATGTCCACATGGAAAGTCTATGAAAAAAGGGAAGTTTAAAAAATCTTCACTTTTAGAAGCTGTTTGTTTTCTTTGGTTTTACAAAATACTTAATACCTTAATGTCCTACTACAGAAAGCTTGAAAGTCTTCCCATAATAGCAACTGAATGTTTGGCATTTCTTACACATATGATGAAATATTTAATGTACATCAGCAATAACTGTAAACACTACTGTTCAGAAGTTTGGGGTTACTTAGAAATATCCTTATTTTTGAAAGAAAAGCAATTTTTTTTCAATGAAGAAAACATTCGAATAAGCAGAAATACAGTCTAGACATTGTTAATGTGGTAAATGACTATTTTAGCTGGAAATGGCAGATTTTTAATGGAATATCTCCATAGAGGTACAGAGGAACATTTCCAGCAACCATCACTCCTGTGTTCTAATGCTACATTGTGTTAGCTAATGGTGTTGAAAGGCTAACTGATGACTAGAAAACCCTTGTGCAATTATGTTAGCACATGAATAAAAGTGTGAGTGATCATGGAAAACATGAAATTGCCTGGGTGACCCCAAACTTTTGAATGGTAGTGTGTAAATAAGGAAGATATAACATGTGGTTCAGAGCGTGCCTTCAGGATGCTCAGCTTCCACCTCCCACTGAAGTCTTTTTTAATTTTAGAGACTTCTGGGGGTGGAGGTGAAACTACTTCTGAACAAGCCATTTAGCAGTCATGGACTGGCACACAGAGCTGAGGGCAGCGTGGCCACAGATTAGGGCCTTGGCAGGGTGCAACCTTTGTCTTGGTAATTTGGCTAAAAGCGCTGACGCAGCATCCCCCAATGAGTTCAGAGAGGCTAGAACACTGTGACGTTACTTCCACACTGACTTCAGAAATTTCATGTAGAGATGGAGAAAATAAAACTGAGTTTTAAAAGGGAACTGCTGATTTAAAGTTACACTAAAAACTATCAAACTCAATATGGACTGTTTTTAAAAAGGATTAAAATGGATGGATCGAGGATTAAAATATCTTTTCTCCATTCCCCAAAACCTGACACCTAATTCACCCACAATTCAATGTGACATCCAACAGCTGAGGTTGATATCTTGGCTGTATTATGCTTGTAATAGATAATGTAGCTTTAAGCTGCCAGCCTCAAGCAGAGATGAGTTGGAGCCCACAAAGGTCTGGTGAGCCCATTTCTTTCTAATCTTTACTCTTGTAAATCTTTAGCCGTAATCAGACTTCCTGCAACACTTGCCTCATTCTGTGTGTAAAATACAAAAGGTCAAAGATATTTGTTATACAGTTCAGAGTCCACAGACTTTTTGTTGTTGTGTTGGCGCTGCTCTTCAGCACATGGGATCCGAAATCAAATAAAAACTATGAGGTTCTACTAAGCATTGACTTTCAGCTTCATTCTGCTGAAGGACTTCTTACTGGGTGGACGCTGTGGGAGTCAAACTTTGTCACTGCTCCTCTGTGCTGTGAAAAAATGGAAGACTTTTTGTTAAAAAGCACTTTCAGCAGAGGAACAAAAACAACACTCCAAATGCCCACAGACTGCACCATAGGTGATAATAATGTATAAGGTGTAATATATAACATTTTTTCTTGACTTCCTACAGTGGCTTTAATATTTCGCTCTGCCACAGGTGTGGACAAGGACATCTTCTGATCTTTTTTTTTCTCTGCTTCTCTCTATCTTTCGCTTTCTCTTTGTGGAACAACTGTGCTAAATTCAACCAATTTTCCCTCAATAAACAGCATAAGACAGATGGAGTGCTTTCATCCAGTCAGCAAATCATGTTGGGGAAGATTGATGTTCTCGTGCTTTCCTTCTCTCACACAAACGCACACTCTGAAATCATTAAGTGTGTGTTCATGTGGTCAGCAGCAGAAGCTCTAAATTGGCAACCCTGTGAGAACACTGCCACTCCAATGCACTGCCTCCTTCTAACCATTGCCGTTAAGACTCAAAAACAAATATTTACAGCATAAAATATGGCATGGGAGACTCATTTCTTTACCTATTGTAGGTGTAAAAGTTGCTGACAGGACAGCTTAAAGATTTGAAAGGAAATATTGAGGTTTGAAAATGTGAGAAACTACAGTATCACAGCACTGATACTACAATTAAAATAAAGACATGTCCACTCCACAAAAGAGGCTGTTGAGCTTAAGAAGCAAACAATAGCATCTTCTTTCTTTGTCTCTAAATTAGAGCAACTGTCTGTGGATTTCAGACACGATTCCAAAAGCATCCAGCACTGTATACTCTAAGTAATTGGAGTAAAATCCTTCTTGTTTCAATGTATTTCGATGACAGCTCGTCGATGATCCCCAAGGATTCATTCTTTAGCAGCAGACTTTTGCAAGCCACACTAGTCTTCCACAGCACAGGTTTGGCTGCAATTTCTGTTGAGGTCAGAAAACGGCAGTCAGCTGTGCGCTGGGAGTATTTTCTAGTGAATCTAAGACTTAATGGCCCACTGAGAGTTTTCGACAAAAACGCTGCAGTATCACCGGAAAAAAGTCAGCCGAGAGAAGAAGAGCAAAAAAAGAACGATTTTACAGTGAGATGAGTGTCTACATAAAACACCGTAGCCATTTCTACCTTTGATCTAAACACGGCTGAGGATGGGGATTATTAAAGGGGAGGATTTGTTGTCAGATTCAACACACTGAAATGAAAAGACACAAAAAAATAATGTGTGCTGCATTGTCTCCCACAGCTCAGTTAAGGGCCAGCTCAATCCACACAATTAAACCAGCTATTTTCTGACAGATTCTCACGCAATAAAGATTAAAGATGGGTCACCAGATGGCCGAAAACTGGTCATAGGAGGTTAAACAGGAGACAAGGTCATGGCTTAAAGGGACTGTTTGCAAATATGTGCAGTTGTATGATTAATATGGATTTATAGCAATGTGCGTGTCAGATATAAAATACAACCAGCCACCACATGAGATGTGTTTGGACTCATCACAAGTGATGCAAGTGACCCCTGCAGGTCAATGCAACTACAGTCTGAGCAGCCAGATTGTCCACTGTATTATTCAGCAAGATGGCATCAGGAAATCACTCACTTCCAAATATAAACACAGAGAAAAAGTCACAAGAATTCTACAATTTTAAACAGAAAAAAACCCCACTCTTTCCCTGAGGGAGACAATTAGCAGAAGCACAATCTTCTGTTTCATCTCTGAAGAATCTCCACTTAATCTCTCAGCATTTCCATCCAGTTCCTCTGCTGCGGTTTAATTCACATTCTGAGCACTGCACTTTATTGCTGGCTGGCTGTCTTGTGAAAACTTCAATATGGATCTGGGTTTTTGACTGACTTTGTACTTTGGAAGGTCACATGCAGGTTGAGGCCAACTGTGTTTGGAAAAAGAAAACCCCAGTTAACTTACATCCATTATTACATCGCTTTATTCTCCAGTGAATCCCTGTGGGAGATTTAACACGAGGCCATGTTTAAGTTGACAGCTAAAACATCTGCACCTCAATATTTGGGTCTCACAGTGCTGTTGTGTTTTTAACTAGCTGTTTCTTCATGTCTTCTTAAGACACGGGTGGATAAATAAGACAGAAAATGCAGCACATCGGGCATGAGCAGATTAAACATACACTGCCTGATTTTGTGAAAACCCCATGCTTCCTTGCAGTTTGCTGTTTAGATTTTAAAGTCCGGGTCTTTAGCAGAAATCTGGGGCCACTACAAGGAAAACATGGAGCCTATATAGAATATAAGCAATTGGATTATGAGGTCAGCTGTGATAACCTCCCATAATCCAATGCAGCATCACCACACACTCTTGTAGCTGACAGGCTTGTACATATTTGGATGACCTAAAGAGGCTTTGCATTGAATTGGGTCTTGATATAGACTAATCTTTGGACAGACCAGCCAATACTTCTTTGATCTAAATTTCTGAAGTGAAAGATTGCCAATAGCTGGTGGAGACACTTGCCAACACAGCATAAACCCCAAAGTTTAAAAGCAAAAAAAACCAAAAAAGTACTGTGAAACGGTGCAAATGATACTGGTGTCACGCTGGGAAAAGCACCAGTGCTGAATTCCCCCAAGCTTAGAAGAAACAGATAAAGCCAGTGAAAAGGCTTTATGTCAAGCTCTATTAATCCATGGCTACGCTTAAGAGCTGGCTGTTAAATCGTCTGTGAGTGCGCAGTGAGGTAGCTTAGTGCTGATGTTGCACCTCATTCCACAGATGGGAAAACACTGAATCACTACAAGTGAGGCTTCACTTCCCCATTGTAAGTCTCAGAAACTCCACTGATTTTTATGCTCCAACTTCAGCAACTAAGTCTCAGCCACAGTGTCCTCCACTCTCCTGGATATTTGCGATGTAATGGAGCAGGTAACCGCTCGCTGCCATGTGAACGCTGTGTCCAATTAGTGTGTCGTCAAAGTGTAAACAAGGATGATGAAGTAGCCGCAACCTGCTATGACTTTCATCCTGACACGTCTACATTGTTCAGTTTGTTGTACAGTGCAGCACCATGCAGGGAGAGACTCAGTGGCAATACAATAGGGACAAAAAAGACACGATTAATGTGCTGACAGTGGAAAAAAATGAAATTATAAGTCTAATGATGTTCTGTTTTTTGCTAGCAGCATTGGATTGTGGATGGCAATGCTGTCTTTCACTTAGACAACCAGAAATATCTCAACAGTTATTAAAAGGACTGTCATGAAGTTTTACAGAAAGTCATAATGTCCAAGCGGTTTATCCTAATGAATTTAGTGACTTTTCCTCCTGCAGCACCGTGAAGTTGGTGGTTTTTGAGTGAAGTGTCTCCACAACATTTGAACAGATCGCCATGTAACTGTCACGGTACAGGGGGAATTTGAACCCAAGAATGAGAGCATACAGAGCAGACGGTAGACGGATCTCAATTATATATGTCTACTACTGTGATCCATGACTAATAATTGTTGATATAACAACACATTCTTCATCATTCTCAGCTGTAATTTGTGTCAAATTAACATATTTTAGCATTTTAACACAATAATCTATGGGGTCATGTTAAACCTAACAAACATCTGCTTTTTTAGCATTGCCATTATATTTTTATTAAAATATTGAGATCAGCATTTAGTTTTTATTTCCCATGTGCTTGACCAAGATGTCACAGAGCCAAAACTGTCAAGATGCCAAAACTAGCAACAAATTCATCCTTTTTAAGGTCTGTCTGTGTAGCCAAAGCCTCTTTTTGCCTCGTTTCCAGTTTTTGTTTTTGCTCCATTGTTGAACGAAAACTTCAAAGACACACCTAAACACATCAGTGAGCCACACTGCCGCCCTCAGTGACATTTCTCTTCATTACAATTAACAAGCACAGTATAATTTATGGCCTTGAATACTCACTAGAGCACCAGATCACACCTGAGAATGTCCCCAACAAATGCACCATTTACTCCCGTTTGAGCAACACAGAGCTATTTCAAAGCTGTTTGAAAACAATGAAAGTATATACATGCATGACCTATTTTTAAAGATTACAACCTCAGTAAAAATAGGACTTTTTTTTCACTGGATTTGGTGACAGTAACAAAACAATAGAAAAAGACAGGCTAATCTTTTGGATTTATACACATAGATTTATTAACTTATTCTACCTCTGCAATTAAGAGTTGAATATAAATGCACTGAATGTTCATTGAGCGTGTTCAAGAGCAGGAGATTAAGCCGACTGAATATCCTGTAAGGATTTGGTCCCTGCTGTCATTTTGGATTTTAGAAATGAAGCAGCCTTCAGGACAGATAAATTACTCCAGTCAGACTTTTACCTCTAAATGGATATTGCACAGCATGGTTGTTATAAGAGAAAAGTGCCTCGGGGCCCAACAGAGAGCCGCCATGCAAAAATGAAGAGAGCAGAATTAGAATTCATAGCCACCTGTCCTTCAACAGAGACTTCACGTTCCACTCATTTGAATCAAAATTAATGTATTTAAAAATCAATACAAAGCCAAATAGAATATATTTCTCTCAGAGGTGCCTATTCTGCCCTGTGAATCTATGAATATGTAATTGGGAGGAAACTTGCTTGCAAATTAAGAGATAAACGAGCCATATTGCAGTGCATTTGTGTGGTTTGAGAAGAGGATCTGTCCATGTTTGTCTGTCAGTGAAAAGACGATTCATGTCTCTATTTAAAACCCAGTGAGCGAGTATGAATAATTCATGATTTTCACAATAAAATGCTGGCCCATTTCACAATGTGATGATATTCTGCAGCCATTTATCATCTCTCAAGACTTTATGCTAAGTTAATGAAAATATAATTCTGTTGAATATAATACATGAATTTATTTCATGTAAATACCCCATGTGTCGCGCTTATCAAAATAGCTGCCGATGCAACATATAGCACATATGATAGAAAATAGCTGCAAACCAGTTGATAATAAAATCACACAGGATGTTCAACTTTCTTTTTTTTGATTCATTATGACATTATGAGGGTGCATTGGGGAATATTTTCCCCCAGAAAGGGCTTGTAAGTGTTAGAGATGAATATGACTTCCTCCTCTGTTACCTCAATGCTGACATTTCGAGTTCATTGAAAGGAGCACCTGGTTCTGTGTACATGCAGGGAAATAGCTCCCCTAAACTGCACAGCTCTCACGAGGCTTTTACTGCATTCACACCACAACGCCTGGATGGAAATTAATCGTGTGTGTGTGTGTGTGTGTGTGTGTGTGTGTGTGTGTATTTTTATTTATTTATTTTTATTTATATATATATATATATATATATATATATATATATATATATATATATATATATGTATATATGTATATATGTATATATATATATATATATATATATATATATATATATGTATATATGTGTATATATATATATATATATATATATATATATATATATATATATATATATATATATATATATATAGTGCCATACAAAAGTATTTGCCCCCCTACAGAAATGTTACATTTTGTCGCACATAAATGTTCCAGATCATCAAACTAATATCTATATTTATTAGATATTAGCCAGAAGTAACCCACAAAACACAAAATGCTATTTTTAAATTATAGTTTTTTGAAGAATTGTTGAAAACGTACATGTGGAAAAGTAATTGCCCCCCTGAACCTAATAAACGTAATGAACCTAATGAACCTTCTCTGCAGAATAGTGTCAGGCTGGCTGCTGCCAGGCCCAGATAGTGCCCCTCCCTCTCTCTCCACCTTTCTTTTTCCTTCTCAGGTTGGTGCTGCGGCAGGTGTTCCTCATCTGTGATCATCATCAGCTGGTGCAGAAGCAGCTGGGGAGCTGCCAATCAAGCCCTCCTTCACTACAATATAAGCAGACGCCACTCACCTCTCAGTGCTGGATCGTGACACAGCCAGTAACCACATACTGCTTGTTACTCTAGCCTCAGTATCTTTTTGAGACTCTTTAGTAATCCTGTTTGTCCTCCTTCGTTCCAGTTTGGGTCCAACTGCTTCTGCTTCGTTTCTTCTGTGTTCCGCCACCACCTCCAGTTCTAGTTCCGAGCCGGGATTCTCTCACCTGAGCCGTTTAGCTCACACACCTGGCGTCCATCTTCAGAACCTGGTGCTGCCTCCTGCCATTCTCCATCTGGACTCCAAGCAAGCAGCCAAGAACCACCCGCCAGTTTAGTACAGTTGTAGAATCTGCAATTTCAGTAATTTTTCCGAGTTTAACGTGATTAGCTTCGCTTTGAGTTTTGTGTTGGTTCTGTTATTATAGAATTTAGAGTTTGAACTTTCTTGCCTGGGTGTTACCCACCGTGAGTTAGTGCCAGTTTGTTTGTCTTCCTTGCCTCTAGTGGTCACTAGTAGTTTCCTGAGCGTTATAATTTGTTTCTGCCTCGAGCGTTACCTGTTGTAGTTCCTAGTCTTGGGACTTGTAGTTCTTTTGTTCTAGCCTGAGCAAATAAACCTTTTACTTGCATTTTGAATTTGTCTGTTCCTTTCCCTGCGCCTGAGCCACCTTGAATTCGTAACAAATAGTTTAAACTCGGTCTTGTCACAGGATCTCAACTGGATTCAAGTCTGGATTTTGATTCAAAGACCTGCATTTAGTTCTTTTTCAGCCACTCAGAAGTTGACTTGCTTGTGTACTTTGGATCTTTGTCATGCTGCAGAACTTATTTGTGTTGAGCTTTAGGTCATGAACTAATGGTGGCTAATTCTGTAACGGTAAAATGCTTTCACATGCTTGGTAATGACAACCTAATAGTATATTTTGCAACACTAAGGTGCACAATTGTTCATTTCTGAGCATTCTAATAAATACTTGAAGCAGAACTTGTACTTGTAACTGATCTACTCTGAATACTCCCTCTAACACTGCTGGTCATGCCATAAAAGCTAAAAATCTCCCTAGAATTAAAGGCACTGTAACTTTGACTAAATAGTAATTAGGGGTGATTTGTGGCTGGAAAAGAGATCAAATGAAGCGAGGTTATGTGTGCTGCTGTGGCAGGAAGGAGCCAAATTCTGCTCTAAAGATCCCGAAAATATTACTGGAACTGAGTCAGATTACACTTGAAAGTATGCTAAAGGGACAAAGGAAGCCAAAGTACAGCAGCGGTGTAACAGCATCCTGAGGCTTCGTCATGGCAGCTGCAATATATCATCCCTCCAGCTTGTTCTGAGGTTTGCCCCAGGGTTTCCTAAATCCTTGAATACCTCCAGGATGCCTCCACATGCCAAAACCAACTCAACTAGATACTACAGCATCTCACCTCATCCTTCAAAATGAGCTTAGTCACCGTGAAAATTTTCTTTGGCCTCTTGCTGTACTTTATGTCTGCAGTCTTATGTTTTTGATAACTATAAGTCTTTTTCATGGAGCACTAATATCAACATAGGTATCTGTGAAAATGATATGTACCGCTGCCATCCGCATGGAGCCCTTCAAAGCAAACACAGTCACAACCAGAAGCCTGGCTACAAACGGAGGGACTAAATTGATCTAAAAATAGGAGTATTCTCAGAACATTCTGGCCAAAGAGACTGACAGCAGAGTTCTCTATAAAAAACAGCATTATATGCTTTTACTGAGCACTTCTCGAGTCTTTTCAAGGGCTGAGCATTTCATTCTAAAAGGTTAGATTTTTAGTGCAGTATCACTTCTGTGTAGTCCAAGGCGTACAACAAAAAATGGAAATAAAATTTCATATTACTCTGAAATGAAAACCTAATCTACCTCCTATGTAAGCAATATTCAACCACTGTGGTGTAACTCATGTTCCTTTCTTATTCGTTTTGTTGGTTCAATGCATTCATGCCTCTCAACCCATATTTGCAATTGTTGTAGTAAGAAACTGTTTAATTTAAGCCTGCCAGTAGCCAGCGTCCCTAAAGAGGTATTTAAATGAATTGCAGCCAGTTAATAATGTTATTAGTTACGCGTTTGTTTGAGAAGTTTGCTATAATGCTGCAGCAGGCGGAAAGAAATTGGACTTTTAACATTTTTTTTTTTTCTTGAAAGGCTCAGTGAGTTGACAAAGCCGGACTGGACATTGCATGCTAAACGTTTTAAGGGATAAAAAATATGAAAGAGTCAAACGAGGCCATTTGAAATCCGTATTCAGTAAACAGACTTAAAGCTTTTTGATGGCAAATGATGAGTTCACTGAGATTTTGAGGACGGGTCAGTATCAGCACTGTGGTGATGGAACAAGTTCTGATGTCAGATGATGGGAGCGAGTCAGAGCATTAAGTGAAGAATGCATAGCCTCTACTGTCAGTGTTGTGTATTTTTCTGCTTCCCTCCATATCTCCGTCCTTTAAACTAACATCACTAAAAGTTTGCAGCCAAACTGGCAGCTTTTGTACGTAGGCACAGTGGACTTTGGAGTGAAACCATCATCTCAATACTGATGTTTATGAGGTATAAAGTTTTCCTTGTTCACCTTTCCTTAGTATGTTAGCATGCTACCAATTGTGTCGAAAATCTCTGTTGTAGGGAAATAAACTCACATAGCTTGAAAAAGGGATCATGCAGAATGATTGCATAATCTAACATCTTTACCTTTCAAGTGGCAAGATGTTTAGATAAAATTATCGACAGAAATGATTTTAAAGGGAATGTCAGTTCTAAATCTAAAGTATAGGGTGGTGAACTAATTTAGAGTTTGAGAGATTCTTTTTCTCAACTTTGCAGAGAAAAAGAATTTGGAAAGTTGCACCAAGTCATCAGTTTGTGTAAGTTACATGCAAGCACGTTGTGGTGATACAGATGGAACCCTTAAAAGTTGTTGGCTCACCTCTTCAGGGCTGTGGGTCAGGCGGGTTACAATTTTGTAATGTTCTTAAAGTTTGCTGTTCTTGCATTTTGCTGTCTTCCATGCTAGTACATTACCACGACGGCAGAACAGTTTTCAGTCGGCTTTTATTTCAGCTCCGTACAACAACGCTGACCGCGCTCTCACTCTTGGTGACTCGATTCTAAAAGGTCGTACCAGAAACAAAAAGAAGTCAGAACTGACATCTGGGACACTGAGCATGGCAATAAGGAAACAAAACAATAACTATCAAATAATTAGAATAATCTATGAAATAAGATTCAAGACACAACATAAATACCAAAATAACAAACAAAATAAAGTAAATGCAAATGAACATAATCATACATAAATCCAGCACTACACATATAATGATGGATGGGTTCATTGACAGCAATGTTCCCTCTAATTTTTCCTGAGTCTGAGCAAACACACAAACTCCCTGAGCGTCCCTTGGACCACTGTGAGCAACATCAGACGTGTGCACTGTGGTCACACCAGCATCACATCCATTCAAGTTACATGGTTCATTAAAAGAATCAAATTACAGCATTTACATTTCTGTTAAAACACTTTGTCAACAGGAGCCAGTTGAAGGCTGCAGTGATTTTAGTGACACTACAATGTATAAGAGTGAAGTTATTGAATATTTGTCTCTCTTTACTGTTGCAGTGGTTTTGCAAATTGCAGACGGACCCTGTTCACTCCATAGACACCAATGTTATTCCTGTAGCTTGAAAGACAGCTACTTTTGATAAAACTGGGCTTGTAGCACATTGTCTGCCTTGCAACAATGGGAAAGAGGCACCGTTTATGTTTTGACAACCTATTTCTAATGAGTTATTGATGCTGGAAGTCCGAACCTGTGAATATCTTTCCAACTTTACTGAACTTGGGGCCACTACCACCTAAGGAGTGATATATTTAATTTTGAAAAAAGCATTTAGCCATACTTAAAGCTTTAAGTGCTTTATTAACACGGAACTAAAAATTTTGTATTGTTTTATTATCACAGGTTCTGTCTGAAAAGAGGTGGCATCATTTTAAACAGTGAAATCAAACTAATAAAATGTAATGACCAACCAGTGAGCAAGACTGGATTCTGCAAAATCATAAACAACTTTTTTAAAAAATCTAAATCTTATCTTAATACAGTTAATGTATTAACTTATTTTTGTGTGTATGCATGTATCTATTGATTTATTTAGTACTGTTAACATATCAGAGTTCTGAGTGAATTTTTCTTAAGGTAGGCAAAGGCCATTTATTGATTACATATAGGCTGTTAAATGTTTATGAAAAACTAAAAAGCATTTTTAAAAAACCAACTTAGGCATTTATTGAGTCACTAAAATACTGTAGAGTACAGACCACATCAACATGATTATAAGCATCCTCTGGTAAATTAACAACTAGATACTGATGTCTCTCACCATATGGACTTCAGGAGATGACTGGGGGATGATAAACTGTGACCTACTGGTTGGGTTCTCTCTGTTCTCATGTTTCTTACATGTTTGTCCCCTGACAGCCGGGTCCTAATGTTTTTTGAGCAACACACCATACTATGACGTTTTTACAATGATGGTTCTACTATGGAACCAGTTTGACATGTTCAGACGTTCTTTGTGTGAAAACTCAGAGATTTCAGGGATCAGAAGGTGGTTTTCAACTTTCTTTGTTAACTTTCTGCCTCAACTTTAAACTAAATTTCCTTCACTAACCCAGCCCTCTGGACTTCCAGTAAGCTGTGTTCCTATTGGCTG
Source organism: Amphiprion ocellaris (assembly GCF_022539595.1). Lineage (NCBI taxonomy): Eukaryota > Metazoa > Chordata > Actinopteri > Pomacentridae > Amphiprion > Amphiprion ocellaris. Next base: position 25,968,265 of record NC_072769.1, on the reverse strand, counting down.
TCCAGGTGGCTGATTGGTGTTATCAGGAACACCTGAGCAGCTCAGTGTCTTCCTGCTTTATTTAGCTGCAGACAAACATTTCCTCTGTTTCTCTTCACCACTGAACCGGGTTTGGCTCCATTGCTTTAGTTTGTTCTTTAGGTGTTGGCTTGCAGCTTCCAGCAGTAAAATCGTCTTTAATGTGTTTCTTGGTGTGTTTTAGGGCTTTGTACTGGATAGTTGTCTTGGTAAATGTGGTTCTTTAGCCACAGTTAGCACATGGTGCTAATGTGTGCAGTGATTAGTGGATTTGCTGCAGCTGAGTTGTGTCTTTATCTTGGCTTGCTTTCAGGTCATTTACACACAGTCAACATGCCTCAAGTTGATATTGACATAAGAACAAGATTTTCTTTATCTATCTCACACATGTGGCCCTCAAGAAAATGTCTTTGCTGTCACACAATCTAAAGATGCCTTAAAGGTGCACAGGATGTTTTTCAAGTACCGGACAAAATAAGATTTGGACATTTTGATGGTGCTTCGTAAAAGAATCACTTAGACTGAAAAGGAATGTTTGCACTGAAATACACAACTATCCATCCAATTAGTGCACATTATCTCGGAATGATACAGAATAAATAAAAAATTTTGACCTTTACTTGAGGAAGTCCATTTAGAATTCATCCTCTAGGGACTATGAATGTCTATGCCAAGTTTCCAGTCAATCGCTGTTGGAATGTTTCAGTCTGATGCGTCAACCAACACACCAACACTAATATCCACAAAGTCATGCCGTGAGATTGCATCTCTGACTTCCATTACGTTGTAACACTTACATTTTTGGACATGAACTGAGTTTACACAGTAGACTTCTGTCAGGAAGCAGTGGTTCTCTCAGTTTGAAGTAATTCAATTTGCTAAACAGGCCTAAAGTAGTTTTGCTCTGTTTAACTGGCTTTTTATGTAGCAGCATCTGAGCTGGCAATTCAAATATGTCGTTATCCTCACAAAGACAGGTGTTTCAATGCACATGAAGAGACCTCAGCTGTGCAAATTGGAATACATTTTAATTTGACTGTACATTCGAACATATCGCACAGAGAGAGCGACACGCACTAAAGTATTTCACAATTCAGTATGATTTGACACTTCTCTTTAGAACAAAAGATTTTTATCTGCTGACTTTTTCTTGAATAATTTATCATGTATTATAGTTTGCACGAAGTGGCAGCTCTTTGTTGCAAGATTAAAAAAAAAGGGCATGAAATTGACAAATAATAGAGAATATATTTAGATGATTGCATTCACACAGGGATATTGTGAAATGAGAGGCTGCCTGCTTTGTTAGTTGCCTGATGAGTCATTTAAGACTAATCATTATAATAATATTGGATCTTTTATTTTCTAAAAAAACCTCTGCAATGTTTCTTTCTCTGTTTGGGACAAAATACTGTGTAACTGGCTCTGGTTAATGTTTAGCCACAGGGAGTTTGAGGTTACCTGCTGTTAGCATCCTGGTCTTAGTCTTTAGGGAGACTTTCAACAGCTAAATGCAGACCACCGCTGCACTGACTCCATACTTATTAAATATTCAGAAGAGGACGGATACGTAATGAAGCTAACAAGTCTTACATACTATTGAACAAAGCCTCAACACAGATGCTACTTAGACAGTGTAGACTTTTGATGATACATGAAAGCGGAGCTGATTTCCGTGGCCGACAGGTAACCGCAGGGCAAACACATGCTCAATATTAATACTGATGGGCTACTATTTATTTTTAGCCGTGTGGAAACCACCTGGACACCGAAACGCAGGTCATCCATGTATCATCGGCGGCATGACGGATGCAATAATTCCAGTTTCATTTTTGACACTAATTGATTTCTTGCCTTCTGCCACTCATCACGTCCACCTAAAATCTGCCGAGAAGCTAAAAAGAAACACTTGACAGAAAGGAAGGTCAGAGTTCACTTGACGTACATGCTGCCTCTGCTGAGAGCACATTCAGAATGATGGAAAAGACAGCAGAAAGAAAGGCTTGTTTTGATGCTGAGATGAACTAAATCGCACTCGTCACACCTCTTTGAACCGTGTCAACTTCACGAACTTCAGCAACTTCTCGATACGCTCGTAGAAACGGCTTCCTAATGTCAAACCCCATCATCTATTTATACGGTATTATGTCAGCTGTGAAATACAGAGTGATGAAGTGCCACTCAGCCAGGTGAGAGTGCAGAATTATAGCTTACAGTCGAAAGTGACAGTGAACCAAGTAAAAACTGTAGCGGACTGAGGAACAGAGCATCCAAAGCAACACACAGAGAATCCAGATACCCTTTTCTCAAAGCTGGAAAATTGACCCACAACTCTCACCAAAAAATAGAACATGTAATTTGGATGTTTACATCAAAATTACCTCTCATAGCCCTTCTGGAGAGAACAGGACGTCTCCTACCTCCACCAGAATCTGATAACAGTCATGAAGTTGTGAAGATAACCACACCTCTGAAGAAGAGGAGATTGCATTCTTCATGGTGACCTCCAGACCTTGCTCCCTTCCTAACACCAGAACTTTAAAAACAAAAATGATCTAAACTGTTTCAAATCCTAAAATTATAGAAATTTAGCATCACTGGAGTGCTGATCCCAACATCTGGATTCTCTATTCTAAACTCTATTCCAGGTCATCAGGACCAGTATTGAAGAAGAGAAGTTGTTAATCTTAAGCACATATATTTCGTAAGTCTTATTTTTCCTACTATTGAATGTATTTGCTTGTGTTCTTCTTTATATTTGAAGTTTAATATCATGTATCCTGAGATTCCAGATTTCTGTGCATTTTTACACCTTTTATTATTATCTCGGGAACCATATGTTGATGTTTGGTGTCATTCTAATCACATGTTCAGCGGGATTTTACAATGTAGATATGTACCAATTGAATTATACGTTTAAGAACTTCACTCAAATTAGTTTCTAAAGGTATTTGGCCTCATGGACACTAAAGCTCCAGACCACCCCTTGGGATGAACACATCCATGATTGATTAGATGCTGATTTGAATTATGTTTTAACTGCCAAAGCACCTTGTGAACACTATTCTTTAGGGTGCTATATAAATAAAGTTATTATTATTATTATTATTATTATTATTATTATTATTATTATTATTATTATTATTATTATTATTATTATTATTATTATTATTGTTGTTTCAGCATCAGAAAATGTGACGCAGGAAACACAGCCAGGGTTGATCAAGCCCTGGGTTGTATCCAGGTAAGGTAATATCACCAAAGGCTGTCCTTTCTTGACCCATAGCCACCTTGAGCCAATTTTTGTTGCCTCCGTTTTTTTTTTCCAACTTCAGCTTTATTGTCATTCAGCAATGTACGTAGTACACAGTTAAACGAAATGACGTTTCTCTCATCCATTTCACAGTGCAGAAATGAGGGTAATACTATAAAAAAAATCAAGAATAAATATAAGGTAAAAATAAATATAAGATAATTTAAAAAGACTAGACTAAATACGAAAACAAAACAAAAGCACAAGCATACATCAGACACAATCATACTCGCTACTGGGGTGATAATGAGTGAGATTAATGTGACTGCAGTTTTGGATATGGAGGTAATGGGTGCAGGTCTATGTGTGTTGTAGCCGCAGGGAGTTCAACAGTCTGACTGCCTGTGGGAAGAAGCTGCTGCAGAACCTTGATGTGTGGGTTCTGATGCTACGCAGTCTCTTTCCTGATGGAAGGGCAACAAACAGTCCATGTGAGGGGTGGGAGGGGTCCTTCATGATGGAGGTGGCCCTGCGTATGCAGCGTTCTTGGTAGATGTCCTGGAGAGCTGGGAGGAAGGCAACGATGATCCTCTCCGCCTTCCTCACCACACGTTGCAGAGATCTGTGATCCAGTTCTGAGCAGTTTCCAAATCTGTTTCCTACTGGTCCTTGTGATGCTCCGCTTGTTGTAGACCCTGCAGGGATTCAAGGTTAAAGGTATTTGTAATTATCCCCGTGGGGCAATTTGTCCTACCATCGGCAGCAAACAAGAAAACACAGCGATACATAATTACATCACACTCTAAACCTCACAACAGATCAACAAAATAAATCAAATAAAATCACTGAATAGGAGATCAGTTGCAGGGAAAAATGGTTTTTTAATTTCATTTCTGTTGGTCCTGCACCTGTGTGGCCTGTATGTACGACCAGATGGGAGAACCTTTTACTCACTGTACAAGGGATGACTGTTGTAGGCCAGAACTGACTCTGTATAATACAGACAGATTTCAAGAACTCTCCCCCAGATTTTATTGCACACTTTCACAATTCCCGTCAACCTGTTCCTGTTTTTCCCCAACCTGGCAGATAAAGGAGGAAGTTACAGATTCAATAAAACACTTTCATAAAACTACATCCTCTGGTGAGCCTTTCCACATAATGTGTTTGAGTTAAAGGTTAAATTGTTAATTATTGTCCCCAGATACTACAAACACTGTTGGGCAGCTTCAACAGGTAGTGATTAAAACAGGAGAAACAGGTGGATGCTTCCTTCTAAAATCAATGATATTGTCTTTTGTTTTGGACACACTGACACTCTCACTCTCTGAGGTCAGTCAGTTAAAAAGTCAACCAGCCAACATATGAGAGCCAATGCTGTAAAAGCTGGTAAGACAATCTGTTAAAAACTAAGGTTGGATACAGTTAAAATCCCAGAAATCAATGAAAACAGGTCATGCAAAATTCTTTGCTCCTTCCATGTTAAGTAGTCTGCATATAACCTATATGATTTTATCGGATGTTTTCAAAGCCACAGCTACAGCACAAAGGTCATTAAGGCAAGTTCAAGTGATTTTATGAAGATGAAGGAAAATAGTCACCAATATTGTCTTGGCTAATATTTTTTCTTTATTCCACTCCCCAAAAAAATTTAAAATAGTTTTAAAGCAGTTTTAAAACTGGTCTGTAAACCCTCTTCTGCATCTCACTTAAATGTGTTCTCTCTTCACTTTCCACCCATTGCGTTGGCGATCTTCCACTGGTTCAGGATACTTCTTTGCCTTCTTCTTGTTGACCTCCTCAGTGCAGTTCTCCCAGAGAACAGTTCTTCTAAGAGAATGATCTGCTTTAAAGTTTCTGAGATCATCCTGGCCTCAGAGTTTTCACAGCATTAGTCATTTAGAACTAAGGAAGCCTCTTAGATGAAGGTGAAACGTCTTCAAGAACCTACAAGAGAAGTCCAGTTGATTTTTGCTGAAGCTCCTACGATTACAATGACCTGGATGAGAATCTACACAGACAGGTTTCCTAATATGTTCACCATAATGGATTCATAGGTGATGATAAATCAGGAGATTGTGTGAGATAATGTAAAAGCGTAAATGCCTTACAACTTGGGTCAAATGTTTCACCAGATAACATAAAGTAGCACAAAGGTGTGAAAAAACAATTTGCCCTGAAGAACTATTCCATATGCACCACATATCTTGAAACTAAGATCAAAAGCAGGCTGAGAAAATATATCACTTCATCAGAAGAGTGTGCCATTATGATTATACAGCTGAGTGACATGGCGGTCATAGTCTAAAAGGGATGATCATTTTCTAGTCCAACAGAGTTGAGAGAAAACGTGTTCTTTTAACGTCACAGCAACATGTACTTGTAAGGAACATAAAAGGATAAGATTTCATTTCAAAAAATGTTCAAGCATATTTCATAACTGCACTTAAACTGTGTCCTTATTGAAGGTCTGGAATATTAAAACCACTGTTATTTTTATTTCAAAGGTTTGAAGTGAAAATATGGACAGCATATGGCAGCTGCATTCATGTCTTCCTCTACAATTCCGAAAGGATCACATTTGTTCATTCAGGGCCCGCTGTGATAGCTCAAATTACTGAGAATATGGGAACAGTCACAAGGGTCAAACTGAGATAGAATGAATGAGCAGATCAATACAATAGTCAGCAGCCAAAGTTTCTATAGTGAGTGACACGTTTCTTAGGTGTCCTGGGGAACTCAACTGCCTGCTGCAGTTCCTTTTCTACCGAGTAAAACAGCAATAACAAGCAAGAGATGAACCCCTATGATTGAGGAGGAAGCAGCAGGCAGTCACTACACTGATAATTCAAGTTTAATCTAAGCTCTGCAGGCGTCCACACCACCACAGATTTACTCCCAGTAGTCTAATGTTATCAAACCCCAGCAAACAAACACACACACATACAGGCAGAGGTCTGACAGAGCTCAGGATATAACCTGAATTACACTGATTGCCAGAGAAGTTCTCCACGATAAGGAAGGAACGACAACAAAATTGTGTTTACATGCTGTGGGCTGATACAAGGAGAGCATGATATGAATCGCGTCTGAGCTACCATGTCTGAAACAGGAGTTCTGATTTCGAAAACATGAAGAATGGCAGCTTTCACACACAAAACCACGAGGCTTTTGTTACCACGGTGCCATCGATTAACCTGACAGTCCATGATTCAGGAACTGAGCTGCAAGTTCACTCACATGTAGATAATAATGTATGAAGAGATGAAGCAGATAGTACAGACCTGCTACATCGTCATATAAGCAAGTCACTTGTGCAAGTAATAAAAAAGAAAAAAATGTGAGAGAGAATTTCAAAATAATCTTGCTAAGAAAACTACCACAATCCAAAAGGACAACCTCCCCGAAATACATTTACATTCAAGTAACAATACGTCTACCGCTTGAAGCTGTTGTTCTGTGAGCCGCCTATCACCAAGCTGTTGACTGTCAGAAACTTTTCTGATTCTGTTTTGGCTTTGGGTCTTCCAGACCTCCTCCTGTCAGTTTCCTCCAGTTTCTGAGCCTTTTGATGGTGAAGAAAACTGTACTCACTGACACCTTGACTTTCTTCACAATTTGTCTGCAGGAAAGACCTACATTTTTAAGTGTTATAATGGTTTGTCTCTCATCTATTATTAATTGCCTTTTCCTCAACATTGTCATAGCAACACAGTACTTTCTTCAGTACAATACTGTACAAATAATGCTCTGTGGGGTATGGTGCCATAGTCTGTTCCAACACTACTTTTATGCAGACAGAGGGGTCTTAAGTAATCAAGAAAAGTTGTGACACCTGTAGGACTTGGTAGCACCAACTTTCAAGGCTTGATCAACCTCCACTGCTGCAGAACAGCTTTAAGTTGTTAACCCATTTCTTGTTCCCTGAAAAAGGCCATTTTGTATAATTCTGAAATGTACATCATTTTTTCAGTTTTGGGGAACCTTACCTTTTTTTTTAAACCTCTGGCACTTCACCACTTACCTTTGTACCATTTCAAACTATTCATTATACTTGAACTACTTGAATTTCAATTCTTAAAAAATGGAACAAGTGGGGTGTTCTAAAACTTTTGACCGGTAGTGTATGTCTAGTATGTTTTGAAAATGCACCTCTTGAGGAGTTTCACACATTTTTATTACTGTATAATTTTAGTTTGTGTGTGTTCTAAGCTTTATTTGGCCAAATCTGTTCAAACATTGTTTTTTGATTAGTAGGTTCGCGGGTCAGAGTAGCACCTACACTTCAAATCCTAAATATCGGTGTCTGAATTTAGCTGAGGGTGTCTTTGGTTAATGCAGCTCCAGTAGCGAGGCGAGTCTCACTGTCATTTTGGACCTCAGACTTACCCATGTTTCTCTCATGACTCTCACCTTATATCTCTGACTGTGTGAAATTAAGGCCTTTAGCCTCCATCACCATCCCCAAGGCGCCGAACGAGGAGATATCTTTCTGAAGAATGCACTCCATCCCTGCAGACTTGACAAATGTCACTGAGCAATGAAGCTGTTCTTGCAGCTCGAGGTGGCCCAACACATCACTGTGACACTTGTTTAAACAGAAAGCATAGTGTGACCAGCACATTAGTGGAGCAGCAGCAGCAGCACTGGTGCTCCATTCAGGCACTGTGCTGCGCTGTATGTCACCCACATTTTGGAAGCACTCAGAGCCAAGTGCACAATTACTGTAGCTACATGCAGTAAAAAATGGTCGAAAAATGAGCTTCAAGCATGTTTACAGGCTTGAAGAACAAGAAAAATGTGAGACTGCCTGTATAGACCGCTGGACTGACTGAAATAAGAGCACATTTGTTCCATCAGACTGAAAAATACAGATGAAGCACTTAATGTGCAGACATGCTGTTAGTTAGCATTCCTTTACAATGGTACATGATTATATATATATATAGATATATATATATATAGATAGATAGATAGATAGATAGATAGATAGATAGATAGATAGATAGATAGATAGATAGATAGATAGATAGATAGATAGATAGATAGATAGATAGATAGATAGATAGATAGATAGATATAGATATATACTCTATACAAACTCTCCTTAACACCAAGGTGTTCTGATTGATATGTCTTCCTCAGGATATGCCACCCATTTAGAATATGGATAATCAACAGTGAGAGAAATTAACAGTAACCTTTGAATGTCAGCCCTACTGTCAGGACTAAGACACTGGATTTCCACGTTGTTTCCAGCTATCACGTCTTAATTTGTGGATGCTAAGGCTCTTGGAGCTGGTGTTAGTCTGTTTGCCCTTGGGTAAAGTCAAGTCTTTCATCAACAGCAGGTGATGTACCTTGAGTTATGCCCTGTTGTGCTGAAGTGTCACATTTGGCAAGATGAATGATCACAGCAATATATTCATCTGCACTGTAGCGATCCATCAACGTTGCCAGGAGAGCAACGCTCGCGTTGCAGCTCACTTCATGCAAGTTCTGTGAAGTTAAGTTGGTAAAGAAAAGACAACATTCAGTTCAACGTATGGATCACAAGGACAGAGATGAGTCAAATTAATTCGATGCAAATACAACACATGATAACTAAATGACACAGCGAGTCGATATCCAGTGAATTTAATCAAGCAACATTTCAGTTCTGATCTTCCTCAGTTAAAATATGTATGCTGAATTCACAGGAAAAAATAGAGACGCTGCTGTCGTGTTGTCAAGGATTATCACACTCATCATCATCATCTGCTCCGAACCCACGAGACAAGCCATAATATTTAAAATCATGTCGCTTTGTGTCTTCACTTGAGGAATACAAGGGCACAAAATTAAATTAGTCATGTTGTGGGGAAACTCCCGTCGAGCCACTCCAGCCTCTACTCCAGATTGTTTCACTTTTATCACTATTTATTCCTGAAAATTGGCTTCAGGCGGTGTAAAGTGGTGAGGAGAACGCCGAAACAAATATCATATTTTCTCTCGGAGATAAGAATTGTGGCAGAGCTGCTGTTCACAGCATGTGATAGGAAGCTGGAGGATGACCACATGAAGAATACAATGAGTGAATTAGTTAGACTTTTAGAAAAGAAAGCCAATTCTTATCACATTAGGAGCAGTTAATGAAGGTTATCTATAATAAATGGTGCATTTTCTGTGTTACTGCATCCAGCAATAAACAAGATATGCACATTAGCAGATTATTTCAAGTTAATTCCCAGTTTTTAATAATTCATTTATGATTAGGAGCTGTGATAACGAGTGTCTCCCACCACAATCTGTTAAAAGCCTCTCTGTGTTTGTTTAGCAGCACTTTATATCTGCATTAACTTCTGTGAGCTCAGAAATGGATTTGAGTGCAGTCCTGATAAGTGCTAAATACATATCATTTCATTGGTTTCTAATGAGCAAAACATTATGAACACCCTGAACTTTTTAAAGACAATAAATTCAATTTCAACAATATTATGCCTCAGTTTGTCATTTGTGCATTACACATTGCAGATCATAGTGTATCTACAAAGGCACAGAACATTTAGTCACAGATATCTGGCATTGAATGATATATTTTTTTTAACTTTATGATCAAAACAGCTTGTCTAAAACTAGAAATTATTTTCAATTTTCATTTATTTCCACATCTGTATAGTAATCCTGACCACTATACTATATAATCTATTAAGGAAGAGGATTAATTTTTCCCTCTGCTTTGAAAATATATAAAATTTATACATAAAAAATGCATAAAAGTCATGGCAGTGTAGGAACAATAGGGTTCCACCCAACCAAATTTGTTTGTACTGAAGCTGCTGATTGACATTATATTGCACAATGTTCAATGTCTTTATATTTTCACAGTAAGTATTAATTTTCACTTCTGTAACTTTTACACTTTGCATAGGCTGTATATTTGACACCCTTATAAATATAGTGACGCTTATTATCTCTTACTGTCACAGTTCAAGGTGCTGATTCTTAGAACTCCTTCAGCGGGGATTAAAGTTCACTTTGACTGATCATCTTTTGTCTCATCTGTTAAGCTGATTATGTATGTGTTGCTGTTCTGGATCATGGAGACGCCAACGCTAAGTTATGTTTGCTCCAGTCTTTCCAGCGTTACTACTTAGCTTAGCGCCTAATTCCTGTGGCTAGCTCAGTTAGTTGTCTGAGATTTTTTTCAGTTTTGTGTTGACTTTAAGTTTTTTTGTCATACTGTACATGCAACAGATTCATGTTTAGACTCACTGTATAGCTATTCTCAACAATCATACATGCAATTAAAATAAAGCGCCATATACAGCACTGTGAAAAAGTATTTCCCCCCCAAAGAAATCTCTATTTTTGTATATTTTTCAGGCTTAAATGTTTCAGATCATCAAACTAATTTTATTGTAAGACAAAGATAACCCATACAAAATATAGTTTTTAAATGATGACTTCATTTATTAAAGGAAAAATACATATTCATTTGATGATCTAGAACATTTAAGTGTGAGAAATATGCAGAAATAGAAGACATCAGACAAATACTTTATCACAACACTTTAAATCTTTCACATGTAAAGATGAGGCATGATGAAATGTACCAGTTAATACTTTTACTTTTTTGTGATTTATTTTGTAGTTGTTATTCTGATGATGATTTGACACATTCACCAACAGAACACTTGGAACAAAAAGCAGGTGAAGATGACATAAAAAGACGCAGACTTAGGACGAACTCTCCAGAAACAAATGTAAATTTAGTGGTGTGTTACATAAGAATATCCTGCAAGAGCTCGATTTGACGTGGGAAATATGTGACAGCGTATTAGTTTAAAACTTCTTAAATCCCGTGGCAGGCAGCTCAGTGAGCACTCTATCAAGAGGCTTATTCCACAAAATGTCAGACTTACTTTTTTCCAAAGTGTAGCTGATCACTCCGCAGCTGAGGGAAGTAAAACAGCAACGTGTTACTGTACTTAAAAGAGACATGCATGTTAGAAAAATATGAGGGGGAATACATCTCCACTGTTTATTGTGATGTAGCCGAACTGAAAGAAAATTCACAGAAAATAAGAAGCCTTTTGTTTCAAAAAATAAATAAATAAACTGAAGCTCTCAGCTTTTGTCTCTGTGAATTCAATATTTCTTTCAGAGAAGAACTTCATTATGAAATAAATTTGAATTAAATAGCTTTCCTTTGGGCACCCAGATAGCTCATCTGGTTGAGCAGGCGACCCATGAACAGGAGCTAGTCCCCGACGCAGCAGTCCTTTACTGCATGTCTTCCCCTCACTCTTCTCCCTACTTTCCTGTCTGCCTCTTCACTGTCTCTGTCTAATAAAGCCAAAAAAGTCACTTTTTAAAAAATAAATAAAAATGTTGCCTTTGGGATTTTATCTTTATCCTTATCTTCTTATTCTGTTTTATTTTTTATTTTTTACTTTTATTTCTCTGTTTCTATTTTAATAACAGATATTTAATTTTATTTATTTATCGGCTTACATTTGTCTGTTCACAACATTACTCAAAAACGGACTAAGGGATTTGGATGAAATTTTCAGGGAAGGTCAGAAATGACACAAAGACCAAGTGATTAGATTTTGGCACTGATGCGGCTTATAATCTGGATCCATGGATTTGTTAAAGCTTTCTGCATCATTGAGAAATAGCAGCACGGTGTCACTGTAACTATGACAACAAGTGAACGCTACGTCAGCTGCCTGATGACGATCACATGATTGCGATCCTACTGCAAATCAGTGGTTGCAGAATAATCAGGACTTATCCGTCAGAAATGATACAAGGAACAATTGATTAAACTGTGGGGGTGTTTCCAAGTCGCATCAATTCCTGCCGCCCGCTACATATTTAGGTAACGCGATTTGGTATCTGTACAATCTGAACGTGCACATGCATAACATACACCTGTGCTCAGCGCAAGATAATTTTGTTTGTGGGTACATCTATATTAAATGGCCACATTCTATGTAGCCGTGATTTCTGCCACAAATTTTTGCAAGATTTCAGCCATCGGAAATGATACAACGACTGAGCAGCCTCGGCGGAGTACTGCGCTTTCTGGGTGCTTCTCTTCTTTTATTTCATTTTATCTCATCTGGTGTTTCCTCGTTGCATGTGTTATACAGGATAGTCTTTTTTGGATATTGTTTTATTCCATTTTTATTTGTTATCTGTGAAGCACTTTGTGTTGTATTCTTGTTTGTCTGAAAAGTGCTATAGAAATAAAGTCTGATTAATCAAGGATCAAAAAATAGATGTCAGAAAAACAACACTCTCTCAAAATAACCAGAAAAAACAAATCTTAATCATCTTCTTTAGTCATGATTAATTCGAAAAGCTGCATGATTTAATGAAGACATAAATAATCACCTCAGATTTTGTCCATATTTAAAGTCACTGACAATAAACTTCAGTGTAAGAATACAAACTGCAGCACAAGTCTTTAATATCTCATTCAACAATGAAACGTACCTGAATATGGGCAAGAGGATATAAGTTGTGCTCTTAATATATTCATCCAGAGTCCTATCTACTCTGGCAGCTTATCTTCTTTTTAAGCTTTCTGTACTCCATATTTCCTCCTCTGTAAAGGCAGCATTTGACTGACTTTACAGATCAGAACATGGATTGCAAAAACTTTCCTCCAGTTAAAAAGATAGAAATGAAATACAGCTGAAATTCTCATGAAAGACCCCAAGAAGCTGTGGCTGCAGGTGATTATACAAGTCATTGATAAAGACCTTGATATAGACGACTGGGTCTCTGATAAAGAACCTGGGATTTGTCTTGGATGTTCTTGCACACTGTGCAATTCTGTTTGTCTGATATTTGTCTCCAAATGTCTATGTCCATGACTACTATGAAGTTTCATAGTAGGTCTGTCGACAACAAGTAGTCCTTTGGATCACAAGGATTATCATTGTTTGGGCTCATGCCACCACCTGCTCAGACCAAGTCGAAGGCATAAGAGGATCCAGGGACATTTTTATGAAAGTCAGTGATGCAGAAATTGAACTTTCAAAAACCAATATACGCCTGTTGTTCACGTAATGATTTTTATAGATTTTAATTTGATGCGTATTCCTTAAGAAGGACCAAATAAAGATAGCATTTTTATTGTCATCTAACTCTATATGAATTGGTTAAATGACCACCGATGACTTTTTTAAAAAAAGTTGTATCCCTTTCAGAGGCTGCATTTGAAGGCCAAATGCATCACAGCTGCCCAACAAAGGCCGTTCCATTTTGTTAAGACTTGAGGACTACTTCAAATGCAGTGAATGCGTCTTTCTTTTCCTCACTGTGAAAGGATGCATCAAGTGGATCGTTTGCCGCCTGACATATCCCAAGATTTGTTGCACGTTCAATCAACGCCTGAAATTTTAACAGCTCACATTATTTAAAAGATGGATTTATTAGCAGCTGACGATTAGACTTTTAAATACAATTGTTGTGTTAGAGCTCATTTCTATAGCTAACAAGAAAAGGAAAGAGCACAGTACTATGCCACGGCTGTTCATTCCCCCATATGGCATTGCCAGAAATGGAGCATTTCTTTTGTAAGAATGCAGCATTTGTTTATTCATTATTGATGATCAGAAATCACGGGATTTGATGGGACTCGGAAACACCACAAGTGGATCTTTAGCTAACATCTCTTACTGTAGGTGGCGCTGTCTGCTGAGGAATAAAAGGATCTAAACTTGCGGCCTGGTTGTGAGTTCAGCTTCACAGCTGCAGGCACATACTGTTAGATGAGGGCAGAAAAAGCTTGCAGCACCTGGTATTCCCAGGTGGTCTCCCACCCAAGTACTAACCAGGCCTAACCCTGGTTGGCCTCTGAGATCACACATATTCAGGATGGTATGGCCGTAAGCAACAGGACAAGTGTCACACAAGCCTTTTTTAGGTTACAGTACTCCACATGTTGTTTCTCATGTTGCTTGTTGAACTTGTCTGAACTCGTTTCTTCAAAAAGTCCATTGTTGTGTGGCACAGACTGTTCAAAGCATAACTTGTTAGTTTCAAACAGGTCCCTCTTACTTGTTGAAATGTTACTTGTAAATTTAATTGATTTTGAATCAAGTGAGATGAGACAGTTTGACTCAAAAATAAGACTAATTAACTTGGTAAGATTTTGAGTTTTTGCAGTGTGTTTTGCAGAAACACTGTCACCCTGGTGATTGGTTTAAAGAAATACAAAAAGGATAGAGCATATTTTCTCCCCATAGCAGAATGATAATGGCACCAGAAGACCATTCTGTACTGCAGAATGCTCTGGCTAGACTAATTAAAAGATGTCAACATATCAGTGTCTAGTAACCAAACTGTCCTCAAGTTTTGCCTCACAAAATATGAGCTTTTTTAACAGAGCAGTGAAAGGAAAAACACTTGTTTGTGAGCCAGCTATGTGGTCTTTTCCCCACCTATAGTATTCCATGCCAACAAATAATCTTGGATGCATTTGGGATATTTCACTGCAAAGAGAACCTGATATTGTATTCCACATATTTCCACCTGCATTGGTTATCATTAACTGTGATATTTGTGGTGTGCTTTGTGCTTTTATTCACTAGAAGAAAGACTGAAATGATCCAAAAAGGGGGGTTTCTGTGCTGATAATGAATGAAGACTGTCATCTTTAGGTAAGAGTATCTTTGTCTGCAAGCACTATTGTGGAAAATCCACATTCAGTACACAACAAATCAGTTCCTGTGTTATTTTTAAGTTTTGTGTCATTAGCCAAACTGTAAAATTAATTTATTAACAGCTTGAGATTTGTTGCCACTTTTTGATTGACATGTCAGTGATAACTAAACTGATGAAGAACTCAGTTAGTTTTGGGATGGCCTCCTACGTTTCTCTGGGTTTTTACTATCCTGCCAAACATTTCTGGAGTGGCTTAATGGTGTGTGGGATTTGAGAAATTCAGTCAAATAAATAGCGTTTGCACAAGCTGACACTGCACCATATCTCCAGCGAGATCCTCACAGTTGACAGATATTATTATCTGCAGCACCACTTACTGTTACAATCCATTTGAAAACAATTCAGATAGCCACATGTCTGAAAAAAAGGAAAGAATGTGTTCAAATAGAGCACAATGTTAGAAGACCAAAGACTTTAAATGTTTTCACTGTTGTCTCTTGAAGTAATTACAATTCCAGTCTCCAGTTAATAAGGAAATATGGAACATTTAACCACCTATAAAATAAATCTCCCTTAAGAACAGTCCATTCTTTCAATCCCTTGGTGACTGGTATTGGACATCAAAGCAAAATCCAATTAAGAACTGCCAGATGAATTAAATACCACCGCTTTCTTCTGCCCCTCTCCTTTAATTCATACCTCTTCAGGCCTGTTTTTTGAAGCAGCTCTCTTATGCTACATAACTTCCAGCTTAGCTCGAGTTGAACATCATGCCGAAGTTCTGTCAGTTCTTGTTTAGTGACTTTGAGAGAACTTTGGAATTACAGCAGCTCAAAAATCTTGACCAAAATCACAACTAGCTGCACCACAATGTAGAAAAATAGTGAATAAGTTAATACCTTATAGACTTTTTTGGCATATCTGACAGGGACATGGTCATAAATCTATTGAGATCATGAGGTAAACCCTCCAACACATAACAAACCCTCAAACATTTTGACAAGACAACACAAAAGTGATTGAAATACTTTAGTTTTTGGATTGGTCAGTTGTTTCAGTGTATTTACTGTAACGCTGTTGTTTTGTTTTTGGTTTTTTTTTTGGATTACAGTCCAAAAGGCATGCAAAAAAACACACAACAACAACACACTAACACATGCCAGTCAAAAGTTTCATCTGCACAACTGTGAAACACCCTGCCAAAAGATTAAGCAGTAATACCTGATCCTCTGACCTGTAATCCAGTGATACCATCAGATCAGAATTTAAATCTGAAACTCACGATGCTTCCGTCGACCTCAGCTGCAGTCATCATGTTATCATGCTAAACTTGGAAGATGAAAATGGTAAACATTGTGAAGACTGGCACTACAAGGAATGCATCAGAATCAAGGATTTCAGCTAAATTAAATGTTTTTACGTTTCAAAGCTTTATAGCAACAAAAATAATAATCATGGGAACAAAGGAGGTAGTAAGGTGATATTATTACACAGCAACAAAACAAAAGACTGTTCATTTCCCCTTTCTAATGACAGTCAAACTATATTAAGCTCAAAGCTCGAGTGTGGGGCTCCTATATATAAATCAACATCTGCTGCATTGATGCCCAAACCAAACGAATTCAAACAATGGTGATTAAGCCCATCAGCATGAATCTTGTCACTGTTTTGCAGTTTTACATCTGGTTTCTGTGGCAACATTCTCATGGCGACACGACAATGTTTCATGTCGACCAGCAGTGATTGGTTTCCCAGAGCTAAAGAGGAGAGCAACTGCAAAGACACAGACAGAGACACAGTGGGCGACAGCTGTGGGTCACAACAGCAACTAGGAGCAAAAAACCCACGAAGGGTCGACAGTGTTTGTGTAATTATGTCTAGTGCTGCAAGAGGAAAGGTTTAACCTCGTAGTCATCGTTGTAACTATAATGACAAAGGTCCCCTGACTTTTGAACTTCTTAATCCTTCCCTAAATCTATTTAAGTAATTCTGTTATTATTTTTGTTTTCAAAAGGAATTTCCAATTTATTTTGGAATAGTGACAAATGACAGATGGTGAAAAACTGAAGGAAAAAAACTGCATAAAGTGACTTTGTAAGGTCGAAAACTGATTTGATGTTCTGTGGCATCAATTCCAGTTTCTGAAAATCTACTGGAGGGATGAACTTCATTCTACCAAAGGATATTGATTCATTTGGGGTTTTGATGATGGTTCTTGAGAGCGCTGTCAAAAATATTAGTCAAAAAATCTCATAAGGTGTTCAGTTGAGTTTGGATCTGGAGACACTACAGCAGATCCGGGCATCCTACGGCCCGCAGGCCACATCCGGCCCGCCGGATGACCCTGAGTGGCCCGTATGAAGTCACTGGAAAATATTAAATGTCAGTGCAAATATATATCATCACAATACATGCAAACAATACGCCTGCGCTGCTTTTATTTTGAAAGGTCTGCTAAGTTAACGTTTTTTCGCGCGTGCTTTCCATACTTTGCTGGTTGGTTTGTTGGTCAGCTTCAGCAAAAAACGGCAAAAAGGAAAGATTGATTCAGAATGCAGAGTTTTTAATAAGGCGTGGACTTCCAAGTATTTCTTCACTGAAGTCAGAGGTAAAGCTGTGGGCTGGTTTGTGGAGAACAGATCGCGGTGCTCAAGGATTATAATCTGAATCGACATTACGAGACCAAACATGGCGGAGAAGTACAAACATTTGACTGATGCAGAGCGGGGAGGATGTCTGAAGGTTTGCTAGCTAAACTGCTAAAGCAGCAATGACTTTGTTTTACCAAAGCTCATATCAAGGGATGCAGCAGTCAAGACGAGTTTTCTAATATCCTACAAAATCGCCAAAAACAGTAAGCCATTCTCTGATGGAGAGTTTATAAAAGAATGTCTGGTGGACTGCAGCGTTTATATGCCCGGAGAAGAAAAGAGCGTTCGTTAATGAGGCCCTTTGGAGGCGAACCGTAACGAGGCGGGTGGAGAGCAGCGCCCAGAATCTGGAGCTTCAGCTGAACAACAAAGTGGGCAATTTTGACGTTTTCTCCTGGGCTCTGGACGAGAGCTGTGATGTCCGTGACACAGCCCAGTTACTCATCTTTGTACGTGGACTAACAGAAACCTTTGAGATGACGGAGGAGCTGGCAGCTGTGCAGCCAATGAAGGGAACCACGACGGTGAGTGATTTGTTCACTGAGGTAAATACATGCATGAACAAGCTGGGACTAAAATGGGAGAATTTGGTTGGTGTGACAACTGATGGCTGTCCAAATTTGACAGGGAAAAATGTTGGACTTTTGAAACGGATGCAAGATAAAGTGACTGAAATAAATCCAGAACAGAAACTGATATTTTTGCATTGTATTATACATCAGGAGGTGCTGTGTAAGTCAGTGCTAAAAATCAACCACGTGACTGATGTTGTAGCTAAAGTAGTTAACTTCATCAGGGCAAGAGCATTGAATTACAGACAGTTTGTTGTCTTTTTGGAGGAGATGATAGTGAACATGGTAACCTTGGTTACCAGACAGCTGTCAGATGGATCAGCCTGGACAAGGTGCTTAAACGAGTTTGGGATCTGAGAGCAGAGATTCAAGAGTTGGACATTGTACATCATTGTATTGTGTAATTTACTGTTTTTATTGAGATATATATTGAGCAGAGCTTTTAAGTGTACTGGTCCGGCCCTTAACAACCGTCAAAGTTTCTCATGTGGCCCAGTATGAAAATTAATTGCCCACCTCTGCACTACAGCATAGGATTCTCATCATTTTCATTTTCATCAAACCACTCAGTGACCCCTCATGCTTTATGGATGGAGATTTCCTTAGTGGAAATCCATCTAAACCACTAAAACAACCGCTGCCTCTGTTTAGCATTTAGCTCTACCTGACTCATTGTTTTCATTGGTGGCTTCAGCCCTGAACATGAAGGTGGAAGACAAAAAATGAGACCAAAATAAAACTATTTTGCACAGAAGAGTGGACCAAAATTCCTCCATGGTGATATAAAGGACTGATCAGTAGCTATCGTAAACATTTAACTGCAGTTGCTGCTGCCAAATGTGGCCCTTTCAGTCATTATGCTCACAGAGGCAATTATTTTTTCACATGGAGGTTTTCAATAATTCTTCAATAAATCACAATTTAAAAACAACTTGGTGTTTTGTAGGTTAGCTCTGTTTAATATTAAATAAATATAAATATTAGTTTGATGATTTGGAACATTTAAGTGCGAGAAAACATTTCTATACTTTTGCATGGCACTGTATGTAGGTCAGATGGAAAATTTTCAGGATATATAAAAATGTAGTAAGGAGCACGAGCTTTGTCGGTGTTCTCTACGGCCTGACCTTGGCATCTGGTTGGTACCGTGTTACTCCGCTCTGAAAGATTTACAGCCTTTATAATGGAAGACAGTGACATTATCAAAGCTTTATTTCACCACAAGTAGCCCTCAGTTCCAGCTCATCTCTCACTGTTTAACGGTACCAAAGAGACTGGTTGATAAAGACTGAATTAGAAAAAATGCCAGCAGCTGCTCAAGGATGTCAAACCTCTGAGGGATTTTGACTCGTTCCACTGAGGAGATCCCTGGAACCAAGGTCTGGCTGTATAACCGGTTTTATTTTTTGAAGGTTGTGCACATTCACTGAAGAGGTCTCCTAGTACTACCGTGACTAAAATGGATGTAATATTTGTTGTGCTTCATTTCAACTGTACCAAGTTTTTAGATTTGCATTAGATAATTTATAGAACAAATTAAACATCAGTGTCACAGCCTCACTGTTGCTTGATCTCTACTTTAAAGTTTTGATTATCTTGAGGTGAAAATGTCCATTTTTGCTGAGGTTTTCCAAATCTTACTGTAACCCTGTGATAAAGACAATGAAAGTTATGTGGACTCGAAATAGAATCATCAAGATCTGGAGCTTGATGTTGGGAAACTATTGAGACATAAGTTTTATAAATGTAAATTAAACTGTAAGTTTGTGCATTTGTAGAACAGATATGTATTGATATACTGTATGAATATGTGTTATCAGTATAAAAATAAGCTTGTGGATAAAATGAACGTGCAAAAGAAGTGCTTTGTTTATTTACTGAATTTGTCGAGAGTCTCTTATTCATCGAACCAAAGTTCGGTAATTTTGGTGTGAAAGTTTTGCGGCTGTTAATCACTGAATTTGCTTGATTTTTTCATTTTTTTAAAACAAAAATAGCTTTAGTGTTAACTAGCTAAAACTCTTGCCAATCTGTTGATTTTTTTTACAGCGTAAACTTATTAAAACATACCATGTGTTGTTCTTTTTCTAGAATGTTAATAATGTTTTAAAATCCAATCAATTAGCAGGATTTAATTTCAAGCAAATGAGCAAGTATATAAATGAAACATAAGGTGCTGTCTTTACTCCATATTTGCTTTGTGTAAATTCATCCACAGACTATAATTTTAACAGAATTAAATGTTTTAGCTAGATTCAAGGACTGGTTCATTCTGCAAATTTTGACGTTTTACCTTACTTTTAATCAGATTTCCAAACGTATCAGGAATCCTTCTGTAAATTTAAAAATTGTTTAACTGTCATTGCAGGATTGAGCCGAATGTTGGATACTTCAAGTTTACTCAGTGAAAAAAAGAAAAGAAAAGGGGTTTTTAGAGTGTCATTTTTATTTGGGCTAACAGTGGGCTCCCACTCTGACAGGTCTGTACAAGTCTCCCGGGAATCTCATGAATATATTTACGACCATTAAACCATTTTTTAAAAAGCTATTTTGCATGCATACAGTCTAATCATTACAATGCAAATGAGACCAGTGGGATGGTAAATAAGGTGTGAATGAGAAAATGGAAAACTGATACGGAAAACCACTTGGATGCACATCTGTGGGGGCAGCCATATTAGTCTGGATGCCCATTATTGTCAACCTTTATTTGCAGTTTTGTTGTTTTGATATGAAGGTGTGTGCAGCGTCTAAGCCCACATCATGAGGCATTGTAATGTTCTATAATAACACTGCTAAGCTGTATATATGTTCCTGTCACACACAATGTCCTTGGCTATACGTTCTGCATTTGCTATTAGCTCTGTTTGAATCTGTCACTTAGATATATTCCAGCGGTTTCATTTACAAACTCAACAACTGTGGAAATGAGTAACTACCTATGAGACATCCGAGGTGACATTTTTCACTGCAGCAGCCTGTGATAGCAATCTGCTGGGAGGCGAGGCGGGCCTGCGAAGCGACATCTGAACCCGTCATCCCTATAAACCATCAGGGCTCCTGCCACGCAACCTACACACTCAGACAAAGATGAGGAGTTTGGAGCAAATCTTGTCATCCGGTAGATTTTACAAGCATTGCTCACATGTGTGTGTGTGGGGGGCGGGCTGTGAGAATACAGAGATATTCTAATGATTTTGAATAACAACAGATAAAACTTACAAGTAAACATCATGTGGACAATAAACGCTGGGGGACTTCGGTGTGAGTTAAGCATTTTGGTGTCACGAGTGGCTAAGATGTGCAGCTGAAATTCTTTGGCTCAAATCCAGCCAGATCTGTAGCTACAACTAAAGGCACCAAGTCTAGGAATTAGATGGTTTTAGCAGCTTCACCTTCTGCCAAACCTGTTATGGTATGAGTTTTTTCTTGTCTAATGATATTCATTCTTGTTGTCACACTTTTCCATCACTAACTCTCCTGCTATTTCATACCGAGCCACTCTCATCTCCAGTAATACCACCTGACCTGCCACTCTCTGCTGCTCACCTGCATCCACTTAGTCCCTGTATTACTGTATATACTCAGACCCTGCCAGGCTGCATTTGGGCTCCCAGTGTTTTTGTTGCCATTTTCTGACTGCATCTGCTTTTGCATTTTGTCTGTTGCCATTATTTGACTGCCCACCTGCTTTATACATTGACAGTCACTGCTTTTTACAAGTGTACATCATTTTGCTTTTAGTTTAGAGGGCTTTGTGTCATTCTTTAGTGTCTTGTAAACCAAAACCTTGTCAGAAACCAAGAGATGAGGGCTGATGCAAGTAGGGCTAATACAACACCTTGTAAACATATTTTGCAAAAATATATGGAACTTCACAATGCATCAGTGTAAAAGAAAAATGTTTTAATGGCGAATCTAACGTCTGGCCAAGAGACAACAGCTGAAAATGTGCCATTTGGTTCATAATGGCACTTTTACAGTTTCAAATCTGGAAATATCTAGTCATATGAAATCAACAAATTTTAAAATCTGGCCAAGCAGTTGACACAACTTTCACATTTTGTGTCCTGTTGCATATTGCACTTTGGTTTGATAACCTGCTTTAAAGGACTCCATGTGTTTCCAATATTTCCTTACCAGCATGGCCTTCAAAACAGCACTTAGACTTCATTTATAATTCCAGTTTACTCTGACCCAGAGTATGTCCCATCAGTGTGGTTATTGTGGCTTTATTGGACGTGCAAACGTTGCACTCTCCACTTTCACTGAGGAGATTCGGAGAAACGAGGACTCGCACAAAACAGTGTGCAAAGGAAGAATACTGGAAAGAATGCAGCAGCTGCAGCTTTTTAAAAAGACATGACATTTCTTTGAACAATTTAAATTGTTTGTTTTTGAGTCTGACCAAAAGTAATCTAAGAAATGATTTGCTTGGAATGTGCATCTTACTAACTAATCATCTTGTGTTTGATTTGTTGGTTGTTGTGTTTCTAAAATCCTGCAGCCTGGGGCACCACAATTCAACACAGTGTTACAATATAGCACGTCAGTCTGAATTTGTCTGTGTTTAGTTAATCAGAAAAGCCATCAAAGGTATAGCTTATGAGCTAAATACTTATATAAACATTGGATGGTTGAGATGGATTCTTTTCTGAAAACTTTATCCTGCTTGGAATAAGAATTAGATCGTTTTTTGTCCGTAACAGGAAGCTTTACTTCAGGTTCCTCCAGTGATATATTTCATGTCAACGTGGGATTCTTGTGATAAATTGGGGTGGCAAGTGCTCTCTGCTCCACGCAGCCAGTATGCTACTAATTAACACCCTTTTGTGTAACATTAAGCCAATGATTTGCCCTTTTTCATTTTAATTAAGAGAAATACTGCTGTGTGTGGAGACTGGTCACTTCACTTTCCTAACCCATCCCATCAGTCTAGCTCTGTAAACTGGGAGTCATTACACTGTGTTTTGGTCCATTTGTTTGAATCATACTGTAAATGCTATAATCTCTTTACACTTAGGCATGTTTGGCTTTCATTTATGAGCAGCATAGGGATGTTTGTTCAGCTTGTTTGTTTCTTTCGAATAAGAAATGGTTAACAGCCATGTCTGCATGATAAATACGCTGCTGTTCCATTCGATAAAGCACAGCTCCTCCTGATGTGTGTGTTGTTCTTTTTTTAAATGCAGTTAATCATGCTTAGTGTCAAGGTGACCCAGGAGCAGGACACTGACAGTGTATCTGTCACTGAAATAAATTAAGCTTAGGTATGTTCAAGGATGCATGTTGACTTCCGTTCACTCATTTCTTGTAAAGATACTTCATATTTTGTATAACTTCCGGTGCTAAAACACAAGGGCGACACAGTGGTGCAGTGGTTGGAACAAGTTTTTTTAGGAACTAGATTCTAACCTGCTGATCAGTTGGAGATTTTCTCTAGAGTTAGCATGTTCTTCATGTGCCTACATGGGTTTTCTTGGGCTTCCAGCCACAGTTCAAAGACATGCATGTAAATTCATGGATGAATGGATAATTGGATGAATGCCTGAACTGTATAATAAATACAGTTATAAATGGAAAGGTAGATGTTGTTGAAAGAATGGTAGAATGGATGGGAGGCAGGGAAGATGGTTGGAAAGATGGATGAATTGTTGGATGAGCGACATGCTATTTAGACGCATAAATAGTGGGATGGATGGAGGGATGGATGGATGGATGGATTATTCTTTGCAAAGGACAGCTTTTTGCTTACACAACTACAGTGTATTAAATATCATGGTTCTAAGTTCTAAATTGTGATGGGTGCTTCTAACGGACAGTAACGATTCGCTCTTTAACCTCATTTTTCTCTTTCACTCACACCCTCAACAATATCTTGCCCAATAAATCGTCGAGCCTGAATTAACTGCAATTAATTCATCTGATTACAATGTCTCCGGGGCACCTTCCGTCGGAGGATTTCCAAAGTAGACTCAGAACTCACCGAAGTGATTACATATCTCATCTGGCCCAGGAATGCTTCAGGATCCCCCGGGAGGAGCTCGGAAATGTTGCAGAAGAGAGAGATGTCCTGGGAATACCTTGCTTAGGATGCTGCCACGGCGACCTGATTCCGGATAAGCGGAAGAAAATGGATGTGTGGACGGATGAATTAACCCAGAAGAAGTAGTTGTTTGGCTCCTGTGAACCCTCCCCCTCTGAGCAGTCTCTAAACCCTGTCACCTCCAAGTACACAATATTGACAGCAGTGTTATATAACTTGGCGCCTGTGTGGACTACAGTATGTAATCACAACTCTAAAGATTTATAATTTGGTAAATAATGAACCTTTTTTATACATTGATAATGCAAATTTAAACTAGCATTTAAGACTAATTTCAAGTAAAGCACATAACAAAAAAAGTAACTGATACACTGACTCTGGGAATGTGGTTGCTGCGCCCACTTTCCTCGATTGTTGATCCAGTTTTGCTTTTAGCTCGCTGCAAATGTTTCCCTGAAGGCAACAAGCCTAGAGGGCAAAATGTTTTTTTTCTTCCTGCAGAAAGATTTCAGAGAAATATAAAATATATATAAATATACATAAATAATTAATCGACCGAGCAGATAACATGTAGATGTGCAGAAATGAACTCTGCAGGCTCCTGAAATTCTGAGAAAGATCCACTGTTTTCTTTTTACTGAATTTTTTTTTTTTAATCACTCATAATGTACAGAGTATCAGCGATCAAACAACGAGTCTCGATGGATGTTTTCTATGTGTCATCCAGTTATTTTCAGACTTTATGCAAAGCTCTCAGAGGCCGGCTAATTCTTCGGGTGCAAAGGGCCTGTTATCTCTGATTAACATATCATGTTACAAAATGTACAAAGACAGGCGTTTGCACATTCCCACGTATAACCCACTACAGGCAACGCTCACCTTCATCACCTCGCTGCTCCTGCTTCTCCCACACTCACAAATGACGCCTCGTCGCTCTCCTCCAGGTCTGGCCCTCTTCACACCCAGCTGAGCAAAGGTTCGGAGATGATTTGGCCCCATCAAAGACTTAAAATTATTCACTCTGCTTCTGTAGGATTGTGCTGCATACCCGATTCTCGGCGCGATTGAATTCTCCACCTACACACTCCTCTCTAATGTCACTCACACCTCAGTAGAGCAACACTGTCATAGTCTGTTAATATCAATATTCCCCCACTGGCGTTTTCTTTTCTGTCTGGAGCTGGGGTACGAGAGGAAAAACAAGTAGGGGGAATGTTCTCCTTGTTAAATTCAGACAGCAGGGAAGAAAATAACAAAGCAAAGAATGGGGGCGGGGGGGTTGACAGAAAAACTGAGTGGCCTTTCTCTGCGGGGAGTCGACTGTCAAAGCATTTTGATACAAGTACAGTCACATTACCGAGCGCAAACTGTTAGCAATCATCAATTATGTTGCATCTCTCAACAACACCAGAGGGTTATTCGCCCTCCTGGGAACACTCCACATGAAGTGCTTGTTCAGTTGGTGTTGTTTTCTAATGGTTGTACCTGCCACACGCGGTTTTCTCTCCGACTGTGGAGTGTGTTCAAGTGTGTGTTTATGTGGGAGAAGGTGATCTGACGCAAGCGCAGTGTTTCCCTAAAGGACAGATACACTGAAATGCATCCCAGTTCATGCAGTTTACGATGCTTCACATTCTCCCTCTTAGTCTTATAGTCAGTCAAAAGCCTCGAGTGCTTTGTTCTGTGCAGCTTTCAGATGACAAGAAGAAAGTTTTTTTTTTTTTTTTATTTATTCTTTTTTTTTTTTGCATTTATATAACTGCTGTAAATATATGAAGCCGCTGAAGCTATAGTATAATTTAAAAGACTGAGACATTATGGAACAAGCTCCTCCTGACTGTCAGGAGAGTCAGTTCCTCAGTTTCAAAAGCTTTTAAAAGCACACCTATATGGACTAGTATTTTTATAGATTTTGTGCCGGTTGTTGGTCTTTTTGAAGTTTCTTTTACTGTTTTTTCTAATGTTTTCTGAATTTTAATACTTTGCAAAGCACTTTGTAAACCCTGTTTTGAAAGGGCCTATAGGAGTGAAGTTTATTATTATTATTATTATTATTATTATTATTTATTTTTTTTATATGAAAGCAGTCAATAAATGCACAGCTGTACAGATATCTTTATGTTATATTTATTTGATTCTGTAATTTGAAATTGCACATTTTTTGTTACACTTGCATACTATTTGCACTACACATAAAACACTTTAACATTTGTACATTCTTTGTATAGGATATTTTGCATTTTATATTTTTCTTATTGTTTATTTATTGCACATTTTTGCTTATTTGTTTGTATTTATGGTGGTGGGAACTGCACCCTTCCTGCTGTAACAACTAAATTTCCCCTCAGTGATTGATAAAGTATTTCTATTGTATTCTATTCTATCCTCTTTAAAGTCATTGTTTTGGTTTGGGGGTCAGCAAATGATTAAGTCTATAATTACAATAAATTGGACCGTAAATATTTCTAAATTCAGATCTTAGAAATGTTAGAAAAGTTTCCATGCTGCCATAAAAATGCGAGTTAACTACACTTTAATCTACTAATTCCTCTAATTACAAGTTATACTCATGAGTTGTAAAAGTCTAAAACCGAGTTAAATTAACTGGAGAAAACAAGTTCAATAAATTTAACCTCTTCAAACCCGAGCTTTGGTTGGGATGCATTTTAGATTTCTTCCAGTTATTTGGGAGTAGCCAATAAATATAATAACTGGATAATATCTAATATCTGATAATTATGTTTATTATATTTATATTATATTTATATAAAATGTATATTGTGTTATTATTATTATTATTATTATTGCTATTATTAATAATATTATTGTCATTATTAGTAGTAGTATTATTACTATTAACAATACGCTCTTTTTGAAAAAAAAAAAAAAGATGTCCAGATATGTGGTCCTAGGAGGCTAAGATAATAAGTTGAATCACCCAGACACATAGACGGTAGTTACAGACAGACTTATGTTCATATTAGTTTAAAGTCTTCATTTGACAGTGAGAACTTAGAGCCACAGCTGTTGAAGGCATTTTCTTTTCCTTTTTTCTCTCTTTTACCTCGGTCAATACAAAGACAAGTCTGCTTCCAGTGACAGCAAGATAAATCACAAGTCTGTGGGCGTAGAGACTGAATTCAATACTAACCTTTGTCATTGTTACAAGTACTTGGATTTTCATGAAGAGAAACAACCATAATTTAGTTTAACAAAGATGCACAGCAAGTTTCCACCAAACTACAAAAGAATTTCTGTACAGTTTTAACTCTCTCACAATGCATCCTGGGAAGTCTGCTTATATGCTGCTTTTGTTTTCTTAACTATTTTTCATGAGATGAATGAAATCTTAGCAGTTCATTCACACATTTCCTCATTTTGGTTCAAAATGGCTCAACTTAAAGGAACTCATGTCTTTAAGTTCTAGCGTTTTAAAGTTCTATTAACTATAAATTACCAAAACCCATACACTACCAGTCAAAAGTTTAGACACACCTTCTCATTCAATGCTCTTTATTTATTTGTATTATTTTCTACATTGTAGATTAATACTGAAGATTAACACTTTTTTGTTTACAACATAATTCCAGTAGGGCCCCGCAGAGCTTTCAAAGTTATCAATACAATTTTTGGAGGAGAGAGAGAGAAAACAGGCAACATTGTAAGAGACAAACCTAACAAACAGCTGCTTCTGAAACAACACATGGAGGCAGCAACTTTGGAGTCAGAACATTTAAAAAGCAGTTTTCTGTTTAACAAACCAAACCATTAGTGTGAATAAATAATATATGCGCTCATATTCATTAGTCAGCAAACGGCTCCATGTGAAAGATAACTATGCTCTTTGTCTGGAAAACATTTGCTGATGTAAGAAAAATGTATGCAAAAACGTGATTGGAATGCAGAATTATTACACAATCTCAGTGATATTCAACCAGAGAAATATTTACATCAGATTATTGTAACAAAGCAGCATATGAAGCACCTCTTATCGTCTCAAGAATTGTTTAAGTTGAAGGTTATTTATAAAAACTAAGTAATTGGATTCTGTAAGTTAGGGACTGAAATGTGAAAAACTGAACAGTGGAGGCAATGAACCTATATTCATATGCATTTATTAAACTAACATCATCTATCAAACTAACAACACGACTACATCTGCTAACTACAACACACTAATGACACAAACAACAACACAAAACAAACAACGCTGTGAATGTAAGTGAGAGCAAAAGGAAGGAAGAGAACACGATATTACAACATGATAATGTGGTCAATATTAGGGTGTAATAGGATGTTCTGAGAGGAGGGGATGAACAGACCACACCTGAAAGCAGCTGCTAATTTACAGGTTTGCTGGCTGGAATCTGTAGACATTCACTTTTGAGAGTTAAAGAGAACTGAGAGAGTTGCAGTGACTTGAAGTTAGTTGCGGTGCTTCTGCTGATGGATGGTCAGATCGGCCTGTAGAGACAGAGTGGAGCCTCCAAGTAAGGAAGGATTCATAGAAAGGACTCAAGAATTACTAAAGGAGGACTCAAAGTGGTGCTTTCAAGTTTGGTCTTTTAAAAAGGACTTCTGCATGTCTTTAGCTCAGGAGGGGCTTTGGCACAACTTCCATCCAGATGTCCCTCATAGAGTTACAGCTTTAGGATGTTTTCTGATGATTTCAAAATAGTCTAAAATAGTAGCACATCATTTACAGATGTGTGCCCCTGGAAGACAGGTGATCCAAACAAGACTAAAACTTGTAGTTTTACACCTGAACAAGTAGAAAACAAGATTTAAGGAGAGTGCATGGAGTAATGGTGATCATCCATCTATCCATTATCTGTACCACTTAATCCTCATTAGGATCATGGGGGGCTGAAGTCTATCCCAGCTGACTTAGGGTGAAGGCAGGGAACACCTGGACAGGTCACCAGATTATCACAGAGCTACGTATACAGATCAACAATCACATTCACACCTACGGACAGTTTAGAGTTACCAGTTATCCTCAGCATGTTTTTAGACTGTGGGAGGAAGCCGAATTACCCAGAGAAAACCCACGCATGCACAGGAAGAACATGCAAACTGCATGCAGAATGATCCCAGGAAGGTGAGGATGTGAACCGGGGATCTTCTAGCTGCAAGGCCAAAATGCTAACCACCAAGCCACTGTGCAGCCAATGGTGATAGAAATGAGGTTATTTTAGGTAAACATAAAGTTAAATCCAGGATGGTGGAGTAACTGTCTGTCTTTGTCCTAATGTGAGTTCAGCGTGGGAGTGAAATCTTTTTGAAGATTTTGATCCCCACTTTCTGCAGGCTCAGAAGTTGTTTCTGGCAGTCATGAGAGAATGAGTGGACATGTGAGACAGTCACTTGGTTAAACTTGGTCCAATCCACACTCTTGGTGTCTTCATGTCTGGAGGATTGTGTTGTGGAATCCTCTGAAGCCCTGCCTTCCCATGGCCTCCTCCTGATAACACAAACTTTGCACCACCCTGACAAACCTGGAGTGTGTCTTAGTTTAAAGTTGCACATCTAGTGTGGCACCTGGGTCCTGTCTCCAATCTGTGACTGAAAATGGATGAAAGCTTGCTCTGTTTCTGTGTTAAGGTTGGTTATGGCTGGTTGATCCTACATTAACATGTCAGTAAACAGTGACCAAGCCTCACATATGGTGTTAGCAGTGTCTATAGAGACATACACAGGAAGCTCTGCTGCTCCTTCCTGTTGAATGAAGTCAGTTTAGGTGTTTTGGTCATCTGATAAGGATGCCTCCTTGTCACTTCCCTCAGAAGTTTTTCTGGTATGTCCATCAGGGAGGAGACCTCGGGGCAGAAAAGAACACACCGGAGGGATTATATTTCTCATCTAGCAGTGGAACATGCTGAAGCCTTTGTGGAGGAGCTGGGGGATATAGCTGGGGAGAAGTGATGTCTGGGCTTTAGCTTTCTGCCAGTGGAACACAGACAAGCAGCAGGAAACAGATGGATTGCTCTCTAGTGGCCAAAGATATATCAATGCAGCTTTGAATCCTAAAGAGAAATACTTTGAGCAAACTCCAGTAAGAGTAAGTAAGTAAAAACGGAGAAATAAAAATGCATGCTTACTTGGAAGGATTATTTTTACTAACATAGAGCTTCATTGGGTCGCATGCAGTTCATAAAAGTGCAAAAGTATTGAATTCAGAGGGACGTGTTGAACAAAAGTGAAAATTGTCTTTGACCTAACTTTGTGTTCATCACATCTTCAAAAAAGAAGGTGCAGCACTGTTGATAAAACACTGGCCAGGGGTGTAATTGGCTCTTTGAGGGATAACATCAAGCCATGGAGAGGGCATCAGAAATATTTCATTCCCACGTGAGTGCGCATGCTCTTATGCCTTCACTTACTTACTGTATGTAAAACTTTCTTCTCTTCCCTCTCTCTGAGTCTGTCCTCAGCCGTTCCTCTCTGGTGCTTTACTACAAACACATTTATACTTTATCTCTGTCCTCCTTACTTACTCTCACAGTCACCGTTCCCTCCTCTTCCTCCTTCCCTCTCTCATCTTTCATCTTGGGT
Organism: Amphiprion ocellaris; assembly: GCF_022539595.1. Classification (NCBI taxonomy): domain Eukaryota; kingdom Metazoa; phylum Chordata; class Actinopteri; family Pomacentridae; genus Amphiprion; species Amphiprion ocellaris. The sequence continues at coordinate 25,937,506 of NC_072769.1, read as the reverse complement.
CCGTCTAATGCCTTGCCAATCAGAGCAGCACCATCAGCATACTGAGAGGGTCGAAGACAGACAGGATGGAGACAAGAGAAGACAGATCCGGGGAGACGCAGAAGACGCGAGCCGGCAGAGGACATCTGGAGCCTGGTAACTAATTCATTCACAAATGATAAATGAGCCATTTTGTGCTTGCTAATGGATAAGAGAGGTGGAGACAAACAATAAATGGATTTAGTAAAATACGCTTAGAGTGATGGACAGTCTTTTTTTTCTTGCGCCGTCTCTAAGATATTCAATCCCAAGATGGGGTTTAAAAACCAGTAAGCAAAGGCGGTTTGCTTCGCCCAGACAAAACTTGTATCTTAGTTTTTTTTTCACTGTACATGAACAGTTTTAAAGAAAATACCATGCTATAGTAATTTCGATAATTATCATAGCATGCTACACAGACAATTTCTGTGTGCCGAAACCCTGGAGTTATGTCTTCACAGTGGGACTTCCAGGCAATAAGTCTAGACAATATTAAGAAGTAATGGGTAGACGGATATAAATTGTTGTTTGAAATGACAATTAACACCACATGACTATGCCTAAAACTACAAATGAACATACTGTAAGAGTAAAACATGCTGTTTCCTTCTCCTCCCAGTCTTTGTAAGATAAGACAAAACAAGATAAGATAAGATAACCCTTTATTAACCCCACAGTGCAGAAATTTGCATTGCTCCAGCAGCGAAAAACATGGTGAAAAAAGTAAAATAACCAGCGCAAGATGGGAAAATTTAGTGTCAGTAGTGTTCTATTGTACAAACAATAGTAATACCACTGAAAAGTACAAAAAGAAAACAACTTTAATTAGAAAAAGAGAAAAAAATTCTCAACATAGGGTCCATCACTTGGTGCTGAAGTTTATGCTAAGATAGGTTAATTTGCTCCTAGCCGCTGGGGCATTTTCAAATAAATAGTTTTACCATTTTCAGAAATGCATGTATGCACTTTACTGCCAAGAGTTAAGTGAGAAAATCAATACTGTATTACACTTGTGTATCATGTTACAGACAGGGACTAGTTAGCATTTCTCAGCATAAAAAATGGCTAAACAGTGAATCAGGCTGTGTTCACCAACCAGTATTTACCCCTGATATAGATCTCTTTTTTTTCATTCCTCTGCGCAATAACACACTACTTATTACACTATATATTAGATTTTATTTACTTACTACATTTATGCTTGTACTATTTCTATTTATATTTTCTGGGACATATTTTTCTTCTTATGTTTATATTTTTAGGATATGTTTTCTACTCATGTTTACATTTTAGGTCATATTTTTCTACTTATGTTTATTTTAGCTCATAATTTGTATTTATGTTTATCTATTATATCTATTATAGTATTTTTTTTACTGTTTATATTTCTGACTTTGAATGGGAGGAACTCTAACAAAAGCAATTTCCCCTCGGGGATCAATAAAGCATTTCAGATTTTTTTTTTGAAAGTTTTTACTGAAATGTTTCAAAGGGTACAAATGGCAGTTTGTGTTTTCTCAATGATACATCTTACAGAAATTGATTTTGTCAAAATGTTGACTGTTTCTTTAATTTTTGGATTACCTGACTTACTGTTAAATTATCTTCTTGCACCTAAAAAAACTGCCATTATAATTTCAGTTTTGCCTCCTTGCTGCACTGAAAGTCTGACAGAGTTAAAACGTGGTTCAAAATCACTTAAGCAGCAAAAAAAATAGGAAAAAGCTGTCTTGCAGTGTGACTCATTTCATTTTAGTGCATGCTTTGCTACCCTTTCCGACACAGGGAAATCTTTCCTTTTTAAAGGCAGTAGACTAGAAGTTGTAAAGACCAAGAAACTGTAAGGAATGAGCAACCAAGCTGTGGCCCGTGTCATGCTGTCTTGCCTTAGCTGATGGTAATGAAAAATATGCCCTGCATCATAATCACCAGTGACCCTCATGCTCAGACTTGATTGGCTCCTCCATGGCCTCCTGGGTGTCCTCTGAGAAAGGTCCTGACTGTCCACTGGCTCGCGCCTGACAAGAATATTCATGACTGTGTACGTTTGAAAGCCGGGACGTTTACATTGATTTGTCTAAAATAACCCCGGGTGCTGGTGCCAGGGGGACGAACTGAGGATATCAGATGAACGGGACAAACGAAACTTCTCTGCTTGTGTGTGGTTTGTTTTACCCCATTTATCAGCTAGTTCATAAACTGATTTGATTTGTTTTACCCTCCATTGCTGTAAGGAAAGAGTTCAGGTATCCAGTTTCATTGCTGAGCTGTTTGGACCAAAATAACCCATAAAGCATCATGATACTGATGATCTAATGACACCACGCTGCTGCAGTGATTTCTGTAAACAGAGCCATATGGTTCGGAACACCTCATATTTCCCGTTAATTCTCATGTGAGCTCACTCCTACTCACCTAATAAGCGTATGTTTTGCCAGTGTTCTAAACGGGAGGCTCATATGATAATACTGCAACACCTGCATGACGGGAAGGTTAATCGTTGGAAAAGACCCAGAGCTCCTTCGCTTTGGTTTTGCTTGCTTTATGATATGTTTCTGTTTGTTACTTGTTTCAAGTCAATAACGGTGTTTACTTGTGCTAATCGCAGGGAAGAGGGAAATCATGCTGACATAATTGTGTACGTAAGCATGTCTTTAATTATGTTCCCATAAATCACTGTTTATTTATCATATTTTTTTAAACACTCATTTGAAATATGATCATATTTTCTTTGTCTAGCAAAGCAAATAAGTACTTTATACATATTTTCTGAAATTGCATACAAAATTCCCAGAACCATCCCTGCATTAGTTGTACTAAGGTGAATACAGATGTAGTGGTATCCACAGAGACGCCGTGAGCCATATAGGAATCATGCATCCAAACACCATTTGAATTTACAAGTCTGTCTCCCATAAGCTGGAACTACCACCTCTGGGTCATTTCTATACAGCAGCTTTTTGACTCTACAGGCAAACAGGAAATGAATTACTTGTAGACCACTAAAAACTGCATCAACCAGACCCTGCACTAACCAAAATCAACATTTATTTCTTTATATATAACCAGTGGATCAAATCAATGGATGCTATTTCACAGGGTTTCTCGTAGTGACAAATCCTCAGAGAATTAAGTGGTATTTTCTCACCACTCATCAGGATACAACATTGACAAAGGCGCGGTATTGATTCCCATCAACTCTCCTGAAAAGCAGCAATTTCCTCCCCTCTGCTCCATGGATCAGCACAACCCAAATATCCTGCTGTTTACCACCCTCTGGCAAATACACTGCCAGTCATAAGTTTTAGAATGCCCCAGTTTTTCCAGTTTTTTATCGAAATTCAAGTAGTTCAAGTCCAGTGAATGGCTGAGCAATGCCAGTTGTGCTATGGGGACTGGAGCATTGTCCTGGAGCAATACCATAGTAGTTTGAAGCTTTTCCTTTCCTTGCAAAGAAACATCTAATCCAGGAGGTCACAAAGAACCCAGATGAACATGTAAAGATCTGCAGACTTCACTGGCTTCAGTTAAGGGCCATCTACATGATTCCACAATAAGGAAGACTCTGGGAAGAAATGGATCCATGGGAGAGTTGCAAGGATCAAACCGCTACTGACCAAAAAGTACAAAGGATTTAATTTGCAAATGACCAAAACCATTAGAGTTGTTGTGGATGGTGATTTATGATGAGATAACACTTTATTAATCTCAAAGCAAAGTAAATATGAGGCCTTATAGTATACAGTTATACCCAAAATATGAGTTACGCCTTTGGCTTCTGGGTGAGGACGAGAACTTTGCCTCTGGTGGTTGTGTGGTTGGTGGTGGACTTTGTGCAGTGTAGGGAGATGGGTTGTGGAGACTGAAATGATTGCAGTTGGCTGAAGACCATTCTTCAGAACCCACCTGGCAGACATCAGAGATGGTTGGTCCACAACCCGCATTCCTCCTCCAACAGGACCCCAGCAATCACCACACCAGATAAAAATCCTCAACCAAACTCACATTTGGGGAAGCCCTTGTGTTTCTGTGTTTGTGAGTAATTGCAGCTTCAGTTGCTGCTGTCAACTTCATGAAGGAGTTAGTGATCTGTGTGAGCTGTAGCTTCTGTTGGCAGTTGTTGACTTAGTTCGGAAGTTACCTTTGTCTTGGTAAGACTAACAGCTGTTCAGCTTCGGCTAGGAGTTACTTGTCTGTCGTAGATATGTGTTTTGAGGCACTTGTTTAGTTTCTTAGTTATGCATGTTGCTATAGTGTTTAAGGAGTTTAGTTGTTTTGTTTTTGTTTAGCTACTTTCATAGCCTTCATTTGGTTTAATTTGGTTCTTTGATTTAGCAACATCCATCAGCCCTGTTTTCTTTGTAAATTTCCTTTTGCTTTGTTCATTTTGGCAGTAAAATGCTTAACCCTAACCAATAACATCTGTTTCTTTGTTGCACCCAGCTGACCGTAGAGACCGGCTCATAACAACTTTTTGAAGTATCCTTGTATGTCTGTGCAGTCTTCTCAGATTGAGCCCCCACATGTTTTAAAAAGGAATTGTTTCTGCAAACTGAAGGCTAAACTTTATTCCTTTGCTCTTGTAACCTCTCGCTTCTCAGAGACTGTCCGCTCTTCATATAGGCCAACGGTATCTGCAGTCTATATTAGCCACAGTTGCATCAGATGTCAACCTTGGTGGATATAAGAGGAAGTGAAGAGAAGAAGTTTATGTCAGAAAATCTCTGCTAAGTGTATGGTGTCTTCTGTTAGTGCTGTGACTGATAATATTACTAGAAACACACATCGTGGAAAATAGATTTTTTTTTCTTAGTAGTCAATATGTATTTATGTCAGTGGCAGAATCATTTCTTACTCACACTTGCAGCAATAAATAAAAGCACGGCAGATTTTCCCATACATCATTACCTTCTTGTTACATCTGCTGTGGATACAATTTGAGACTTAGCTGTTCGATTCAGGCGTGTGTTATGCTTAATGGCACATCACATTCATTTTCTTGGTCAAATCTGAGTGAGACGGATTGAGAGAAAGACGAGACAGCGATGAGAAATCTTATAACTTTACTGAGATCCGTGACTCACAGCTGTGCTTTCCGATGAGTGAAAATACAATAACCTGGGGGAATGTCTTTCCTGTAGCACGTCAAAAAAAATAAATTCTCCAGGAGCTGATTTTAACACAAAGGTTTAAATTATCATTATGATTGGCATTCTCCCCCATAAAATCATGTAAATTGTGTATGAGTTGTATTGAAAGCTGGTTGGGTGTCACTGAGGGGTACATCCACACAGAATACCGAGCTTCACTCACTCAATTTTCTCGACGCCTCAAATGCAAATGAGCGCATTTGATCTAGAGGCCGTTGTTCAGAAGACACTGTAGAGGCGAGGAGATTGGTTACTGAGGTTGATAATTAAAAAAGGGGAACTCTCCTTTCTGTTTCCTGTCTTTATAAGCAACAGAACAAATTTCTCCTCAGAAATTATCTGAGCTGGCAGACAGACACATGAGTAACGTCTGGTAGTTAAAAGGGAAAGCAACTGTGCATTAGTTCAATATGTGTCAGAACAAGATGGTAGCTTCCTGCAAGCCTCCATTACAAGGCTTTACTAACCCAAACATGCAAATCTGTGTCTAAAAAGCTCGTTTTGTGCATAATCCTAACACAATTGCTATGGCAATAAAGATGGAGCAAGAAGAAAAAGACCAGATGCCAATACAGTATCAGTAAGTCAGCTCTGTTTATAATGTAATACACTGTAGTGGAAAATATGTGGGAAAAAAACACACTTCAAGATTCTCTAAATACCATTTTAACCATTCAAGTGTGCTAAACAGTGTTTAATTACAAAACCACTTCAAACAAATAGCAATATTTTTTTCCACAATAATTTGAGCTGTTATCATAGCAAGTCCCCTGTCTGCTGGCATGAAAAATGGTGGTTAATAAGTTCAAGAAATCTGCAAGGAATTCTGCATTGATTTTCCACTTGAACCGTGTCAGTGCAGCTGATTATTTTCGAACAGCAGTGCGTCTGAATGCAGGGAACAACATCACACTGGCCGCTTTCATTACTGCTTTAGTGCTCTTCAACAAATGTGTAGTAGCCTTGATTTAACCAACGACTTTAACAGGCATCATTCATGACTAAAGCAACTCTGTAAAGTCTGTGAAGTAAAGCACACTTAAAACACAAGAAATACGACAGTACTGTGAAAAAGTGTTTCCTGATGTCTTCTGTTATTTCATATTTCTCACATTTAGATTCCAGATCATCAAACTAATATTTCTAGCAATTGAATATTAGATAGAGCTAACCCACAAAACACAAAATGCTGTTTTTAAACTGTGGTTTATTAAAGATTTACTGAAAGCCTACATCACCCCTGTGAAAAAGTGTTTGCCCCCCTGAACATAATGTGATCAGTCTTTTACATCATCATAGAGGAATTCAGCTCCACTCTTCTCTGCAGAATAGTTTTTATTCAGTCACATTAGATGGTTTTCCAGCTTGAACTGTCCTTTTAAGGTCTTGATGCAGAATCTCAATTGGATTCAAGTCCAGACATTGACTCGGCCACTCCAGAACCTTCATTTAGTTCTTTCTGAGCCACTCAGAGGTGGGTTTTTTTGTGTGCTTTGGCTCATTGTCTTGCTGCATAAACCATTTGTGTTGAGCTTTAGGTCATGAACTGATGGTGGATTTTCTCCAGGAGGATTTTCTGATAGAGAGCAGAATTCATGGCTCCATCAGTGATGACAAGTCATCCAGGTCCTCCAACCATCACACTACCACCACCATGTTTCACTGCTGGTATCATGTTCTTCTTGTGGAATGCAGTATTAGATTTACACCAGATGTAACGGACCCATGTCTTCCACAAAGTTCCACCTCTGACTCATCAGTCCACAGGATGTTATCCCAAAAGTCTTGGAGCTCATCCAGATATTTTTTTGTAAATACCAGATGAACCTTTATGTTCTTTTTGGTCAGTAGTGATTTGATCCTTGCAACTCTCCCATGGATCCATTTTCTCCCAGAGTCTTCCTTATTGTAGAATCATGTAGACGGATCTAAACTGAGGTCAGTGAGGTCTGCAGATCTTTAGATGTTCGTCTGGATTTTTGTGACCTCCTGGATTAGATGTCGACGCTCTTGGAGAAATGTTGGTCGTTGACTTTCTTTCTCATCTGTTCTTGAATCTCTTTAGAACGTGGCATGATGTGTTGCATTTTCAGACCCTTTAGCTACGTCACAATGTCAGACATGTTCTATTTAGTGATGTTTAGATTCAACAAGCCTGGCAGTAATCATATGTGAGTGTGGATGGTGAAACTGAATCCAGCTACTGAATGAATTTGGTCATTTGGTAGATTGGAAGTTAAGGGAGCAATTACTTTTTTACATAAAGCAAGATGGGCTGGACAACATTTTTCCTTCAATAAATGAAATCAGCATTTAAAACTGCATTTTGTGTTTTCTTGGGTTATCTATGTCTTATACAAAAACTAGTTTGATGATCTGAAACATTTAGGTGTGATAAAAAATGCAAAAATAGAAGATATCTGTATCCAACAACTAGTTTTTTCTCATGTTTATGATGTGGTCCACATGACCACCCAAGTACCACTAAATGCTATTAAACTGTACAGCTGTAAAGATGGAAAACTGGTTAGTATAATTGCACCTGTAAATCTAAACTTCATTCCCACTTTGCATTATTTTTCCTCATACATATTTCAAACATGTGAGCGAAGGGCTTTATCCTGTGAGCTGAGTGTGCTACAAGACATTTGATATTCTTTTCCCTTGACAAATGTATTTAATATCAGTGACATTTTCAAAGAGAGCGATGTGTTGTGGTGCCCAAATCTTTGTGTGGTTCAGTTAGATTTGTTAAAATAATGATTTACTACCCAGAGAGCAGGATAGGCTGCAGGAAAACCAAGAGTGTGTGTGTGTGTGTGTGTGTGTGTGTGTGTGTGTGTGTGTGTGTGTGTGTGTGTGTGTGTGTGTGTGTGTGTGTGTGTGTGTGTGTGTGTGTGTGTGTGTGTGTGTGTGTGTGTGTGTGTGTGTGTGTGTGTGTGTGTGTGTGTGTGCAAATGCCACCACAATATGAACAGACCCATTACAATATGTTAGGGAGAATACCTTGCAGAGTGCACAGCAGACAATAGTTGATTATTGCATGATTACCATATGCTTGCGAGCCTGTGGGTTCAAACCTGGTTCAGATCCAGCTGGTGATTCATGTCCCATCTCATTCCATCTCCTCTCAGTCCGCTGCATGCTGTATACAGTATGGCGCATAATAATCAGAGGTGTCTTTAATTAAAGAGATGCGCTATGTTTAAAATCTCACTAAATGCTTAAGGTTGCAAAGCAGAATTTCTCAGCTCTGGTCATTTTGGGACAGATTCAAAGTGGCCTCGTGCCAGTTTGTAGCAGGTGATGTCAAATCGAGTTACTCCTTTCTGTTAGAAAGACACGAGAGTAACAAGGCCATCTGTGCATGTGGAGGATTAAAAGGAAACTAACACAGGCTCTCACATCTCACTTTGCGTAGATGTGCTGGTGTGTTTTACTGTGTGTCTGTCACATTCCACAGTAGGTATCCCTGCTCTGCATATCATTATATTCTGCAACGAGGACTGGTTTCAACGTTAAAAAAAAGGTTTAGCAAGTAGTAGCCATGGTTAGTGTTGAAGTAAGTCTCCAAGGAATGAATTTTTGCCAATTTGTTGTCCTCTAAACTGATTTAACTTTGTGCGAGTCCGAGTGAGTGCATCCCATGTATTTGCTAACTGGCAGTAATTCACCAATAAAAGCCTACAGAGATGAGCAGACACTAAAAGATTAACAGCGTGTCAGTGTCATATGATTCAAATTTCTCTGCATTATAAATGTACGGATGAGTTTAAAAATACACAAGACTGTGAATTATTCAGCTGCTCCCCTCACACACTGAGAGGCTTTTTGACTTGATGCTGCACAGCACATCAGCATCAAGTGAGTAAAGTGGCAAATGACTGAGGAGACCATCAGGCTTCTCTGGAGGTGAACTGTCTGATGCGAAACAGCATTTATGTTCCCCTCAAGTACGACAAAACCTTCAGCGCAATTTAATTCGCAAAGGAAAAGGGGTGCAACTAGTTTATTAAGAGCAGTGGAATAATTAGAGGGCGAGGATATACCACCCATGGAGTGTATAAATAAGGCAATTTATTTGCTACCATGCAGCTGCACCCTTGTGTGCTGAACATTCAGTATCACTTATAGCAGCAAGAAAATGTTAATATAGAAAATCCTCTACCATTTTCTTTTACAGTCACTTCAAATGGATTGATGCTGTTTTAGATGAATATTTTAGACCAAATCTATTCTTGTTAACACAAAGAAGCGCAATCTTTAGGCAAAAATAAAACCTCTTGTCTTCCCATCTGAATCATACATAAATGCATGACTGAAAAACATCTAATCTCAATTCATCATAGGATGCTGCCCTAAAATTCACACTGGCAAATTGCGATCAATGGGGAGCGCATCATGCTGGGCGCCAGCCGCTTGTGTAGGTTGCATAGAGCCATGTGTGTATACTGCCACCCGGTGAAAAAGCACAAAACTGCAGGAGAGGATGAGTCATTCTTGCAGCCCGACTGACTGCCTTCCTCGGCCCTGCTGCAGAGAGACCCGAGTTGGGTCATAAATTAGTCTCTTTTAACATTCACAACTGATGGAAGGCAATCTCATGGTCTGTGAAGATGGGGTTGAAAGAACTGTGTAGACGGTGAGCACAGAGTGGAAAGACGAGGAGGGGGGGCGGTGGTATGGGTGAGAGGGGGAGGGAAGCAGGGATTTGTGGTGCTCTGAAGCAAGAACAAGAGCACATGAGGCAGCAGAGCACAGCCACAGACAGCAAGTGCTAAACATTCAGAGCGAAAAGGGAAAAAAAAAGCTACAGCAGCTGTCAGTGGGACAAAGAAAGAGAGGAAGATATATGCGGGTCATCATTTTTGAACTTTTGCCTGCCTGCAATGTTATTTCTAGAAAGAAAAATTTGGGCAAAAAAAGGTTATTTTCAGTGGCTCACAAAATGACTGGTTTCAGGAAGTTTATAATTAGACAGAAGCCAGCAGAGTACTTTTTTTAAAGAGCCTGGCACCAAACACAGTCTTCAAGGGCAGCAGGCTGTAAAAGTTTCGACATCTTTTATATCCCCTATAACCTTGATGAGTAACATATGTTCCAAAGAGGTCATTGATAACGCGATGGTTTTATGTTTTTGCACTCCTCAAAGTACAATTCCATCCACCCAGAGAGCACACGTCAGCACGTGCCATTTTAATGAGATCGCACCCTGCATTATTGAGCATTCAGCCTGATATTTAGAGTGAATTTATGTGGAAATGTTCACTGGATTCACACCATATTTCTTGGCAGCACACTATGTCATAAAGTCAGTGTCTACATGTTAAATTAAGCCATGTGCAGTATGTTAATCATATGGAATAACACTCAGAATTGTCCCTAACATTTAAAAACTAACAAGAAAGGAGAGCAAATGGGCTGCTATCTTGAACATGGCACTGAAAGGAAATGTCACAGGTGTCCATTCGCTGAACTCCTCTCTTCCATAACCTGCAGCAAAATTGCCATAAGACCTCTAAATGACTGTAGACTGTAGTCAATTTCCAGACCCAAAGCCCCATGAAGTCAAGTAATACCACAGTCCAGTCCACCATGAAAGGTATTAAGGCAGGCACTCAATTCATCAGAGGATAAATAGCTCGCCTTCCACTTCTCAGCTTAATCTTTTTAATTGTATGCCTTTTGTTAATAAATGTTTTTGCATCCTTCATTTAATATCACAAGAATAAATATGCATGCCAGGCACTTTCTTTTCCAAAGAGCCTTCCATTTCATTCTGTGCTCAATCACACACCAAGACGCAGTATTCCATCACATAATTACTATCTGACAGGTAATTTTACTCAAGGGAAGCCCGAATACATTAATATTGTGTTCGAAAACTGTCATTAAGGGATGATAAATAAGATTTAATAACTGTCATTAGTTACACTCTGACGCTGACCTTTATGCACTTTTTCACATCTTGCCCCAAATACTATCATACGTGTAGTAAGGAGTAAGGAAAATCTTAAGTAACACAAGCATTATAAATGTCTTAAACAGGCCGTACATTTAAATTATCCACCTGTCCAAGGTCTCACTCTCCTCCTCAGTGTCACTCTCAGGAAATTACACCATTACAACATTTTTAACTAAGCAGCCTCGGGGCTCTGAGCTGCTTGACGCATCCTCATCTGTCTCCCTCTCTCAGACGTCGTCCACATCATAAACCCCGGCAGTCTGTACAAACACACACCGTGAAAGCCGAGGAAACGTATCGTGAAGGAAGCGGTGACATTGACAAAGTGAGAGTGCGGCCATAGTGCAGTGTAACAGCACGATGCCACTTATGAAAACACCTGCTACACACTGTCAGCAACTTAACCTCCTATCACCTAAATCCCCCAGCGGAGGATTAGACGTGACAGATGCAGGACGTGGGAGGAGGGTCACGGGTGAGGGTGGAGGCTGGGGTGACAGGAGTGACTTCATGAGTAAAAGTTTTCACGGGGAAGGTGAAGATAGAAAGGAAGAAGAGGCCAGCAAGCAGATCTAGAGGAGAAGTAATGAGGAAAGGTGTAAGGAGGCTGTTGAAAGCAGACACTTCATTAGTCTGAACAATACTGCAACGTGTCAGCCGTATTTAATGTTACATTTCCTAACAGACTTCTTTGCTTTAGTTGTGATGCCAATTAATGGTACCCACTGTGCCTCTTTGTCTGAGTGTGTGAAGTTGCCTGTCATTGTAACAGTCCAGGCCACAATCTATTCGAGCACCAGAGGAAAAATCCCGAAACATTTTTGGGATGTTATCTGGAAAACCATGAATATCAGCACCACATTTTGTGGCAGTTGTTCAAGCAGATGGTGAGATATGGATTTTTCTTTCAATTCAGTATAGGCATTTACTCTATTTACCAAAAGCAGAATAAATCGCATCTTATTCTCCATCACGTGGATGGCCAGGTGTGTTACTTACTGGGGAACACATGGCACCAGGATGCACAATGGGAAGAAGGCAAACCAGTGAAGGCAATGTGATGCTTTGGGAAACGTTCTGCTGGGAAACTTTGAGTCCTGCCATCCATGTGGTTGTTACTTTGACACGTACCACCTACGTAAGCATTGTTGCTGACAATGTACACCCTTTGATGGAAACGCTATTCCCTGATGGCTGTGGCCTCTTTCAGCAGGATCATGTGCCACGAAGCAAAAATGGTTCAGGAATGGTTTGAAGAGCAGAACAATGACTTTGAGGTGTTGACTTGGACTCCAAATTCCCCAGATCTCAATCCAATCAAGCATCTTCCAGGACTTAAAGGATCTGCTGCTAACATGTTGGTGCTAGATACCACAGCACACCTTCAGGGGTCTAGTGGAGTCCACATCTCAATGGGTCGGGGCTTATTTGGCAGCAAAAGGGGACCAACACATTATTAGGCAGGTGATGATAATGTGTTGCCTGATCAGTGTATATAGTAATTCAGAAACAGTTTTACCTTCATGTATTTTTACCTCTAGACACCACAGACAAGTTCATTTTTCACCTGTCCTGCTCAGTAAATATCTGGGTTGCAGTTCTTTAAAAGATACATGCAAGAAATCATTTGCATGCATGTCTGTTTTTGCTGTGTGTTTGCGTAAAATCACAATATTACCTGATTCATTGTTATCTCAGTATGAATATTGGTATTAGCTTAAATAAACTGCAGTCATCAGATCAGGCTCATGAGGTGAGCTTCAGTGCCAAAATTTCATGGCAATCCATACAACCTACATGACTGAAAACCTAAAATTTCTATCTCATGCTGGCAATAGATAAAAAATCAGGAGTTCTCTGAATTCGCTAGGCTTCTCTGGAGAATATGATTGTACAAAAAATCATGGCAAACCACCCAGTATTTGCTGAGTTACTCCACAGATCAAAGCGGTGCACAGCCAGACTCACAGACCTTAAATAAAAAAGTGAAGTGAGTTAATTCCCTGTTGGCAGTGTTGTGAGTTTTGTACAGTGTACATATAAAGGATGATAAACGTGCTTTTTCACAGCTGAAAGGCAGCTAATGGAGCAGGCATGACTTGTTAGACAAAAGGCACTTTAACAAGGACATGAAAGACACAAAAGGACAGAATTGGAGTGTTCCCGAATGAACTCATCCTTCACGTGATGACAGATCAAACATATAGACGGTGACATTTGCCGTGCTGTTTGTTATTTGCATAAGTTGTCTCATCCTACATGTTGAGGAGATTGGGAGGATTTTCAAAGGCAAAGCACACCGCTGTGTTGTGATGTTTCTTTGAGATAATAAACATCCAGATGGCTGGAGAACCGAATAATGGTTGTTTTTCAATAGTTGTCAAAATGTTCCTTTTTTTCTGTCATTTCAGTAGATATTTGATTAAGAACAATATGCTCCCTGCATGACAGCTTCGTCATAATATTTAAATGTTCATGTTGATCTTTACATTGTGCTCATAGTAGTGCCAGTTTCTAATAAGGCAAGAACAGTAAAACAGATGTACTAATAGTCTTTAAATCATGTATTAATGGATGATTAATTATTTGCTGTGTCTTTTTAGTTCCTGCTTTAATTGATCAGGTAGATACCTCCAGCAGGACCTTGGATTGTTAACATAGGGAAAAATTAATTTTTTAACTATTAAATAGCATTTACAACTGTTTACTTAAGGATAATTGTAAACTCTCTTCATTAATTATTGAAGAAAGGTCTTTTTTTATTTCTCTTAAAACTGAAAAGTAAACTTCATTCGCAATATTATAATCATAATCCAAAACACTGAGGACTTTGCAGCTATACTAGGTCTGGTTTCACTATTACCTTATAGCGGCTAATGTTAGGAAACGTGCATAGTTGAGCTGAAGTCCTTTTCTAAAACTGTTATTCTTGCTTTTTTTTCGTTTGTTTGTTGCAACCACAAGGCCAGCTGTTTCCCAAAAACTGCACAGACTAGATTTCAGTTCTGGGTTTTGTGGTGGTTTCTCGTGGTAAGAGCAGGTGTGTTTTAATACCACAGAAAACACTCCTTGAACAACCACTTATGTAATGACAAAAACACACATTGCATTTGCTGTAACTGCTCCAAAGTAAAAACATGCTGTGTTTCTTCAGTGGAATGCTCTGAGTTAGAACTTGCAGCCCTGAGAAATCTTTAGAGTGGAAATGACAAACTCTAACCACCAACAATTAAAACCTCTATATAGAGACATAATTACAGAATGGGAGCTGTGTAATGCTTATTGCTGTAGACCAGAGTTTTATTTCATTCCCATAATGGTCAACTTAAGATTTCTAACTATAAACTTGATGGTTTATTTGGTATGTGAGAAAACATAAACATTTACTAATGCAACAGAAACATCCATCCATCCGTTATCTATACACCACTTAATCCTCACTAGGATCGCAGGTTGCTGGAGTCTATCCCAGCTGACTTAGGGTGAAGTCAGGGAACACCCTGGACAGGTCATCAGTCTATCACAGGGCTACACACATGGACAAAATTGTTGGTACCCCTCGGTTAATGAAAGAAAAACCCACAATGGTCACAGAAATAATTTAAATGTGACAAAAGTAATAATAAATAAAAATTCTATGAAAATTAACCAGTGAAAATGAGGCATTGCTTTTGAACCGACAGAGCCTCCTCCATGTTTCACAGTAGGGACAGTGTTCTTTTCTTCATATGCTTCATTTTTGCGTCTGTGAACATAGAGCTGATGTGCCAAAAAGTTCCAGTTTTGTCTCGCCTGTCCATAGGACATTCTCCCAGAAGCTTTGTGGCTTGTCAACATGCAGTTTGGCAAATTCCAGTCTGGCTTTTTTATGATTTCTTTTCAACAATGGTGTCCTCCTTGGTCGTCTCCCATGAAGTCCACTTTGGCTCAAACAATGACGGATGGTGAGATCTGACACTGATGTACCTTGACCTTGGAGTTCACCTTTAATGTCTTTAGAGGTTGTTCTGGGTTCTTTTGTTACCATTTGTATTATCCATCTCTTCCATTTGTCATCAATTTTCATCCTGTGGCCACGTCCAGGGAGGTTGCCTACAGTCCCATGGATCTTACATTTCTGAATAATATGTGCAACTGTAGTCACAGGAACATCAAGCTGCTTGGAGATGGTCTTATAGCCTTTACCTTTAACATGCTTGTCTATAATTTTCTTTCTAATCTCCTGAGACAACTCTCTCCTTTGCTTCCTCAGGTCCATGTTTAGTGTGGTACACACCATGTCACCAAACAGCACAGTGACTACTGTAACCCTATAAATAGGCCGACTGACTGATTACAAGTTTGTAGACACCTGTGATGCTAATTAGAGGACACACCTTGACTGAACATGTCCCTATGGTCACATTATTTTCAGTCTTTTCTCGGGGTACCACCATTTTTGTCCAGGCCTGTTTCATGAGTTTATTTTTTAAAATAATTCTGTTAAAGTACGGTTCAAAAGCAATGTCTGATTTTCATTGGTTAATTTTCATATAATTTCTATTTATTATTACTTTTGTCAGATTCAAATTATTTCTGTGACCATTGTGGGTTTTTCTTTCATTAACCGAGGGGTACCAACAATTATGTCCACGTGTGTACATTGTCTTTATTGTGTGATTATTTTGAGCCTTATTGTACTTTTGTAAGTCTTGTTTCACTTCTTCTACGTCTCATTTGTATCCAGTTGCTGTAATGTGTAAATTTCCCCAGTATGGGATCAATAAAGTTGTCTTTTTCTTTTTTTAAATCTGTTAGTAGTGTGAATTAGGAGGCTGCTATTCAGTCTCATTTCTGCTGCTGCTTTTATGCTAAGGGCCTGAAGTATCAGGTACCGTGTGTTACCGTTTTAGTTGACATCGTCTTCCTCCAGCTCTTTTTAAAGTACTTATGGGCTTAACCACTCAGCTCCCTCAGTACACGTTTTGACTGTTTAATCCCATCAACAACAGAGGATTGCTGTCAAAGTATCACTGAATTTGACAAATGACAGGAGGAGCACAAGTGGAATTCCGTACTGAGGGGAAATGTTGATTCATGATTTCTGAAAACCCTACTTGGTAACTTCCTTCAAGCTTACAGGACTTTTCTGACCAGATTAATCTTCCACGCTCTGAGTCAACTTTTCCTCAAGCAACACCCGGAGCTTCACTGAGGTATTACAGTCATTTCGACACAACATCAGTTAAGACGTTTTTTTGTGCTATCGTGGGGAGTTTAGCTGGTTCCTGAAGTTGTGGGCAGCCGCTTTGCTTCCACTTTTTTCTCTGTCGGATGATGGAGTTCATAGCAGTTGAGTTTTACTGCAGTGAGCAGATAACACAAGCCACTGTCTCATTTATTTTACTTCTTGACAGTGTCCAAAAATGATTTATTACTTCCTGTCACGGGCTGCTGATTGGGGCATTCCTGTTTAATGAAGAAGCATTAGCATAAACAGTTACATGAGGACACTGTCCTTCAGGTCAGTCCCCCGCCTACCTTGATTGGTGTGACTATTTGCATTTGTGAGAGAGGGGTCTGAACATTTAACATTTCCGCTCTGTGTGTGTGTGTGTGTGTGTGTGTGTGTGTGTGTGTGTGTGTGTGTGTGTGTGTGTGTGTGTGTGTGTGTGAGAGTGTGAGAGAGAGAGAGAGAGAGAGAGAGAGAGAGAGAGAGAGAGAGAGAGAGAGAGAGAGAGAGAGAGAGAGAGAGAGAGAGAGAGAGAGAGAAAAGCCACAGTCTTCAGACCCTGACCTTCATCCAGATATATAGAAGGAAATGATGGGTCTTGTGATTTATAATCTACTGTGATTTGACCTGATTAATGACAGAAAACTTAAGTTTGTCCAATTTAATGCATAATGCATGAACATATATATACAGGATGTAATACGTTGTTAATTTTATCCATTCTTTCTTTCTTCTACAACAGAATGGATGTCATGAAACTACCAAGTATGCACTTTAATGGATATGATAGTGGACAGATAGAGAGTTGGGTCCATCCATTCATTGTCGATACATCACCTAATCCTCATTAGGGTAGCGGGGGCTGGGGGATGGGGTGGAGTCTATCCCAGCTGACATAAGGTGAAGGCAGGGGACATCTGGACAGGTCGCCAGTCTATCGCAGTGATACACATAGAGACAAACAAGCACACTCACATTCACACCTATGGACAGTTTAGAATTATCAGCTAACCTCAACATGTTTTTGGACTGTGGCAGGAAGTCGGGGTACCCGAAGAAAACCCACGCATACATAGGTCGAACATGCAAACTCCATGCAGAAAGATTCCAGACTGAGACGCAAACCGAAGATCTCCTAGCTGCAAAGCAACAGTGCTATACTGGTCATGCTAACCACCGAGCCACTATGTAGCTCGTTAAGTCATAGAACACAAATCACAAATCACAAATCAGTAGCGAGTCAAACTTCACAGGGTCAACAAGGTTGTCAGTGCTGTTTGTGGGATGTTGTTCCACTCTTCTTAAGGGGTTTGGAGAAGTCGTGGACATTTGGGAGGATAAAATTAGACTTCTAGGTCATCCAACAGATGTATGCTGGGTGCCATGTTTGGAGTATACAGACCTTGGTAGAATTTCAAGGCAGTCCAGATCCTGGCGGCATAAGGTTATCTGGTTGATGATGGTGACAAGGGAGCAGGGTATGAGGATTTAATCTCAATTAAGAAGTGCCGTCATGTTCTTTGTCCATGGCACATGCCTGCAAATACCATCCCTCCTTCACTTCCATAGAAGGTTGGGATTTGCATAATGTTCCCTTGTACGATGGTCAACGCGACATCTGCCATCTGCTCTGTTCAGCTGAAAACTAGATTCATCAGTGAAAAACACCGTCCTCCATCTTGCTGGTGTCCAACGAACATCAGCAGTTGCTCATTGGAGCAGATTACAAGGCCATCCTGCCGTTAGATCATGACTTTAGCGTGGGCGACAACCATTTTCCTTCAGGCTACTCCTCAGAGTCTGATGAGACATTCTCTGGTTGTGCACATCAACAATATCATCGGCAGTCTCTGTAACTGATTACAAACAGTGTTGCAGATGGATGAGCGGAATGTAATGATCCTGGGCTCAGGCAGCGACATGTGGTCTGCAGTGTGGCAGATTGTCTATTGTACTTTGCTGTCTGAAGCGACAACATTCAAGTACCTGGCCTCGGTCCTAACCGACATGCCAACATCCAACATGCCAACAGCCCATTCTCATCCTCCTCATGTCATCTGAATAAAGTTGCATTGTAAGGTGGCACTTTATAGTCACTTGTCTAAGGAGCATCTGTGTGCTGGTCATGTTGTTTGATCATTGTCCTTTGAAGAAACATCTTACTAGTGTGTGGCTTCAGATTGAAAGGTTTTAGTGCACAATTACCTGGAGTTGACCTTTTAAAACCTGATAAAAATTAGATTTTTTACTTTTTCTCTAAGTCAGAAATAGAAACCATTTGCATGCTGTTTATATTTTTGTTCAGGGTACATAATGCTAAATGTTAGCAATGCTTATTCAATTGGAGATGTAGCTTAGCTGTTGTTTTGAAATTCAAAAATCACTCATAGATGCAGATTAGAACAAAAACCTGCAGGAATACTGGACAGGTATGACAGTCTGATGAAGGTCTGCATCGATACTTCTTCCACTGGAGTTTCAGTCTCTAATCACAAGTAGACACTGAATATCCTCAGCAGACTCAGTTTAAACCCAGCAAAGAAGCATACAGAAAACAATAATTTAAAGACAGTGATAATGATGAGAATTTAAATGTTGTGTAGCAGTTTCCTTTTACACTGGGATGCAGCATATAGAAAATACTGTGTAGTCCAATACAATATCACCACAGGAATACAGTTTTAATAATTAACACAGGATTGTATCAACACCTTTGTGTCTTGCTGAAGCAATTAAAATTGTGTCACAAAAAATTATGTGCCTCTTTTTTTTTATAAGACAGTTAAATATATTACAGTATTTTATTGATTTCTTTTAAATTACAGTATCTGGATGTTCTATTTATAATTTCCTTTGCACCACAACTTTGTGGTGCAAAGGAAATTTATACACTTGTATAAAGATAATAAAGTGTGCTTGACATATGTACTTATTAATAGGTTAGTGCATCAGATGGCTTTCATGTGATTGACTGAACTACGAATTTCGGCCAGACTTTGAATGTGCCTCCGCGGTTGCCGTAGTTGTGTAAATCCGCAACACACCGCTCAGTGTTTACTATTAGCACCGACCGTTTAAGCTAGGTGAGGAAATGGCTGAATATTCACACGTAAAATCAACGAAACTGATTTTGAAAGGTCTTAACAAAGGGTAAGTGCTAATCTTACTCAGTAGCATCAAACCGTGTCGGCTGTACCAGCATTATTCGCAGGTATACACTGTAAGGTTTAGCTAAACTGCTAGGCTAGTCTAGGCTAGGCTAAAGCGCTAATGTGCCGGATAGCAGTTACAACAAAGTTCCTTTACATTTCTGCGTTTGTAGCATTTTTACTTAAAGCCAGCCAACTATCGGCACAGTGAATACAAATAGGTTCTGTACACGTTCAAGCGCAATTGGTTGTCTGAGAGTTAGCTAACATGTTAGCATTTTGCTCGTTAACGCTTTTAGTTAGCATTTCAACTTCGCTGTCTAAAAGTGGCTTTAGCAATAGCAAAACCATAAAAAACATGCATAACGCTGAAACATTTAAACGTCTTTAAATTGTCTGATAATTACTTTGCTTATTAGTATTTATAAATTCTAACTGAAAAGACAAACTAATTGTTCAGTTCAGTCATCTTCAATTGAACTGAAGCGAAAATTCCGAACAAGTCTTCAACTGATTTATAACATCTAGATTATAGAAACAACCCCTAAACAGTCCACTACATGCGGCGAAAATGTCATCACTCCTTTAATCTGAGTTCAGTTATGACAAACAGCTGATCTAACGTAATGTGGACTGTTTGTTTATGTCGGTCTTTAAAAAATTCAGAGAAATAACTACCCAGAAAACACAAACGGTGGTAGAAATTACACTAAATGCCATTATCTGCATTAAAAGAACAAAACATGTAACTGTGTTGAGTCTTATATCAAACTGTGAATGAAAAAGTGATTTTTTTTTTTTAATCATACAGTGTAGCTGGAAGCCACACAAACAGGAACATCAAGGCTTTAATTTCTTATATAAAGTTGAATTTTGAGTGCTTTGTGCATACCTTATTTACTAGTAATTGTCAGTAGATATAGAGAATAGAATTTAAATAGTAAGCATTTTTCTCGTGGCATTTTGTTTAAAAAAAAATGTAATTGGGTTAAATGTCAACAGAACTGAGTACTTTTTTTAAAGGCCCAGAAACGTGTGCGTAGAACTTTTATTCATAGTGGAAGCTAAGTAATAAGTCATTGGTTTGTTATTGTTTTTGTGAGTCTTGGAGCTGCCTTTCAAGGAAACTGTATTTCAGAAATTAACTTTCCAGTTTCAGAGTTTGAATGTGTGGATGTATGTATGTTCTACATGTGTAATTAAATGTTGAGCCACCTAATTACCCATAAGGCCATTATTGACATAGATATGTATGTATTTTTCAACAGGAAAAAGAAGAAACACAAAGATAAGAAAAGAAAAGCAGATGAAGAAGAAAAAGTTGATATTGTTGGTAGGTGCATCTAGCATTTTTAAGTATGGGATTCAACTAAAGGAACCAACAAAAGACATTTTTATAGGTTATTTAATCTGTCCGCTGAGAAGCTAGTATTGTTTTCGCATGTAAACAGCTAGAATGATTAAACAAGGGGGAAAAAGTCTTTTTTTCTGTTAGAACCCTTTGCTATATATATTGGAAGTATTTGAAGGAACGTTTTCTGTTTTGAATAGTAAAAGAAGAAATCAAAGGGATTTAATAATATTTGCATGCTTGAAATAAACTATCAGCCAGTATTAGCATTAAAGATGTGTTTTAGTTAACATATTGGAGGAATATTTATATTTACATGTGAGAGTTTTTGGATTGTAAGCACCTCATATTCTTAAACTAGTAATATTTGAAATGGTTTCAGCTCATACATTTTCTATATCTATCCTTAACTCATGAGACATGTTTTATATCTACACTTTACAAAGAGCGGATGTTGTACTCTTGTGTCATGTATTATTTCTCCTCTTACGTTGAACTCTCTGCTCATCAGGTGGTTGGTGGTCTGTTAATAGCTTTGGGGAAATTACAGGAACAGTTGCCATAGAGATGCAGAACAACTCATACATCCATGCCCTAGATACTGGACTCTTCACAGTTGGTGCACCACATAAAGGTAAGAGGAGAGACTAGAGTTACCTCAAATTAGGGCCAAGTTATTTTGGATGTCCAGCTTTTCATCTACTATGAATTATATGATTCTCAGCTGTGTGCAAGAACACTTCTTCACCCACTCATGATTTTTTTCCTTGTCTTTTGTTGTGTTTTAACAATAGGAACTATGATTTTTGTGTATTATTTTTTGTTACTTCTGTGTTAGTTTATATTGTTTGGCATATTTGTGTAGTGTTTCAAAGTAATGCAGCGCTGTTGAACATGAACTTTCCTCTTAGTTATTGTGGTACAATACCTTCCAGTTGATGATAGTAGGTTATTGTGTTATAAAATAGTGGTCAAAAAATTCTTGTAGCAATTAGTCTCTTGGGTCTTTGTTATATATCATTTAAGTAGTGGCGCACTAATTAGTCAATTTATCATTTGCTGTTACGAATTTGTTGATTTCCTAGTCTCAGCTTCCCAAATGTGAGGACGGTTTTCTTTTTCATAATTAATAGTAAACTCGAAATCTTCTTAAAAATTCTTCTTATTTTATTGACAAAGACAATTTTTATAAGAGATCAAGAAAATATTTGTCAAGTCAGTAGTTGCAGCCCTTGCTTCAAGATTGGAGCAAATTTAGATTATTTTATATGTACAGTCAAGCCCGAAATTATTCATACCCCTAGCAAATTTTAACTTAAAGTTACTTTTAAATGTAAAAAAAAAAGGAGAGAAAGTATTTTTTTCCACAATGATGCATCTTGTACATCATGTTATTATCTTTTGGGAAACACCTGTGTCAGTTCCAATCAAAAAAAAAAAAAAAACAAAAAACTTGCTGGTTGAATAAAAGTAACTTTAAGTCAACATTTGCTAGGGGTATGAATAATTTGGACTTGACTGTAAATGTCTATACAAATTCATTGCTGTGATGTACACTGCTATCTAAATATTCTAATCATTATAGTGATGTTAATTTCAGTATGTACTGTATGTATAGTACAGAATGAAAGAAGTGGGACTTGAGTTGGGTAAAATTGCAAAGCAGGAGTATGATGCAAAAATAGCACTGTAGGATATAAGGATTGAATCTTTTGGCTGCATTTTAAATGAACATCCAAAGTCTCCAGCTGTTCCCTTATCCCACAGTTGTACAAACTTGAAGAACTTTTAATTTTGGGTTACGTTTACTGTAGGCTCCAGGTGTTATTGGGATGAAGGAAGGGTTTTTCCTTCAGTCCACAAAGCAGTAAGTATTTAAGTAGAAAATCCAGACAGCAGACTGAAGAGGGGTTGAGTTGAGGAGAAGGGTAGAGATAGCTCTGAGTTTTCACTTATTCCTGCCTTTAGGCACTTCTGAGGGAGCGTTGCTCATTGAAACAGGCACAGACACTGCTAGCAATTAATTCAGCACACGTTTCGTGAGAACCAGGGAAAATGGCTTGCAAATTGAAACATCCCAATTGCCTCTGCATGCACATAAGCCCATTTCTAGGAGATGAAAGAGGACACGAGAAGGTGGAGATTTGAGATTTCCTCTCTTTTCTGGATTTCCTGCACAGAAGCCACACTCTGAATGATACATAAGATTTGGCTGTTAAACAATGAAACCAATGGTGTAATTAAATTTTATTTATTTACCAGCAGATAAAACCTTTCAAGTTTTTTTATGCGTGTCATTTGGTCAATAAATACCACCACCAATAGACACGCTGTGGTTCAACTACCATAAGCCTGGTCTCGTTGAGTAGCCATTCCTCCTCAGCTTTTAGAAAGCCACAAAAATGATCAGATTTGCCTGCTGGTCAAAGGTGCTGATGTTGTCTTAGCCAACTCAGAGCCTCACCAGCCGTTACAAAGAAAATTGGTCTTCTAAGAAAGCAGTTTATGTCACATTCAACCTCTGCTTCATTAAGGCCGTTCTCATTAAGATCAGACTCTGCTTTTCTTTGCCTGTATGAGGCAGTGCACATTTCACTTTGATTTATTGTAAAGGTCTTTAAAGTGGCTTAATCATTTGCAGGTCAGAGGTTTATGAAATGGTGAGAACCTCAGGAGTCCTCTGTATGTAAAACACTATTTAAGTGCAACTCAACAGCACTTTCTATGTTATTATAAATGACTCAGTGCTGGTGAACTAGACCCAGATCAGCACAGCACTGCGTTGCCAGAGGGTTGGCAGTGCCAATTACAAGAATGCATAAAGCAGGTTTCAAGGATAAACTGGTTTTGAGAAGAAATTATGCACCTTTTAATAGCAGCATGACTGTTGCAGGACAAAAGCGTCTTTGTCAAAGCAGAAAGATCAATAATTTAGCATCAGTAAATATACCTATTTAATCTTAGGCTCGCTCAAACATTTTATGTTTTTGAGTCAGGAGACACTTTATTTACTCTTTTTTGTATTTCCACTACGTGTACACTTAATCATAAAAGCACAATAACAAGAACAATAAACTTACAAACTACAAAGAAGAGCAATAAAAGTCAGCATTAAAACACTATTACAGTCTGAAAGACAGCACTCACAACTGTAAAATCGTTAAAGGGTAAACTTTGTTTTACATGTTTCAGATGATGAAGGACCAGACCCTCCAGAACAGTTTACCGCTATCAAGCTGTCAGACACACGGTGAGTATGCAAAGACAAACTGCACATCATATTTGTATCTTTCACCGATGGATTTATCGCCCCATTTCTGCATTTTTTATTAAAGATCTTTCTCTGTTGTCTAGATAAACAGGAGTAATTTACTAACCCATGGGCGATCAATCTTTGAAGATGTGCCGCCTGTTACGGATTTATTTCTTCTGCATTAGTTTCAGTGATGGATCTCAGATTCATATGCTAATGTTATTGAACCTTTCTTGTCATGAAGAAAAACTCTCTAGGAAAGGCGACTGTGTTTTGAATATTAGGTCAATCTTTCTGAGAGACTCGTTAGTTACTTTTTGCTGTTGCAGGGTAGCCTTGAAATCTGGATATGGGAAGTACCTGGGCATCAACTCTGAGGGTTTGGTGGTGGGACGATCCGATGCCATCGGCTCCAGGGAACAATGGGAACCAGTCTTCCAGGATGTGAGTATATCTTGAGATGTTTCTTCTAATCTGTGAAGGCTGCCAGTTCAGTAATAATATGCAATGAACTTACATGTTCTTGAAGTTCAAGCATTGGAGAATATGAAGCAGTGAATGAGAGAAGAGTGAAATGAATTAGACTTTCCCCCTCAACTTACAGCAATATTACATGTTTCTTCTTGTCTCTGACTTTTGTTGTACCAAATTCTCTTTTTTTTCACTTTCATGTAATTATCCCCACATTAAGAGATTCTACCCAAAGAGTCTCTGTAGAACCAAATAAGACAGGGCTTTTGAATGTTTGTGTGATGCCTTTATAGGACCCCACCAGAGACTGGATGGGGTATTAACCACGCTAACTGCTGAAGGCATCTTGATTAAAATAACAAAAATAATGGTTATATTATAGTTTTATTTCTAATTGCCTTCATTATCACAGTGCCTGCCAGCACTTGAGGGACTCTGGTGTTTGTTTTTTTCATTTGTGCGTGGCCCTTAAGTCCCTTTACTGTGTGGCTTCACAGTCTGAAGAGATATTTTTGGTTGAATTTGTTTGGGAAAAAAACTAAGTTCTGCAAGATCGTGTTGCCATTTTTTAAAGGAGCAGCGAAAGGCACTATCATAAACTTAATGATCCCTTTTTATCGGCACGCTATTACAGTGCAGTGAGGTTTTCAGTCATTAAGTAGTATGTTTAAATTTGTGTCAAGAATAGTTCTGAGTTGTACTTTTCGAAAACAGAACACTGTTGTCAGAGTGTTGACACATTCAATGAATATGACCCTGTTAATTTTGATGTATTGCTGTCATTTTATTTCTATGCACTGCAGAGAGCACAAAAATACAAATATAAAAGATTGCATAAAGACAAAAAAACATAAATATATACTTTTTTGGTTATTATGTAAAAGCAAGAGCTGGATACCACACACATTATCTACACATTAGATGTCACTGTATACTGTATAAAGCACACTGTGGTACAAGTAAAGCTGAAACAATAAACTGAGTCATCAATTCATTAATCAAAAGAAAATGTCCCATATTTTGGCTGAACAGACAACCTGTCCAGCCTGTACCTTCTCTCACCTAATGTCAGCTGCACTAGTGCAGCCCTAGCCTCACTGATATTTTCATAAATGGTTCATCCTTTAGTCAGTCTTCAAAGAAAAAAGGTTGAAAAAAATCCAGCTTGTCAGATGTGATTACTAAATGTTTTATTAATTGTTGTTTGTCATCTGCTAATGGCAACGATGAAAAACTAAACTGAATACAGTGGTCCCTCGTCTATCGCGGGGTTTAGGTTCCAGAACCCCCCACAAGTAGTGACCTTATATTTATTTTAATATATATTTATATTTTAAGGCTTTATAAACCCTAGCCACACTCTTATAAACCTTTCCCACAATTTCACAACACTTCCTGTGCTCTTAAACACTTTCTACACTCTTAAACCTACCGAATTTTAACAACATATAAAATTCTATACGGGTACTCACCAGTGAATATGCTACAATGTGAATGATGAAGATGATGATGAATTAGCTGTGCAGTACTGATGAGATGAATGTACTGCACAGCTCTTCTGAAGGCAGTGCTTCATCAGTTGGTGCAGTATCTTCACCCTCGTCCGTAATTTCAGTTTTCACTAATGGCGTAGCTGTTCCTGGTGTCTCTTTCCGAGTGAGGAACATAGTTATGGGGAGTTGCTGGCGCTGCTTTTTCTTCTGGGTGAGAAGGTTTTTATAAACCGGCATGCCACCCTCGATTGTATTTAAGAACTGTAATGAACAAAGAATCTGGGGACCCCATTCTTGAGGCTATATACCGCAAAATCCCGCGATATAGTGAAAAATCTGTGATGCAAAATTAGATATATACAGTTAAAAAATCTGCGATACAGTGAGGGATGACTGTAATGTGGGGATTATATGAAGATAAAACAACCTGTTAGAGTTTTTGGGAAATTGCAACATCTCTGTCTTTTTTGCTTTTTATAGACAAGAAAAATATTGCTCAAGAAAAGGATCAGACTCATCATTAATAAAAATAATTGTCAGTTTCCGCTTTACATGAAAATAGAGCAAGATTAATGAATGTAGTATGAACTTTACTAATAATATTTTTGTTTTCATGAACACCCATATTACCATTACTTGCTGTATGAATTAAAAACATACATGTTTTGCAGTTTTTAAAGGGGACAGGTTTTTTTTCACGGCTGTCCCCTGCCCTTTATAGAACCCCTAATGGCTGATGTTTAGCCCATGACAGGTAGCATTTAGCCGTATTCATGAACAGCTAACTCATTATGCAGAATGCAGCTACCTTATCACTGTAGCGCACTGCTTGTCTTGATGCTTCGCTGAGACCATAAACAACCTGCCCGGTACAACCTTGAGACTCTTTTACATCAAATATCAGGCAACCTTTCATGCCTGTCACAACAACCAATCCCACTGCAATTCTATCTAATCTACTGCCTCCTCCTCTGTTTTCTTTCTGCTCCGCCTTAGGGTAAAATGGCTCTCCTGGCAGCAAATAGCTGTTTCATCTCCTACAGTGACAGTGGGGACATCGTGGCCAAGAGCAAGTCAGCAGGGGATGGCGAGATGGTGAAGGTGATGTGTAAATTGTGTTCTTCCACAAGGTTGCATGTTAATCCTTTGATTTTAAGCATGCCACGCTCTGTGGGGACCTGACTGTTGAGATAGAAGAGGGGAAAATGTTTGTGACCTCACTTCAGGGAGTTCAGGATGTTGATATTTAACGCACAATCTCTCTCTGTTTTTTGTTTTCTTCTTCCCTCGAATGATGAGCAGATCCGAACCAGTGCGGAACGAGAGGTCAAGCGTAAGGACGACATTGCAGACGAGGACAGGGGCAACGTGAAATCCTGTGAGATCAATTATGTGTACGTAACCTCACTTGTTCAGTGCTCATTTCAAACACAAGACAGCCCAATCAAGAATAAGTAAAGGGAGCCCATGTTGGATTCTCTTTGCATAAAATGTTAGAATTAACTGCCTGTTATTTCCTGCTCAGTTCCATAGACTTTATGTGCTGCATGTAATGGGCATTTTAAGAACCAGTGTGTAACAGCCCAATAGTAAGTATATCTTTAGTGAAATTCTCATGTTAAGGTGGACATGATATTAAAAAAAAGTAGTCACTAGACGAATGTGAGGGTTTTTGCGACAGGAAGACAGGAAAAACATATCATTCCTAAATATACACTACCAGTCAAAAGTTTGGACACTCCTTCTCATGCAATGGTTTTCATTTATTTGTATTGTTTTCTACATTGTCGATTAATTCTGAAGATGAACACTCGTTTACAACATAATTCCATATGTATGTTTTTATAGTTTTGATGTCTTCAGTATTAATCTACAATGTAGAAAACAATTAAATAAAAAGCATTGAATGAGAAGGTGTGTCCAAACTTTTGACTGGTAGTGTACATAAATGATGGTCATCCTTTTGTTTTGACTTCTAATCTTTATGTTTTCGCTTATTTCACCCTTTAAGGCCTTTAAACATTATTTGAATCAAACAAGGTGGGAAAAGTCATTTTCTTAGCTGTTGGTCACCAGTAAAAATGGAAGTACTATGCAATTGTAATGTAACTGTACCTGAGTGTGATATTTCTGAAGAAAAATCTGCAGTTTCTTTTCTGCTGCATTAATCTTAAAAATATATTAAAAATATAAAAAAAATAGGTTTTTATCATCTGAAGAACATAGCCAGAGTCCGCCCGTTTCTCTCTCAGGCCAGCACGGAGGTGCTAATGCATGCTTTTATCTCTTCTCGTGTAGACTATTGTAATGTCCTGCTCTCTGGTCTTCCCAAAAATAGTATTTTAAATCTCCAGTTATTACAAAACTCAGCCGCACGTGTGCTGACGAGGACCAGAGGGCGGGAACACATTACACCAGTTTTAAAGTCACTGCATTGGCTCCCCGTCTGCTTCAGGATTGATTTTAAGGTCCTTTGATTAGTTTAATGGCCTTGCACCTTCTTATTTATCTGATCTCCTTTTAACATATCGACTCTCGCGGATCCTGAGGTCCTCCGGCAGCGAGCTTTTATCCATCCCACAAGCCAGGACAAAAACCCACGGTGAGGCGGCATTTAGCCACTATGGCCCCTGCCTGTGGAACAGCCTGCCGGAGAACCTCAGGACTGCAGAGACCGTCGATATTTTTAAAAGAAGGTTAAAGACGCACCTTTTTAAATCAAGCTTTTAACTGACCTTTTAAATCCTTCTTATGCTTCTATCATTCTTTATTTATTATCTTATGTATTTTTACTCTTTTAACTTTTAACCTCTTTGGCTTTTTATTCTATCTGATACTATCTGAACTTCAGTGTTTCCTCAGAGGGGTCCTCCACACTGGGGGCTGTATCTGGTCTCCCACTGGGGGTGCTGTCCATGGGTCTCTTCGGCCCAGCTGGTTGGGGGGGCTCCCCACCTCGGTGTGGGGGTCCCCCTGTCTGTTGTGGTCGGGGGGGTCCGGGTGCCGGCGCCCCCATTGGTCATGGCCTGCGACTCCTCCCAGTGTGGACGACCCCAATGGAGGCGTTTTCCACACTCGTCAGCGCCATGCCACGTCTCCCTACTGTTAGTGAGAGAGTGCGTGTGCGTGTGTGTACGTGTGTGTGTGTGTGTGTGTGTGTGTGCATGTGCAGTCGTGTGCATTTATGTATATATGGAGGGAGGAAGGGATGGGTTTCCTTGTTTATAATGTTTTTAAATGTTGTAAAGCACTTTGTGTTGCATTGTAACAGTATGAAAAGTGCTATATAAATAAAGTTTGATTTGATTTGATAATCAAACAGCCCAAGTTACGCTGAAGATGAAGATATTAGATGCAACCCTTTTATTTGATCATTCAGTATATGGTGTGTTCTGTAAATCACTAACTCTGAAGTTTTACAACAACAAGTAGTTTGACACTACTTCCTTGTAAACATCCATATTCTGGTAGCGTGTAGCCAGCGATATTTGTCTTTTAAGCTGTCACATTGTGTCAGTAATTATGCTTTATGTTTCACAACAGTTTGACATTTTACAGTTTAAGCGGGACATCTCACAGCTTCCTTTAAAATTTGTCTTAACGCACTTTATTCTGGTAGAATGGAAAAACAGTGATTTCCTTCCCATTATGCTCACATTGTGTCAGTCTGCAGTGACAAGATTTTGACAACAAAATCATATGCCTGGATGTGAGATCACATCTTTAGGCATCCGCCTCATCAGTGCCATGCCTTAAAGGTGCAATTGATGGTCTGCTGTTAGTATGCAATGAGAAAGCACACAGTGCCACATTTCAGCTCCCACTGCTGTGAGTATTTTATATATGACCTGTCTGCAGCCTATTAAGTTCCAAGCGATATGTCTAAAGCTGTTTTTTGCTTGGCATGCTTTGGTTTGTGTTCCCACTCTATTATTTGTTTTAGATGAATGCTTGGGAAATGGACTCATCATGCTGACATGTTGGTAATGGCTGCCCTTGAGCTTGTGTCTTGATGTAGTGTTTAGCATCTGAATTGCCTTTGAGGATGGAGTGCAGCTCAGGAATCATAAAATACATGCAGGGTGAAGAAAAACTAAATATCAGAGAAGTTTTCAACCAGATGTTTATACCACTGTTGAGGAAGATTTTATTATAAATATTAATATTATTATGATTTAAAGTTGTTTAAGTAATTTTACAATATTCATGTCACTTTATCTAGTATAGTGGGGTCTTGCCAACATTTCTGGTTGACCTCATTTAGATGCATGTCAAAATTTAGGAGGATGTTTTGGTTAAAAAATGGAAATTCCACTGTCCTCAGTAAAACTTCCTTACTTGACTGAATATCAAAATAATAGCACAATACAATGCATTTAGATTATTCACTTTATATTTTAAATTCAGTTAGGGTTAGGAAGATTCTTGCATGAGGCTCCACCCAGTACCACACACTGATAAAGCAGAATTTTAGAAATGTTTGCATATTTATTATAAAGGAAAAACTTTATCACTGATGTGAAATTTCAGACCCTTTGCTTTGAAACGTGAAATTTAGCTCCAGTGCTTTTGATTTTGACACCTCTTCTACACTCTTAAAGGCAGAATCACCAGATAGAAGCCTCAGACTGTGAGAAACAAGATTCTGTGGTCTGATAAAAACAAGATTGTTTGGTCGCTATTCTAAAAAAAAATGTAGTTAATCAGACATCACTGATCCCCTCCCAATATCATTCCAACAGTGAAGCATAGTGGTGGCAGCATTATGCTGTTGGAGTGTTTTTCAGTTGCAGAAACGGACTGGAAAGGGTTGAGAGAAAACTGAACAGAGCAAAGTACTGAGATTTCTGGAGTAAAAGCCTTCTCCAGAGTACAGAGAGTTCAGAACTTCAAATTGAGATGAAGGTTCATCTTCCAACAGAATAATGACCTTAACCAGACAACCAAGACAACAAGTCTTGGCCCAGCCACATCCCTGACTTGAAACCAATTGTACATCTCTGGAGAGACCTGAAAATGGAAGTCAACCAAAAGTCCCCATCCAACCTGACAGACCTTTTTTCTGCAGAAAGCATTGGCAGAAAATCCCCAAATCCAGGTGTGCAAAGCCTGTTGTGTCACATCCAAGAAGACTTGAGGCTGTAGTCACTGCCAAAGGTGCAACAACTAAGCACTGAGTAAAGGGTCTGAATTCTTAGGATTTTTCCCTTGTTCCTATAGAATACATTTGCAGTCATTTTTAACATTCAATTTTCATTTTGACATCAAGAGGTATTGAGTATAGATTGATGGGGGACAGAAATGAATTTAAAACGTTTTAGCATATCGCTAACCCTGCATGTAAGAATAATGATGAGGTGATGTCTGAATACTCTCTAAATCCACTGTATATGTTGACTTGTGGCAGATTTTAGGCTTAAGCACTCAGCCATTTGCTATTTAGACGCCAACTGTCAACATTTTTAATACTTTACTTAATACTTCAGTGCACTATTTAAGATTTAGCTGCTTAGAGCCCTGGTGTCAGTTCTCAAAAAAGGATAAGTTGTGAAAATCTCTGCAGTTTTGTGTTTTAGCGTGTCAGTTAGGGCCTTTGCAGATCCTTTTGTAACAGTCATATTATTGTTCCTCCACAAATTACAGGAAGAAGTTTCAGAGTTTTCAAGATCGGCGGCTCAGGGTTAATGAGGAAGACTCCACCACGCTAAAGAAAGCCAGAATGGATGGAAAATTCCACGAAACTTTGCTTGACAGGTGTGAAATTTTAAATAAGCTCATTATAAACTCACTGTGAAACACTTTTATGCAAAAAGTTATGAAATTCAAACAGCCTGTGGAGTGTTTCACTCAAAAGAATCCACTCACATTTCGACTGAATTTCATTTTATCAAAGACTATCTGTATATTCAAACAATGAATTACACAATACCAGTAAAAGGATGGTGTTAATGACCAGCTTCATTGTATTCAAAATCCAATTTGCACCTGCTGTTTATGGGCAGCAAGTTCCATTAACCTACAGGGCCTGTCTCTTTCAATGTGTATTCAGAATAAGATAATAGGATGATTTTGTACGTTTTATAATAGTGTAATAATCTCAAATTTATAATATAAATATTACAGGAAAGGGAATGAAAATGTATAGCTACAACTAAAAGGTTAAGTCTAATAAATATTTTGGTAATTTAAAAAAAATTTTATGTGTATTTTATTAACTTCTGGACTACCTTCTTACATTATTATATTGGACTGATTTCTGTTGATTTCTTAAAAGCATTAAACAAAAGCAGGACACTCGCGCTGCAAAGCCACAGTCAATTTTCTGTTTCCATTATCTAAAATGTGTTTCCAAAGCATTAGATGTATGTCGACTTGTGTTTCAGGAAGCGTCACGCTGTCATTATAACAGATTGAGATTTTTTTCACATTATCATCCTAGCTGTAACAACAAGCAATGTATGTGACAATTTATGCAGTCTACTGTCTCACGCCTGTGTCAAATAAAGCTGCACTGCCCAAGTTATTTTAAAAAAATGATCTGTGATGTTCTTGACACCAACTTAGGAAAGATACTTTTTTAAAAAATGTTTTACACTTTGTTTATGGTTGGTTTTAATTTCTAAATAACTTGATGTGGGGCATAGACACTGAGTTAATCATTATAAAATAAAGTGCACTCATAGCACTGACCAGCTGTAATCCTGAATGTAACCGATTTTATTTCTCATTACAGGAGAAGCAAGATGAAAGCAGACAGGTACTGCAAATGAACACTTTGTGGACTGCTGCTATCCCTCGGTAAATGTCCTGACTTGTAGAGGTGATCATGTGAATGTGGCATTTCACATGGCTGTTTTTTGGGAGTTTTTTTTTGTATTTTAAATAAACGTTTGATGGTCAAAATTGGTTTAGCCAATTTGTTTTTAATTTTCTGCAGCCAGTTCATGTTCACCTTTGAGCTGACTTATTGGCATTCCAGGTGACCCAGTTGCCAGTTTGGTGTAAATAATTAACTGTGATTTTCACTTTGTTGAAACGTTTATAGGAAGCAGTGTGTTTTTAGAATGCCACTCCAACAGTTTGAAGCGATATATGGTGACTGCAAATTGGTGGAGAGGCATTCAAATGGACACCCAGAACCCCAAAGACAGAATATAAGAAAACAAAGAGCAATAGCAGTGCTACAGAGGAGCTGCGATGTTTACGGCCAATGAGCAGTGCTTACTGTTAGAAACAAAGGAAGAATCCAGGACCTGCCATGACTGACAAAGAACAAATACATGGGTTTAATTCCTTATTTATAGACTTTTACATAATGAATTTACAGCACATTCACCAACTAACCACATGTAAGTTTACTTTCTTACTCTAACACATCCCTGTGCTCATCTGAAGGTCATTTTGTTTGTGGGTACATCTATGTTAAATGGCCACATTCTATGATGCCATGATTTGTGGTACCAAGAACTAATAAACAAATCCTGCATTTCTTTAAAAAAATGCTGCATTTCTGACATTGCTGTATGGGGGAATGAACAGCCTTGGAGGAGTACTGCGCTCTGAGTGCTTTTCTAGTTGACATTGTTTTATTTGTATTAACAAGTACATTATTAAACACACTTTCTGTCAAGAACATTAAGGATAGAGGATTATGAATTTAGAACATTTTTGGTCAGTGTAGCATAAATTTTTGCTGCCGGCGTGTTAGCTATGTTGTGGCTATTATCATTATATTAGCTAATTTAGATTGAGACTTATTTTTTGTAGCATAAGCCTAAACATTTGATATTATATACCAGATCATTTAACATTTATTATTGTGCAGTTTATGTATGTATATCATTTTGTGTAGCTATTTGTTTGTGCTTATTTCTTGTAACCTTCAGTTTTTGGACTGATAATTGTTAATAAAGTCAGATAATATGACAGCACACCAGAGAGTAAGTGGTAAAATTCAGGCTCTCCCACTAAGTCGGTGTTACAGGAGCTCTGTTAAGCAACAACACAGGGTTAGTCTGGCCTGACCCATTTTCCCAGTATGAGTCACTGAGCTTAAACTGTGTTGAATTTGTTTGATGCGACCAAAATGACTGAAAATAAGCCTGGCCTTGCAAACTCACTTTATGGAAATAGGCCCCAAGAAGAGACACAAATGGATGCAAAACATATGCAAGGTACACAGAGAACTCCACACAAAATGACTATAAATAGCACAGCTGTATGATTCTGTGTCTCTTTCAGTGTGAATATCTGTAGGAGGGATGGAGGGCTTTCTCCGTTTTTTTTTCCCCTCCTTGTTTCATAATCTCTCCATGCTGTGGCCACAAAGTGTGTGTGGTGCTGTTTTACTGATATTAAACCAAATGTAAAGATACTCAGTGCAGCAAAACGTCGCTTATCAACCATATTTAGCCACTATTTAAACAGAAACAGCAGGTGTCACATGAGGAAATAAACCATCAACCACATGAGCGCTCTTGTCGTTCATTCTCACTTCCGCGTGGAAAGCACCACCAGCCGGAAAGCGAGGGGTGTTTTGTGCCACTTTGGTAATTATTTAGTGAGTCTCTCGCTGCTACGCCAAACAAATTAAATTTGGTGGTTTGTTTTTATGGAATTTTAAGACTCGCGTGAGTGTGATTTATTTCCGTTTTTATTCGTGCTTAAAAAGTGTAATACATTTTTGAGAACTTCTTGTTTCCCTCCCTCTTGCAATAAAGTGAGCTCGCCGTCACGAGATAAACAGTAGCAGCTTCCGCATTAAACTTAACAACAAACCGGACGGAAAGCGGCCGGACTGTCTTCCAGCGAAAATGGGTCGTTGTGTTTTTCTAATTTTGGCGGCTTTATTCTCCGCCACATCTTCACAGTTTATACCGCCGGTGAGACACATTTCTGTTTCGTGTTTGTGCGGTTTTAACACGTCGTGTAGTCGAAACTTGAGCTTGTTATTCAATTGCATGATGGTTTCACCCTGAAGTCACACAGAGTTCTTTAACTTGGTTATTTATGCTTTAACTTTTGTTCGCTTGCAGTATACAGAAGATTGTCGGACGGAAATGTATCCACCAAAAGGTCCAACGTAAGTAGCATTAGTAAGAAATAAATAAACATTATGACAACTGACAGTTACACAAACTGTTCAGCTGAGTCACACATGGGTTTGGTTACTGCGCTCTGCTGCCTTCAGCTGCTGCTCGTAAATTCTATCATCCAAATGCACAAAATGCAGTTAGTAACTTTTGTGTTTGGTTGGACAACGTAACTGTGTTTTTTTTAGAAACTGCACGATGTTTTACCAGTGCTTTAGCTGCACAGCAAAGATGAGAATATCAGCATTTCACTATGATTCATGAAGTTGTATTGAATAATTAACATGATAATCGATCAGTTTCTACCTTTAGGATTAGTTTACTGATATGTTCAAGTTACTATGCAACAGCAGTTCTGTGACTCCTGAGTGGTTTTCAGTCAATCATGTGTGAAGTTAAGTTGCTCTTTCTGTTTTTATATCAGTCCAGTTAACAACTACGTCAACCCAACCACCTCTAAATTCATTATAAATGAATATACCAAAGAGTTATTGGGACAACTGCTGCATTAGGACAACAGATATGTACCGGTGACCCTCCATTTCAAACTCAGTCGACTTTGAAAGGTTTGGATCTGTACCAAGTTGGGCCGAACGACATGCAAAATATTTTTAAAAATCATGTTGAGGTGTTGCGATTGCAATATCATTAGCAACTTCAGTGGTAATTTCTACCTTTTCACCTGGAAAAAGTCATTAAAAAATATTCTGTGATATTTGCTGCAGTCTGTACCAAATATGATTACATCAGGAGAATGTAATTTAAAGGCCAGGGCATCCCTGTAGCACCACAATGTTTTAGTAATAATAGCATGTTTTGATAATATTTTTAAAAACTGTTCAGCCCTGGTCTCAAATGGGGAGTGTAACTAGAAAATGCAGCTGAAGCTCATTTTTCAATATCCTGTCTGTTGCAAGTTCAACTAAATTGGAAGAACACTCTTTAAACCAGTTCGACTAGATGTGATCATTTCATATAAGTTATTTCAGTTTTTTTTATCCTCCATTCTGAAATTATTCAGCAAAAAAAAAAAAACAAAAGACAGGAGTGTTGACTGTAGTGGGGGTAACTAATGCCTAATGTTGTATTAAGCAATTCATTAGATTGAGCTGTTTCTATTGTAGTCATGCAGTTCCACAACATTATGACACAAATCTTTAACTAGAACACAAATACAGACTTTTGAGTCAAAGGTTTCAGTTTATGGGACGCAAACAGCAGCACAGTCTGGTATTAAATTATGCCTTGCCTTAGTTTCACGCTTTTGGTTAACCCTCGCGTTGTCTTTGGGTCAAAAATGGCCTGGCCACTATGTTTAATAGCAGAGAAAACCACCCAAAATGACCTTTCTTCAACTTGAAATTCGATTCTAAAGTGACTCCAACATTAGAAAAAGTGAAACAGTCAAATCTGTACATCAGCACTGTACAAAGATTGTCTACGGGTCACTTTTGACCCAGCAGTTAAAATCAGAGTCACAGTGGACTAAAACACACCCACATCACACAGATCTCTAAAACCAGAAAGACACACACACACCATGACAAATTGAGTTATGTGCACTACTGACAGATCTCAGAAAAACTTCAACTTTCATGTGCACTCGTTTCCCTTCAAAAAATGCATTTAAAGCTACTTTCTACACATTTCGGGTGCTTTCTTAGACTGTACGAGTACTATCTCTTGCTAAACAAATAATATTTACATCTATTTAGTACCTTTAGCAGCAATAATGGTGATAATAAATCTCTACTTTAGTAAAGAAAACAGTTATAATATGTAAGATGCGATAAAAACAAGTGGTGTCCACTGATTAAATACAGTCTTTTTACCCTCTGAAGAGGGAAAACCCAGACATTCAGTGTGTGATGTATGACAGGTTGTTTCTTCATGTAAAATAGATTTTGGGTTGAAAATTCAGTTAAGCTGCTTTATTTTAGAGGCTCAGTGAAGGCGGGTCATTTTTGATCCTTAGGACAAGAGTGTACAGGATCTTGAGAACACACGAGGTAAGGGTTTGTTTAGAGTGGTGACTGTCTCTCCTTTCTACATTAGCTTTTCTTTTTCCCACTGTTCATTCTTTACATTTCCAACAGCACTTTAAGGCAGCATAGCTTTATGTAGATTTATCCAATAATGTCACAGTTTCAAAGTAATACAGAACAGTTGCTGCATTAGAAATCCAAATACAGAACGCTGAAATAGTGAATAGAAAGTCATTATTTACGGCAGCACATTTGAGTAGGTTTCACATCTTTTCTTCTTTCTGATCAGGTACAGGGGAGCTGTCGGTTGGTACACCGTGGACCTCGACTTACCACCCAACAAGAGATGGACGGCTCTGATTACCGACAAAAAAACTGACGTAAGAAACCCCAGAATAATATCTCCAGATCTCTCAGGAATCCCACTTATCCCACTCATCCTCTCCTCCTTTTCCAGCTGGCCAACATGATTCAGGCCATTAAAGACTTAGCTAATGCGTTTGTTCCCAGTGGAAGGCTGGTAGAGCTGGTCGACATCACACTGGTGAGTCTCGTTTTCTCCTGACGATGTTTTCCTTTAAATTACGGATATATTCCTGTTGCCCAAAGGTTTTATGACTGCACTATGTTTTTTTTTTTCTAATCTTCTTCAGCCTTTAATGGTGGAAACACTTCCGAGCCCGTTCAATGATGAAATCAAAGGAATTGCAGACGTTTCAGGGATTCATCTTGGTAAAGCACAATACAAACAAATGTAGTTAGCAAACAAAAGAGCCCCTTTGACCTTTGCTAATTGTGTCTTCATTTCTCTAACCCAGGTGAAGTCGTCTTGTTTAACATCTTCTATGAGGTGTTCACTGTGTGCACGTCAGTCGTTGCAGAAGACGACAAGGGTGAGTTAACACAATACAGTTTTGTTTAGAATCAGCGAAACGATTCAAAAGGTGTTAAACTGTGATTTGTGCTCTTACAGGTAACCTCTTCATGGCAGAAATTTGGATTTTGGCTTATTTTTGGGGTAAGAACATCAGTCTGTGAGCGTTAATGTTTTAAAGTTTAATCTCAGCTCCAATTGGTAAAAGAACTCGCGTCTCTTCACAGCTGGGACGTGAAAAACAAGTCATGGTCCATCAGTGAGAAACTGAAGCCGCTAGTGGTGAACCTCGACTTCAAGAGGAACAACCAGACGGTCTTCAAGTCGACAAACTTTGCCTGGATATGTGGGCATGCTGACTGGCATCAAGCCTGTAAGTCAGTTTAGAGCATTAATAAAGATGCCGTTAGCATAAAACATTCTTTGAGCTGTGTGTATTTCCTGCTGGTTGAGATGTCAGACACATTTATCTACTTTCTCTTCCAGCACATTTTCTCTCTGACCATGAACGAACGCTTCAGCCTCGACGGAGGATACATTGGTGAGTTATTAAGAGTTTTTCTCAGCTTTTAGACATAAAATCTAGATATTTTAGACATGTTTTGTGAGTCCTTCTCATCATGTCAATTCTTTAATTGCAGGAATCCTGGAGTGGATCCTTGGACAAAGAGATGGGATGTGGATGAGCTTTCTCACACGCTCTGTGCTAGAAAACGCAAACAGGTATTTTTCTTTGATATTAAAAGTTACACTGATCAGTAGCAGTAATATAATAACCCGATCACAATGTCCACGCTCATGCCTCCACATTTTATTAAGCTACCAAATGTCTGGAAAGCCACAAAAGACTTTGAATCTATGTGGATGTTTGACTGAAACTCAAACAACTCTTAAAATCTCTCATAAATAACCACCATAGCAAGCAGCCAGATACTGTCACTGTCTGTCTGTTTGTGTCGGGGCAGAAAATCATGGATAGATGATGGTAAAGTCCCTCAGAAAAGTCTGCAGATTTGACAGTGTGACAGTCCTGAGCCCTTTTACACCTCTTCTCAGACTCAAGAAGTGGAAATGGAATTATTATTCTTTTGTCGAGGACAGCAATGTAGAAATATGTCTGGTGGCAGTAAATGTGCTATACAATGTCGCAATATAACCATATAAACAAAGACAAAAGTAGATAAAGGTAGATTTAGAAAAGAAGCTGCAAATGTTTTATATATTTTTTTTTTAATTAGGTACAAACTGCATTTAGTGTTTGTTGTGTCTTGAGGCTTAAGACGAAGCAATTTTCTGAGAAACACCAATTTTTTTATTACAGTGAAATCTCCAGGGTGTACCTTTAGTGCAGGAGTGTCAAACTCATTTTAGTTCAGGGGCCACATTCAGCCCAATTTGATC
This sequence comes from Amphiprion ocellaris, assembly GCF_022539595.1. Classification (NCBI taxonomy): domain Eukaryota; kingdom Metazoa; phylum Chordata; class Actinopteri; family Pomacentridae; genus Amphiprion; species Amphiprion ocellaris. The sequence goes on along the minus strand of NC_072769.1, from coordinate 25,898,092 downwards.
TGAAGTGGGTCGGACCAGTAAAATCACAGCATAACAACCTATAAATAACAACAACTCCAAGTCTTTCCTTTGTTTTAGTGCCAAAAAGTAGATTCTGAAAATATTCACATTTGATGAACTATCTTTTTACAAAATATTATGAGCAACCTGAAATTTCTTGAAGAAAAATAAATTCAATTTCAACAACATTATGCCTCAGTTTAACATTTACACATTACAACTTACAGATCGCAGTTCATCCACAAAAGGCACAAAACTTTCAGTCACAGGTGTCTGGAACTGAATGATAGAGTATTTTACTTTATGATCAAAACAACAAAAAAAGACAAAATATTACAAAAATGAGACACAAAATGACAAAAATGAGACAAACAACATGAAACAAAACAAAAAAAGAGACAAAAAATTGATAAAAATGTTGCCAAGTGACAAAAAAATGGACAAAGACAAAATTACACAAATAGAGAAAAAAAAATAACAAAACAGAAACAAAACGACACAACAATGAATAAAGCGAACACAAAATGAAAAAAATAAGACAAAACAAGTGAGACAAAAAGAAAACGCAAAATGACAAAAACATGACAAAATATTACAAAAATGACACAATTACAAAAGAACAATGAGCAATTTAGTATTTTACTTCATGGACAAAACGACTTGTCAGGATCTAGAAATTATTATAAATTTATATTTGTACAAATTTACAATTTTGAAGTTAATGTCTTCTCTGTAATTTTCACACTTTCAAAGTCATCCGACAGGCCGCATTGGACCCTTTGCCGAGCTGGTTTTGGCCCGCGGGCCGCATGTTTGACACCCCTGGTTTAGTGCAACGAAAAGTAAAATGCTGTGATCAATTTCAAGATGAGGCAAGTGTGTTTGTACAACACAGAAATGCAGATGCTTGACATGAGCCATAAAAACATATTCAAAGAAACACAAAGAATTTAGGAAAAATCCTAAACTGAATGTTGAAGGAATAAAATAAAATAGATGATGAAACTGAATCAAGCAGTTTAAGGTGGAAGGTTAGAAACTACAGTTCAAATCAAGACCAGACTGGAAGTTTCCAGGTTTGTTTTAAAAGAAAAGAGAGTTGACTGGGTTTTCTGAGAGCTTCTTCTAGACTTGCGGTTCATAAAAACTGAATGCTGCGTCTCTCTGTCATGTGACAACCTTTCTGTCAAAACACTCCATTCCCACCAGCTATGAGGAAGCCAAACATCGGCTGGCTGAGACCAAGATGCTCGCTCCGGCTTACTTCATCCTCGGAGGAAACCGCACAGGGCAGGGCTGCATCATCACCCGGTCCAGGCTGCTCAGTATTGATGTCTTGGAGTGAGTACTGGAGCTCACTTTCTGAACATTTATGTGACAATATGGAGAATTTTTACATGTTTGAGATTCTGTGCACCGTCACAATTCACTAGTATGTAAAGAAGTTGGTGAAAAGTGACTGTCACTGCTTTCCTCATGTTTGTCTTGTGAAACACTTCCTCAACTAGGAAGTGATGACGGCTTTGGTTTCAGATCACCTGATTTATCTGTTTCACAGAGCAGTTACTCAGTTCAGCTGCATGTCACGTACTGAGATTTTATTTCCTTATTGTACATCAGGATCGATGTGAAGCTGGGCCGCTGGTACGTCCTGGAGACAAACTACGACCACTGGAAGGAGCCTCTGTTCCTGGACGATCGCAGGACTCCTGCCATGAAGTGTATGAACCAGACCACACAGACGGTGAGTGCTGACGACTCTCCCCTTCCTGTTCAATCTCAACTAATTCCTCTCTGAGTACAGCTTAGTCACGACACTCATGTGACTTTAAAGTTTCAGTTCCAAGTCTGACAAATTACATTCCTGTTTCATCAAAGTGTTAAAACACCTTTGGTCTGTCATTTCTTCTTTTAGAACATCTCGCTGAAGACTATGTATGATGTGCTCTCAACCAAACCAGTGTTAAATAAGGTGAGCATTTTCCTGACAGTCTTCATTTATAAATTAAAAGTTAATTAGATTCTGTGTAAATATATATATTCTGTTTTTTCCACTGTGTCTTTTCAGTTGACCACTTACACAACACTCATGCAAGTATCTGAAGGCAAACTGGAGTCGTATATTCGGGACTGTCCAGACCCGTGCATGCCCTGGTGATCCTTCAAACGCTCAATCCTGATTGAAAGTCTCGTCTGTATAGAGAAAAGCTCACCTTGTTATTAAAACTCTAAAGCTTTAAGTGTTTGCACAGCGACTCATCACCTGAACCGATGTTTTTAACAGTGGGTGAGAGTCATTTAGACATTTATGCTTTGTTCTGTAGATAATTTAGTAACACTTTGATAATACTAAATCCTACTTTTTTTCTGTTAAGGGGGAAATAGGGACAAAAGTAAGTGTAAACCTCCAAAAGTTTTCCCTCTGTTATTATACTTGTAATATTTCAGTGGATATCCCCACAGGGACCCCTAAGATAAATGCTAATGTGTATATAATTCAATTAATGCAAAATGTTGTTTTATTAAATGTAATGTTTCTCAAATCCAATTCACTGAAACGCTGCGGAAGTGTGGTCTGATAACAGTTTATTTACGGGTAATGACCATTTCACACACTGATAATGACCAATGTGCATCATTGGAGACAAGTTCCTTTTTCACTTTTGAATTCTGGCTAATAAAAGGATCTTAAAGTGGATGTTTACGTGCTTTTCTAATCTAACTTTTACCGTTGAAGAGAGCTGCATTTTGAACTTAGAGTATCCCAAGCAGAGCTGCAAGTAATGACTGTTTTTATGGGTGATTAAACTGATATTTTCCCAATTAACTGATTTATTGTTTGGTCAATAAAATGTCACAGGAATTAATTCAGTCTACTCTCATACAGGACAAAGAGCTAAGTGATGATTGGGTCATATTATGAGCAAAAATGACAAACTAATAACCGAAAAAATCTCTTTCCTGTCAACTGACTGATTGTTTCAAATCTACTCTCAGCAGTAGAAATATTTATTTAGCTGTATTGTTGAATTTTAGATAATAACACTGGAAAAGTAAACCATTAGTAAGGCGACATAGCAACTATGTCACGTTCACTGTTCCCTCCTAGCTGCGTGCGTGCGCAATTGCGCACTGCTGACACGGTCTCCGCGCACAGAAAATCTGGGCTGCGCACAAAAAAAAAATCCAACCTAAATTGTAAATAAAATAAACACGTAACAATTATTCTGTGCTATTTTTCAATGTGAGTCAGTGAGTGACGGTGACTGGCTGCTGCAGCCAATGATGCGATTCACATACGTATTTACCATAGACTGTATATAATGGTATTTACGCAGCTAATCAAGGTCAGGCGTCCTTATGTGCAGCCATCGTTGTTCTTATAGATATGAATGAGTAGATAGGACACGCCCCTTTGAGCTACGTGCTACGGTGAGGCTAAGCTAGTGGGAGCAAAGTTTCAGTGCATTCCGTTGATGTAGACGGAGTGAAAACGGAAACAACAAGTATGCCGGCTCACTGTGCTGCATACAGTTACACACTACGTCGTACGATTGAGACAAGGAAACTTGGAATGACTTTTCATAGGTAAGAACAGTTTTTGGCTCTTTTTTCATTATGAAATCTTGTGGAGAGCTTCCAGTCTATGAGAGCTAACTAGTTAGCCACTAGCAAAACACTAACGCGTTTTTGTCTTTGTACTTAATTTATTAGCATGATTTCTTTTTAATATGTTGTGTACAGACTTAATTACTTCTCTGTCTACTTTTCTTACTCCATGTAGGTTTCCCAGAGACTATGGGTTGAGGAGGAATTGGAAGTTTGTCGGCTTAGACCTGGTGTCATTCCATCAGTGTTAAACTTCCCGGCTCATCTTGGAAGAGTACGTGCCAGAAAGACCACGACCAAGCAGCCTTGAGATCTTAGACAGCGTCTCCCTCAGGTGGGTGTCGACGGTGTTCACGGTCAGGTCTGTGGTAATCCCGTCAAAAAACAAAACAGAAAAAATCTAGATTATAAATCAACATGTAACCAAAGCACTCTGTGTATAACGCCATAGTATAGGATGTAGTTCAGAAAACGTCAAAGTATAGTATACTTTACTCAAGAATAACATAGTATGGCCTGTAGTTCATAGTACAGCATGTTGGCAAGAAAAAAAAACAAAACATAGATTATTATGTGGTTCAAAAAGCGCAAAATGATAGGATGTTGCCTAAAATTGCCGTGTATGATATGTGGTTCAAAAAATGTCGCAGTGCAGTATATTGTCAAAATAGTATGTAATTCAAGAAAACATCAGAGTATAATATGTCATCTAAAAAATGCCATAGAATAATAATTTCATTGCACAAGTAAAAGTATAGTAACTTTTAAAACTGTTCGAATTCTTATATGTTGCTAAAAAAAAACAAAAAAAAACTAAAACAAAAAAAGCGTCACAGTAATATGTCAATTAAAAAAGCCTATAGTATAGCGTGTTGCCCAACAAACATCATAGTATAGCATGTTGCTCTAAAAACGTCAGAGTATAGCCTTTAGTCCACAGCTGTCAGTAGGTGAGGAGCAACACAAAAACAGTCCAAACGCTGGTTTCCAGAGGGTTAGACGAGAATTTATTTGAAAGAGTAAGTTTACAACAACACAACATGTGAGGGGGTTAAAAACAAATGGGTGTTAGTAAAACAAAAATAAATCAACAGAACTAAAAGTGAACTTCATGTTGACATTGATGGGCATTCCAACCAGGAACAAAGTAAAAGATAATCAATACGAAAAAAAACCTCTTCCTGTTCACCTCTTCAAGCCCAAAAACACACCGCAGTAGCACCCTAAACTAAAACTACCAATGGGTTCCCTGTTTTCCTTTCTGAACAATTCAAAGGTCCCTCTCTATCTCCCTACACAGCCACCAAGCACTGGAACACATCTCCAAAGTTCTGCCGGGCCAGCTCAGCTTCCCCTCAGAAGAAGTTCCACCAGATGAAGGAGCCTTTTGAGAGGCAGCTGGCATCGTGATTTGACTGTACTTTGGTCTGTTCCAATCCAGCTTCAGCTCCAGAGACGGCAGGCGGGACGAGTCAACGGAGGCCTGGTGGACGAAGGCATGCAGCTGAGTACAATCCAGAAAACAACAGAGGAGGAGTGCAGGGCCAGAACAAACAGAATAGCATCGTATGTCTCTTAGAAAACATCATAGTATAGCCTTTGGTATGAAAAAATGCCATCATATACATCGTATATTGTACAAATAACAAGTCAAAGGAAAGAGACATAAATTGTAGAATTGTAGTAATTGTAGGCTGACTGATTTACTGATTATCAGTATTTTATTTTTTACTGATTTACGGTAATAAATAAATTAAAAAATGGCGCTACTTTGGCTCTGAACCTTTATCTACCTGTGGTCGCTCTGTCTTCTGGAGTGATTTGATTGGTTATACGTCACAAATAAAACTCCTTTAACCTAACATCTGTAAACAAAACAAAAACGTATCAACAAAGTTTTCTGTTAGAGTTTGTGTTCTTGTAAGTTTAACTCCAAGATTTTAAATACTTTCATTTACTGCAAATGAATATCTACTCCAAATGTCTCACTAATAATCATTATCAGCCTTAAAAACCCACAAAACACCCCTCTATACTCGACCACACTTAGTACAGTCTGGTTACCCCTTCTATAAATCTGCTTGGAATCTTCCACTTCCTGTTTGTCAAAGTGGCCTTCTACCTGGACAGGTTTTGTTGGAGCTCATGCAACAAACATTTTGGGTAACTGCATTTTAATATGGATGGATGACACTGAATTAGATTGTGTTTTAATGAGACTGAGTTAAGATGTGTAGCTCTGTCATTAAATAGGAAATTATTTCTCAGAATTCACAGAGAAAAGTCTGAAATGTTTGCTAGGTTAGCGTCCCACATGTTCTTCGGCTCAGCTAAAGCTAACTCTCTCCAACGTCTGGATCTCTTGAGTTGCTTGTTGTTAAAATATCTTGCTGTAGGTGCTGAAGCTCAGAAAGTCTGAGATGTTTGTTCAAAATAAGCTCATTCTCAAGTCTTATCTGAACTCTTTTGTTTGAACTTTCCCTAAACTTAGGAGTTAATGACAGAGCAGCATATCCAGACTCGGTCTCATTTATGTAGAGATTAAACTTCAGTGTCATTCATTGATGTTAAAGTGCAGTTTTTCAAATGTTTGTTGCACACGCTCCCGACCAAACCAGTCCAGGTGGAAGATGATGTGAAGAGAAAGCTCCAGAGGATGAATATCACACATTTACGTTGGAAATAAATGTCCTTTAATTTGACATTGTCATGCAAATGATGTTCAAATCTTTGAGTGTTTTGTTGATGTTGGTTTCTAAATGTTTTTTGACACTCGGCCCCAAAGATTAAAACCTTCTACGGCTCACAAGCTGCAACAATTCACACATTATCAACTATCTTTCTGACTAAACTAAGATAAAAAGTGAAAAACCGCTTGATTCCTGCATCATGAATGTAAATCCTTTTGGTTTTTATGACAGTAAACTGAATATGTTTGGGTTTGACATTTTATAAACCAAAACAAGAAATGAATTACTGGAGAAAACAATCAACAGATTAATGGACAAAGAATATGTGTTTTCCAACATATATGGCTGAATTACTCCAACATTACAAGATACATACAATTTGAATTCAATTTCATTTATATAACGCCAGGTACAGGTCAAATTGTCTCAAGATGCTTTATTTTTATATTTTTTGTCATATTTAAAATATGACAAAGTAAGAAATTTAAACCTCTTGACTAATCCAATTTATTATTTGGTTTTCAAGAGACTAATCGACAATTAAAATAACTTTCTCCACTAAAACTAATAAACATGAGGTCAAATAGAAGGAACAGTTTTAAATACTGCAGTCCCATGACGACAAGAATAAAGTTTGTCAACAAAAACTAAATCTGGTGGATTCCATTAAAGTCCTAATAAATGATAACGTGTGATACTAAAGGTTTCTGATGCTAAAAATGCCAAACTAAAGATATCAAGTTGAACATCTGGATGGAGGTTGATAAAAGTTGACCTCCCTTCATTTCTCTGGAGCGACTCCATGGATTTTATGGATGGTGGTTAAAGACCTGCTCTTCTAGTGGTCTTCCTTCTAGTCGCTGTAAAAAGTCAGTCCATCCTGACCGACTTCAACACCTCTTCATGACAACTTGTTCTGCCTCCGACCTCGTGGAAACTCCAGAAACTCGGGAAAACCCGTGGAGACTCGAAGAACTCGTGGAGACTCGAAGAACTCGTCGGGCGGGGGAAGGTGTGGTGGGTGGTGGGGGAGTAGAGGGGGGAGGCCGCCACCCACCTCCCCGCCTACTCTCCACCCTGACTCCACCCAGACTCCGCCTTGGCTCCACCCATGTGGTGACTTCAGAAACTACGATGCCAAAGGGACGACGAATTTATTTCTTTTTATCTGATCTGTAGCTCAGTGAGTTAAGGATTTGCCTATGGAGCTGCAGGTCGCTGGTTCAAGACCAGACCCTTCTTAAACTTTATCAAAATTCTGACAAAGACAAACAAAGAAAAAGGCCAGTGGTGGGTCTTGAACCTGCGACCTTCCGCTTGGTAGTCTTCTTCTTATCCCCCTGAGCTATACGCTCAGATACTAATTCTTCTTTTTTTTGCGCATTTATCATCTAATTTTTCTGCCATTTTCGAGTTTTTTTTAACTTGAGTCTCGACTCGACCGTTTTTCTCAGGAGGCTGGACTTCAGCCTTTGTGCTGGAGGGTTGAACCCTCAGTTCCAAGACTTTCCAAAGCCTCCACACCTCCCGAGTCCTCAGGACCTGAGCTTTCACACAGTCTGAGGGCTGAAATTTTCAAAGTCCCACAGTAGATCTCTGTTAGATTTAACTTTCAGACAGTCCAAGGACTGATATCTTCTAAGTTCCTGAGTACTTCTCTGTTAGTTTGAACGTTCAGACAGTCTGAGGACTGAAATCTTAAAAATTCTTGAGTAGTTCTCTGTTAGTTTGAACCTTTAGACAGTATGAGGACTGAAACTTTAAAAGTTTCTCAGTAATTCTCTGTTAGTTTGAACTTTCTGGTTAACAGAAGCCTTAAAACTTGTGACCATGAGTCTTGATTTCACATTTTGACCATCCATCTGAGTTCTTCTCAGACCTTCACCTGTGGGTTTTTTAGAAATCCTCAACAAACTTTGATTCTCTTCACTGAACAGTAAAGTTTGTGGAGATCAGAAGGTAACATTAGTTTGATCAATGCCTTCAACTACTAGTAGACTTTATCTGGAAAGCAGTTTTCTGAAATGAGTTCTTAGTAAATCTGTCTGCAATCAAACCAAGAACATAGAAAGAGGAAATGTTTGAAGCAACAACTTGATGTTTTCATTTCAGACTAGAAAATGCTTTATCTGTTTTATTTGTTTTTGCCCTTTTTGATCGTTTTATTGTCTCTTCTGTTTAATTTGATCTTCTAAAGTCTAACTGGTGTCTTTTCAAATGTTTTGTCTTTAGTTTGATTCTTCTTAAATGTTCAGTTTTGCTCTTTTCTCACCTTTTATTCTTTTCTAATGTCTGATTTGATTTCCAAATGTTTTGTCTTTTTAATGTTTAATTGTTTTTCCAAATGTTTTATCGGCTTGTCTGAATTTTTTTTTCTTCATTGTATTTTCTGTTTAATTCCTATTTGAAGTTTTATTGTCTTTAAGATGTAATTTTCTAATTAAACATTTAATTTTTTAATTAAATGTTTTGTCTTTTTAAAGGTTTAATAATCTAATTAAATGTTTTTCATTTTTAAAAATGTTTAATATTCTTCTTGTTTAATTGTATTTTTTAAATGTTTAATTATGGAAAATATTTTATCTGTAATTTATATTTGTATTTTAAAAATTTTGTTTAATTTCATAATTACATGTATTGTATCTTGTTGAATTATCTAATTCAATATTTTGTCTAATATAATTTAATTGTATTTAATGTTAACTCTATTAAACAGACAAAATATTGAATTAGATAATTCAACAAGATACAATACATGTCATGATGAAATTAAACAAAATTTTTAAAATACAAATATTAAAAATTACAGATAAAATATTTTCCACAATTAAACATTTAAAAAATACAATTAAACAAGAAGAATATTAAACATTTTAAAAAATGCAAAACATTTAATTAGATTATTAAACCTTTAAAAAGACAAAACATTTAATTAAAAAATTAAATGTTTAATTAGAAAATTACATCTTAAATTTCTTAAATCTTCTTAATAATAAAAAATTTTAAAAGTTTTATTGTATTAATTTTTTCCCCTTTGATTTTATTGCTTTTTGTTATGTAGTTTATTTCTTTAATCTTTTTTTTCTGTCAAGATTTTAACCCCAACCTTAAAAATGAAATAAACCCTTAAATCACAATGAAAATACTTCTGTTGTCACAATCATGAGTTAGTCAGTTATTCAGTTTATCAATTCAACTTTATTTGTTTAGCACCTTTTACACAGATGACAAAACTAAACAAGCAAAGAGAAAAAACTATGCTAAAACTATGATTAAAACTCAAAAACATTTTAAAAAATTTAACATGGTAATAAAATCTGTTGTGTCCAGGGGATGGAGGGAGTTTATTGAAGTCTTCTTGGGCTCACATGGGAAATCATTTAAAATATAAACTTGATATTCAGTCTAAGGAAACTGCAGAATGACAGAAGAACCAACAATATCTCCTGTTTTCTCCTTTAATGAGTCGACTCTTCTTGTGCTTTCAGACCAAAGAACTACAGACTCTTCACAACCTGCTCAAACTCTTGGTACAGGACCTCACCACATGGGTCAAGAAGGTTTCTGTCTCATTTCTACTCTGAAGCTCACCTTCTCCTGCTCAAACTGCTGACAAATGTTTCTGCTGCTCTAAAGTCTGGTCTCCAGAACTTCCTAAAAACTCTCAAAGTCTCTTCTGCTGCAGGTTGCTTTATAGAACTGTTCCAGAAAACCTCACTAAACCACATGGAGGAGCCTCAAGATAGTCATCCAAATGAAACCATACAAAAACCAAACTAGCACAACCTAAACACTAAAGTCTCCTGCAGCCTACCAGAGAACCTCTGAGAACAGAGAATCAGGACAGGAACTCTTACCTTCTGGACAACCAACGTTGGTTCACAAACAGGAATACAGAATGTGTCTGACCAAAAACCTCTAAAGACTCACTACAGCCAAGATAAAGACACAACTCAGCTGCACCAAATCCACTAATCACTGCACACATTAGCACCATGTGCTAACTGTGGCTAAAGAACCACATTTACCAAGACAACTATCCAGTACAAAGCCCTAAAACACACCAAGAAACACATTAAAGATGATTTTACTGCTGGAAGCTGCAAGCCAATGCCTAAAGAACAAACTAAAGCAATGAAGCCAAACCCAGTTCAGTGGTGAAGGAAGCAGAGGAAATGTTTGTCTGCAGCTAAATAAAGCAGGAAGACACTGAGCTGCTCAGGTGTTCCTGATAACACCAAGCAGCCACCTGGACAGCCAATAGGAACACAGCTTACTGGAAGTCCAGAGGGCTGGCTTAGTGAAGGAAATTTAATTTAAAGTTGAAGCAGAAAGTTAATAAAGAAAGTTGAAAACCACCTTCTGATCCCTGAAATCTCTGAGTTTTCACACAAAGAACATCTGAACATGTCAAACTGGTTCCATAGTAGAACCATCATTGTAAAAACGTCATAGTATGGTGTGTTGCTCAAAAAACATTAGGACCCGGCTGTCAGGGGACAAACATGTAAGAAACATGAGAACAGAGAGAACCCAACCAGTAGGTCACAGTTTATCATCATCTAATCATCTCCTGAAGTCCATATGGTGAGAGACATCAGTATCTGGTTGTTCATTTACCAGAGGATGCTTATAATCATGCTGATGTGGTCTGTACTCTACAGTATTTTAGTGACTCAATAAATGCCTAAGTTGGTTTTTTAAAAATGCTTTTTAGTTTTTAATAAACATTTAAGAGCCTATATGTAATCAATAAATGGCCTTTGCCTATCTTAAGAAAAATTCACTCAGAACTCTGATATGTTAACAGTACTAAATAAATCAATAGATACATGCATACACACAAAAATAAGTTAATACATTAACTGTGTTAAGATAAGATTTAGATTTTAAAAAAAGTTGTTTATGTTTTTGCAGAATCCAGTATTGCTCACTGGTTGGTCATTACATTTTATTAGTTTGATTTCACTGTTTAAAATGATGCCACCTCTTTTCAGACAGAACCTGTGATAATAAAACAATACAAAATTTTTAGTTCCGTGTTAATAAAGCACTTAAAGCTTTAAGTATGGCTAAATGCTTTTTTCAAAATTAAATATATCACTCCTTAGGTGGTAGTGGCCCCAAATTCAGTAAAGTTGGAAAGATATTCACAGATTCGGACTTCCAGCATCAATAACTCATTAGATATAGGTTGTCAAAACATAAACGGTGCCTCTTTCCCATTGTTGCAAGGCAGACAATGTGCTACAAGCCCAGTTTTATCAAAAGTAGCTGTCTTTCAAGCTACAGGAATAACATTGGTGTCTATGGAGTGAACAGGATCCGTCTGCAATTTGCAAAACCACTGCAACAGTAAAGAGAGACAAATATTCAATAACTTCACTCTTATACATTGTAGTGTCACTAAAATCACTGCAGCCTTCAACTGGCTCCTGTTGACAAAGTGTTTTAACAGAAATGTAAATGCTGTAATTTGATTCTTTTAATAAACCATGTAACTTGAATGGATGTGATGCTGGTGTGACCACAGTGCACACGTCTGATGTTGCTCACAGTGGTCCAAGGAACGCTCAGGGAGTTTGTGTGTTTGCTCAGACTCAGGAAAAATTAGAGGGAACATTGGTCACGTTGGAAAGCATTTTATTAATTAAAAGTCATTACTGTAGTCAACATTTTAATTACATGAAAATCATGAAAGACTAACCATCAACAGAAGAAAACCATATATAAAGATATGTCTGACGGGATAAAAGCTACGTCTGGTTTAAAGGAAGGTGTTCAAGCAGGAAAAGAACAATTAGCTGAAGTCATTCATTTCATCCTACTGTAATCTCTTTAGAATTACGAATCAAGTGCAGAAAAGATGAGCTGGACAACAATAAGGCCAAGTGAAGACAAATAAAATGTTTAAACAAATAACAACTCATGTGAAACTGATCCCAGAACCAAGAACAAAAAACAACGAAGGGGGATCTGAACAACAGTTTCGGTGCTATAAAGATTCAAACAGAGGCTTAACTGTATGTGATCAGCAGCATAGATAACCCCCACCCCCCAGATTATTCATAAATCACATTTAACATTCAGGAATACAAGGAACTGAAAGTGTTGATTATGTGTGGAATCTGTGTGTGTGTGTGTGTGTGTGTGTGAGGGATAGAGTCACACAGAGCTTATTTGCGACTAATATTATGAAACTTTGCTCCTTTTAAACTAACAGATAAACAATCATACACCCAGAACAGGGAAGTACAGCGTCGCTAAAAACAGCCGACTTTGGGATGTCTGTATAGTTCGTTACACATTCTGAGCACCGACGGTTTCTGAAAAAGAAAAGAAAGCACACCATTTACTCCGACAAAGCCGAGCTATTTGTTTATGTATAGACAGACTAGCTGTTTAGGCCTGTATGAATATAAACATGGTAACAAGAGATGGCGGCTCAGCCTTTGTAGGGCTGCTTGTCAGTTAAGATTACAGTTTTGTTTGTGTAGATGTCAAGGATTGTAATCTGTACCTGGTTCCTTCAGCGCCTGAGCGTTCCCCACCAGCCCCGTCAGCAATTCGGTGTTCCCGTTGAGGATCTCTACAGACAGGTTGTTATTCTGCTGCTCCTCCACAATTCTCTTCTGAAGCTCCTCCTGATGAAGCAGCACACAGTGTATTATTAGAAAAAACATCTTTTCACGGGGATTTGGCACATCGTCTTTCCTTTCTAGGTTGTTCAAAACGGCAGTTCTACCTAAACATTACTCCAGTAGGAAAAAATAAACAAAAACACAGACATTACTTTTTCATTTGTCAGCTGTTACGCACCTCACACATAACCGTAAGCTGCAGCGGTAAGTCGTCCACCTTCACAAAATCTTCCTCGTCTGACTTTTGGCTCGTGTTACCTGATCCCACCTCCTGTATGAACAGCATTAATAAAATGTTTGAACTCCACATAAATGAGCACAAATATCTTGATCATGAAAGCAGCACCATTAAGAAGAATAGAAGATTTTATTGTCAGTTTCTCTATATATCCAGGACATACAGAGGAACCGAATAGACGTTTCTCTCCCACCGTTGTATTAGCGCCATACAGTATAAATAAGACAAAGCAAAATAAGTAAAATATATAAAAATCAGGGCTGCACAGTGCCTTGGTGGTTAGCACTGTTGCCTTTCTGCATGGTTTGCATGTTCTCCCTGTGCATGTGTGGGTTTTCTCGCTTCCTCCCACAGTACAAAAACATGCTGAGGTTAATTGGTGATTCTAAATTGTCCATAGGTGTGAATGCGAGTGTGATTATTTGTCTGTATATGTAGCCCTGTGATAGACTGGTGACCTGTCCAGAGTGTCCCCCGGTCCCCTGAGCCAGCTGGGATAGACTCCAGCCCCCCGTGACCCTAATGAGGATTAAGTGGTGTATAGATAATGGATGGATGGATACAAAAATCTGCATCTTGTGAGTGTTGTTGACAGTGAACTACATGCACATGTCTGTAGACGTAAAGCACACACACAGATTCTAAAGCAGCGGTCTCGAACCTTTTTTGCACCACGGACTGGATTCAAGCAAGACAATTTTCTCCGGGTCAGTCATCGCGCACATAACAAAACAAGAAAATCACTCAGAGAGCACAGTACTCCACCGAGCTGCTCAGTTGTATCATTTCTGACGGAAGAAATCTTTAATGAAAAATGACCTTGTGCGGAGCACAGGCATGTGTTATGCATGTGTATGTTATGTATGGATACCGGATCGCGTGACCTAAATATGTAGCGGGCAGCGGGAATTGATGCAACTCGGAAACACCCCCACAGCCCGGTGGTTGGGGACCATTGTTCTAAAGCACACATTTTCTGTCACTAAACACGGAGAGAGAGGGGCCGTTGCGTGCGCCGCCATCTTAACAGTGAACCTTTACACTTACATCTACGCTGATCATGACGGGTGAGTCGGTGTCGGGGCTGCTACTGGTTGTCGGCTCCTTGGGAACGTCCTGATCGTGGCAGGCAGCAGAGCTTTCCTCTAAGGCAGCAGCTTCCCCAACTTTACCGTCCTCTTCCTTGGGGCTCTGGCACTCCACCCTGCTGGGCTCCTCTACCGTGGCATCCACAGTTCCAACTGTCGAGCTGTTATCTGTAAAACAAAGACGTTTGGAATAAAAGATTAGAGACAAACAAGTTGTCGGATTGTCAGAAGTTTCTCACTAAAAATATCCAGCAGGCCTCACCATCGTTATTCTGTGGACTCCTCTGGTCAGTGTTTATCTCCAGGCTTTCACCAGCTGTTGTCCCCTGCAACATAACACAATTATGTGAGTCAGACTGAGAAGAAGGTGTTCAATAATGTAAGCTACGACTGCTGCATGGACAAACATCTCTGTGGCTGGCTGTGGCTCTGACCTCCTGCTCCGTCTGTGCGTCAGCAGAAGCCTGCAACGATGTTTGGACATCTACAGGTCCAGCTTCAAACTCTTCTATTTCCTCCTCCTCATTCTCGTCCTCTCCACTGCCGTAGTTTGTCAGGGCCTGAGTCTCTGCTTTGGAAAGACCTGAAAAGAAACAAGAATAATTAAGATACTAAAGTCAGAGAGAACACTGAAAATCTGTCATATTTTCATGTAGACCAGGAAATAATTAGAAAGTTTGAGGATTTAGAATCAGAAAAATTCCTAGACGTGTTTAAGATTAAGTACTATTTCTAGATCAGATGTGGTGCTGACGAAATGGTTGGTTTCATTAACTCGTTAGAGGCTTCTTTGAGAAATCTACTTGCAGCTTTTGTTCACAGACTCTGCAATTAACCTGAAATGCTGCCGCCAGGCTGTTAACACGGACCAAGAACAGAGACTACATTACACCAGTCCTCGCTGCCCTTCACTGGCTACCTGGGAGTTTTACAATTGATTTTATTTCATTTCATTATTTATTTGGATGGGACAGTGCATATTAATGAGTGTACAACCTCGTAAGTTTACACAAGGTTGCAGTAAATGAGCCGGATTTAGGACAAAGCTAATTTCCATCCGTTGTCACAAACATAAAAGAAAAACATACAGGGTTACAGACGTATAAAAACAATATAGTAAAACAAAGACAATGATGACAAATTAATTCTGGCTGGGTTAAATCTACCCTAAAGTGCTACTATTTAGTAAAATGCTTTCTAGGCAGAGCCTGTCATAAAGTGCTTATAGATAAAGTGCCTGATTTTCTCAATGTTCACAAGTTTGATTTCTAATCAGCCATGCCTTATACTGCCACTTAAAACTAACACAGGTGGAATTTTCTCTGATAGCTGTAGGTAAAATATTGCAGTTTGTACAACCTTTAATACAACCTTTCTAAATTTTACTTCACAATCAACCCTGGTGACTGATCTTGTATTAGTAATACCATAAAACCCCCGGGGGCGGTGGGGCCATCCCATTCAGAGACTTGTATATTAAACAAGCACTTTTAAATGATTTTAAATTCTCAAGGCTTAGGGATCGGTATTTCTCTAAGATTGCACAATGATGGAATTACTGTGGCCTGTTGTCAAACACCTTGACGGCTTTTTTATAAAGCTGTTCAATAGGTTTTAGAGCAGTGATGCTAGCGAACGACCAGGTTGAGGAGCAGTACTCGATGTCAGAAAGGATCATGCAGTGGAGGTAGGATTTAGCGGCTTCTGTTGTAATGAAGGCCGAATTTGTTAAAAATTTTCTAAATTTTATATTGTTTACCTTTTTGATGTGTTTTTTTTAAAAACTGAGGTCAGAGTCCAACATAATCCACAGGTACCTGAAGTGAGTTACCATCTCCAGTTCTTTCCTGTCAAAAAACACAGAGGCCCTGCTTTGCGTCACTGGGTGCTTGGTGAGCCTCACAGTCCGATTTTTCAGTAATACGCTTCATTGTTTTTTTTGATGTTAAGCATGAGACAGTTCAATCTTAGCCAGGTTCATAAATTCCGTTTGGTCACTAAAGGTGACCCAGCCTTCACAATTCAGACCCCCAAGCTCTGAACGCCAAACTTAGTGTCCTTGTTAAATCTCTCTCGCTGCTTTTATTTCTACAATTGTACAGTGTTTTTATGGGATGTTACTGTTTTTGTTTTATTATTATTGTTGCTGTTTTATACTATTTGTTCCTACTGTAAAGCACTTTGTAACTATGCTTTGAAAGGTGCTAGATAAATCAAGTTCTTATTATTACTGCTCTAAATATGGGTAAGACTTTCTAGCATAATACTGCTTACTAAGTAGCACTGTGATAGTGGAAAAATGTGGTATCAGGACAAAGTGAAAGACATGTCAGAAGTCAGATTTTTATTCTAATCACAGGGGCTTTCTTGGTGTCAAATCATGGCTTGACTGAAGGTTTCTAAGGGGGCGGTCAGCAAAAAGCAAAAATCAGCAAGAGTCCTGTCAAAAGAAGGCTGTCTAGTGGTGGTCTCAGAGGGTGAGTAGTGTCTCTAAATCGCTTCTCAAGAGGGGAAGCGAGGCGAAATGCTTGGAGTCATACCAGCATTTTACAATGAATGATAAAGCAAAGTCCTATTTGCAAAAAACCCCCCCAAAAAACAGTTTTGTAGCAGTAACAGAAAACAGAAGGGTTCATGTAAGCAGACAGACAGGAGAGAGAATGATACTGTAGTGTGTTAAAGCCACAGTGAAACATAGCGATGACAATACTTAAGTGTTTTTCCTACTATCAAGTGATCATAGTTTTGTTTTTTTTGAAAGCTGTATTTTTGGCCTTTTTGCCTTTATTGTATAGGACAGTGGAGAGAGACAGGAAACGTGGGTAGCAGAGTGGGAGAATGACATGCAGTAAATGTCCACCCATGACATTTGAACCGATGACCGCTGCTTCGGGGACTATAGCCCCTGTTTATGGGTTGCCCGCTCAACCAGCGGAGCTATCTGGGCGCCTGATACTTTTGTATTTTTCATTAATTTTTTAATTTTTGTTTTCATGTTTAGTTTTGGGCTGCACAGTGGCTCAGCGGTAAGCAATTTTGCCTTGCAGCTGGAAGATCCCCGGTTCGTGTCCCAGCCTTCCTGGGATCTTTCTGCATGGAGTTTGCACCTTCTCTTTGATGGGTTTTCTCCAGGTTTTTCAGCTTCTTCTCACAGTCCAAAAATATGCTGAGGTTAATTGGTGACTCAAATTGTCCATAGGTGTGAATGTGAGTGTTTGTCTCTATATATAGTCCTGTGATAGACTGGTGACCTGTCCAGGGTGTCACCTGCCTTCACCCTAAATCAGCTGGGATAAACTCCAGCCCCCCTGCAACTCTAATGGGGATAAAGCGGTGTATAGATGATGGATGGATGGATGGATGGATGCTGAGTTTCAGTTAGGTATTACTGATGAAAAATGTTTAGTGTCAGGATTTTTTAAATACTATTACAATATGGGGAGTATTTGTTAAGAGTTCAGAACAGGTTTTACAACATTTTCTGAAGGCAACTGATTTGTCATATACACATCCCAGTCTGGATGAACAGGCACTCGATGCCCTCTCCTGCTTTCTGACAAATTTGACCAAATTGACAAAAATGAAAACTAAAAGATATTTCCTGTATGTTTTTGTTTTAGTCCATTTTGTAAGTACCCATAATATCATTTCAGTCACTTTTCCTTTTTCTGAAGTGTAGTTTTATTTCAGTTAACTAAAGGGCACTTAAAGACTAAGAAACCCAAACATTCTTGACATCGTAAGAAGCTCTTTGGAGCATTTTTGCATCACTTTGAACATCACTTTGTGGAGTCGATGCAGCTTGAGTGCTGCTGTCACTAAAGTAAATGGGGGGCATAACAAAATGCGTTTTACTGCTTTTTGTCTGACATTAACTGCTGCATAAAAGCAATTTATGCAGCTTCCTTTTGTTATTTTTCACAATTTCCACTTACTGATTGACAAAGGCACTGCCTGTCCATCACCTTCATCCTCATCCTCCTCTTCAACCTCTGAAGCTTCACTGCTCCTGTTGTTCTTCATCTCTGTCTGTAGGTAAAGTTCCTGGAGAGCTGAAGCACCTTGTTGCTCAGTCTCATCTTGGTCCTGGAAGTAAACGGGAGACGTAATTGTAACTCAGTTTAAAGGTGTAGTAACTGGTATGAATGATTTCATTATCAGTATTAAAATGACCTACCCTGTCTTCGTCTGTGTATGCTGGAGAAACAGGATTATCACCACCACTTGCTGCATTCTCCTAATTGGAAGAATAAATTAATACAAAATTCAAGTTAAGTCTCGTTTAAATTAATATACTACCAAGGCGCAAAGTGGCAAAAAAATTAACTAACTTTGAGAGTGTATTTGGCTTTACTTGGCTGCTCAGCCCTCCTTTTATTTTTGTGTTTGGCTGCCAAAGCCACGCCGCTACTGCTGTCCAAATCCTGCATGAGCCTAAAGAAGGCCAGTTCATTGAAGAGGATTTCTGAAATCTCCACAAGAAGGTCTTCCCCACAGTCCTTGAGCGTACGGCCCACAAATTTACTGAGAGAGTCCTGGACCAAAAGACACAGTGGAATGTCAGAGAGGCGATTTTTATGCATGTAAATGTACATGCAGTGTTTGAGGAACCTGGCATTGGTCATACCTGCAATATGCCCCCCAGCTGTCTGTGGAAAAAGCGCACAAACTCTTTGCTCTCATCATTTTGCTGGGTGAGAGTGAGGACCATGCGCCGCACAGATGTCAGCAGCTGAAGGGAACAAACCTCATCCATGTTTTCCTACAAAACAAGAAAAGAACAATAAAGACTGATCAAATTCTTTTTAAAATCGTTATGAAAAGAGTTAAATCAATCTTTAACTCTTTTCATAACTGCTTATTCACTGTGCTGCATCCTGCGAGACACAACTTCATTTTAGCATTAAATTTTAAAGGGAAAAAAAAATCATTAATATTCACGTTGAATTTCAAGCCATTACAGCCACTTTTTATTTAATCGTTCAATTTTGGGCTGAAATGACTCCTCGAGTTATTTGAGTAATTCTATTAATAAAATTCCTCAAGGCAAAATTCTCTGAATCGAGGCTTCATTAAATCCACTACATACTAGACCGCAGGTCACTAAATGGTGGACTGCAGTCCGAGTCTGGACCCAGACTTCCTCCGATATAGACTGGGACCCAAATAAATAAAATTTAACGAGACGCTTCTAGTTTAACCGGTGCAGTTTTTCTTGTGTTTACGGCATATGGCATGACTACGAAGGCAGTTTGACATAGTCAGCCTTATTTGTGCAAGTCGGCTCGACAAAAACTAAAAAGACTATCCCTGTACTATACTATATATGTACAATACCCCTGTACTAAACAACATATGTGCAATACCCCTGTACTAAACAACATATGTGCAATACCCCTGTACTAAACAACATATGTGCAATACCCCTGTACTATACTATATATGTACAACACACCGCAGATGTCTGCCTGTGTTATTTTCTGTTACACAGGGTGCTCACTTTCGCTTTTGATGCTGTAACGCACAAGCCAAGCCAATCGTGAGAATAATTGATAGAATACTTGATTACTAAAACAATCAATAGCTGCAGCCCTAGTTCAGTTTAAGCATACAGAAATTGTGTACTTTACAAAAAACATTGTTAGCTGACACAAAGCAAACCACAATCCACTATAAAGCTCCCTATGTTGGTCATCCTACCTTGAGGAAGGGAATGACTTCTGTCATGATGGCTTTGATCTGACGATCCAGCTGCTGGGTGTCAATCTGAGGGCAGTGCACATCCCCAGCTGCACCTGCTCACACATAAGCAACTTGGTCACTGTATACAGAAATCTACTCAGTCTTTTTAAACAGCCTAACGAAAGACCACGATTGTGCTACAGGCGTTTGCACATGTTGCACAC
This sequence comes from Amphiprion ocellaris, assembly GCF_022539595.1. Lineage (NCBI taxonomy): Eukaryota > Metazoa > Chordata > Actinopteri > Pomacentridae > Amphiprion > Amphiprion ocellaris. The sequence continues at coordinate 25,877,920 of NC_072769.1, read as the reverse complement.
AGGAAAGGTCATGTGATTGGGTACCTTCCACTGGGTCAGCAGAGTTAGCAGAAGGACGTTCAGCATTTGAGACTTCAGAACAGCCCGCGCCTGCAGTGCTGGCGTTGCAGGGGTTAAACTCAGCTTTAAGCTTCATGCGCTCATACTCCCTAATCCTGGCCAGAGCTTTGTCTAAATGAATCACCGTGTTGCCTGTCAGAGTAGCACAGAAAGGAGAGCAAGAAGACACAAATGGGAAACGAAAAGTTCAAAATCATCGAAGCGAGAGAAAAGGGAAGAGTGTAATGGATATTAATGCACATGGAACCAGGTTTACACTACAGGACCAAACAAAGTATGATGGCCTCACTCCTAATCTATAATACCAAAGTTCCACAAATCTGAGAGTCATTATTTTCAATTGCTTCTTCTGAAAGGTAATATTTTTTACTCTGGCCATGTAGTACTGATCCTGAGGTATAAACTGACTGGTTTACCAAGACAAGCCCTGAGGAGCCCTGCTGAAAAAAGAGGAGGAAAAGGTACCATATTTGCTGTCGTAAAAAGGCAATAAGCGAAGCATTTAAGCTGTATACAGGGGTGTGGACAGAGCTTTTCCCAATAGGAACAGTTTTAGAAGCTTTAACCCCTTGTTTTTCAAAGTTAAATGGTTAATACATGTAGAACCATACCCAGGTCATCATTAGCAAAAGGTTCCAGGTTGGATGATGTTGACATGGTGCTGTCATTGTCCACAGATTCTTCATCATCCCTCGTCTTCATCATGCCCTGTGAGAGCCTCAAGTTCTTCTCCACCACCTCCTGAAAAAGATAAGCAATCCATTTTGAGGCGCACACACAGCAAACATCTTACATTCACCCCCGACAGTCCTGATTGTAAGAGAATAGATGATTCAACACAGATCCAGTTTTTAAGTAGCAGTAACCAATGGTGGCTTCTCTTGTCATTCTCCTAACGTGGAAAATTAGACATTTCACCCATCATTCTTGAACAAAGGCATTATTTAGACAGACAAAAGGACTGGCTCCCAATTAGTACAACTCTGGGGACCTTGGAGCAGAACAAAGAACACATGTCTGATCTGGCAAAAGAGACGTGGAGAGATGAGGGTCATTTTTTTTATACAGACAAGCTTCTGAAGCTGTGCTGTCAAGTTAAATTCAAAGACAATGAAGATGGGGGAGGGAAAATTAAAATCAGAAAATAAAGAGACACAAAAGGATGAAAAGAGACAAGATGGGGAGGGATGAAAGGAGACATGGGTGAGAGAGAAACTAATGAAAGATGCATTGAAATTTAGAAAAGGAAGCACATAAAAAAACGTAGGTGGGAAGGACGACAATGAGGATTGGGACAAAGACTTCAGAGCAAACGCTTCAATATAAAGACCAAAAAGTCACACAAAATGAGAGAAGAGGTTGTGGGGATGGGATGCTGGGAAGCAATAATGTGTCTCTTACCGCATCACTGGTGGTCAGACTCTCGCTGGGGGTGAGCTCAGACTGAGAACCTGCAGCCCACACCACAGGACCGAGAGGAGGCAACTGGTCTTCTGCCGCACTCTTCTCTGTCAGGTGCCTGGTTAGTATGTCCTGTAGGAAACATCGAGAGAGGGTGTGGTAAGTACGAGTTGAAATGTTTCAGGGAATATTCCATTTGTATCTCAGGCCATTCAGAGATTATTGTAGCTGGAATTTTTGTGACAACCTCAGCTACATTTTAACAAGAAAACTGACTAATCACAACATAAATACTTTTAAGATTAAAAATAGTTAGAGCATACAGAAACCAGCATCAAATGATAAAACAAGAAGAGCACTCAGAGAGCGCAGTACTCCAACAAGGCTGTTCATTCCCCCATATAGCATTGTCAGAAATGCTAATGTTTATTAGTTATTGATGACCAGAAATCATAACACTGAGTCATTGTGTCATTTCTGACCCTCTCTGAAAATTTCATCCAAATCTGTTTTGTGTGTTTTTGAGTAATGTTGCGCACAGACGGAATAACAGACAGACAAACATACGCCAGTCGTTACATGACTCTGCTGCATTCCTTCCTTTCCCCTCTCAGTTAGAATTTCTTTAACATGAAGATTTGAAATGATCCAGGCAGCCTCTCAGACTAGCCTATATTCTCTTTAGGGGCAGAGCACAGGACAAATCAACAAATCAGCCTGACTATCCTGTAATCTAAGGCCAGCATTAAGAAAAATTTTACTAGATTTTAGGAGCAGTTGAACATTTACACAAGCTTTTACACTTACTTGTAGGGAATACAGTGCCCTCTGGCGCAAGTAGTCTGTGTTGAGCAGCTGCAGTTCGTGGAAAAGCTCAATGAGAAAGTGGGGTCGGGACTCGTTTTGGGATATCAAAGTAGCCACCTCAGAGTAGATGGTCTCCCTCAGAGCCTCGAACAGTGAGAAATCACTGCTTGCATCTAGAAAATCAAGATTTTGCAACATGAATTTTGGACATATATTTGCATATTACCTGCATTAACAATGGAACTACAAGCAACTGTTTTCAGAGGCAAAGACTTTGCCTGCACACAAATTTGGAAGTTTTGGTTTCAGTTAAAACAAAAAAAAAAAAAAAAAAAGCTCATGCATTGCAACGTTAGGTGATATATGAACCAAATGATGGTAAAGGTTGCATGGTGACTTTACCTGGTGCTTCTGTGCATGCAATTCTGTTAGAGAGGAAGGGTGTTCTCCAAGCATAGGCTGTGAGTAGGATAAATTAAAAGTGACAACAAAGTAAATTAATCCAAAATTAAAATTAAACCTATGGTCATGAAAAATGTGTTTAAAAAAAAAAGCAAACTACCAAAAAGATGTTACAATTATAGAAAGAAAATTTGCTGTAAAATAATGTGGGAAATGAATAAAATATCTGTGAATAATAAACAAAACACACAGACCTACGAGGGGAAAGGGTTGAGGTGTAAACTAGGAGCCATACCAGAGGAGAGGTCATTGCGTTTGTTCCCAAGCTTCGTCTTGCTGTCTAGTTTTTCTTGAGTAAACTTGTCCAACAGACTCCGATTCTGATCCTTCTGATGAGACAGGGCTGCCCTCTCCTGGGCAAAGTCTGCAGTGCTGCTAACACTGTCACTCTCATGGCCTGATGAAGACACCAAAAATGAACACATGAATACTAGTAATACTTCTCTAGGAAACACAGAAAAGGGCATCAAAATAAACCAATACATTGAAAGACAATAGCAATGTCACAAATACTACATTTGAGGAGCCTGGTATGCTATTTGTTTTTACATTTTCAGACCGTCAGAAGAGATTTGATTCCATTTTAATACCTTCACTGTTCTTGCTGTGCCCTTTGCTCCTCCTGCGTCGGCTTTTGGGAGTCTTGCTTCGGGAGGCCAGGTTGGCTTGTGCAGAGGCCTTGCGCCCAGCCTTAAAAGTCTTAGTGATGGTAGTGGGATCAGTGGGGTCAGGCATGCTGCTGAAGCTTCCCTGTGATGCCTTGTCAAAGTCTTGAGGTCGCAAGTGGCGGCTGGGAAAAGTGGGGGAGGAAGGAGGAGACTCCTGAGGCTCTGTTTTAGATGGGTGATGCCGGGCGGTATTGTTTGTGTACGAGGTATTAAGACAGCCGGCCAGGCTAAAGGAGTCACATGAAAAATAAATACACAAATAACAATATTATACATTCATTCATGTTAATCAAAGTATTTTCAAGCAAATATGAGAGACATACCCTCTTTCTGTAGTGGTGTTAAGAGGCGATCGCTGCAGCGGAGGAGGGAAACTCATGTACTCCGTTTTAATTGAAGTGTTGGGATCCAACTGCTGTTGCTGCTTCTGATGTTCAGTAGTAGGCTGACCTACTGCTCCTTGAGGAAACTCAGCCATGGCAGCAGGGAACAGTGGATACAAGTTGAAGCCTTCAGAGTGAAAGAAAAAAATTACTTAATTAGCTTAAAGTAGTATTTTAATGCTCCAAAAAGCAATTAAGTCATGACAATTCGACATTTTACTGACGCACTGCTGTGTCAACTTAAAATGTATTAGTTACTTCACATTCAAACGCACTAATAGCAATATTAGAAAAAGCACAAGGCCTACATAGAACAAGTACTTAAATAAAATACATTTTCCATATGTTTTATACCTCATTTGTGGAACTTTCCTATATTTGTTTATTGCAAAGAGCCATTATGAAAATTTTTGCACACAGAAGGACATATATGAGGTCACACTGAGCTGCTTAGAGGTTTTGCAAAATAAACAATTTTGCTTTTTGATACATTATAACCATAAACAGCTTCTAACTGATCTAAAAATAAAAACAAAAGTAATATCCAGTTCTTTTAAATCTAAGAAATGTTTGGATTGTCTGTTGCTTCTATTGCACAAAACTCTAGATGTGATTTTATCAATAAATAATAAATATGTATATCATACTGGGTGGGAATGGGGATAAGGCAGAACTTGATAAGTTGTTGGCTGAAGGATGCAGGGTAGAGGAGAAGGGGAGGAAGACACCAGGGGAGGCTGAGGGGCCAGAGCTGGATTGCTGGGAGGAGTCGTTCTTCTGCGTCTGCCAACCTGCTGCTGAAGAAGAAGATGGCTGCTGTTGTTGCTGCTGCTGGCGAAGGAGGTCGTTAAGAACCTGCTTTAGTCTGAAAGAAAGGTGACAGCATGTGAAAAATTTAAAAAGATGCACCACAAAGAAACAAAATGGAGTATACTTGTTTTAGTGATTGCTTTCACCTTTGAACATTGTTCTGCTGCCAAGCCAGCTGAGTGTAGCACTGGTTGAGCTGGTGCATGACCAGGTGGACCTGCGGTGATGATAGGTTGTTGGGTAACATGCTGTACTGGCCTGTAAGTAGAGTCTGCAGCATGTATGATAGTGTCTGTGGAAGGAGGGAAGAGATACAAAGAATGTGTTTCCTTAATAAGACCAAATACTGGGTGGAAAGTTATTACGAAGGCCGTTCAGTGTCTGGCCACTCACCTGCTGGTCCTGCATGAGTGTCTGACACATGCTGGTACTGAAGTCCAACTGCTGCTGTAGCTGGCTGAACTGATCCTGCCAGTGGCATGAGCCCTCAGCAAAGGAGAGCTCTGAGGCCCAGCGCAGGTTCTCCTGTCGCCGTGTACCTCCATGCTGGTTTGCAGACTGGTTCAAACATCTGGACTGCTGCTTGGTCTTAGTCATGTTATGAAGATGCGTACTACCTTCACCTGAAAAGGCTGCTGGAGGCTTTAGATTGCTGGAGAGAGGCAAACAAGCACATACATTTAGAAAAACAAATTATAGATATCAGTACTGGACAGTTACACAGTTCTTTCTTCTGCCACTGACCTTCCTTGATTCTTCCTGTTACTGTAGGAACACTGGTTACTGTAGCTGTGGATGTCGTCATCAGAGCTGCTCTCTGTACATTCTTCCTGCTCCTCTTCCTCCTCTGCACCCATCTCTGACCGATATTCATCCTCGTCTTCATCATCCTCATCCTCATCATCAAGGTGGCAGGGACTGGACCCCCAGGTAGCCATTGTTCTGATGACAAATAGGCTAAATTGGTACAAAATTTTGCTGGCTGGCTGTGGAACAATGAATAATCACTAATCAAGGACATACTGCTAAATCAGAAGCGCTCCGCCATCAATCTCACTTTAAAAAAATATGTAAAATCACCTGAAAACAAAGAATTCCAAACTGGACCTTGATGAGACAGACCACTAGAGTAATACATCTCCTACCTTTCATCCCTACTGACGGGCTGTGAGCTCGTAGCGACGCCGTCTGGATCTTCAATCCGACACGGAGAGTCAGAAAGGCCACTACGTCTCTGGTGTTCAGCCATCAGAGACTCTAAGTGCTTTCTCCGCTGTCGCAGTTCTTCCCGCAAAATCTGGTGTCGACGCATTTCTGACCAAAGCTGTTGGATATGCAAAGCCAGAGAGAATCGGTTAATAGATCTGAGTTTGTTTGAACATGTGACTCGAGGTTCTGTAGCTAAACAAAGGTGGAGAGTATTTGAAAATAACACAAATATAACTCTGATTCTGATGTGCAACATGGAATCCGTTACCTCGTTGTCAGTGAGTGAAGAAGTAGCTGCTTCAGGAGGAGTGGGTTTGAGCACAGCTGAGTTGGTTTTGGGTCCAGATGACGAAGAAGCCTGAACAGTGATAGGAGTGGAAACTGCAAGTGGAACCTTCCTCAGCAAACCCTGCTGTCTCACTGTGCTGGACACAGATGACTGGAAAAGACACCACAGGAAATAAGAAGTTAGTTTTTTACCATCTTATTCCGTTTAAATATAACAGAAACAGGCAACATGGTAAACTGTATTGTAATAAAGAGAATGGGGTTCTCTCAGCAGAATTGTATTGGATTAGGGATGTGTGAAATGTACCATTGATATTCTCAGATTCTTCATACTAATTTCGATACCATAGCAAAGAAAATAAACCAGTGGAATGAATGTGATCTGGGTTTTTAACCTCAATTCTTTTATTTGAATAAAAGCTGGGATGGAGCATTTCACTAATAAAAGACATTATTGTAATTAGTAACAGTAATGTTTGACAGCTTTTCTGTTGCTATGGCTAGCTGCCTGAGACATGAAGGTAGAATTCACATAACAAGTAGCTTAGGTGTAGAAAATATACGAACATATGTGGAACAGTGCTTTCAACTATTTGAAAAAACGATTCTGTGTGATGAAACGTGCTCATCCAGTTGCCTTGGTTTCAGAGGCAAAGTGTCCGTGCCTCTGAAAAGCTTCAAATAGAGTTGTTTAAGTGTGTATTGGCCTGTTTTCAAACAGATTAATATATTTGCTTTGTTCATTAAACCGCCAAGGGACGATCGGTGTATGTTTATCTGTGTACAACATTACTCAAAAACGGAATAACAGATTTGGATGAAATTTTCAGGGAAGGTCAGAAATGACACAAAGACCACCTCATTAGACTTTCACAGTGATGCAGCTTACAGCCTGGATCCACAGATTTGTTAAAGATTTCTGTATCATTGCAAGATAGTGGCACAGCATCACTGTAACTATGACAAGTGAACACTACGTCAGCTGCCTGCTGACGATCACATGATTGCGATCCTACTACAAATCCACCGCTGCTGACTTATTAGAAATGATACAAGGAACAATTGATTAAATTGTGGGGGTGTTTCCAAGTCCCATCAATTCCTGTTGCCCACTACATGTTTAGGTCACGCAATTCGATATCTGTACATAATGTACATATGCATAACACACACCTGTGCTCAGCGCAAGGTCTTTCTGTTTGTGTGTACATCTATATTAAATGGCCACATTCTATGGTGCCGTGATTTCTGATCATCAATAACTAATAACAAAATATGTTGCATTTCTGACAATGCTGTATGGGCGGATGAACAGCCTTGGGCTCTCTGAGTGCTTTTCTTGTTTCAAATGTGACACAGTTTGCATACTGACTTCTATAACTTCCATCTATAGCTCGTCACCGATTACTGACTCAAACACTCATTATCTTCATACACAAAATACATCATTTGAAGACTGTGTGCAGTGCTGCTTCTCAAATAAACCAAAATGCTGTAATTCTTTAGGCCCAAATTAAAGAAAAAAAATTAAAAAAAATTGCTGGGCGCAGACTACATGCTGAATATTTTACTAGTTTTTACTTGCTATGATATTAAAAAACCATGTCTAACAACCTTGCTCCCATGGACAACAGACCGATTATTGAGCAGTTATTACCTTCTATTCCCTTTGCTGAAGCTTCTATACACTTTCTTATGGTCTGCCTGTCTGCCTTTTGAATGCATTATTGTGTATGTAAATGGTAACACCGGCATGAATTTGACCCACAAGTAATTTTCAAAATCACAAGAAATAAAGAAGCTCATTACTATACAAAGCACAGTAATCCTCCTATATTTGCACATTTGGGGCAAATTCGGAACATGTTCTCTCCATCCCCAGCCCTACATGTGGGTGCATGTATATGACTGAACGCATGAGTCAAGTACCTGAAGGTCAGGGCAGGCCCACTGCAGGTCCTGGATCTTGCCTTGGATTTCAATAAGCCTTTGTCGCTCTTCATGGAGCTGCTTGAGTTCCTGCTTCTGTTGACGCAGCTTTTCTTCATACAGCTTCTCCCTGCCAGAAGAATAAAATTGTATTGCTGTAAGCCAGAAAGATGTGGGCAAAAACAACAACAGTCAAGCTTATCAGACAGGCTTTTCAAATATGTAATATACTAGACCTGGCCTTGCTGGTGAGAGCGATTTCCCTGGGACTCTGTTTAGATCCTGCTCCCAGTGTCCCAGGGACAGGAGTTCTGGTATTATTTGGCTGTTGGTGTAAAGCTTCATCCTCATTAGCTGTTGTTCCATCTGTGTCATCACTCTGGATACAGAAAGACTGGGTCAGTGTTTCTTTATCAGAACGCTCATCGTCATTCCTTATCATTCATCTTTTCTTATTCCCGTAAATAAGTGGCCAAGCATGTCAAGTTTAATGAAAACATACTTATTAGGGGAATAGTGCATGTGTATTGTCTCAAACAATTACATACAGGATGTTGGGTTCAGTATGTGCTGTGATCCAATATTCACCAGTGTATTTAGGTTTATGTGCTCTTACTTGTGAAAATTCTGAATTGCAAATTCCAGCCAGAAAAACTGGGCAATGCAAAGGGGTTTGCCTTTAAAGCCAAATGTTATTCCATGTACTTTTTCTATTTTCTCTGCCATACTAAAAACAAATTGAACCAAGGCAGGAATTTTTACCATTTTGAACCTATTAATTAATCCAGCATTTGTTTTAATACTACCAATTGTAGGTGACAGCGTCAGAGTTCTGATTCTACATACATAAACACACTTTGATAATGTCTCCTTTCATTCAGCCATCTAGACTATCTCAAGTAGCATTCGGTCATCTATACTACCTGAACCATGGCCACCAGTTCCTGCAGCTGCCTGAGTTTTTGCTTCGCTGTGTGGCGATGAACCTTCTGAGCAAAACCTGCACCATTTCCAAGGCTGCTCCTCCGACTAGACTCTGATGCCTCACTGTCTGGAGCTGCAGCCTGTGCCCCTTCATCATTGTCAAGACCATCGTCCTCCTCATCGTCGTCCTTCACCTGATTATAGGGAATGTCCCTGTTGTACTGGCACTCTAAAGGAGGGCAAAATCATAGGAATATCACTTAGAATCAATTACCATCTGCTACCATCAATCTGTAAAATAACTGAATTTATATGTGGTTGCATATAAATATGAAAGTTAAGCTGTGTGCTCCGGAAATTTACCAAGCGAATACATTTTCCTTTTTTTCCACATGTCAAAATGCATGTTAATGATAAATAGATGATAAGAAATTCAGGTTCAACATTGCCAAGCTTAAAAAGCATCTTCATGAATAATAGTCATCACACAAAGTACAATTCTACAGAATGAGACAACATATCTCTGCACCTTTGCAATGTGGCGTGTCTAAACAGAAAGTTTTTCTATTAGTGCTAAATGTGATACCCTTCATTTGATCAACGATCTGTACTCTGAATAGTCGAGAGATGTTAGCATCAGGTGTCAGTGTGTGCATGAGTGTACCTATGGCTGAGGGGATGTTGAGGCTGCGGAGGTTGGCTGCTGACCGGTTGTTGATCTCACACTCAGTGTTGAGTCTGCCATCCCGATTATTTGTGGCGCTACTCCTGACACTGCACCCATTGGTCAGGCTGTTTAAGTCTGCCCAGTTTCTGCTGCGCTGCGGGTTTCTGGACAGATAAGGTGCAGTGACTGTTACGGTTAAAAGCCAGCAGTAGAAGTACACAGACTAATATTTAATATTATCATGTTATAATTTGAAGACACTGACAGCAAAACCATGTATTCATATATTATTCCTGATTATTCCACTTATCTTCTTGACTGGCATTGTCTTTATTTACTTACTTATTTATGCATTTGCACACCCACCTGATGTTAGTTACAGGCTGGCGGTTCTCCTGCTCTGAGTCAAACATTGCTTCAAACATGGAACCATCCTCGGTCTCATCTTCCTCCTCCTCTTCCTCATCCTCCTCATCATCATCCTCTTTCACATTCTCATTGACTGCATCCACCATCATATCAGAAGTCTGCTCGTAGTACTGGACCAACTCCCGCAGCTCGTTCAGACGCTTGTGGACCTCCTTCAGCTTCCTGTAGGAAAATGTGAATGAAATGTGAATGCACGCTAGGCTTAATAATTTAAAAGGTGACACACCAGAACAATGCCTTCACAAAGCCCTCCTCTACAAAGTACACAGTGACCTACAGAAAAAATGGACGTGAAGGGTTTTGTTCGAAAACGCTGTAATAAATACTGAACACAGTAAACAGGAGACTGTGGCTCTGAGGTTATACTACACCACCACTACTGTATACAGCACCCTGCTGTTGACATCTGACCTGCCTATTCAACTGCTTCAGGCTGTGTGTGTGTGTGTAGTGTGTGTACCTCAGCTTGTCTGCAGAGTTAGAGCTATCCTGTTGCTGTGTGAGTGAAGGATGAAAGGAGGTGGAAGTTGAGGCCCCATTAGAGCAGAGAGCAGACGGACAATCTGATGATCCTCCCACACTCAGGCTGCATTGTGCTGACAAGCCACGACCTGAAGGGATCCACATGTAATTCATTAACACTTATGGGACACACACACACACACACACACACAATACAAATACATGTAAAGAAAAAACTCTTACATGAGTTATTATTAAGTGTCTGGTCTCTGAGTGAATGCAGCTCCTGTAATATCTTGTCCATGGTTTGCTTTTTGTCTTGAAGTTCTTGGAGCTTGGTGAGTTTGGCACTGGCAGCTGTTGCTCCAGTATCTAGACCAGTGTGTGGGCCAGAGGCAGAGTGGAGGAGTGGCCTATGTTGAGGTGGACCTACAGCTTGGGGAGTCCTAGACCAGCACACCTCTCTGGAGAGGGAAAGAGTCTCTGCCTGACGACGGTTATCTGGCACTGCTTTAGTCTAAAAAAAAAAAATGATCAAAGAGTTGACATGATTTGTCAAGTGGGAGGCATACTAAGACTGTTCAAGCCAACATGGCAGATGATCTCATCAAACTCTGCATAAATATTTTGACATACTGACATTTACATAAGAACACAATGCTGAAGTTATTATTAGTAAACATTTTCTACATGACAAAGCACCACTATATGCAGTTTCTACTGTACCTGAGAGTCATGTAGCTGATTGTGAAATCGTTGGATCAAATCGTTTAACTCATCATTCAGTTCGGATGTTATGCTTAGACCAGAAACGCTCCCCGTGGTTTCTGTGACAACTAACAAAAGACAGTGAATTGAAACGGAGGAAAATATTTGTCTATGTTAATCCTACATAAAGTTGTTTTGGCAGAAACTTCTGGTATTCATCAAAAACATTGTGATGCATAAATATGACTTCTGTAAAACATTCTGTTCTAGTAGTTTATTAAATGATTACAAATGATCTATCAATTATTCACAGTAGTGTAAATGACCTGCTGTAACTTCCCACACAGTCTGCGTACACTGTGAACATGTCCGTCACTGTGTTATTGTGCATCTCACCAGTGTCTTCGATCACAGCAAGTGCCTGTTCTGCACTGTGCTGCATGGCCATTAGTGCTTCCTGCCGGCCCTGCAGGGCTCTGAGCTGCTCCTGCTGCTCCAGCATCTTCTTCAGCAGCTCGTGCTGTTTACGCAGATTCTCCAATTCTTCCTTCTGGTCAGCATGCACAGCTTCTGGTCTGCCACCCTACAAAATTCCCACCCGCATAATATTACAAACACCGAGTCTACCAAAACCCACATCAGCAATACTGCAGTGCTACTGAATAGAAATGGCAGAAGGCTGCTATGTCATGGTAAAAGCAAAAATAAGAACAATACAACAGACATCATTAATGTGGGGAGAAAATAGAAGATTGTACGAAAACAGTCTAAAAGAAATGTACGCACTGTTGCGTTTGAGGCATCTGAAGACCGAACCTCAATGTTCAGTGAAGTGCTCTCTGCCAGGGAACCTGAGCCAACTGCAGAGTCGAGGGTCCCCACATCATCCTCCTCATTCTCCCTGGCCTATGGAAACAGAGGGAGAACAGCCAGTGACTCGAAAATGCACTGGCTGAATAGGAAACTACACAACAGAAAGCTATGTTGTCCATCAACTGGTTCTTATCTACATACATAGATCAAAGTGTTTATATGAGTCAGCTGGTGGGAATTTGTAGGAATATAGAGATTAAAAACCTACAGTGAACTTAACAGAATGAAGAATGAAAATCTGTGTTTTTTGGTAATATTATTATATATTTCAGAGAAATGCTAAATTCAAATCAAAGAAAAATAAAACAAGCCCACAGCAAAGAAAGGTAGTATACCATGTCCCCATTTTATCATAGCAGAAAACCTGACTTAACTATTGAAGTGTGTCAGGCCATAGACAAAGACAGGCATTAAAAATGCATGTATGGCAGACTGCCAACATAACTACACAAACAGGTTTCTTTTAAGCTATGAATTAGCCAACAGACATCTTTTACACATGACACAATTGCCTGAAGTTATGTAGCTTTGTACAGAGCATGTGACAAACACAGATGATTCTCTATGACAGAGAAAACATATATTACACTTACCAGCATTTTCTGCAGGAACCGTAAATAGGACTTCTCTTCCTCCTTGAGGTGGTCAATGAGATGAGAGAGACGCTCCACATTGGCCGGCACATCGTTCTTTTCCACCAGATCATCCCTCATGGAGCTTGCCTTACTGATGTACTCCCGAATCTGTACCAGTTTGCTCACCACCTGAGACAGCACAAAGAGAGGAGGGTGGTGTACAGGTGTGGGTTTTGGAAGGGAAATAAAGAGAAGACAGAGAGAGACATAAGGAAAGGTGAGAAAGCATCTGTAGCAATGGCTCAGACTGGGCTAAACAAGGGCAGAAAGGGGGTTGGGCACAAAATTCACTGGGCACCAAGGGTGGCATATTTATAAATTGCCCTAAATACAGGCTTGTTTCAGCTGCACTGGCTCTCTCTCACTTTCATCCTAGTTCTGATTTCTCAGAGCAGTCTGGAGTGCAGCGACGGCACATATGAAAAGGTAGTCATTTAAATTGATGGTGAAATGATGCCTGTCAAAGCAAAGTCATTGTACAACAATAATAAAAATTAACTGTGACAATCGAAAAATATTTCACTGTGTCTTACCACTCTGTGTATGTGCTGAGGGTAATAGACATCTCCTGGCCCCTGAACTAGCCACCACTTGCTAATCAGTGGTTTAGTTTGTCAGAAATTGGACTGAACATTGGTGCTGAAAGGTGAAGGCAGCTTCTGACGAAAAATTAATAAGTAAAAAATGCACCTATTACTTGTGAATGTGGATAATACATAGAAGGAAAGGAAATACTCTATATTGTGATGTTGCCCCTCCCATCAGCTTTATGTATGTTATTTACCACTGTATTACTACTTCTGTAGATAATTTGCTCAGTGAGTATACACTGAGCTTGTACAAATGTACAGTTTTGTACAGGACAACAGTAGTTTTCTGTGGGACTAGATGGATTGATAATGATTCATTTGATGTGATTCCTGCTTGATAACCTGCTTGTATTTTTTCTTTATGCCTCATTTGCTCCATGGGACTATTGGGAAAGTAACCCTTGACATGAATTTAACTACCAATAAACATATGATCTGTTCATATTATCCTTAGTGACCAGTCTGTTCAGTTTGTCTATGCATTTGTGTTCCACAGAAACAAAAATTATACAAATATAGAATAACAAAAAGTAATTCACTTTTTTTTAAAAATTGCTTCCATAAGATGTGTAATCTAGGCAGACACATAAAAAAAAAACACATCTTCACTCGTTTCCCTTAAATTTTTTCACTGCATTCTATTCATAGATGTCATGTGGTTACTTGTCTTTCTAGCCACTCACCAATTTTTACTTGTTAGGGATGTGTAAAACGTCCTACAGATGTTAAAGCTCCCTAGAGGATCAATTCCCAACTTTACCTTCAGCACCTTCAGTTGGTCAAAGTTTTCATTTATGAAAACTATCTCACCATCTAGTTGATACTTTTACACAACTTCAAGCACAACAACTCACCATTGTTCCACTCAGAACTACAGCACTTTAAAAGTGGTTGACAATAACCTTAGTAACAACAAAACATTACCTGGCTGCTGTCTATTCTTGGCTCTCCTCTGCCATATTCTCTGTGCGCCGCGGCCCCTCTCTCTGTGGCGCTACGACTGAGCCTTGAAGGTTCCTTGGAAAGAACCACAGGGGTTAACGTATCCCTGAGTCCTGGGCTCTGCTTCTTAGTTTCCTTGGTGATAGCCGGGGTAGCTGGAGCAGAGGAGGAGGGAGGGAGCAGCTCCTTGCTTTTGTTAGTGTTTACATGTAGAGGTAGGAAGTTGTAGGGCTTCTTGTTCTCTCCAGCTAACTGGCGCTGGTTGTTGGCAGCCGTCACGCGTCCCTGGGAGTCACTGCCGATGCTCCTCTGAGTAAGAAAAGAAGAGATGAGATATTTACACATTTACACTCTGTTCTTTTACTTTCTCCACTGAAAGATCTTGCTTTTAACTCCCATTTCCAACTACTGCTATGTCACTTTGCCATCCCCAGTAACGTATTAGAACAAGGTCAGCTGAACAACTCCATATCAAACTATGAAAGATATTTTGCTATTACTTCCTCTATTGGCTGCTGAAACACCACACCAGCACAATGGCATATTTAATCACTGAAAAAGAACGACAAGTTCACATTCCGTTTGTGTTTTGTCTGTAATAATTGTAGCCCAATGAGTAAATGATTTTTTAGTCAATTACCCATTTGAGAATAAAGAAAGAAAGTAAAGAAAAAGAAAGAAAGAAAATCTGGTAACTGGCACTGGACAATAATAATATTCTTTATAAAACACAAGACACAAATAAAGACATATTCTTTGTACCAACGGCAACCAAGAAGAAGTAGGAGACTTAAAACTAAAAATGAAACTGTTTCTAAACACTGACGGGCAAACTAAAGAATGCTGACAAACATATCTGTGGCATTTCTGTGCTTGTGTAATTTAGCAGCTCACATATTAATTTGAATAAATTTGCGACATGCTCATATCAGTCAATATGACTTTACTATATTACTGCAATCCTGTGGCGTGCATGGCATCCTTGCATTCATGGCAATAGACAAACTGTTTATCAAACCATTTCTGTACAATGCTAGTAGCAGTTAAAACTCCACTGGGTGCCTTTAAAGACCAACTTTACATTCAATGATTGGTCACCAAGCTTCCTGTCAGAGTTTTAATGGTGTATTGTGCAGCTGCACAACAGCTCAAGTTCAACAGCACTGAATGAAGCCAGTAAGCACAAGAACTTTTACTCGCAACACCTACAATGGGACAGAGTTTAAATGTAAATGAGTTATCCTTATTGTTTCAGTCTGGAACAGGTGCTCAATGCATTTCACTGCTCATTATACTATGTATAATTGTGTTTGTGATGAATAAAGGTCTTGAATCTTGACACATCACACCATAGATCAAGCAATCAGTGTTAGTATTCCTGGGACACAAATCAGCAACATGCCAGCAGTAAACAAAAAAAAGTATTTCCAATCGAGTGTAGCAGCATTTTACCTCATCCAGGTCAGTAAAATTGATCCTCTGACGGAGCTTGTCTAGCTCAGCCTGGTCTGGGACAGACATTTGGGTGGTGTATTTGATGTGGGGGAAGGAATGAGGAGTGCGTGCTCTCCTGCGACCGGCCCCCGGGGTGGACTCTGGTGAAATATCATTAGTCAGGCGGCTCTCCACCACAGCACCTGACAACTTTTTCTTGTTCTTTTCTGAGGATCGGTTGGCCTTCTTTTGCTGTACACCCCAGTCCTGATCAAAAACAGAAACATTTGCACTAGTAATTATCATGCCTGTAGTACAGGGACAGATATACATCATCCACTGTACATATGAGACTTAGCATAGCATCAATAACCCTCGCTAATGTGACATTTTCCACAGCAACATGCATGTTACACTTTGAACTTTGGAGAAATTGGTTGTATAATAAATGGAAAGTGTTGAGGATCCCTTTGACATAAAAATGAGACTACCGGCCATTGTTGTTTCTATCAGATTTTGGCCAGCCCTTACCATGTTGTTGAGTCTATCTTCTAGACTCCCATTTGTTACAGTCCAGTTGTGCAGCTCTTCTGAACCATCATCAAAAGGAGTGCCTCCAGTTGCCATGCCACCCCCTTACAGCTTGCTGGAATTCACAACAAGATGCATACTGGTCAGTACACAGAAACCACTGAAGGAAAAGCAAGATACACACGTCCGCATGGAAAACAATACAAGCATAATGACACAAAAGGAAACTGCTTTCTGCAAGTCCCAAAAAAAGTCACCACATTAAACAGGAACATGTGGAACACTTTCAAATACACTTGTCACTGTAACGTTAATCCAATGTTAGAGGAAAGTTGACATTCAATTAACCTCATTAAATAGACAGATTAGGTATTAATAACTACGTATTCCTCACCATACCTCAAAACCGACATTAACATTCGTGCTAGTGTTTACAAAAGAGCTTTTGTGAATCCAGTGCAGCCGTTGCGGCTAACGTTCAAGCTAGAGCATCGAATGCGTCAGTTCTTACCGACAGACGTTAAGTTAAAGTGACGCTGCTTGTCGAAACACGACCAGCTTGAAAACACCAGAAACGTTGTGCTGATCGTATTACCGTCCTGTCTATCCTTTGTGAGCTGTCGGTTAGCGTTAGCCACCGTTGGGTTTTGTGTGTGGCCCGCTCTGATTCCCGGGGAAAGACGTGAGACGTCCCCTCCACTGCGCCGCGACTTGGCGCTAGCTTCCTATGAAGTTACTGAACTGTTACGCTGGCTATTGTTACCTCAACACGGAGAAAGTGCAGCACCAACCACTGTAGCACCCATGCCGGTTATAGCTCAGAGAAATTTTAAAACCAGTTTGCATACCTTGTTGGTGAACTTCACTAGCAAAACATTTGTGACCTAGTCCCGTCCGGCAATCGCCATGGCAACACGCAGTAACCCCGATCTGCACTAGCTAACCCGCAGTTTAACATCAACGCTAACATTAACAAAACTGTCAAAACGTGACGCTAAACGGCTGCTAATGTTACCAGGCTTGCTAGTGCAGCTAACTGACACTACCTAGCTTGCTAGCAGCTACCCACAACAGAGCTCACTTTAAAAGCATCGGTAAAAGTTGTTGCAAACAAGCATCTCGCACAAATTCTGCAAACTTCAAACTGAGAATTAGGCTAGGTATTTCGCTGAACTAATGTTTGTACACTGTCGAGGCTGTTCCACGTTAACTTAGCTAAACACAAACGCAGCAGGTTTAATATTGGCTTTAAGGCATATTGTTCGAAATACACTTGCTACGACAGCTAGCTTACGATTTAAGGTAAGGAGCGTTGATGTTACCATTCAGAGCCAGAAACGGAAGAAAAAAAACCGTTGCCTAGTACTTCGTATACTCCAGTGGAGGTTTTAGAAATTCTCTCTGGGTCTGTTAAAAGCCATTTGAGCAAAAACAACGTGCAATCGGTCCAAAACGCAGCAACTAATGAAAGTGAGCCTAGCTCGATATAACCACTCCCGTGCAGCAGGTGGCGGTATACATTAGCCGCAAGCTAATGTTAGACCACCGGAAATGTGCTCTCAGTCAGGAAACAGTAGTGACTGTCTGTCGTTCAGTGTGCGTTTGTTGAAGTATCAGATTCACAAGAACGTGGAGTGTGGACGGTGTGTTGGCGTGAAAAAAAATCAACGACCGGGTAATCTTTCCAAAACCTTACGCAGATTTCGAGTGTGAGGTTATTTTTTGCCTCCACTCCAAGTGAGCTGTCTTATCGGTGACCCGCTTAGCATCCAAAGCTAATCTGAGCTAGTTAGCGAAGGAAAGCTAACTACGTTTTTTTTTCCATTAATCCAATCAAATCGACTCCTACGCAAGTACATTTTTGATTTTTGCTTGCTACTGCTGTGATCAGTAGAGGAAATAATGGGGTCGTCCAAGAAACACAAGGAAAAGAGCCGCGACAAGGACACAGAAGAGCGCCGTCGCGAACATAAGAAACATCGCCACAAGGAACGAGAGAGAGACGCTTCAGATCGGGATACGACCCGGGATAAGGAGAAACGAAAACGCTCCAGATCCAGGGAAAGAAGCAGACGGGAGAGCCGCGGCAAAGGCGAAAGGAGCACCGGAGAGCCACGAGTGAAAAAGGAGAAGGTAGATCTGGGATATGAGGAGAGTAATACAGAAGTGGAGCCCCAGTCTGCAAGCGGGGACGCATCTCTCAGCATTGAGGAAACAAACAAACTCAGGGCCAAGCTGGGTCTGAAGCCTCTGGAGCTGAATGAGAACAAGAAGGAGCTCGGGACCAAAGAGGAGCCGATGGTTGCTGAGACCATCAATCCTGTTCTCATCCAGCAGCAGAAGGAGATGAGAGAGAAGTTGGCAGCCATGAAAGAAAAACGCATCCTCAACCAGAAACTGGGGAAAGTCAAAACCTTAGCAGAGGATGACTGGCTGGATGACACAGCTGCTTGGGTAGAGAGAAGCAGGAAGCTGGCAAAAGAAAAAGAAATGGCAGAGAAAAGAGCCAAACTTCTAGAAGAGATGGATGAAGAGTTTGGTGTCAGCAGTCTGGTGGAGGAGGAGTTTGCACAAAGCAAACAGGATGCGTACACATCCCAAGATCTTAAGGGACTCAAAGTGCAGCACAAGGTAGACTCCTTCAGTGAGGGCCAGACTGTCATCCTGACCCTCCAAGACAAAGGTGTGCTTGAGGAGGAGGAAGATGTGCTTGTAAATGTGGGAATGGTGGATAAGGAAAAAGCAGAAAAGAATGTGGAGTTGAAAAAGAAAAGGCCTGATTACAAGCCCTATGAAGAAGAGGAGACTGTGGATGACATGGTTTCATTTAAATCCCACTCTGTGCTGTCAAAGTATGATGAGGAAATTGAGGGTGAAAAGAAAAAGAGCTTCCGGTTGAGTACCGGGGGCTTTGCTGATGGGGAGCGAGAGCGAGAGCTCCAGGCCATGAGAGAAATGCTGCGAAACCAGGCACAGTCTTTGGAAATGCCTGCTCTCAGTATTGCTTCAGAGTATTACACACCGCAGGAAATGGTGGGCTTTAAAAAGACAAAACGCCGTGTAAAAAAGATCAGGAAGAAGGAGAAGCAGACAGCTGCAGATGAACTTATGCTTGATGACACTCGCAGCTCAGATTTTGGATCCAGGACACGTGGCCGAGGCCGCAGAACGGTGGGGGATGAAAGTGAAGAAGTAAAGGAGGAGGAGGTCAGATTGTCAGAAGCTATCCCTGCATTGTCTGATGACATCAGGATGGCAGAAATGGACATAAGCGATGATGAGGACTTTACACCTCCTGAACCAGCTGTGATTGAAGAGGATGAGGCAGAGCAAGAGCTGCAGAAACAGCTGGAGAAGCAGAGGAAGCTGAAACAAAAGCAGCTTCTAAAGGACTCTGGGGAGAAGGTGGCAGAGCAGATTAAAGTGCTCGGTAAAGGTGACAATGACAGCGATGCAGACAAGAGGAACAACATTGTGTTCAATGCCACCTCAGAGTTTTGCAGAACTCTGGGTGACATTCCAACTTACGGACTGTCAGGCAACAGAGAGGATCAGGAAGATATTATGGACTTTGAACAGGAAGAA
Organism: Amphiprion ocellaris; assembly: GCF_022539595.1. Taxonomy (NCBI): domain Eukaryota; kingdom Metazoa; phylum Chordata; class Actinopteri; family Pomacentridae; genus Amphiprion; species Amphiprion ocellaris. Next base: position 25,858,123 of record NC_072769.1, on the reverse strand, counting down.
GAGAAAGATGATGCTGGAGATTCAGACTCCGAAATGGATGAGAATGTTGGATGGAGCACCGTTAACCTGGATGAAGAGCAAAAACAACCAGATTTCTCCACAGCCTCTGCCACCATTTTGGATGAAGAGCCCATTGTCAACTCCGGCCTTGCTGCTGCCTTGCTGTTATGCAAAAATAAAGGTCTGTTGGACACTCAGATGCAGAAGGTCGCTCGTGTCAAAGCACCAAAGGGCGCCCTGCCCAATGACAACTACTGCATTGAGGACAAGATGGGCTTTGATGACAAGTACAGTCGCAGAGAAGAATACAGAGGCTTCACGCAGGATTTCAAGGAGAAAGAGAGCTACAAGCCTGATGTCAAGATTGAGTACGTAGATGAGTCTGGGCGGAAACTCACTCCTAAAGAAGCCTTCAGGCAGCTTTCACATCGATTCCACGGGAAAGGGTCTGGAAAGATGAAGACAGAGAGGAGGATGAAAAAGCTGGAGGAAGAGGCTCTGCTGAAGAAGATGAGCAGCAGCGATACTCCTCTGGGGACGGTGGCATTGCTTCAAGAGAAGCAGAAATCTCAGAAAACGCCATATATTGTGCTTAGTGGGAGTGGGAAAAGCATGAATGCAAACACCATCACTAAATAAGTACTGGGGAAGAGTGTATAAGAAACATACACACATAGATGCAGACATGCACACACATACATACACACCTATATCTTTTAATTAAAGTGATTGCTATAATTTCATTTCCAAGTTATTACCAGTTCATTGTTGTATTACAGAATTGTTAAATAAAATGGATAACAGTGAGAAAATCTTGTTTTTTGATTGTTTCTTGTGTTGCAAATTTACAAGGTGAAGATTAATTTAGATGATAATTATGTTAAGGAAGAAGCTGCTGTTTTACAGAGAACCTGCTAAAATGGTCAGTAGTGTTGAACTATCAAGTGCAGACAGTGTATTTAAGTGATTTCAATGTAACTCACGTGACAAATTTCAACAACACAATAATATATATATATATAATATAAGTTTTGTTGGATTTACACAAACTGACAAATAAGAGCCTCTATCTCTACCTTTGATAGTAAGTAATACTAAATTGTGAGCACAGAAAAAATGCTGGAATTAGTTTTTAAAGACCTTACCCTAGACATTTTCAGAGTTTATCTAAACTCTTGGCACGATTTGTACATTAATTTATTGCCTGAACTGGGCCAAGAGTCATGGTTAAGGAATTACTTTCAACAATAAAACAGTGACACATCAAAGTGAACTCACCACAAATTGGAAAGAATATAACTCAATATTCTAAACATGCGTTAAGAAATTTCTATACATCACAGTTAAATTAGTGGGATTTTTTTTCTCAGCAGTCATGAGTTTGTCAGCTGACACATTATGACATGACACTTCATTGGTAATTTTATGAACGATATATTTAATTTCATTACACTATGCTAAATACATTGTTAAGCAGTATTTATTTTTATCTTAAAGCATGTGTGACTATTGTGCAGGAACCTGTATTAAACAATTAGTACTTTGTTTTGATACTACCGAAAAAAACACGTACCTTTTCAGATTGTAAAATAACCATTATTAGTCATAGTATGAAAATAAAAATAATATGTACTTTTTTTCACAAATAATGCTGTGTGTGGGATTTTAAAAATATTTAGTTTTATTTTTACAGTTCCAGTAAGTTGTCGGTCTTAAGCGGAACTAATGTTGATAGTTGAGGGGCTGGCCGAACGCTATTTGGTTGCACAACCTGTAGCAAAGTAGTTAGCAAAGCTATCAGTAGCGAGTTAACATAGCTGCGTCCAACACGACATGTACGCCGATAGGTAAGTGTTGCTCGGTAGCGGTACGTAATTACGTCTTAATGTTAATTAATGCGCCGGTTAATTAAAGCCTGAATAAGCTGTACGTTTGAATACGACCGTCGGCATCGTCTGCGACGTGTCATCTTGTTTTACAGCTTCCTGTTGTTTAGCTAGCAGCGAGCTTAGTGGCGGACAGAGTTTTAAGTAGCTTTGATGTGAGGAATTGGCATCGGTGTAACTTACTTCTCGGTATCCAGGCTGTGTTTACTTGATACCCGAATGTCAACCGAGAAAATAGCTGATGGATTAGGCTGCCTGTTGTCGATAGCAAGCTGTGTTTTCTCAAACTGTTCAATGCAGTAAACGATACTTCTCAGAGTATTGGTGTCATGCAGCGCTCCTCGACTCGTCGTTTTGTTGTCATTTAAACACACACATCAGAGAAACGGAGCTAGCTCCAGTGACTAATCGCTGATTCATATTTCATGTCTTTACTTAACAGACATATTTACGGTAACCAACATCTGTCAAGTATGGACGATCTAGCATGTTTCATAGAACAGTGGAATCTAATCGAGGCTAATTGAAGTGTGTATGTGTGAATGAAATACTTCTATAATCAAGAATCTTTATTGTCATTGTGTTTCCACACAGCGAAATTACGACTGGTGACTCCCAGCTATACATAAAAAATAGAAAAAGGCACACCATGTACAAATAAAATAAAGTAAAAAAAATACTTAAAAGATATAAATATGTAAACAATCGTAGTGCACATGAGCAGTAGGATGAGTGTAAAATGCAGTCCAGTGCAAGACTCAGTTCTTTATTGCACATAGTGAGTCTGTTGTGTGTGAAGGGGGGAAATGGACTGGACAGCTCTTGGATAAAAACCGTTTTTGAGTCTGGAGGTCAGAGTTTTTATGTTTCTGTACCGTTTCCCCGAGGGAAGCGAAACAAACAGTCCATTTCCCGGGTTGGTGGGGTCGGCGGCGGTACGTCGGGCCTTCCTCTGGACCCGTAAAATTTTAGGTTATTTAGGTGTTTTTTCCCAATTATGTATCTTCCTCATATCTTATTGCTGTTGTACATGGCACTGCATTTTGTTTTTTTCTGAGCAATGTCAGGCACACCAATTTACTTTAGGATCAATAAAGTTTTGTCTTAACTTAAATCTGTATGAGGCAGACTGAATAGTTGTATGTTCCACAATGCAATATCAGTGTAAATCTTTCCTTCCACAGGCACTAACCTCAACTAGTAAAACTACAGGCTGCTGTGATGTCTGAGCCTAAGCCCCCTACTCCAACCCCTGGAGACACATACAAGGGTTGGCTCTTCAAATGGACGAACTATATAAAAGGTTACCAGAGACGCTGGTTTGTTCTCAGCAATGGGCTGCTGTCTTACTATAGGTGAGTTATATTCATATTACTGAAGTCAAAATGATGTCTAATGAATTTACACGGTTTCCTGGCTCAACAGGAAACAAAGCATGACAAGAGTGTTGTCAAAAGTAGTAGGGTCAATATATAATTGAGTGACTTTTGAAGTCCGTGGGTTATATCTTGCATACATTTTTATTAAAAATAAAAATAATAATTTTTTTTAATGTTCATTATGATCATGTCTTTACAAATTCCATTATTTTTTTATTATGCAACCAATCACTTATTAATAAAAAATGACTGGTTGTCACTAAAATTTCAGCTAAACAACCATCCAGATTTAATAACAACCACCTTCTAATTAGCTAAACAATAATAAAATGAGCTTATTCAAAAATTGTTTTGATTGTGTTCTTTTTATTAGGTTGAGATAATCATGATAGATATTTCCTTTTTGGCAATATATCAAATGTTATATGGAATATAACAAACTGTATCTGTGTCTGAGAAATCACTTTCAACTAAGTTACCCATTAGAAAAACACCTCCCAAGGAAGTGTGTTAATTTGAGATCACATGACCTGCTCCACATGATGTCGTTTCCTCCTGAAGAAAAGACTGGCAAGACTCCAAGGCTTTCTGAGTTATTTAATATAAAGTAGTGTGTGAGTCAAGTGTGGATTTATCGCATGTCAACAGGTTTACTACATTATCTTTGTAAATAACTTTCAATTTAAATTTTACTCAATTGTATATATAATATTTAGAAGAATCACAATAAATGAAGAATATCAATAAAGAATATCAATAACTGATACCTCATCCTTTTGTATATAATCTTCTACATATTTATAAGAAAAAAATCATCTGTATATAATGTTTTTTCTGCAACTTTTGCACTGTTTCTTTTTCTTATCTATTCCTGCACTGCCTTTATACTTTCTTTTTTGGAGCTGCTGTAACGGTGAACTTTCCCCATTGTGGGATCTCAATAAAGTTCATACTTATCCTTATCTTTCTCTAAAATGCCATGTGATGTTTGGTTATAATTGTTATATGTTAATTTTTGGCCCAAAACAGCAAAAAATGTCAACTATGATTCATGTCAACGATGTTACAAAAAGTCTCACAATTATATATTGACCTATTGCATTTTTTTACAGGGATGCCTCATGATAAATGCATCTCTGTTCTCTTGAGCAGTAACACCAATGCCTTTTAAATCCATGTGTCTTTTTAGCTTTATTGGAATGACAAGTACACATATTTTATTTAAGTAGTACTCAAAAATATACAATGAATTTCAAAAGAATGACATGACTGTCTGCCTTCAGGACCCAGGCAGAGATGGGTCACACATGCCGAGGCACCATCAACTTGGCCACAGCAAACATTGCTGTGGAGGACTCCTGCAATTTTGTCATTTCCAACGGAGGGGCGCAGACCTATCACCTGAAGGCCAGCTCAGAAGTAGAACGCCAACGGTGGATCACTGCTCTGGAACTTGCCAAGGCAAAGGCGGTCCGCATGCAGGCTGAGTCCGGTGAGAGGGGTTGGAGAATACAGGAGATAAATTGTTGATTTCCACAGAGAAGTCTACCTGGCTCATTTCTGTGTGTGCAAACTTTTCTCGTGACTTTTTTGTGTTTGTGGTAGGTTATTGACCTCTCTGTCCGTTCCCTCAGATGACTCTGGTGATGAGTGTCCTGCAGCCCCCGCCAGCTCGGGGCAGGGTGGAGGCTGTCGTAACTCAGAAGTCCAGTCAACACTACGCACTCTCAGCAGCAAGGTGGAGGACCTCACTACCTGCAATGATCTCATTGTCAAGCATGGGTCTGCTCTCCAAAGGTAAAAAAAAAAACTATTGAAAGGAAAAGAAGATGATGGTAATTTCTTACCTTTGCTTTTTAAGGAATGAATAAGGTTTTCATTCATCTGTTTCTTTATTCCACAAACTCAGATCTTTATCAGAGCTGGAGGGGATTCGTGTCGGAGCAGACATGGGCGAAAAGATCCGACAAGTCACAGAGAGGGCCACGCTGTTCCGAATCACCTCTAATGCCATGATCAATGTAAGTTATCCAAGTGTTTATTAAAGCAGACCACACCATGCTGCTGCTGGAGTTTGTTGCTGATTTGTCGCTCTTGTGTCTGTATGATCCCCCAAGGCATGTAGAGACTTCCTCTCCTTGGCCCAGAATCACAGTAAGCGCTGGCAGAAGGCTTTACAGACTGAGAGAGACCAGAGGATACGTCTGGAGGAGACTCTGGAGCAGCTAGCCAAACAGCATAACCACCTGGAAAGAGCTTTCAGAGGAGCCACGGTTCTCCCACCTTCATTCAGCAATCCTACCTTAGGTAGCAAAGGTAAGGCTCTCATCCTCTAAACGTCTGTCTTGGGAGCTCTGACATTACTCTGTGTTTCAGCATGAATTCACTCGTCAGCTGTCGAGCTTTTCAGTAATTCAGTCTTCTGATGTCTTTTTTCATTTCAGGTGGTGTTTCGGGAAAAGGTGATGCGAGTGATGAGGATGACGACAATGAATTCTTTGATGCTATGGAAGACCCAGCCGAGTTTATTACTGTCCCTGCTGACCCAAAGTATCACAGGTTATTAACTGTCTTTCTTTCATTGTAATTTGACTTTTTAAAAACAGTTTTTGTTATATTTTGTCCTTGTGTTTTCTGTGTTTTGTTTGACATTTCATGCATTCTTGTTTTCCTGTTCTTCAGGAGATCTGGCAGCAACGTCAGCGGACTCAGCAGTGAGATTGGAATGGACGATCAGTCAGCAAATGTGTGTTGACTTTATATTTCAGATTTTTAGCCACTTGTAAACATGCCAAAGCTGCATGACCCTTAAGGATGTTTGTCTTTTCTTCCATCAGTTTGATGAACTGTCTTTGGCATCCAACCCGGAGTCTCCACAGCCTCTCGAGCTAGAGCCAGTTAGACAAAGACGAACTCGCATCCCAGACAAACCCAACTATTACCTCAATTTGTGGAGCATCATGAAGAACTGTATTGGAAAGGAACTCTCAAAGATACCAATGCCTGTAAGAAACCTTTACACTTGTGGCTATCCAAGTGTTTTTTTCCCTGTGATAATATTCTGAAATATCAGACTTCTCTCTGTGATTTTGTACCCTCTAGGTGAATTTCAATGAGCCCTTGTCAATGCTGCAACGATTATCTGAAGACCTGGAGTACTACGAGATCCTGGATAAGGCTGCTAAGTGTCAGAACTCTCTAGAGCAGATGTGTTATGTAGCAGCTTTCACCGTCTCTTCCTACTCCACCACTGTCCACCGCACAGGAAAGCCTTTCAATCCTTTGCTGGGAGAAACTTTTGAGCTTGACCGGCTCAGAGAGTGTGGTTACCGTTCTCTTTGTGAACAGGTATGTAGGAAAAACATTGTAACTAACTGAAAAGAGTTGTCGTCTCAATATTTGTATTCTATGTTTGGTACAGTTTGTACTCAAATACATGTACAGGATCACTTTCAGGTTTTACCTGCTTCCATTCCAATCATTCTACAAGTATACTGGTGCAAGCATGATTACTTTCCAATATAGCTTGAAGCTATTACATATTTAAGTGAGCATATTTTGAATTTTCTGTTTTCTCTCACCTCTCTGCTCTCACTTCTTCTCAGGTGAGCCACCACCCGCCGGCTGCAGCTCACCATGCTATCTCTGAAAAGGGCTGGACCCTGAGACAGGAGATTGCACTTGCCAGCAAGTTTAGAGGAAAATACCTCTCTATCATGCCCTTGGGTGAGTGTGTGCATGTGTCTGTATAAATACAGACTGAAAGAATAATCACAGCATGCAAGAAGAATACCTTCTGCTAATTGTGGAGTGACTGTTGCTTGCAAACATGTTTTAGTCAGTGTGCACATATTTAATTCAGTGTAGTATCTCATTCAGTTTGTTGAATATGTGGGACAAGCAGCAGGATAAAGTCAGCCAAATGTAACACTACTTTTATCTGTCACCAGGTTCTATCCAGTGTTTATTTGATAAGAGCAACAATCACTACTCTTGGAAAAAAGTGACTACAACAGTACACAACATTATCGTTGGGAAGTTATGGATTGATCAGGTAACCTTATAGTTGATAAGTTATTGGTAAAAATAACATACCATCTAGCATACGACAATGAATTATACATGTTAAGCTTTATTAACCCTTTAGAACTTTAACAGCAAAACATGTTCTTTCTTAATGCTGTCCTGTGACAGTCAGGGGAGATTGATGTGGTGAACCACAAGACAGGAGATCGCTGTCACCTCAAGTTTGCTCCCTACAGTTACTTCTCCAGAGATGTTCCAAGAAAGGTGGGCTCCTTTTTTAATCCTTTTTTTCAACAATCCAATGTTTTCCTAAGGTAGTATTTACTTTTTTATAAAACTTGATGCAGAATCTTAGTGATATCTGCATTTCTTAGTGGATATCTTCAATATTAATTTTAAGTTGCAGAAATGAAGAAGAGCTTACAGAATAGCTCAGGGCATCCAGCTGATCCAGCTGGAAACCCCTGTACTGAAGGCGCTGGGCTCATGCTTTTGCTGCAGGCCTGCTGGCACTGAGCTCACTGAAAAGCTATGTAGTTCCTTGTTATCACAGTTGCCGCTGCCACTTAGTGCATAAAAAAGTCTCATCTACACTCCAGCATCCACCTCTAGGCTCTGAGTGTAGCTGTGTCGTAGCAGGAGGACGTAAATCTCACCACTCCCTACTCCTTTATGATCTAAGCTTGATGGTTCCTTGTGGAGAGAGAGAAGTTCAAAGCCTGGGAAACCAAACAGTAACGCTGTACATCTTCCATATTAATGTAGTAGTCTATTCCACGTGAGCTGGCTTCCTGTTATAATTTTTTGGGGTGTAACTACATTCTTAAATGTAAATTTCTTTTTGTTTCAGGTAACGGGAGTAGTGACAGATAAGGATGGAAAGGCCCATTATGTGCTATCAGGAACGTGGGATGAGAAGATGGAGTTTTCCAGGATAATGCAGAGCAGTAAAGGGGAGAACGGCACTGAAGGCAAACAGAGGACTGTATATCAGACCCTCAAAGCCAAAGAAATCTGGAGAAAGAACCCTTTACCGTAAGTGTGTGTTTTATAGAAGGCTGGTAATTGAGGAAGTTGGAAGTGCTTTTAAGCAATTGAAGCTGTGGTGCGGTCTGATGTTTTATGGTGATGACTTCACAGAGAGGGAGCAGAGACCATGTACTTCTTCTCCACGCTGGCCTTGACACTTAATGAACCTGAAGATGGAGTGGCACCAACAGACAGCCGTCGACGCCCCGACCAGCGGTTAATGGAGGATGGCCGCTGGGATGAGGCCAACGCAGAGAAACAGAGGCTAGAAGAGAAACAGCGCACCGCCCGCCGAGAAAGGGAGAGGGAAGCTGTTAAAGCAGCCAGCTCACCTGAGGAAGGTAGGAATAGAAAGAAAGAAAGGAAGGAGCTTTATTTTAGAGTTTATCTATTTGTCTTCTGTTTCTGTCCAGTGTTTTTCTGTCCATTCATCTTTTGTCCACTTTGTCTGCCTTGGTATTCCTTGTCTACTTGTCTCTGTCTCCACCCTAAGCTATCACTGAGGATTCAATCAATGACTCACCCTTGAAAAGCAAGTACTCTTCTTATAGTCTTTAATCTTTTCTCACTCTTCATGTTGCCTCTGGAATCCAAAGCACACATGCAACATGTTTGTGTGTGAAAGGTGCAAAATATCTCCTCTGTCATCTGCAAAGCAGCTCATCTACATTTTAATGTACCTTCATCCATTTCTGTTCCGTTTAGCCGATGCACAAGAGACTGGCACAGAAGCAAGTGAGGTTTCTGATGAAAGCAAGTATCATTTCACGGTTTGACATAGAGTGTGCTGTAAAGGTGCTTTGTGTTGCATTTTTAGAGGCAAGTAAGAAGGAAATTATCAGTATGCTGTTCATCGGCTTGTTTCCTGAAACTAGTGATTTCAAAGTTTCTCAAACAATGCGCTGATGTATGTGTTGTTTTGGGAAAAGACACTTAAGATTTTCCTCCCACTTTGTAAATGTTAGTTGTGATGGACGAAGCTGCAAGTGACAGTTCATAGTTCATAGATAACTATTTTAACCATAATAATAAGATTTTTTATTGGTAGCATAAATCAAATGTTTCATTCCAGCATCCACCTGTCGTCTTATTATTAGTTATGCTCAGTACAAAAATCAAACAATTTCACATAAGTAAAAGCATGAAATCATTACATTATCAAACTACTTATAAAACTATTAAAAGTGAATTTAAAGAAGCACAATGGAAGCACAAGGTAAAAACATGTTAAAAAGTAATTTCCGTTAAAATAATTCCTCTAAAAACAGTAAAATTAAAGTGCTACAACTCCCAACCAGTCCACTCACACCAGTGAGTACCAACTTAATTTACTAACTATATTTCAAGTCCTAAGTTGATGAAGCTGAAACCAAACTTTCGCCCTTCCAACCCCCTACTAGTTCAAACCCAGTCATGATCCTGGTGCTCAGATCTCCATACCTTTAAAACCTTAAATTTAAAAGGGACTGACTTTGCTTTCTTTCTTTCTGTCTTAAAAGACATTACTTGATAGTTTTACAAATAGAATTCAGAACACTATCAAGATAGTAAGTGGATTTTTTTATACAAATATAAATGTAAATTATACAAAGCTATTCTAGTGGAGTCAAAAATAGGGAGACAGACATGAGCATTATTGTTCCCATTTGAGAAGAAGTGATTCTTTTTGACAGGAAGCGCTATATGAGAAAGGTGGATGTCAAAATCTGTCCCACGTTAATAAGTCTGTTGAGCTGTCATTGTATTTTTCACAAGACGACACTGCCTGAGATGCAACACAAAGCACTTTTAAAATGTAAGCCAACATTTGTGTGGATTTTGGAGAGTGTCTGAGTTGTGGATTTACATCTTTTTGCTTTTTTGTGCTGGGGTTTGCTCAGCTGACACAGAGGACTCCCCCCCTCATACGCCTGTTGCATGCAAGTAGCCCCTTACATTTTTACTCACCGTTCTTTGTACCAGTCATTTTCAGATCATACCTTTTTTTCATGTCTCATCTCCCAAAGAATCATCCTTCATTCTTTTTATTTTCAGCCCCTTGTGGACCATCACACTTCCCTTATCAAAGCAAGTATTCTGATCATAATATAAGACATGCAATGGTGTTATGTCACACTTTTAGTAATTTATTAGAATCCAGAGTAGAACACCCCTTGTTCAACTGTCATCATTTTCCTTTTTGCATCCTTTTACAACTTGCTCTCTCTTAGTGGAAGGCAAAGAAGGTCCTAATGGATCTCCAGTGAAAAGCAAGTAACACCAGTCCTGCTCTCTGTTGTCCCGCGTGTTCTAGATGTCCCTATAGGAGAGTAGCTGTAGATAACTTTAGAATCTGCACAGTAAACCAAGTACAAGCATTTTTGTGTGTCATCAATCAGCGTACTTTGATAGTGGATGGTTAGTGCATTTGTCATGAGCCTGGTTCTCTCCATGTGGTACACGATAGAGGAAGTCATTGATGGTATCATCAAGTGCTAGTCAATAATCTGCCTCCTGCATTTTATCTGAATAAGGTGCATCTGAAGGCTGAGCGATTGGTAACCTTCAACATGTTTGTCTCTTTGTCCGCCGTCTGAGAGCATATCAACTTCACCTAAGCATGATATGTGGTCAGAGTAGTGGCTTCTTAGCCCTCACCTCTGGTCCCTGTGAAGCTGCTTCTCAGTAAAAGATTTCCTCTGGTTTCCTTCAGGCGCCCATCCGGAGAACTACCAGGCACTTTGGTTCGAGAAGATCGACGACCCTGTATCTGGAGAGACTTTGCATGTCTACAAGGGAGGTTACTGGGAGGCGAAGGACCAAGGGAGCTGGGACATGTGCCCCGACATCTTCTGATCACAGTGGTAGACAAATGAGAAGGTGGTGAAAGGAGCGCTCCCCTCTACTAGCTAAAGTAGGACATCAAGCCTGACATCAATCCATCCTCAGTGTCCATTGCTTCTTCTGATCGCCCTGTTCGGTTTCTCAGTTCCAGCAGGATCAAGGTTATCTGGACTATAGAATCCCTTTCACTGCCTCTTGATGTTGGTTCTCTGTTTGTTCCCAGTCCAGGATCCTGAGATCCAGCTTCTGAGTTGCATTAACAGGTTATTCTGATAATGTCATTATTAATTGTTGCTGGCCACTCTGTTTTCAGAGGATGATTCTTCCAAATGACATCTTACAATGTATAAGGTTTGAATTTATAGCGTGATCTACTACCTAACGTGATTTATGTGTTTGTTCTTGCTTCTTATTATTTTGAAATAAATTAATTGCAGCTTCCCCAGCACAGCACCACTCAAGGTTTAATCAAACCAACGCTTTTAATAGTTCCCATAGTGCATATTCACTATACCTGATTCAGCCCATAGGCGTAGGCTTCAGAAGTCTGGAAATCAATCATTTTTCAAGGAAATAATTAATGGCATGTTTCAGCAATTATTTCTGGAGTGTCACAAATACCTAATACAAAGTTTGCCTTCAAATGTTTGGTGATTTGTGGTGCTGCTTTATTCCATGAAATGAAGCAACAAGTCTGGAGGAATACTATATCTAAATGTTAGCCTTTTTTTCATTTTTACGTCCATTTCAAATGAACCGATGAAGTCTGGTTCGGTCATCTTAACAATCCTGAAACTCGGGTCTTCAATGTCTACACGCGGCGGTCCCTTTATAAGTCTTTTTTTTTTTACTTTTTCACTCTTAAAGAATGACATTTCCTTTTTCTATGCTGTATTATTTTGAAGAAAAATGCATTTCTGTGTGCAGCACATTAATGTTAATGCATCAGTTCACATGGTACCATATTGACTATCATCCCAACTGAAGGAGGGTTAACAAACATGTATTGGTACCGATGATGTACCAATTTTCACTGCTCAACAGGAAGCAAAACATTTACAACCCTGTCTTTTAATTTGATCTGTACTTTTTTGTTTTGCAGAGTATTGATTTTTTTGGGTCACGGAGTGCAAGGGCCTGGTTATATAAAAATATATTGTTTGTTGCAGTGTAATGAATCTACTGTAATCTTTCTATTTAAGATAAAATGTGTTAGCAAGTCCACTCCGCCTCTCCAAATACATGGGTTTTAGATGTATTTTTGTAACTAGAAAAGCAATTTCAGTTCTGCTTTCATAGTAAATGTTTAGGCTTTTCACCAGTTGAGATTAAACTAAAAGCAGGTGAGCTGTGCTCCGAGTCGTTGCTGAGCTGTGCGCGGATTTCTACTGGCCTGATGATTTGTGACGTGAAGGGATATACGAGGCGCCCTTCCTGGTGTCCTTCAAACTTACCGATCATAGCTTTAATCTTGATATTATAGTCTTTACGTGCTGCAAGTGTAAATTTCTTAACAGACAGCAATAAGAGTGCCTCTGCTCATACATGTGGCACAGAATGAAATGTGAGGGCAGCATGAAGCAAGAACGCTGAGAAAAAAGACAAAAAAGCGCTCAGTTCTGTCTTCACATTCATCTGTTGTTGTTTGTTGTGAGTGGAAGGACTGTGGGTTGATAAAAAATCTAAACTCCATTTTATATTCAAGTGTACTTAAAATGAGAGCACTGAAAATTAAGAAAAAACTAAATGTTGCAAGTTTTTCTGTGTAAATATATGAAATAGTAAAATAATTGTGGTAATAACCATTTGCATTGATAGAGAATCTAAAGGCAGTGATGCACTTTTAATTTGAATTTTTTTCCCCATTTGTCTTTCTTGTATACTGAGAACTGGACACATTTTACCACCTCTAATAGCTTTCTTATTTAAGTTATGTTCATTTCTTTTTCACCCACATAATTTCTTACTACCTTCAACGTTTAATTTATATGCCACCTCTATAGATGATACACTTCATCTCTTCGTTACTTTTCAGTTTTAGTCACTGATTTAATTGCGTAGACCCATTGGTTCATTTCTGTTTTATTTTGTTTTTCTTAAGTTTCTACCTTTTTCATCCCTTTTACTGTCTCCAGCTATGAATTCTGCCCTGCACTGGGGAGACTGTTGCTGTCCACAATGCCACAACTTCTTACATTTCTTTAAAAGAGACTGAAGGTATTCTTGCACTTCAATACATATACATACAATACATGAGTGATTTATGACTTGATCGAACTAATAAACGGTTGACATTAGAAGTTGGCTACTAAAGAGTTTGTCATTTTGTGAGTTTGTTTGGGAAAGTTTTCCTAAACCGTGTTCAGGAATTGCAAACAAATGTGCTGATTTACAATTCCGAGAATATTTTACACCATTTCTGTCCTTTAATGCAGTTTTTCAGCAGGATTGTGTTAGAAGTTGACTGTATTAAAGTTTGAATGGAGATGTCGTACCGATGTGTGGTCCCCAATTTTTCCAACAAAATATCGAAAAACTGTTTATAGTTTATTTTATAAAGTTTTGTTAAACCTGTTGGAACTCCTGTATGAGTCAGCACTGCCTAGGAAAAGTACACAAGTACTCTTCGAAAGATGTAGAACTGAAAGTACTGAAAGCACATGTGCAAAGTGGTTACTTTCAGAATGTGATTTTCCAAGAGTTGCCAATGCATTCATCTATCAGCAGTAATTTACTGGTGTTGACGTAACGCTAGTCTTGTCTGACTGCTTTTTTTCCCTCATAAGTAGTAAGTCTAGTTACATAATTGCAGTACTTGTGCAAATATTTTACATTCCTGGTTACCATGAAAACATTTGGAGCAAACCTTTAGGCTTTGAAAGTCAGTGTTTTGTTCAGGAGAACAAATATTGTCCCAAGTGCTTAGGATAGGATCATGTAATAAGCCACCATGCAATTTTTTTTAATCCTTATTACATCAACACATATGGGACAGTTTGTAATTAGCAGCTGGAACCTACTAATGACAAATTATAGACTTAAGGATGAGAGAAAGTATTATTTATTCATTCATTTATAAGATATTTACAGTGGCAAATATATTGCAAACATTTAAATAATGAAGCAAAGATATATATATATATATATATATATATATATATATATATATATATATATATATATATATATATATATATATATATATATATATATATATATATATATATATATATATACTCAGCCCTCACACACCTGGAAAACAAGGACTCTTATGTTAGAATGCTGTTCATAGACTTTAGTTCAGCATTTAACACTATCATCACCAAGCAGCTCATCCACAAACTAGACCAGCTTGGGCTCAACACCTCACTGTGCTGGACTTCCTGACAGGGAGACCACAGGCAGTACAGGTCGGCAGCAAGACATCGAGCACCATCATCCTGAACACGGGAGCCCCCCAAGGATGTGTGCTGAGCCCCCTACTCTTCACCCTGCTGACCCATGACTGCACTCCAGCTCACAGCTCCAATCTTTTTATAAAGTTTGAGGGTTGACACAACTGTTGTGGGTCTCATCAGTAACAGCGATGAGACACAATACAGGAGTGAGGTGAGCAACCTGGCCAGGTGGTGCAGCACCAACAACCTCTCTCTGAACGTGGAGAAGACAAAGGAGATCGTTGTTGACTTCAGGAGAGGACACACCCAGCATGCTCCTCTCAACATCAACGGTGCGGCTGTGGAGAGGGTGAGCAGCACCAAGTTCCTGGGTGTGTACGTCTCAGAAAATCTCTCCTGGACCTGAAACACAACATGACTGGTCAGGAAGGCACAACAACGTCTCTACTTCCTGCGTAAGCTGAGAAGAGCCAGTTCCCCGGCCCCAATCATATCCACCTTCTATAGAGGCACCACTGAGAGCATCCTGTCCAGCAGCATCACAGCGTGGTACGACTCCTGCACCTCCTCCTGCCGCAGGACCCTCCAGCACGTCGTGAAAGCAGCAGAAAGGATTGTCGGTGTCTCTCTCCCCTCACTCCAGGACATCTACAGCACCCGCCTCACTCGCAAAGCACTAAGCATTGCAGGTGACCCCACACACCCGTCCCACAACCTCTTCAGCCTGCTGCCATCAGGGAGGAGACTGAAGAGTCTGAGGGCCAGGACCAGCCGACTGAGCAACAGCTTCATCCACCAGGCTGTCAGGAAGCTGAACTCTCTCCCCTCTCTGCCCTCTCTACCACCCCCTTCCCCCACATACACAAACTCTGGTCAGTAACCTCTGATCTGCACTGAAATAGCACATTCAACCGTCAAGCATATTTGCACTTCTTGGACTGTTACTTATTTGCACTGTTCTGAGTATTCTGTACTAAATCCGTCACTTTATCTCATGGTCATGTTTACATTTCACTCAGTTCTGCTTTTCTTAGTCCTTAGTTGTTGCTCGGCTGTAATTTTGCTTCCTTTGTTCTTTTTTGCCCTTTAATATCTTATTTTCTAAGTATTTATTTAATGTCTACTGTTGCACGAAGAGAGAGTAACGAAATTTCGATTCTTGGTATGTCATGTACATATTGAAGAACTGACAATAAAGCTGACTTTGACTTTGAAAAATAACATTATTGCACATGTTCGTGGTATTGCACATATTTTTTGATGAATAGAAATACTGAAAGAGTACTATTATTGCACACTGCTGCTGCTGTTACTACTACTGCTACTACTACTAATATTACTTCTACTAATAATAACAACACTACTACTACTACTTCTACTACTACCACTACTAGTATTAATAATAATCACAATAATGATAATAATATTACTACCACCAGTAATAATAATAATAATAATTATTATAGTAAAAATAATAACAACAAAACTACTACTAAGAAGAAGAAAAAGAAGACTATCCTGACTAAGAATAGAAATCCCAACAAATCCCACCAAATACTCCCACATTTCCATGTTAGGTCTGCATTATTTCCCCTGGTTATTTCCAACAGGACCACAGACATCGTGAGTCTCCGCCCTCACGGGACAACAGGAAGTATAAAAGAACCGCATCTGCGCATGACATCAGCATCTTTGTTTACTCGCAGCGCAGCTGCTGAAGGGTCCCAGACCGCTGAGACGTCCTGTGTTTGTCAGTCACCCGCGGCTTGTCTCACAGAAACGGATCGTTTCTTTGTCTGGTTTGCGTTTAATTAACTGTAATATGTCGGAAAACGGCTCCGGGCCCAGAGAGGACTGTACAGACGCCAGAAGAGACGATGGACAGCAGTAAGTTCATTTAGCTTGTTAGCAGCTGCTTTGTCCTGTTAGCTGACAGCGAGGAGGGAACTGACCGTCTTCCTTAACTTAAAACACCACTGTGGCATCTTTTATCTCTTATCTGCTGCCTCTAACTCTGCAAACTGCTCTACATTTAGTTAAATGGTTACATAAGGCGCTGTAACATGTTTTATCTCACCCTTTACATGTTGTCGTGCATTATTAACTGCTTGACTTACAGTATGTGTTGTGTGTTATCCTTCAGGTCAGCGGGGTCTTTGTCTGCCTCTGGTCCCATGGACGTGGATGCCAAAGCCCACTCCCACAGCTTCAGATACAGCCTGGCTTTCCCCAGCATCGGCCAGTGCATCATCATCAACAACAAGAACTTTGACAGAAGAACTGGTGATTGTTTTGCTTATTTGGTTACATGGGCGTGTGGTTGCTTTGTTTTCTGACATGCACACGCAAAACGAAACTTCTGCATGTCCTGTTTCATTGCACCTACGCCTGAATAATAGATTATCTTTCACTTATGTGTATATAGACAGTTATTATTATAATAATGACATAGCAATGGCCTATAATTCTAAGGTGAATGGGAGACTCTGCAGGTACACACATGCCATCTACAGCATGTGAGAAATTAAATGACAATTGCACAAACTGCTAAACTTCCTCAGAAGTGAAACTATGCTTCTTTAACTTGTGGTACATATGGAAAGGAAAGGAAGACTTTACTGTCAACATCTAAAGAAGACAGAACAGCAGATGGTCTCCTACACTAAGGAATGGAGATTTCATATTACCTGGGAGAAAACTGAAATAATTTATTTTAGGAATTCTCTTTCTAAACACAGTATTTACATGTTTACAGTAGCTTAACAATGTACATTAATGTAAATATCTCAGTTAGACATGAATTTCCTAAAAGGTGTCAAGGTTTTTGCTGAGTTTGCAGGCAAAGGTAGGTAGAAGTAGTTAGAAGTAAAAACCTAAAGCATATTAGTTTTCTAACACATTCAGTACATTTTCATGCTTCTGTGTGTCCTGTGCTTGATTGTACTGCTAGACATGTGAATAGTTTGTTGATTTCAGTTCAAAATCGCAATTTGAAACAATGCAATTTGTAAATTGCAAAGACTGCAATTTATGATTATTAGGCCAAGAAATACTGAAGCAAATTCATCATTTCAAATATCTTGGTTCATGGATAACTTCAGATGGGAGGTGTGAAACAGATATCAGATGTAGAGTAGCAACGGTAAGAACGGCATTTACGAAAATGAAAAATATACTGACAGATAAGAAAATAGCAATTAGCATCCGTATGAGGACTCTCAGCTGTTACATCCTACCAGTTCTGATGTACAGATGTGAATCTTTAAACATAATAAAAAAAAGGGCAGTAGTCACAATTCAGAAAGCAAAAGATATCCGGAGCCCAGAAACTGCTAATAATCTCACATCCACACCCTCATGAGGTAATAGGTGTGCTAGGGGAGTCTTGTATCCCATGCCAGCTAATTAGACGTTCAAGTTACCTCTGTCGTAATTGCCGTGTTGGCTGTGGAGAGAACAAATTTTTGCACTTGCAATAGATGGCATAAAATGATTCTCTTGCTCCCAATGCCATGTCTTGTTAGTGGCTCTTCAGGAAGTTCAGGTACCCACATGACTTGCATTATGATTTAACACGCACCACGTGGCTATCCACTGCTTGATTAGTTCCCCTTAAAATTTCATGCACAGTGTAGAGAGCTACATGTATAAAAAACTGTGGTGTACTAAATTTAATGGCCAAACCACTTGAGTATTCTGAAAGTTTTGCTTTAGGTTTCAGCATACAGACAGAAAGCAATTGCAGCTTTTGGTATGTGTCCTTAAGGTGTCCAGAATCATTTTTGTGCAACTGGACTCATGTCAGGGATTTGCTTCTCTTATGATATAAAGGCTTGATGTCTGTAATAGTTGGAGATACTGCAGGGAACCTTGAGCTGGCCTTCTTTTTGGGTTATTGGACAACGTAAGCTAAAGAACGGCATCTCCTGTTAATGAAAGGATCTCTGATATCTGAGAAGACCTTCGATATTGGTGGAAGAGAATACAGCGTCTGTCTGCTTTTACAGAGTCATGGTATAATGGATTTATGTTTGTGTTAGGCTGATGTTATGAAAACCTGTTTAGCTTGACTGAAAGAGCACACACGTTTGCCTTTACAGTAGGGACTTAGTGTTCTAGGAGCAAGTACACAGAGTGAGTAAGTGTAATCCTATATTGTCTATCCATCCATTATCTATACTCTGCTTAATCCTCATTAGGGTCGCAGAGGGCAGGGGCTAACTTAGAGTGAAGGCAGGAGACACCCTGGACAGGTCACCAGTCTATTACAGGGCTACGTATAGAGACAAACAGTCACACTTGCATTCATACCAACGGACAATTTAGAATCACCAGTTAACCTGAGCATATTTTTGGACTGTGGGAGGAGGCCGGAGAACACCCATGCATGCACAGGGAGAACATGCAAACTCCATGCAGAAAGATCCCAGGCCGGGATGCAAACTGGGGATCTTCTAGCTCTAAGGTGACAGTGCTAACCACCAAGCCTCTGTGCAGGCCAAGTATTATCTAGTTTATTAAATTTTTAGCATGTAGGGGTTAAAAAAAATGTGTTTTTTTTAATGTTACATAGTATTTAATAGATTTCTACATTTTACCCAATAGTAGACTTGAGACATTCATGATTAGTTTTATGCTTTTAGCACCAAGTTAGATATGTTGGCTGCTTCTGGTAAAAAATAAAAAACACAAACCTTTATGTTGATTCTAAAAACTCTGATGTTGTGAATGCAGCATTAGACTCGTCATAGGAAGAAAAGCACAGGTTTTATCTGAACATTGACAATGGCTCTTTTCAAATCAAATCAAATCTTTTCAAGGTGACATGACAGTAAACCAGTAAATGAAGTCAACCTTATTTACACCTGTAGAGGTGTTTTCATAATTTTCTGCCTGATTAGATCTCTGGTCAGGTTGAACATAGGTGGAGCTTAGATGAGTTTACTAGAGATCATAAAGCATAGGTGCACTACAAAACACAACCAGCACAGGGTTGGTCATGGTTTTTACTCCATTTGAATCCACATAAAAAGGCACATGCTGCTTAATCATTGACTCTCAGTGGCTCATAAAGAAAACAGCCCATTTACTAACAGAAGAGAAAGTAAGACAGGCATATAAAAGCATTTGCCACATTACCTACTATGGCTGAATCCATATGGAAGACTCTTCATCAACATTTACAAACTGTGAAAAAATAAAATTGCAGTTTATCTCACCATCATCTGAATATCAGCTAATACAGATTCATCACACCTGCCTTCTCATGTAAGATAAGATAAACTTCAAAGTTGTGCTGTTTCTGATACATTTAATCACATTTCTCCGGCCTGGCTGCTTTATAAAAAACACATACACTACCGTTCAAAAATTTGGGGTTACCCAGGCAGTTTCATGTCTTCCAAGATCACTCACACTTTTATTCATGTGCTAACATAACTGCACAAGGGTTTTCTAATCATCAGTTAGCCTTTCAACACCATTAGCTAAAACACAATGTAGCATTAGAACACAGGAGTGATGGTTGCTGGAAATGTTCCTCTGTACCCCTATGGAGATATTCCATTAAAAATTTCCAGCTAGACTGTATTTCTGATTCATTTAATGTAATCTTCATTGAGAAAAAAATGCTTTAAAAAACAAGGACATTTCTAAGTGACCCCAAACTTTTGAACAGTAGTGTATATCTAACAAAATGTCAGACTGCTGGTATTTTGAACTTATGTAGAAGTGAGGGGATTGGCACCTTAAGCTTGTATTTTGTTGTAAGTAACCAGAACTGTCACTGTTTTCTTTATTTAAGGCATGAATCAGCGAAACGGTACTGACGTAGATGCAGCCAACGCAATGAAAGTCTTTACCAAGTTGGGTTATAAAGTGAAGGTTTACAACGACCAGACAGTGGAGCAAATGAAACAGGTTTTAATGACTGGTAAGTAAAATGCAAAACTCGGGCAAATTAGCTCCGACCTTGTACGCAAACGAAGCAGTGCTGATGCTGCCTCCTTGTAAAACCTCTTCCACATGCAGGCTCTATGTATCAATTGTGCATCTTTTGTTTTTCAGTGTCAAAGGAAGATCACAGCTGCTCAGCGTCATTCGTCTGTGTTCTGTTGAGTCATGGAGATGAGGGCGTGTTCTTCGGTACAGATGGATCCGTCGAGCTCAAGTACCTTACGTCACTTTTTCGAGGTGATCGCTGCAGATCACTAGTGGGAAAGCCCAAACTCTTCTTCATCCAGGTACTATGCAAGTTTGCCTTTCTGCCTATCTGTGCTAACTCATGTCGGGCTTTGGTGAAGTATTTAACCTGTAAACAAATCGTATTAATGTGTGTGCACGCTGAGTAGGCTTGCAGAGGCACCGATCTGGATGCAGGCATTGAAACAGACAGTGGAGAAGATACAACCAAGATCCCTGTGGAGGCAGACTTCCTCTACGCTTTCTCCACAGCACCAGGTTAATCCTTAAACACAGGTATTTTTGCACTCATGCTGTTTCCTTTTTTAAATACTGTATTAACACAGCCGTTATCCTGTCACTCATATGCAGGCTACTACTCGTGGAGGAACACCATGACTGGGTCTTGGTTCATGCAGTCACTCTGCGACATGATCAGCAAATATGGAAAAGAATTAGAGCTCCAGCACATCATGACACGAGTTAACCACAAGGTGGCGGTAGAGTTTGAGTCTGTGTCCAATTCACCAGGCTTTGATGCAAAGAAACAAATCCCCTGCATCGTGTCAATGCTGACCAAAGAGATGTATTTTACTCCTTGATGCCACTTCCATGTCAGAGGAAAGGCCTGTGGGTGTGTATGGGAAGGTGAGAATTCTTTTAGTTTACCCTTTGTAAGTAAAGTTCTCCTGAAGCTTGGGTATTTCTGGGAGAGTAGATGTGATGCAAAGTTGCAGTCACATTTCACAAGCTTGGCATTACAAGGTTGTTTCAGTGTGAAGTGTAGCTCTGATATATATGGCATTCTTTTTTTTTTTTTACCCCGGCAGCATGCCTTTTTTTTTTTTTTTTTTTTTTTTACAACTATGTGAACATAAACTAAAACCTACAGTAATAATAACTACAACACCGGTAATAGTGGGAATCCAGACTCACAGTGTGTTACCAGTTGCCTCTTTGCTGTTTACACTCTACACATTTCAGGGAAACATGTTTGGAGGCAGTTTAATAGGAAGTTTGACCTTCTGTATTTGTGTAATCATGAAACCACAGATGGGCCCGCTGCCCTCCAGCAACAACATTTTTATGAATCCGCAATTTTATCGTAACTCAAGTGTCTGAGCAACATGATGGTGTGTTATGAAAGGATCATGTCTGTAATTTTTTTTCTCGTTTTCCGTTCTTATCGCTCCACTACTGTGTCAGTGTAGTGGCATCTGACTTGAAGGTTGTACAACCAAAACATAACCGTCATTTACTGAACTGGTACCTGATGAGTTGTGTGAAGTTGACATGAAAGCAGCAATTGAACTCGGGAGGTAAATTGATGTGTGGAAAATTCAGAAGCTTCCTGGGAGCTGCCTTGTGATTTGTGAGTTATGAAGCTCAGAAGTATGTTTTGTTTTTTTTCCTGAACATGGATTTCTTTGAATGAACTGTTGCCTGTGAATATCTTCAGATTAGTGGGAACACAGGCTTTATAGCGTGCATGAGTAATAATGCTGTCACAGTTTGATCAGTTGTACTTGAACTCAGCGTTACATTTTATGTTTAGCAGTTGTTTATTGGTCAGATTAACTTCATATGGGGCTTCATGGCAAAAAGTTAGTTTGATTAATAACAGAAATCAACCTCTAAAGCTGAAATGAAAAAAGTCGATATATTGATTATACAATTGATGGAAAATTAATTGGCAACAGTTTTAATGTGATTTATTTTGGTTGTTTAAGAAAAAAATGAAAAAAATATCACTTGTACCAGCATTTTGAACATGAATTTTTGCTTTATAATCTCAAGATTTAGTACTGTTGACCAAACAAAACTAGAAATTTGAATATTTTCAGGGAATATTGAAGTGCCTTTTTCACTGAACAATTGGCCATTAAAAAAAAAAAAGCCATACTGTAGTGCATTGGCGATTTAAAAAAAAAAAAAGAAGTTTTTGTTTGCAGCCTTGCAATACTCTGACGTCTGATATTTTCTTTGTGTTTATCATTTAACACAGAAGAAATCACAACAGATATAAACTAAAGCAATTCAGGTTTCGAAATGAGATTTTCACACAGTCTCTCTACGGAACCAGAGCCACTCGATAGGAATGAAGGACCCATCATAGCTGATTTTGTACTTCACTGATGCAAATTTCTAACCTTCATAATTAATCAAATGTGTACGTCTGTATTCTAGTGAATTATTGTAGAATCATGAGTCAAAGCTGTACATGTGATCATCTGCATGAACTGATTTACAAGAGAAAAAAAAGCACAGTTTACTTAAGTGTGCGCTGATCCTGGTGGTGCTCCTTTGTGTATCTGATTGCTGTCAACATTTACAGCAAACACACTGAATCTGTCACTGTGTGCTGTTAGAATATTTTGTTCACTGTTGATGTGTGACAATCCAGTTTTTAAGTCGCATTATGCAACATTTTGCTCTGAACGTCGCTTCTCTGCTTTTTTTGTAACGTCACTGTTTTGTAAGCAGCTATGTACTGTGAGGTTGGTGTCATGTTTTTCCTTAAAATAAATACCACTTTTCATCCTGTGTTTGGAAGCAGGGTTTTATTGTTG
The DNA here is from genome assembly GCF_022539595.1 of Amphiprion ocellaris. NCBI lineage: Eukaryota > Metazoa > Chordata > Actinopteri > Pomacentridae > Amphiprion > Amphiprion ocellaris. The sequence continues at coordinate 25,834,832 of NC_072769.1, read as the reverse complement.
GAACAGTATTAAACTAGCGCCAAAGATTGCCAAACTCTTGCAGATGTGTTATTGGCAGAAGTTGCCGGTGTTGTTAGTATCGCATAGAAGAGCCAACCTTTACAAACTGCAAAGGATCTACTTGTGTGCGCTGTCTTGAGTGTAAACAGGGCGGATTACAGCAGATTTGGCATGCCTGGAGGTGAGAAGAACTGGGCCACCAGATCCTGAGGCCCAGGGCCAAATAACACTGGGCCTCAGTTTCCTTCAGCGCCAACACAGAAGCTCTTTAGCTAAAGCTGCTTTCACAAGCAACAAACCTCAGACAATGTGAAAAACTCAGAAAATACACCATGTAACACTGAAGTTTGTTTAAAAAGCTGCACCTCAACATTATCAAAAGCTATCACTCCTTCTGAGCTGATATGATTGTATTAACTGTATTGTAAGATTATTGTTTGCATTGTGACATCCAGTGCAGCTTTGGTTGGGAGATTTATTCATTGTTATCTAGAACTACCCAAGGAGGCTTTTGTTCAACCAGTGACCTGAACCAGTTTTTTTGTTAGCTGCTCCGTCTTTGAATCACATGTTTAATCTCACTACAGTGTTATTGTGAAATTTAATATTTACAATCACTGGGTTCTTCGCACAGTTTATGTGCAATCTGATTGGGCTCCAGTTAATGCTCATTTAAGTCATCATTTGTTCTCTATGTTATTTCTCTAACTGATTCTTCTTTCAAACACGCTCAACATAATATCTTAGTGATGCTGATACTGAGTCTGTGGCTCATCAGACCATCAGTCCCATCAAACTTTTTCAATCTATATCCAAAGAAAAGCAATAAATTCCCAGCTTTAACAACCTTCAACTACTAAATTGTGCCATTTTTTTCCTAGAAAAAATATGTTTATTGATGGTTTCATAACATTTCTGACAACTGGCAGCTTCATAAATAAAAAAAAATCACTTATAATAATCATATATCCAATATAAAGAATTTCTCCTGTCGAATATGTTAATGAGCTGACACAGGATTACCTTATGTGTTAACATATATTTATATTCCTTGATTTCTGCCAAGAAATGATCAGCAAACACATGAGATCCTCCTGCTACATTATAATGCAAACCAAAGACAATTATTTAAGAAATACTTCAATAGGAATGCAACTACCTCAGCTGTGTTTTGTGGTGTCTGTGTTTTTCTTTCAGGTACTTAAACTCTTCTACAAACCTGTAAATATTGACATACTAGTAATGACGATAACTGTGATATATCGAAAATTCTTAACTGAAATCCTGTTAATAATATAAATATGATCTTACAGTAAATAACAAAACACAATACTTTCTTTCCACCTCCTCTAAATTGTATTTTGAGCATAATTCATATTCGAAAAAGATCAAAATACACAACAAAAGATCCATTTAAATGACATCCTTATTTTAAAAAAAATAAAAAAAGATTATCATGTAGTCAAAAGCCCTCACTTTACTACAGATTTTATGTTCCTGACACCAGTGTATGTTGTTTTAGATGAGCTTGTATGGGGGTGTTTAGAACTATTTTTACATATTCTTGTAGTATGTTTTATGTTGCTTTGTAATGTTTATGTTAGACTGGAATCCTATTGTCCTTTTCGTTTACAACAAAGTAGATTTTGCTTTGCTCCAAACAGGTGTTCATATTATTCAGGGCTTTAATTAGTCACATTAGTGTCGAGACTAAACTTGTTTGGTGTCTTGAGTCATGTATTAAACTGTCTGTCCTTATAGGTAACAATTAAATCAGATCGGTGAACACAACTTCCACCAAACACTCAGACTTGGGCTGTGCAACGTGGAGAGGAGGAGTTTACGAGGAGCGCGTGAACGCAGCACAACTCCTCGCCTCTTTCGTGGCTGAAAATAGGCCCTAATGCTGTGTGACAGTTGGACGGAGGAGAGCTGGCTGCTGGTGGCCGGAGGATCAGGTTGCCGATTTCCCTGCCTTTCCATGGAGCACCTGTGGCTCACATTTACAACGTCGTGGCGCGCGCCGTGGATGTGCGCACCGAGCTCCACTCCACGGAGTTCGGACGCAGCTCTGAGGATCCAACAATGCGCTGCGGTTAGGAAAGTGTAGTTTGGCAAAGGCGAGAATGGAGAAGTTCCTGCAGATTGCTCCGCACTCTCTGGCTCTGGTGCTGTCGCGGGTTTGCGGGGAGGATGAAGAGGACTCAACACCACCATCATCGGCACAACCGCCGGTGAAGTTCCAGCATCAGTCCGGCTACGAGGTGTTCGCCAGTTTCAAAGCCGTCAACATGCTGCATTTCTGGAACAAGGCGCTAACACACGCGCTGTCCGAGGTCTTCTTCCTGGGCTGGATAGACGAGCAAGTGCTGCTGATCCAGGGGAAGGAGGTGCATCTTCAGGTGCTCAGGAACGGATGGACCAGGCGGACCCTGAAGCCACCGCAGGGCTTCGACATTAAATACATAGGTGCGTAAATCTTCCAGACAAGTGTGAACAACAGGCACAAAGCAGCGTTTAAAGCAGCACAGGCAGCGGGGGAGTCCTCTGAGGGGGATTTTCATTCCACATGTTAGATAGGAGGGAAGCTGTTTGGGTTGTGGACACAAAACGCTAAGAACAAAGTGGAAATATTCCTGTTTGGAGACAGTGTTGTATCTGTGTGTGTGGGGAATGTGACCAAAACAAGGGGAAAACAAGTAAAAAGTAAAACTAAGTGTGTACAAATAGTCTCGATGAGATCTCCTGCTTATATTATCTGCAGGGGAAAGACTTACTAACTCGTGGCTCCTATTAATACGCTTGTGATGCTGCAGACAGCTTCCCAAAATGGGCTCTTTGGAGGTACAGTTCAGATTTGGTTTTGAACTTGGTGACTTTACTTTCAGATATATGATTTTAGGCTTTAAATCGAAATTGCATTTTTAAATTTTGACTCTCTAAAGTTCAGGAACATCCTGTTTATTAAGAATTTTGTGAAAGATCTATCTGAAGCTGCATAAAACATGTCAACAGAGCTGATGGCTTCTATGGCCACGTTACTCAGGTTCTTGGTGATGTTTTTATTGACTCATAGCGTGAGACAGACCTCATCAACACACGAACAGTCTCACCATAACCTGAATGTTGCCATTAAAGCCCCTCCCTTGATTGATAGCTCCCTAAAAACTTGTCTCATCCTATCAAATTTACATATTTAGAAGTTTTTTTTTTTTTTTTTTTAAATTAAAGTAATCTCCTCGCTGCAGCTGGAGCACACCACTGCTCAAACACTGTAAAACTGCTCTACGCTGCACAATGCCAACTTGTAATTGGAGTAATTCAACCACATGATTGAATCGGAAGCCGGTTGTGAAGATAAATCATGATGTGGAAAGCCCCGCTGCACAAACGGACACGTGTGAATCCCTGCAACTCTGAATCTGTGTTTTTGTTGTGACTGTCATCGGTACGCTGCAGTTTTAAGGTGGAAATACTCAGACGTGCTTATTTCAGTCATATCTTTCAGCACTTAAAACCATATGAACAAGCTAACAAGGTGAATATGCTGTTTTTTAAACAAAGGAATGCCTTAAATGTCCACTGACTAAACCTGCGTTTGACTTTATCGCACTGCCCTTGTCACTTGGAACTCTTTTTATGCTGATTTCTTCACCATTTTAATAGCTGGTGAATCCCTTTGATTGGGATTGAACCCTACATGCCCCTCCTTGTCTACAGTTGTGAGGTGAAACACTTTCCCCCGAGGTTTTTCTGCGATATTGTAGAAAGGAGTGAGTCAGGCTAAGATCTCTGCTGGCAGGTGGAACGAAACCAGTCGAAGCTAGCCTGAGTGAAAAGGGAGTTTAGGCATCATTCCACCTTGTAACCTCTGCTGCTTCGTGTCAGGCAGGCTTACTCATTCAGATGGAAGAGTCAGGACTGGGGCTCATTTCTACTCCAGTTCCACATTCCCACACTCGTACTCCTCTTCTTCTGACAAGGCCATAACTCAGGCATGTGCTGAGACAGGTTTGGATGACGCGAGGTATTGTCAGCGAGTCTAACCGCTGCAACAACACACTGTATGTGTGTGTGATTGTGTGCAAATGAGAGAGAGGCGTGCCGCACGTCACAGATGATCTTATTTATGTGTCTTTGGGTTTTAAGTTCCATCACTGAGCAGCATCAACCTGCAGCAGACGAGTTGGACACAGTTACGGAGTGAGAGGGGCGGGTGATGATTCAATGAAGCTTTAAATTTAGCCAGTTTTGGTGTATTGATTACATAACACAGTGTGTAAAGACGTAATTTATATCACTTCTTCTATTAACAGGCATTTCTCCCGCAATTCAAAGCAATAAATGTAAAAGCAGTGGAAGTGTGCCATCTCCACTGACATCATGAAAACAACTAATGCACTCTGGGAAACTGAAATGCAAACTTTCTAGGAAAAAGGTGCTACTGATGCACAGCAAAATGCATTTATGTAATCAGTATTTTAGCTCCAGAGGTCCTTCACCCAACTCTGCAGGCGCCTTTACCTCTGTAGGGCAATTTAGCTTCTTTCTGCTCTTTTTCTCATTGAAGTCATTTCCAGCAGCTTGTTTTGGAAGACAGAAATTAATCCACCATACACTGCCTGTAAACCAGCACACAATAGACAGACATGGTTAGTGTTCAACGGCTGATCATAGCTGTTGAACACATCGGCATTTAGCAGATAATTTAGCAAGCTGATATGAACGAAACAGAGCTAGAAAGAGACTCTAAATAAATGCTAATGTTGGGCCATGTACAAATAGTTAGCACGGTAGCATGTTTGGCCAAGCAGCTTTGCACAGACATTCTTTGTCAGTGTTGCTTTTATGGTGTGTTGGGCTACTGGTTTAAAAAAATAAATGCCAGTTTAGTGAGTATGGCTGCTGTTTAGGCCACCAACTGAGAAGTTACTGCTAAATCATTTCAGATACACTATATTGCTAAAAGTATTGGGACGTCTGCCTTTACTCGCACATGAACTTTAGTGACATCCCATTCTTAATCAATAGGGTTTAAAATGGAGTTGGTCCACCCTTTGCAACTATAGCAGCCTCAACTCTTCTGGGAAGGCTTTCCACAAGGTTTAGGGGTGTGTTTATGGGAATTTTTGACCATTCTTCTAGAAGACACTGATGTTGGATGAGAAGGCCTGGCTTTCAGTCTCCTCTAATTCATCACAAAAATGTTCTATCACGTTGAGGTCAGGACTCTGTGCAGGCTAGTCAAGTTCCTCCACACCAAACTGGCTCATCCACGTCTTTATTGACCTGCTTTGTGCACTGGTGTCAGTCATGTTGGAACAGGGAGGGGCCATCTGCAAACTGCTCCCACAAAGTGGGGAGCATGAAATTGTCCAAAATGCTGAAGCATTAAGGGTTCCCTTCGCTGGAACTAAGGGCCCAACCCCTGAAAAACAACCCCACACCATAATTCTCCTCCACCAAACTTTACACTTGGCATAGCACAGTCAGGCAAGTCCCATCAGTTCCTGCCACTCGCTAAAAATTCAGGTCACGTGATTCGGTATCCTTACATAATGTACACATGCATAACACATGCCTGTGCTCAGCGCAAGGTCATTTTGTTTGAGGGTACATCTATATTAAATGGTCACATTCTACAGCATTGTGATTTCTGATCTTTAATAACTAATAATCAATTCTGCATTTCTAAAAAAAACAAATGCTGCATTTCTGGCAATGCCGTGTGGGGGAATGAACAGCCTTGGCGGAGTACTGCACTCTCTGAGTGCTTTTTTTTCTGGAAACATCTGTAAAGTCTCATAGATTTCAAAGCAAATTTTATCTTTTGTGTTTTGTAGTCTGTGGCTGATGATTTCCAAATGCCCCACGCTCTGCTCACAAATGCCTCCCAGTCTTTTCCCTTCTTATTCTTCTTCTTGCTCTTCAATGACAATGGTCTTTTGATTCTTTGTCATGTTCCTCGAATTGTTCCTGAGCAGTTTATGTGGTGCACATTTTCAATTCTGATGGCACTGGGAAGTGCTGCCGCCATGGGGAGTGTGTTTTGACTGGAAGAATGTTTAGTTGGTGTCACAGTAACATTCACAAGAATGCCAAGGTTTCCCAGAAGAACACTGTGAAACTAGACATTTCTGTCTTTGGTTTCATGTTGTGGCTAATGAGTGTTTTGCAAATGCACATCACCAAGCAAACTCATCACTGTTCTGCTAGAAATGTAAGTTTCATTGTATGGAACATTCTCTCTCTTTGGATTTTTATGGTGTGTTTGCTAGACGTCAGATATACGGAACTGAGGCTGTAGTATCTCTGCTGCAGTTTGATTGTGATTGTGTCAGCTTCGTTGACACCACTGAAGCAAACACCGATAAGCTCTGGAATGTTTGTCTTATAGCTAATAACTCACCAGACTCCATAAAGCCTAAACCAACAGATTTTATATTTGGCTGTTAGTCCAGATACAAATGAGATACTGATGAACAGAATTTTTTATCTGAAACCACAATCTAAAACTGATTTTAACTTGGAAATCAACTCAGGAGTGGAAGCATTTTGAGAGTTGTGTTTCTTTTTGCGCTCACATTTGTGGCCGCCGCATTACTGTGCAGCTCAATCAATCTTTAGTTTAATAACAAGACCATGTGAATTCAATTAACAGTTAAAGTTTAACTATTTCACCTCTTGGAAATTGTCTGAAACAGCTGCAAACTATTTCTGGAATTCAAATTGGCTCAGTCAGCTCATTTTTGATAAGAAAGCACCATGAATTCCTTAATATCTTAGAATCTGCTTTAAAAATGTCGTGCAGTAATTCTCATGATGATAATATACAAATAAAAACCAGTGCAATATTGATTTTCAAGAGTGACCTGCGAGTTTGTTACTCATTTTCCCTGTTGTGGCATCAAGATGTTAGTTTGGAGGACGAGTTCAAACAAAGTTCACATTTTCACCATCGGCTATTCATTAACTATGTGTGTAGAAGGTCAGTGTTGGGCATAATATGTGTGCACACAATGATCTGTTATCAACAATATTTTGGACAAATAAATATATCTGGAGAAAAGTATTCACACAAAGGAGGCTGCAGGGTAGCACAGACGGATTCATACAGTTTCTTAAACTGGAAATAGGCAATCATGTTGTTTTTTAGATTTTTAGAATAAAGTGAGTTCACTTATACAAAAGCTACAGTTTCCCACAGTCCAGATTATCCACCAAAATGCCTGTTTGATCCAAAATATAAGCCGGATTAATGCATTTTGACAAAACTTGTGGATTTTCAGCTGTGTGGAAACAAAATGTTTTTTAATAGACAATTCAATCTGATTAACAGAGGGGCCGTATCTGTTAGCAGCCCGTAAACAATGGGCTGGGAGGAGTGTGTGCTGTTAAGGAAGGAAAAGTGCAGCGTTTGTTCAGGAAAACTCTCCTCCACTGCTGTAGCACGGATCTCCACTGGAAGGAAAGGGAGGGTCTCGGCGGAGAATAGGGGGAAATGTTTGACGCAGCGGACAGATTTGTTTCCATATATCTTAATGTCAGATCGGGATGTGTTATGTCGGCTTGTTGGCCTCTTAATGCAGCGTCTGGCTCAGAGAGCGGCTCCTGTGTTGTTGTAAATGTTCCACTGGAGGGCAGAGCACCGGCAGAAATGTTCCTGTTTGGAAGGAAGTCGGATGAGGGTGAAACAGGTCACAGATCTGATGTTTCATACAACACCAGAGGAAAATCATACTGCTCAAAGTTTGCTCCTCTATAGCTTGGAAGACAAAATTGTGATTCTCGTTTCAGCCTGGTTTAAGTTTGGATTTTGTCTGATATGATTCTTATATTGTTCTCCTAATATTCACAGGACATATAGGTGAGAAATGAGGAGAATAATTAGCAACAGGAGTCATACCTGAGATTTAAAGGAGATAATTTGACTAATGGCTCCAATTTTTCTCAGTTGAGTTTTATGTCAGCTGTACATGAGCTTTATTTTAGACTAATATAAAATGACCACTAGACTGAATTATACTGAGAGGTCTTCTTGAGAGGTTTTCTTAATAGTTTGTCATATATATGCTTGTATGTATATGTGGATATAAAGACAACAACCATAGGGGGAATTTTTTTTTTTCCAGCAACCATCACTTCTATGTTCTAATGGTACTCTGTGTTAGCTAATATCGTGTTGAATGGCTAATTGATGATTAATTGAATGGAAAACATGAAATTGCCTGGGTGATCCCAGATTTTTGAATGTTAGTGTGCATACACACACACACACACACACACACACACACACACACACACACACACACACACACACACACACACACACACACACACACACACACACACGCACACACACACACATACACACACACACACATATACACAATTAAAGTATCAATCAGTGCAGTGGTTGTATTATATTTGTATAAAATAAAGCTCATATACAGCTTACATATACATGTGCCTGAACTGAGGAAAATGGAACCATTAGATGAATTTGGAAATTATTTCCTTTAAATTTCCTGTTGCTAATCATTCTCCTCCTTTCTGAAATATTTCTCCTCGTGAAATTTAGGAGACAAATATGAGAATCATATCAGACAAAATCGAAGCTAAAATGAGCAACACAATTTTGTCTCTCAAGCTATAGAAGAGCAAACTTTGAGCAGTAAGATTTTCCTCTGGGACATTTCAACTGTTCTCAGGACAGCAGGGTGTTACTACACTAGTATTCTCAAGTAATGGACACACAATGCAGTTTTAATATCTGCTTTGTGTTATAATGTCATATTTAAATCAGTACTCTGCTAAGTGGTTGGGTTTTTATGTGGCACACATTCAGTAAGAGCAAGTTTGAAATCATTTATTTAATTTCTTTATTCAGTGCATAAAGGCTACTTAATGTTTGAGGTTCATGTGAGCAGTGTTTAAAGCAGAAAAACACAGGGACTGTAATATATCTCATTAATATATGGCTAAGATTTCAGTTTGTTGAGATTGCACAGTGTTGTCGCAAATTGTAGATTTTCCTCAAGGCCTTTTTAGCATGTTAGCATGCTAACCCAAGATGATGAACTTAGAAACAAGACAAGCACTCAGAGAGCGCAGTACTCCACCAAGGCTGCTCAGTCGTTGTATGATTTCCGACGGATGAAATCTTTTAAAAATTCATGTTCCACAGCGGTCGATTTATTGTAAGATCGCAATTGTGATCATCAGCAGGCAGCTGACGTAGCGTTCACCTGTTGTCATGGTTACAGTGACACGTGCCACTATCTTGCAATGATACAGAAATCTTGAACAATTCCATGGATCCAGACTACAAGCCGCATCACTGTCAAAATCTAATCAGTTGGTCCTTGTGTCATTTCTGACCTTCCCTGAAAATTTCATCCAAATCCGCTAGTCTGTTTTTGAGTAATGTTGCTCACGGACAGACAGAGAGACAGACAGACAAACAAACAGCGATTGTCCCGTAACTCTGCTGTGTGTAATTATTGTATGTGCTTAGCATGTTAGAACTGCTACTGTGGAGATGCTGGCATGCTAATGCTACATTAACTCTAAGCACATATGTGAACAAGTGCAGCTTCAGAGCAGCTAGCATGGCTGTAGACTCATGTTTTCTTTATTAATCAAACAATTTTGCATTTAAGATGTCACATAATAATATAAAAATATTGTAATTCCGCATGTGATGTAATCTAATTGCAATTTTTATGCAACCAATAGTCCAAAACCCAAATATTTAGTTTGTGTGACATTAAAATCCAAGTGAATGCTGATGGGAAACAGCTTCATTGATTATCACAGATGCTGTTTCCTGATTATTTTTGGGGGGTAATCAGTGTGTTGTTTCATGTAAAAGTCTCTAACATTTACACCAAGATTCTCCAGGAGTAACCTAGCAAGAGTCCTGAAAACCAAATCATTGTATTGTAGATTTTTATTCTACAATCATGAACTGAAGCTTTGTTTCTTCTCTCCTGGTCAGCGTTTTTTGCGTCTCATAGTGACCAATTTCATGTGCCGAAGTGTGTCTTGATTTTTCAGCAGCGGCACAGGAGCGTTTCCCGTCCACAGAACAGACAATCGGTCGTCATGTATCTGCTCTCTGTCTGCTTTCTATTTTGAGCAACTGGCTCTTTAAGGGAACAGCACTCGGAGGTAACAGCTATGAGCTCATCGGCTTGCGTCGTCATGGCAACAAAGGCTGTTGCAGCACTACTGAGAAATAAAATGGCTGGCATGGTGTCCCTCTCCCTCCTCCTCCTCCTTACCCCTCCATCCCTCCCCTCTCCTCCTTTCTTTTTGGTATCAGTGAACTGGAGCAGATTGGTTGTGACACCGTCCTGCCCTCCTCACTTTGCTCCTCGTTCTGTCCCTCCAACCGTCCATTCACACTCCACACATGTGAGTCAGCAGGAGGAGCTGCCACTCTGGACGTTGTAGAGGTGATACTTTGGAGGGTTTTTTTTTTTTTTTTTTAGGATTATTACTATTATTAATTCTGTAGTTTGAATCAACCAGTGGAGATCACAGAATTCCTTTAAAAAAGAGTCCCATTGGTTGGTTGGTGGCTTCACAGACAGGTGAGATTTTAAAAAAGAGGAAGGATGGTGGTTTTAGGGGCATCCTTCAAGAGCACATAGGTAGAGGGGGAGGAAGGGGGAGGAGGAGGGTGAGGATGGAGATTAAAGCCTTTCCCTGGACATCATCTGAGTATTTTTATTATATATTTTTTTCTAGTGTGTGTTTTGAGCTGTTGATATTTGCTCTCCTTCCTGCCTTATGTATGTCCTCCCTCTCTCTCTCCCTCATCCTCTCCTCCCCTCCTCCCCTCAGCCTCAATCATCCAGACACAGACGCATGCATGCTCACGCAGAATCGCGCGCAGCAGGCGGATGCGCGCATACACACTCTCTTCCTCACACACACACCTACACACACACACACATACTCACACACCCTTCCTGGAGGTGCTGGGAGCAGCTGCAGCATTAGCGTTGAAAGAGATTTGCCGTTGACTGGAGTTTGCGTCCCCCCCTCCCTCCTCTCACCCTCTCTCTCTCTCTCTCGCTCCCTCCTCCCTCCCTCACTCCCTCCCCCCGTTAATGAATGGATGCTACGGCGACGAGCGCAGGAGCTGGTTCCGTTGGATTGCGGGAAACGGTGGATATCTACTCTTGAATTAATTGATTTATTTATCTCTTTCTATGCTCTCCATTTTTTCCACCACCCCACCCTCCGCTGGCGTGCTGTTGTCGAAAGGACGAGGGGGTCTTCTCGTGCCTGATCGGATAAAGATGGAGGTGAACGTGGCGTCTCCGGTGCTCGGCATACTACGGAGGTTTCACAGCCCGCTGGGCTGAATGGAGCGTTTATTTCTGGCTTCTTTTTCTCCTTGTGTTTTTTCTCTGAGCGGGCTCTTTTGTTTTACGGTGAGCGGCCGAGCACTCCTGTGGTGAATTGAGCTATTGTCGAGGACTGGGCCTCTTCAAGCTTTTTGCATCTTTTGACCATCCATCCCTCCCTCCCTCCATCCATCCATCCATCCTTCCCCTCCCTGCCTCCAGCCGACACCTTCTACCCCCCCTCCCCCCAAAAAAGGAACGAGAGCACCGCTGAAACCTCTCCCCACCGTCCCTCCTCGCTTTCCAATGCCCCATTTCCCTCATCTCTACCCCTGCCCCACCACCACCTCCTCCCTCCCGCTCCCTCCTCCCACATCAGAGTGGCTACGTAATGTGCCTCCCTACGCATGCAAATGGGGATGCTACAAATGGTGGCTGATGTCGATGAAAGGGTGATGCCTCGCGCAATCACCTGCACCTCCGCCGCTCCAGATCAGCCGTGGAGAGCCCAGCCGCCGGTGACAGCCGCCCGCAGCGCCAACACGTTTGTCGTTCGTAGCTTGGATGTAAATGAGACGCGTGAATGTGCGTAAAGGTGCACACTGGTTCGTGCCATGTCTGGTGTGTGATCGCTCTAGCGGGACGTTCTCACTGATGCGGGGGAGGCACTGAGCCTGAGGTTGGTCGACCTCCCCCTTCCTCCCTCCCCTCCCCTCCTCCTCCTCCCCCCTCCTCCCCTACTTTTTTTTTTTATCCCAGAAGCCCCCGGGGTGTGTGTGTGTGTGAAGGCCACCTGGTTAAAAAAAAAAAGAGAGAAAAAAAAGGGGTTCACGATGAAGAAGAACCGCAGCGGGAATCTGCGGCGGGCCTGGCCCAGCTCGGAGCTCGCCGAGCGGCCGCTGGAGCACAATCTCTCCCGTAGCGAGAAAGACATCCGTGTGCAGAAGCAGCAGCATCTTCCTCCTCCTCCTCATTTCTCTCCGTCCCCGCCAAGTTATCGTGCGCCAGGTGAGTGTAACACGCCCACCGCCCGAAGCTCCACCCTCATTACGCACGGCTGCTCAGAGTCAGGAAACACATTTGGATTCAAAGGGGCCTGTATTTTTTGGGTTGTTATGTAGCAGGCGTTTCCCCCTTTTCCTCACCTTTCCATGTGTCAAATCAAGCACATTGAAAACAATGAGGAATATTTTGGATCATTGAAATCTATCTCCTATTTAGACCTACTTTTTTTTTTTTAGAAATTCATCCAAAACTGTGTGGCTTTCCTACTTAATATTGCCTGACCCATATTATCAAAACTAATGGCAAAGCACTACAAGAATGTGTTTATTGATCAATGTTGTACTATTTTAATGTTTTCTGTGTTGTGTAGCGTTTGTATGTTGCATGTGACAGATTTGTATTATTGTGTTTGTTGGGGTCTCGTCCTGTCAGGAAATAATGTCCTCCAAGTCCTTTATATTCCAACTCTTCACCTATTTCTCTGTCCTCTTTCTTGCTTTCTAGCAGTACAACCTACCACCTCACATTCTACAGAGATCTGTACTCTCTGAAAGAATGTAACGTACCATTCAAGCAAACAGCAAGATTATTTTCTTTTGTGCCAATTCACAAGCCGATCCGGCTTTTCTCCCTTTTAATAGAATCCAAGTACAGCTGGCAGTGTAGCCACATAAAGCTTCGGGGCCTGTGATGCTAAGCAGAGATAACGTCATCGTGTTGCTTAACTGACCATTCAGCTGAGAGTGCTGAGGAGGCAGAGCCCTGCACACATCTCAGCTCAGGCGAATAGCAAACGATAAGAGAACTTTACAATCAGTGATCGATGACACTGAACCAGTCGTTTGCCAGGTAGAGGCGCTGATGTTTCGGTTTGTGCGTGGTGTCGCGTGATTCTCCATCGATCACCAGATTTAGGTCAGAGGACGAGGTCACCACTGCACAGATGCTGCAGCGGTGCATTCAGCGTGACGCTTTACAACCTTTCAGCAGGACAGATGTTTGCTCTCAGAGGGGCTTGAAGCCAGGCCGTCTGGTTGTAGGATGATCTCACTACTCACTACTGCTGCTGACAGCAAAGCCAGCTTAAGGGAGCCGAGAATTTCTGAGTGCTAGCTCTCGGTGCGCTACTAAAGTCAGTTACGCTTAGTGAAATCTCAAATGTGCTGTTTTTTTTTTTTTCACCGACCGCAGGATTGCGTGAGCGTTTGTGACAAAACGGGAACGAGGCGAGCACGCTGCATAGACTCAGGTGATGTCGTACCCCAGTTGCTGCAGCAGCTTTGCTAACCTACGAGAAACGGGAGGAGCGAGAGGCTGAGGAGGGGTAGAGTCCTTCCAGGCAGCGTGCACACTGCTGCTGTTTGACCATTACATCATAGCTTCACACGCTGCGCCTGCTGTTCATTCATGATCTAACGCTCGTGCCTCTTCCTCCTCCTCCTCCTGCAGGTGACGTGTCTCCGATCAGTATGTCACCTATCAGCCAGTCACAGTTCATCCCGCTGGGGGAGATCTTGTGCTTGGCCATCTCTGCTATGAACTCTGCCCACAAGCCTGTCAACCAGGAGGCACTGGTGGAGCACCTCACTGCCAGCTTCCCAGGTAAACCCACCTCCTAACATGGCACTGAAGCATGTAGAAATGTTTAACAAAGCTTGAGATACTTATCTGTCATATCTTGGTTTGTTGTAAAGATACTCGGTGTCTGTCTCCAGTTTTCGACTCACTAAATTCTGAATTCTCCATGAAAACATTCACACACTTCTAAGTTTTTAATATTTTATCAAATACAGAGGTCAAGGACAAAATAAATACCTATGTAGCATTTACACATCTACTCATCTCAACTAACCTGTTATTTAGATAATGCCTGTAAGAGTGTCATTATTATCTTTTTTTAAAAATTTGAAGCAATAATTGACTGTGAAAGAACAGCAGATTGTTTTGCCTCAGCTTTAAATAATACAGTCTTTGCAAGAAAAAAAATCACTTGAAGTGCACAGGGACACGATAAATAGTTTCAATTTTATATTTTAACAGTTGCAGCCATCAGTTTATCAAACTTGCTTTTTCTACTTCTCCAATAAAACATAAAGCCGGTTTAACAATTGTGGATCAGTTGTGAACTATATAGGGATTATTTGACAGACAATTAAAGAGAAATTCCAACAATATATTTAAACGTGATAATCAACGTTCCTGACCTTTGTAATAGATAAAACATTAGAATTTTTCAAAAATTATGGTTTCAAATATGACAGCCTGATGATTTTCTTTGTCTTGTGCCATTGAGAGTTGAAAATATTTGGATTTTTGAGTGTTAGTCAGATAAAACGATTGATCTGATGATCACTTAAAGCTCTGTGAAATTCGGGTGGACGATCTTTTATATCAGCGGCGTAAAACTCTTTCTAGTTACACAGCCCAATTTGATTTCAAGTGCACCAGACCAGCAAAATCAGAGCATAATAACCTATAAATAGCCACAACTCCAAATGTTTCCCTTTGTTTTAGTGCAAAAAAGTACATTCTGAAAATGTGCTCATTTAATGAACTATATTTTTACAAAACGTTGTGAACAACCTGATATTTCTAAAGAAAAATAAGTTAAATTTCAAAAGTATTATGCCTCAGTTTCTCATTTGTGCATTAAAACTTACAGATCACAGAGTATCTACAAAGACAAAACATTTAGTTGCAGGAACTGAAGTGGAACTGAACGATATAGCATTTTAAAGATCTAGATTTATTTCTATGTAATAATCCTGACCACCTGAACTGACTCACCAAACAAACTAAAGTGGGAACTATTTTAGAAAAAGATTGTCACTTCTGTAATTTTTACACTTTGCAAAGTCGTCCGTATGTTTGACACCTCTGTTTTATATTTCCTGATGTGTAAAGACGAAATGATTCATCAATTTCAGCTCTATACCAGCCACTTTCAAGCAGTGCTGGAGAAATAAGCCTAAAATATCATATGCTTTTCATTTATGCAACACTGTTTATTAGTAATGACTCTGCATTGTGGATAGTGTGTTCTTCTAACTGGTACCAATTTTTAACTAATCAAAAACAACCAGACCACCAATAACTGTTACATCTCATTACAGGGACATAATGTAGGACGGATGATGATAAATCCTGTTTTTTTACTGCAATTATTTTAGAATTGTCTTCCCTTGAGAAGCTGCAGGTCCTGCTAAGACCTTTAAGAGAAGCTGTCACATAGTTTTGGACAGAGAAGTCTGATTTGATCCTTTTTGCTGATTTCAAATTCAACAAAATGATCACCCATTTGAAAACATGCAGGGTTAATGTATACAGCCATTAAATTCTGTATTATTTTAGAACAATATTGGTGAAATAAGCCTACAATGTATTAGACACAATGTTCTTAACAGGTTCAATCACTATGTTGGTCATATTTGATGGGAAGCTTGTCCTTCACATTCAGCTTTACTTCTGCACGGTGCCCTACTGGAGACGAGTTGAACTTATAGGTTGCATCATTTCTGTGTTAAAAACTGACACAAGGATGATGTAACGTCAGGCAATGCGAGGTTTAGACAAAGGTTATGAGTGGTGTTGCTTAAAAGGGACCACATTTAATGGCGGTTTGGTGTTTATGAAGTCTTTCAGGTGACTCATAGTGCTCCATGTCCTAATGAAATATTCTCGCAAGTCATCTTGGATGTGGAGTGATTGGTTTATTTAGTATTGTTTATTTGAACACGCTGATCTGATCTTAGAGCATGTTGTGATGTCAGAGTTAAAGAAGGTATTCTTTAAAATCCATAAGGATCTGTGTGAGCTGAAAAAGAAATAAGAAAGATGTGGAAATTCAAATAAACAGCCGCTAATGGCCTGAAATTTGAGCTGCCTCAATTTAAATGAACTGAGGCTTATTTTAAACTGAAGACCCTAAGATCTTTAGAAGGTACTAAACACTTACATTTCTGCAAAATGTGTTTAAATGATATTTTAGAATATTTATAATATATCTTGAAATCCGTAGAAATATAGCATCTTTAGCTTGAATATTTAACTCAGTAGGCATCATGTGACTTCGATGAAATGTTGCAGTAAAAAGCAAATTAATAGTTAATGACTTTTTTATGCTGTCATATATTCACAGTTTTGTTTGTTTTAAAATATTGTGATTGATAAATTAAGCAGATTAAACAGTGATTCATTGCAGTTGGTTCATGCACTGATTTTTACAAATTTCTTTGTCATATTTCCATTAAGTTCCAGCAATTTCTTATATCCTTCTCAATTTCTTTTACTTTAACTACATTACCATTCAAAAGTTTGTGGTCACCCAGACAATTTCATGTTTTCTATGAAAACTCACACTTTTTTTTCATGTGCTAACATAACTGCACAAGGGTTTTCTAATCATCAATTAGCCTTTCAGCACCATTAGCTAATGCAATGTAGCATTAGAACACAGGAGTGATGGTTGCTGGAAATGGGCCTCTGTACCCCTATGGAGATATTCCATTAAAAATCAGCCGTTTCCAGCTAGAATAGTCATGTATCATATTAACAATATCTAGACTGGATTTCTGATTAATTTAATGTTGACTTCATTGAAAAAAAAAGCTTTTCGTTAAAAAATAAGGACATTTCTAAGTGACCCCAAACTTTTGAACAATAGTGTATATATTACATTTTGGTGTGCTTCTAATTGCTGATATATCTGTGTACATTTTAGCTGCAAAAAAATGATGTACAGTGGTGTTGGTACATTATCGATTTTGACTGATAAAGGCTTTAAAATGAAATATCGGCATCAGCCTTATATAAACATTAGCAGGTATATATTGTCTATCAGGCTAAAAGTTTTGACTTATCTTCTGTAACATAGTAGTAGGTTGTTCATTTTCTTGTTTTGCCCAGAGAATGTGTGCATTTGAAAAGCACTGTATTTGCTTTTTTAAGGGCTTTTTCTGCAATGTTGTTCCAGAATAGTTTTAATGGTCTTTAATGATTTTATACATTAACACTGCAAATTTTCAAATGGGTGATTATTTTATTGAAGTACAGGAACAGTTTGGAAACAGTAAAAAGGATCAGATCAAACATTTTTGTTTAGTTGTAAGCCCAGTCAATATGTAAAATAATAATAATTTTTAAAAAAGCGTTGTATTTTACGTCTAGACACCACAATAAGAGAAAGCATAATAATATGTTAATTCCACTACAGGAAAATTTGATGTTCTCTGTATTCAAGTGGGGAAAAAAAATTGGCATATATCGGTATTGGTGTCAGCAATCAGCCAAAGTGAGGTGCACGATATCTGCATATTGGGTGTTGACAAAAATTAAATATTGTTCATTACTAATTGAAAAAAATGTATATTAATGCACTCAACGTGTGCTAATAAGTGAAACTGTGTACTTAATACTTCTAAAGAGATCTCTCTTCTAGTTGTTGGAACTTTTGATTATTTTACTGTATTTATATCCAAGGCTACAGCCAAATTGACCTTGAATTGTTCTATATAATCCACATGTTTTTAAATGAAATACATTAAAATTGTGCTTAAATTTTAATCTAATCTGTTTCCTGCAGGCGTGCCTACACCCAGCTCAGAGGTTCTGCGACATACCCTGAACATGTTGGTGCGAGAGAGGAAGATCTACCCAACTCCAGAGGGCTACTTCATTGTCACTCCCCAGACCTACTTTATCACTCCTTCCCTCATCAGGACAAACAACAAGTGGTATCACCTGGATGATCGGCTGCCGGAGCGCCAGCAGCAACAGCAACAACAGCAGCAGCAGCAACCTCAGCATTGCACTTCACCTCAGTCTGCCAACGTCCCATCATCAACACCCGGTTGCCTGAGAGAAAGGCCTCCTCGCAAGAATCACAGTGACTCATACAATTCCTATCGCGAAGACCCGGCCAGACTTCATGCCACTGCGCACCAAAGTAAGTCACCGAAGGAGCACAGGGGAGATTCCTATCAAAGCAAGCCACCCAAGGATCACAATGGCGGGGATCCTCTACCAAGCACGTCAGCCAAGGAGCACCGAGGAGAGCCGCCATCATACCCCTATCCCCCGGCTCCCACCTCCCCTCCTGCCCAGCAACCGCCGCCCCAAGAGCCAGCTGATAAGAGCAAAAGCATCACTTCTTTCCCTTATAAAACTGACACTCTGACCAAAAAGAAAGAAGGAAGTGGTGGTGGCGGAAGTAGCGAGAAGCAATCCAAAAGGTTTGGACTCCGGCTGTTCAGGCTGAGTTTCAAGAAGGACAAAATGAGGCAGCTGGCCACCTTCTCAGCTCAGTTCCCCCCAGAGGAGTGGCCTCTTCGTGACGAGGACGTGCCAACAACGCCCATTCCCCGTGAGGTGGAGATGGAGATAATTCGCAGAATCAACCCGGACCTAACAGTGGAGAATGTTGCGAGGCACACGGCTGTGATGAAGAGGCTGGAGGAAGAGCGAACACAGAAGAACAAGGCCGGGTCTTCGGCCCAGCACAGCGCTCGCAGCAGAAGAGGCAGAGGCCACCGGAGGGCTCCACATGGTAAGTCCCGCTCTCACAGCAAACCCCGAACCTCCAGGGGAGATCCGTCTGAGGGTTCAAACTGGGATCTAGTGTTCATGGAAAGGGATTACCGCTTCTTTAGTCACTCATTAGTTCGCTCGCCTCGGGAGGCCATGTACACCTTGGAGCGCAGACGCAGTGGAGGCGCAACATACCTGGTCCACAGCAACCCCAACATTACTGAATCATACTGCCCTGTTACCCCTGAGTGGGACGTCTCTGGGGAGCTAGCAAAGAGACGGACGGAGATGCCCTTCCCCGAACCCTCACGTGGAACATGCCAGTCTAGAGTGCAAAGAAGTCACAGTCACAATCAGGACAGGAAGTCACGTCACGAGAGGTCAGATCAAGCTAAGGAACGATCTCGGTCCATGGACAACTCTCTCAAAGGTCCGTCACTGGGCGCGCCAGAAGACTTTGAACCCAGACTGGAGGAGCGTAGTCATTACTACACTGATGATGGCACTCTGCGGGCCACGCAGAAGTCCTCCCACTACTCAAGGATCATGTTCTCTGCTGCTAAGTTCCACTCTGATTTTAATGTGCCTGATTTGGGGAAAGGGAGTTTGGATGAGTCAAGGATCCGGAGTACGATGGAGAGGAACAAAAGCAGAGACAGCTTGCCAACGTACAATGAGCTAATGGGACTATCTCCTAAGCCCTCAACAGATGAGTACTTCCAGTGCAATACATCAAATGAAACAATCCTAACTGCCCCTTCGCCTCAGGCAAAATCAGAATATGACACATTAACCTCATCAGGGGGACTCCGAAAGGGCTCTCCGGCTGACCGCCAAACGCCTCACCTCACCTCTCCTCACACGATGGAGTACAAAGAGGACTTGTCAACAGCAAAGGGACAGAACGGCTCAGCGCGACTGACGCCAAGCCAGACGCCGGAGCCGGCGCAAAATGCCCGTTTGACGCCACACCAACACAATGTAGATCCAGGAGGGGGAGGAGGTGGTATAGTGATCAAGAGGAAAGAGATCTTCAGCAAGGACACTTTGTTCAAACCTCCACACAATGCCTTGTCCACTGGCTACGTGGACAGCAGCTACACCAAGTCTGGCACATTGCGGAAAGCCTCACATGCCAAATCAACAGAGGCCCTAGACAATCCTGAGCCCCAGCAGCCTTCCAATTCAGCCACTCCCTCAGCGTCACCTGCAGTTTTACAGGGCTGTTTAGAGCCAACAGTCCCCTCCGCCTCCTTTGACTATTATAATGTATCAGATGATGAGGAAGAGGAAGAGGCAGAGGAGGACTCGCACAAAGAGTTGGCGACAGCAGAGGACAGCAAAGACCATGGGGAAGGGGGTGGTAACGGTGGAGGCGGTGGTGGTGGTGGGGAGGGAACCATGCAGTGGCTCCTGGAACGGGAGAAGGACCACGATCTGCAGCGGAAACTGGAGACCAATCTGACCTTACTCAGCCCCAAGGAGACAGAGAACAGCAGCAGCCAGAAGTCGGCCCACTCTGCCCGTTTGGACAGCATGGACAGCAGCAGTGTCACGGTGGACAGTGGATTCAATTCCCCCAGGTATGTGTGAAAGTGAACCACATATTACAGCAAACTGAAACTATTGCTGTGGTTAGGATACTAAGTAGAGCACCTAAGAAGACCTAAATATTTGGGTTGCTGTGAAACCAGGAATAGATATGTGTTGTTCTTGTAATAAAGTCAAAGTCTGGTGATTTGACCTGTCTTGCACCCCCAAGCTTAGTCTCACGGTGCTATGTGTGAAGGATCTAAGACCAAAAAAAAAAAAAAATCCAATTTTTACTTTCATTTTGTTTTTGATTATTTAATGTTTTGCTTTTCACAAACATATTCACTGGAACTGGTGATGCTACCAAAGCAAAATGACATGCATTTGTCAAAAAGGTAAAAAGAGACTCTGCAGTTCAAGTTTCCAATCCAGTCATCTTTTGCCAGTGAAGGTCCTGTTTCCCACTTTGAAACAAGTCCAGTATTAGTTCTTAAAGGCGAAACCTGCATCACTTAAATCCTGGACACACCCAAGTTTACAAATATATAAATCAAAGTTTGCCTATGCTCACAATCTGATTTACAGATTGTGCTACCAAAATAACCTGCACTTAGATGAATCCCGCTGATTGGTCTCACTGGAATGACATGAAAAGCAGTATTTCACACACAGAGTGGATTACGCTGCGTTTGACATTGTCATTATTATCTTTTTTTTTTCTTTTTGTAATTTGAAGCAATAATTGACTTCTGGAAGTGACTAATAATGCTGTGAAATAATAGCAGACTGTTTTGTCTCAGCTTTAAATAATACAGCCTTTGTAAGAAGTTAAAAACAATAATGCAAAATGCATAAGGACACGATAAATAGTTTCGATTTTTTATTTTAACGGTTGCAAACATCTGTTTATCTAACTTCATATTTCTACTTCAAGAAAACATGAATACAATTTCCTATTTGTGGATCAGTTGTGAACTACTTATGAATTGACAGACAATTAGAGGAAAATTCCACCAATATATGCTTCCACAAAGTAGTGCTGGCTCCTAAATATCCCATAATGCAGTGCAGAAGCAGCTGCCCACAGATCCTCCTACCTGTTACTAGGCCTTGTCTTTCAAACTCTTGCTTTTTTTTTAGTAACAGCCCCATAAAATAACTCCAAAGTATGTTTTCAGACTTCATAGAGCTTCATTCGGCACCACAGAAGTCATGATACAGATGTTGACCCTGGCTGACTTTAATGTGGGATACTGATGGAATGTTAAATGCAAAATTTTAAAATGCTGCATGTGTTGGCTCCTCCAAAAATGTAATTCTGCTCTGCAAATAAATAAAGATTGGAAAAATAAACTATTGGCAGTTGTAGAACACATTTGGAACATGTGTCATGTGTATGGACTTTGAACTTGGCTCAAGTTCCTTTTTTCAATTTAAGGACCCCTTTTTCATGCATTTTTTTCAGGGTGAATGACAAAAAAATCTTAAATGAAGCAGTTCTTTTTGTTTTTTAAAAAATTCTCAGTAACTTTAGTTTTTCTGCACAATAGAATTTCAGTTGTATTTTAAAGGGATTCATCAGTATTCCTACAGAAAATTAACTTTTTACTAGATGCTTTGAAAGGTTTGGAAGCAGAATGGTTTAACCCATTTTTTTGTAGTTTTTGAGAAAAATGGGTTCAATGTTTTATGTTTTCAAGAATGGTCTAACATTCAAAGCACCACTGTAACACTGTGTTTGGACTGTGAGGTAGACCACTTTGCCACTAAAATCTAGACCATAGAATATTACACAAATTATATAAAAGTGAGCTTGGATTTTTTTTGTGGGTTAGACCCCCTCATTTAAAATGTGGCTTACTTTGAAAACCTGATGTTTTTTGTGTGTTTCCTGCAGGACACGTGAAAGCCTTGCATCCAACACATCCAGCATAGTGGAAAGCAATAGACGGCAAAATCCAGCGCTGAGCCCCGGCCACATTGGCTCCAGTAGTATCGGACTGCCATTCAGCTTTCGCGCCATCCCAGAGCCCCCCACCACACAGCCTGAGAAACTCCAGAAGTCATCGAACTGCCTGGCCTCCATCACCAGCGTCTGACAGGCAGCACAGACTGAGACGGTGAAGGTGGTGGAGGCGAGAAGGAAGTGAGGGGGTTTCACCATTTTCACCCTCGCTTTCCTCTACCGATACACATGAACACTCACGTACATCTTCAGACTCCTGAGAATCCATTTACTGGGACTGTTATAAAAACAGGCATGGCTTCAAGAGACTGTTCCCACAGCTTCAAGAACTTAACTGCAAAAAAGAGAAGAAAAACTACAGAATATCCAGACCACTGTAGGTAAAGAAACCTACCCGAAGTACTTTGATTTTGGTGACATGGACTCTAGTTTGGCTTATATCAAGATTCTTGATTATTGGTATTGGAAAGTAGTAGACTATAGGATTCAAGTTACATTTGGAAATATCAAAAAACTTTTTTTATATTGCTTAACAATACATGTCCAATTAAATGTTCTCTTTCCTGAAATAGCGTCAAGTTCTTCAGGACGATTTAATGTATCAGCACAATGTCAAGATAATAAAAGTTGATCCTGAGAACAACGAATGAAAGATATAAAAACATAAATCAGCTCAGATTTGTGTACCGCAATGCAAATGATGTATGTATACTCAATACTTTTGATATCCTAATTATTATAATGGTGGTATTAAAGATGCTATGTGACCAAAATGTTTGGACAAAATGAGCCATACATCAACACCCGCATGGACATCATTATGGTGAATTTCACGTCTCGACTCCTAAAACCAGTGGAGACATGGTGCATTTTGGGAACTGTAGGCGGAATTAGTGGACTGCAGCAAATTTGAGTGTTTAAAAGAAGCTCAAATGTCTAGTTTTTTAAAATTTTATTGGTAACGCAAATTTATTTACCTGATTAGTCAATTCTAGAGTGGGAGTCACATTTGAAATATGATTCCATCATGATGAGCCTCAACACCCGTATGGACAGAACAAAACACCACAAATCAGTTTCACTACAGGGCACATCTGTCTGATCTGGAGCTTTAGATCGTTTCACATGATCATCCTCAGCAGAAGATTAATTTGTCCATCTATGTTTTGTTAACAGCTGTTTCGTGGGAAAGTTAAATATTAGCTTTCAGTCTGATGACAGGTATTAGCTGAAATCAGAGGAAGTTAAATGCAAACAAATTATCATAGGCGATCCTGATGTCAATAGTTCTGGTTTATATTTCTCTTCATCCTGAGTTTCACATGTCAACTCCTCAAAACAGTGGAGACATGGTGCATTTTGGGAACTGTAGGCAGAATAAGTGGCCTGTAGAAATATTGGGTGTTTAAACAACAGCCCCAACAACAATTTTCTGTTTTTTGGTAATAGCTTCCTCTGAAATCCCCGGATTTATTTACCTGATCAGTCAATTCTAGGGTGGGAGTCACATTTGAAACCACAATATAATTCTACCATGATGAGCCACACCTCAAAACCCTCCTGTACATTACAAAACATCACAAGTTTCACTTAGGGTCCATCTGTTGTCTGATCCAGAGCTTTTGATCGTTCCATATGATCTTCTTCAGCAGATGATGAATTCGTCCATCTATGTTTTGTTAACTTCCGTTTCGGAGGAAAGCTAAATGTTAGCTTTCAGTGTTATGACAGGTATTAGCTGAAATCAGAGGAAATTAAATGTAAACAGTTGTGAGGTTCTTGAATTATCATAGGCGATGCTGATGTCAAAAGTTTCGGTTTATATTCCATTTTTCATCCTGAATTTCACATCTCAACTCTTCAAAACAGTGGAGACATGGTGCATTTTGCGAACTGTAGGCAGAATTAGTCAATTCTAGGGTGGGAATCACATTTGAAACCACAATATAGTTCTATCACGATGAACCGCACCTCAACACCTGCATGGACATTATGAAACATCACAATTTCACTACTGTTGTCTGATCTGGAGCTTTTGATAGTTTCAGACGATCGTCCTCAGCAGATGAGGAATTTGTTCATCTATGTTTTGTTTACTCCTGTTTCAGGGGAAAGTTAAATATTAACATATTAATTAATATTTTCAGTCTTTCCATAGGTGTTAGTTTAAATCAGAGGAATTTAACTGTGAGCAATCGTAAGGTTTGTCAAGTCTCAAAGGTGGTGCTGATGTCAAAGTTTGGGTTTATATTTTATCCTGAATATCACATCTCAACTCTTCAAAACAGTGCAGACACGGTGCATTTTGGGAACTTCAATTGTCTGTTTCATGGATAACAATTGAAATCTCTGGATTTATTTACCTGATTAGTCAACTCTAAGGTGTGAATCGTAGATGAAACCACAATATGATTCTACCACGATATGCTGTTAGCAATAGAGTAACGATACAGCAATTCTGCAAACACTGCAAGACAATCACTTAACCGAGGAAGAAAAAATACCCCGAAAAAAGGCAAAAAAGCAGAAATTATGTATTTATTCACCGCATTGTGTTGTCATTGTGTGTGCGTATTATCATTTTTATTCAGTTCTAACAATGTGTTAGCGCTCTGGTTTGCTTTGGTTAGTATATTTCACTCTACTTTCAAGTGCCACCACATGGAGACATGAAGTAGGGACTCTGGTCAGTGAGGGGAATCCTGTTGGAGCGGCTGCACGTTTTATAAAAATAGCAATATCTGGTACTAGAGTAGTGATAAAGTGTCATACAGCTTTGGAATAATTACTGGATCTTCTGTGTTTTCCTCTTAAAGCCATAATGGATGTTGTTGTACTGATTCCAAGCCAGTTAGCAACAATTCAGTGTTCCCCTTCATTCAATTTGAAGACGGCTTTCTTCGTCATCTCATGCATCTCCTCTTTTACATTTTGTTGAGTGATGATTTAGTTTGGATTATCTGCTGACTTAAAAGAATAATCTTGCATTTTCAAAATGTGCTGCACGCAGTAAATTTAAAACAATTTATTGCATGTAGGAAATTATAAGACTTTATTTTAATCACTCTGATCACATTCTAATAGAATTATCATTGTTGAAGGCCAGAAAAGAAAACAAAGTGATTTAATAATTATTTCCAAAGCTACCAGAGGACGTTATATGATATATTGCCGTATTGAAATTTTGTCCCACTCCTAATCAGTTCATATCAAATTCAACAACTGAGGTACTATTTTGTAAAGTTTATTATTTTGTAGCATCACTGTTTGCCTTTTTTTAGTTGGTCACATTCTGCAGACTGAATAATTAGTAAAGAGAACAATCAGAGAATAAATCAATCATATTTAGTGTTATTTATGGGATTAAAGAGTGGATTGTGTGACCTCAGCTGCTACAGCGACTCAGTAATTGTAGATGCTTATTTAAAAAGTTGAAATGGTTGATGCTTTTTGTTTTTCAGTCAGTATTATATTTGCTAATCCTGTTTTCCCGGTCAGCTCCTGGGTCCACACTTTGAGTTGTAGTTTGAATGTGTGAGTTTGGACTCAGGGAGAAGGCGATAGACTTTTTTAGAAAAGCAATGAATGAGCAGATTTATGTAAAATGATAACACGGTTGTTTTGTAACTTCATGCTTTAGTAAGACGAACAGGCATCATTACAGTGGTTTCATCCACTAACACTGCTGCAGTTCAGCGGTTAAACTCTTTCAACATAACGGCAAACTTCAGACATCCATCACTGCATGGAATTTATAATAAAAAGCCTTTTATCTTGAGTCAAATCGAAAATATCCCTTGCGGACCTTCATTAGATTTCAAAATCTTTGAACAAAAAATGCTTTTTATTCTAAATTCTACATTATTCTGCACCTATAAGCACGACTATGTGAAATTTTCAATATTTCTAGAAACACTAATTCAATTCTGTTGACCTAAAAACATCCAAAAAGGAGTTTGCATCTTTAGATTATGGTTTTGTGGATCTTTTGTCTCAGTGATGGTTACGCCAGCCTGATTGCACTTCTCTGGGTGACCCAAAGTTGTTTAAATCAATCCAACTGGACTTTAAGAAAGTTCCTTGAAGATGTTTCACCTCTCATCCAAGAGGCTTCTTCATTTCTGGTGGTGGTTGATGTTGCCTCAGCTTATAACCTCTGTGAGGTGTGGTCAGTGCTATTCACATTCCGACGACCATTGCCAAGGCCCGTCCATTGCCAACGACCATCGTTGAGGAGCCAGGGAGTGACAAAGGGGGTCGTTGAAATGCAGGTTTCACCGACCCCTCGAATGGTGGTCATTAGCATGAGCCACTTCACAAGTCATTCTGCTGAGTAGTTCTTTTGGGGAGTTTTGAAAGGACCTGATTAGCACTGACCACACCTCACACATCAACCACCACCAGAACTGAAGAAGCCTCTTGGATGAGAGGTGAAACATCTTCAAGGAACTTTCTTAAAGTCCAGTTGGATTGATTTAAACAACTTTGGATAACCATGACCTGGATGAATGAGAAACTACACAGACAATCAGGTCCTTTCAAAACTCCCCAAAAGAACTACTCAGCAGAATGACTCATGTGAAGTAGCTCATGCTAATGACCACCATTCGAGGGCTCGGTGAAACTTGCATTTCAACGACCCCCTTTGTCACTCCCTGGCTCCCAACGACCATCGTTGAGGAGCCAGACAGGTCTTGGCAATGGTCGTCGGAATGTGAATAGCACTGACCACACCTCACAGAGGTTATAAGCTGAGGCAACATCAACCACCGCCAGAACTGAAGAAGCCTCTTGGATGAGAGGTGAAACTTCTTCAAGGAACTTTCTTAAAGTCCAGTTGGATTGATTTAAACAACTTTGGATAACCATGACCTGGATGAATGAGAAACTACACAGACTTCTCTGGGTGACCTGTAGGTGGAGACAAACACTGATGCAGATCCAACATGACCTGCTTCAAACTGACCCAGTCCTGCAGAATATAGTTTTATTTCCCGTAACGAGTGCACCATGCAAAAATGCAGAAATTTACCATCAAAAATCAGAGTTCAGGTTAATAATATTGTTTCACCTTTAACCCTTTAGAACCCAGCGTAGCGCCGGCGCTATGTTTTGCATATTGATTTTTGATTGGCTGTAGATTTTAAACCAGATAAGATAGATCGATAATTTTTTTTGCATATAAAATCTGGGGACTAACACTAACATTTCACACATTCACCAGGTCTCAGGGTGCTTTTTCGTTGCAGTGATGGGTTTGTAAAAATACACAATAAGCGCACACAACAAAAATCTTTATAAACCAGACCACGGTATTTGGAGGACTTCTTACATTGAAATAAGCGTGATCACCTTGTGGCCATGACCTGTAACATGATTCTTATGCGTCCATACCCGAGAGGCTCTCGTCCCCATCAACAGGAAGTGACGTTGTTGCCGGGAGTTGTAGTTTTTCAGCCGACAACTACAACTGTAGTTTTCCGCTGTAGCCTGCACAGATACGAGTTCTCACTCGTTTACTCGTTTCAGTCCCAGTTTTTTTTTTTTACAAAAACATTCAGACACACAGCCCACACACACACCAGACATCCACCACGGTCCGTGTACGGATCTGGTATTTGGATTTTCCATTCTGAAACTGGTATTGAAAAACAAAAAACGAGTGGTTATTTGATTTTCGTTTTAAAATACAAAAATTAAAATTGAAATACAAGGTGTTTATCATTTTCATGATCAAAAAAGGATATACGATTTTTAAAAAAAAAAAAAAAAGCTTTAATTTTCGTTTTATATTTAGAATAACAAGAAAGTAAAATCAGTAAGAGACAGAAACGAAAAAAGGCCCGTTTTTTCATTTTCTGAGACCGGAAGTGGTCATCAGCAAGTGTGGAGCCAAACAGAGTACATAGAATGTACATACATTTTTTTTCGTGAATTTTCATGGTCAAAATGAGAGATCAGGTGGCCGATCTTAAAATAAATCAATATTGATTTTTTTATAGAGCGTTAAAGTTTTGCGAGGCCAGGGGGCGGGACTACTTGATTGACAGTGCGGTCTGGAATGATTGACAGGTCCTATGGAGGAGGCAGCAGAGACTCTCCTCTCCTCCTTTGGATTAATTCTGATTTAATAACTGTTGGTTTATTTATCGGTGGAGCAGCACAACATTTTCCACAGACAGTTTTCCTGCCCGTTGGCTTGTTTTAACCAGTTTTCTACCTTCGGCTGATTCTACCAGCAAACACTGAAAGGACTCTGATAGTTCGGTAAGTAAATGTTTATGTTCGTATCGGTGCTGCTTTTAATGCACTTTATATGCAGCTTTAGTGTCAGATGTAATGTGTGCCATGCGCTCCAGATGTTGGTGGAGTTTGTTGCAGTGTGTGTTGACCAGAGAAGAAAGTTAGCATAGTAAATATTAGCTTTAATGTTAGCGATGCTAACCGAGCTAGCTGCTCAGTCGCAGCCAGATTAAAGCTAACGTAGCATCAAGCTAATGTGTTGAGTTTCATGTAAACAGCTGAAGTGTGTTGTGTTCCTGTGATGTGGTTCATTAAGTTCATAAAACTGTGGCTGGTTGACATTAATGTAACGTTTGGGAACTTAAATGTGATTAAAACAGTGACGTTAATGTTCTAGTTGTCAGTAATCAGCTTTAATTTGACACTAAAACAGACTCTGATAGTTTTAAATGACATCAGTTTCATTAATTTGTTGAAAATTGTCTCATTTGTTGTTGTGATGTTGCTGCTGATTCATTAAAAGCAGATGATCTGTGTTGAAGATACGTTTAGTTCTAGTATCAGAAGTACAAGAAGGAAAATGGAAGTTTAGTTCTGCTACATCAAAGATTTCAGGATTAAAATAACTAAATGATTCTTTATGCCTCAAACTTTATTTTTACAATAAAGAAATAATGAAATAATCAAGATAATAAAAATATAAATAGCAGAGAAAACCTGAGAGAATAATTTCCTGAAAAGTCTGTGAAGGAAAAGCAGCTTTTTTATCCTGAAAGATCAGAATCAGCTCCAACATCTGCATCTGACAGCATCAAGTCAACCAGAAAGAAAAGAAAAAAGAAAATGACTTCTTTCTTATCACATCTGTTCCGCTGCTCACAGTCTGCTGCTGTTCACATTCTTCACATTTATAGTCCACTTTTAAAAGTTCAGCAGACAGGTGCTCTGCTTTGGAGTGTGACGATGTCGTCGGTGATGTGGAGAGTGAAGTTTCTGTTTCACCCACAGCGTGCTTTTAGGGCAGCCGGGTCGGACTTGATGTTTGAAATACAGATCGACAGCTCAGATTTAACTGTATGTAGTTCCGTTTTGATGAGTGTTAAACTTTCACTCAAAGCCGCCAGGAGCTGGGTCTTTAAAATAACCGCCGTCTCATTACAGAGTGAAAGCAGCAGTTCCTCCTGAAGGTCAGAGATCGCAGCATCTGAGGGCCTCTTCAAAAGAAGACGTAGTTGATGAAGGCGTTCTGGAGCAGGACCAGAAAGACCACGACCAAGCAGCCTTGAGATCTTAGGCAGCGTCTCCCTCGGGTGGGTGTCAGCGGTGTTCATGATCAGGTCTGTGGTAATCCCGTCAAAAAACAAAACAGAAAAAAATGTAGATTATAAATCAACATGTAACCAAAGCACTCTGTGTATAACGCCATAGTATAGGAAGTAGTTCAGAAAATGTCAAAGTATAGTATGCTTTTCAAGAATAACATAGTATGGCCTGTAGTTCATAGTATAGCATGTCGCTCTAAAAACGTCATAGTATAGCATGTAACTCTAAAAAAGTCATAGTATAGCATGTCGCTCTAAAAACGTCATAGTATAGCATGTTGCTCTAAAAACGTCGTAGTATAGCATGTTGCTCTAAAAACGTCATAGTATAGCCTTTGGTCCAAAAAACGTCATCGTATAGCATGTCACTCTTAAAACATCATAGTACAGCATGTCGCTCTAAAAACGTCATAGTATAGCATGTCGCTCTTAAAAACGTCATAGTATAGCCTTTGGTCCAAAAAACGTCATCGTATAGCATGTCATCCAAAGAACATCATACTATAGCATGTCGCTCTAAAAACATTATAGTATAGCATGTTGCTCTAGAAACGTCATAGTATATCCTTTGGTCCAAAAAACGTCATGGTGTAGCATGTCGCTCTAAAAACGTCGTAGTATAGCATGTTGCTCTAAAAACGTCATATTATAGCAAGGCGATCCAAAAACATCTTAGTATAGCATGTTGCTCTAAACACGTCATAGTATAGCATGTCACTTTAAAAACATCATCGTATAGCATGTCACTCTAAAAACGTCATAGTATAGCATGTCGCCCAACAAACATCATAGTATAGCATGTCGCTATAAAAACATTATCGTATAGCATGTAACTCTAAAAACATCAGAGTATAGCATGTCGCTCTAAGAACATTATAGTATAGCACGTTGCTCTAAAAACGTCATAGTATATCCTTTGGTCCAAAAAACGTCAGAGTATAGCATGTCGTCCAAAAAACGTCATAGTATAGCATGTCGCTCTAAAAACATCATCATAGAAAAGCCTTTGGTCCACAAAACGTTGTTTTGTCCTGGCTGTCTGAAGTAAACACTCCAGAAAGGTGTGATGAAATAATGTAAAGCAGCTGTGAAAAACACTATGGTAAGGTTTTCTTTGAAAAAAAAAGTCATCATGAATTTTGGCGCAAAAAAAGCCATAGTATACTATGTCGAAAAAAAATGCTATTTTTCATCATGTTGTAAAAACGTGCCATATGATGAAATAATGTAACGGAGGGCGAGAAAAACACTCCAGAAAGGTTTTCTTTGAAAAAAAAAATCATCATGAATTTTGGTGCAAAAAAACCGCCATAATATACTATGTCGAAAAAAATGCAATTTTTCAACATGTTTTAAAAACGTGCCATATGATGAAATAATGTAAAGCAGGCCGTGAAAAACAGTATGGTAAGGTTTTCTTTGGAGAAAAAGTCATTATGAATTTTGGTGCAAAAAAACGCTATAGTATACTATGTCAAAAAAAAAATGTGATTTTTCAACATGTAAAAACGTGCCATATGATGAAATAATGTAAAGGAGGCCGTGAAAAACACTATGGTAAGGTTTTCTTTGGAAAAAAAGTCATCATGAATTTTGGTGCAAAAAAACGCCATAGTATACTATGTCGAAAAAAAATGCGATTTTTCAACATATTGTAAAAACATGCCATATGATGAAATAATGTAAAGGAGGCCGCGAAAATCACTCCAGAAAGGTTTTCTTTGAAAAAAAAATCATCATGAATTTTAGTGCAAAAAAACGCCATAGTATACTATGTCGAAAAAAATGTGATTTTTCAACATGTTGTAAAAACGTGCCATATGATGAAATAATGTAAAGGAGGTGGTAAAAAACACTATGGTAAGGTTTTCTTTGGAAAAAAAAAATTTTTGGCGCAAAAAAACACCATAGTATACTATGTCTAAAAAAAAAGCGATTTTTCAACATGTTGTAAAAACGTGCCATATGATGAAATAATGTAAAGGAGGCCGTGAAAAACACTATGGTAAGGTTTTCTTTGGAGAAAAAGTCATTATGAATTTTGGTGCAAAAAAACGCTATAGTATACTATGTCGAAAAAAAAATGTGATTTTTCAACATGTAAAAACATGCCATATGATGAAATAATGTAAAGGAGGCCGTGAAAAACACTATGGTAAGGTTTTCTTTGGAAAAAAAGTCATCATGAATTTTGGTGCAAAAAAACGCCATAGTATACTGTGTCGAAAAAAAAATGCGATTTTTCAACATATTGTAAAAACATGCCATATGATGAAATAATGTAAAGGAGGCCGCGAAAATCACTCCAGAAAGGTTTTCTTTGAAAAAAAAATCATCATGAATTTTAGTGCAAAAAAACGCCATAGTATACTATGTCGAAAAAAAATGTGATTTTTCAACATGTTGTAAAAACGTGCCATATGATGAAATAATGTAAAGGAGGTGGTAAAAAACACTATGGTAAGGTTTTCTTTGGAAAAAAAAAATTTTTGGCGCAAAAAAACACCATAGTATACTATGTCTAAAAAAAAAGCGATTTTTCAACATGTTGTAAAAACGTGCCATATGATGAAATAATGTAAAGGAGGCCGTGAAAAACACTATGGTAAGGTTTTCTTTGGAGAAAAAGTCATTATGAATTTTGGTGCAAAAAAACGCTATAGTATACTATGTCGAAAAAAAAATGTGATTTTTCAACATGTAAAAACATGCCATATGATGAAATAATGTAAAGGAGGCCGTGAAAAACACTATGGTAAGGTTTTCTTTGGAAAAAAAGTCATCATGAATTTTGGTGCAAAAAAACGCCATAGTATACTGTGTCGAAAAAAAAATGCGATTTTTCAACATATTGTAAAAACATGCCATATGATGAAATAATGTAAAGGAGGCCACGAAAATCACTCCAGAAAGGTTTTCTTTGAAAAAAAATCATCATGAATTTTGGTGCAAAAAAACGCCATAGTATACTATGTCAAAAAAAAATGCGATTTTTCAACATGTTGTAAAAACGTGCCATATGATGAAATAATGTAAAGGAGGCCGTGAAAAACACTATGGTAAAGTTTTCTTTGAAAAAAAAAAAAGAATTTTGGCGCAAAAAAACACCATAGTATACTATCTCGAAAAAAAATGTGATTTTTCAACATGTAAAAACGTGCCATATGATGAAATAATGTAAAGGAGGCCGTGAAAAACACTATGGTAAGGTTTTCCTTGGAGAAAAAGTCATCATGAATTTTGGTGCAAAAAAAAATGCCATAGTATACTATGTCGAAAAAAAAATGCGATTTTTCAACAAATTGTAAAAACGTGCCATATGATGAAATAATGTAAAGGAGGCCGCGAAAAAAACACTCCAGAAAGGTTTTCTTTAAAAAAAAAAAAAAAAAAAAAATCATCATGAATTTTGGCGCAAATAAATGCCATACTATGGTTTCCATACTAAGGTTTTCTTTGAAAAAAAACATAGTATAGCCTTTGGTCCAAAAAACATCATAGTATAGCATGTTGCTCAAAAAGCGTCATAGTATAGCATGTCGTCCAAGAAACGTCAGAGTATAGCCTTTGGTTCAAAAAACCTCATAGTATAGCATGTCGTCCAAAAAACATCATAGTATAGCATGTCGCTCTAAACAACATCTTAGTTTAGCATGTCGTCCAAAAAAGTCATAGTATCAATGTCGTCCAAAAAACGTCATAGTATAGCATGTCACTCTAAAAACGTCATTGTATAGCATGTCGCTCTAAAAACGTCATAGTATAGCATGTCACCCAAAAAACGTCATAGAATAGCATGTTGTCCAAAAAACGTCATCGTATAGCATGTCGCCCTTGAAACGTCACAGTATAGCATGTCGCTCTAAAAACGTCATAATATAGCATGTTGCTATGAAAACGTCATAGTATAGCATGTCGCTCTCAAAACGTCATTGTATAGCATGTCACTCTAAAAATGTCATAGTATAGCAGGTCACTCAAAAAACGTCATAGTTTAGCATGTCGTCCAAAAAACATCATAATATAGCATGTCGCTCTAAAAATGTCATAGTATAGCATGTCACCCAAAAAACGTCATAGAATAGCATGTTGTCCAAAAAACGTCATCGTATAGCATGTTGCCCTTGAAACGTCATAGTATAGCATGTCGCTCTAAAGACGTCATAGCATAGCATGTCACTCTAAAAACGTTATACTA